>NC_081210.1:17281838-18488713 GCF_902713425.1 Acipenser ruthenus | reverse complement strand
GTCTGTGTGGTATCTGTTTCTGGCCTAACGTCACCACCCGCGGCTACCCTGTCACAACATGACACCTGGTAAGTTGAAGAAATCTCTGTTTGCAAGCCTTGGAGTGTGAAATTGTCCCCAGCCTTTCAGAACCTTTTCTAGTCAGTAACCAACCAGCTGCTTCCCTTTGTGACTGACAGCTTTACAGCCAGTAAGATGCTTGGCCCTGAAGACACTGCTGGGGCAAATGACCTAGGAAGTGCAAGTCTAACATATTTCATAGAAGGCAAGTCAAATGAGAACTTTTTAACCTAGTTTAGTACCAGATGTTTAAAATGAAAATAAGTGTTTGAGATGTTATGTTTCTTTTGAAACTGCACATTTGAGACCTGTTTAGTGAATGGAAGTAGAAGATTTATGAACATATTTTGTATCATTTAAACAGCAATGTATTTGTAAAAGAATGTATTGGGAAAAGAATAGAAAGTATGAAGTGCCTTTAAAGGCAACTCAACTCACTTCTCAATACAAGACTGAATTCAAGGGGTTTCTAATGGACCGCAGTATTGTGCTGTAGGCTGTTTCACTGCATGACTATGATGTGCTAGAATTTAAGGAGAAGCGATTCAAGCTCATGCCAGTAACTAAGTTCACCAGCAGCTAGCCAGATTGTTTTTAAAATAGGAAAAAAACAAACAGATGATACGAAACCAAAATACGTTAAGGTCCCAGCGATGGTAGAGCCCTAGTTATCAAAACCATATGAAATTCTGAATTGCGTTCATCTATTTATTGGGATGACAAAAGCCGCAGCACACTGGTGTGCACAGCGATCTGCTTTAATTGTCCCAGTGAGTCAGAATCATAAAAACTGCCTGTGTCTCATATATTCTGTGTCATTATCTGGCCTGTTTGTGTCTCATCTATTCTGTGTCATTATCTGGCCTGTTTGTGTCTCATCTATTCTGTGTCATTATCTGGCCTGTTTGTGTCTCATCTATTCCGTGTCATTATCTGGACCTTTTGAGAATTTGGAGGTCAAATCACAGCATAAGAGAAGGATTCTGAGGCATGCTCCCTTACGTTCATACAGCAAATAGATGAGTGCATAGAAATGTGTTGAGATATAAGGTTGTAATCTTAACAACTATAAGCGGGGCAGGGAATGGGAAGCTTCCTGGCTTTGAAGATGTCATTTAAAAAATCTTCCCAATGCAAGAAGCAGCAGGACCATAGAAGTACTACAAATAAACAACTGATTATTTGGCAAAAAGTCTTTCAACATCTGTATGCAATAAATAAGACGTCAGTAAAATAATTACTAGTTTACTTTTTAATACCACAAGCATTTCTATTTGGCTTCAAGGGGGAAGAAGGAGGTGTGTACCATGGGGCAAACAAACTGGACTGTCAGCAAGGTCTGCATTCTTTCTGATGGAGAGTGCACTAAACGATGAAAGGCTGTATTGACACCAAAGAATTCTAAAGCAGTGCACAATGGAACGTGATTGTGGAACCCTGCATTTAAGACAGACAAGCCCCTCACCGGCTCTCCGGGAGGTCCCCGTGGTCCATCTTTGCCTGTATTCCCTGGAGGTCCCCTGGGTCCTGGAGGGCCGGGTGGCCCTGGGGGGCCGGCCTGCCCCTGATCCCCCTGACCACAAGAAAAGAGAGAAGATCATCAGACAAGGATCTCATGTATATGATCTAAACAGCGGCGTATCTAAATACAATCACTCGGACTCTCACGACATGCACTGTTAGAGATGCTGGGCCCTGTTCAAGTTGATATTAATGAAGCTGCTCATTTCACAGTGCATGCATATATTGAATCCATCAAAACTGACTTTAAATAAACATTCCCAAATAACTCACGAGTTAAAGCTTTTGGAATAGGGTCTGTATTTCATAAGTGGACCCTATTTTACAGTATTATCTAAATCAGTGGTGCATTAAGATCTGCCACCATTTAGATCAGAGTCTGGTTGGAACAATGTCCTGGGGTGGACAAGCCACAAGTGGGGATCGCTGATCATTAAAACAGGGTCCTCGGCAACACATTCAAAAAAGAAGAGGGTCTGTGAGCTTTTCAGTTTTAATACACACACAATTACAAGCGGCATGCACAAGACAGTTTCACAATGCAGAGTGCAGAAAGAGAGCAGGATAACAAGCAGACTCAGGTCACAGTCAGCGCTACCTTCAGAATCCTCCTTTGAAAGTTTGGCTGATCGCCAGAGAGGAATCCGTGATCGAAGCGTGGAAAGACCATCTAGCCAGGGAGTTGGTGCCAGGAGGCAGAGGAGAAGGAGGAGGAGGAGGAGGAGGGTAGAGAGAAACAGGAACCAGGCAGTTACAATACAGTACAGAGGCTGGAGAAGAACAACGTCACCCCGGAGTAGAAATGGCTCAGTTTCAGGCCATGGAATGAGGTTAATAATAAATGAAGAAAAGTCTGCCTCAATGTCATATTTGGTTGCCATGTTTGTTGTTCATTTTGAATGCAGAAGATCAACCGAATAACTCTGGATACAATGAGAATTATTAACGGACTGTTTACTGGTAACTACCAAATGGACAACAAAATCGTAATGCATTGATACACTGGTCTGAATTCACAAAAACCTATGGGATCATTAAGGACTATTCTGTTAAGGACTGTTTTTTTTATAAAGCTCCTTTTGAACAATCAAATCTAGTTTTCAGTTAATAAAACCCCTTTCAACTGTAATTCAGCAAGAGTCAATCTTTCCTATAGTCCTTCAATCCTTAATCAAACTTGAAATCATGAGTTGAAGCTTTGTGATATGTATTAACTAAGATGAACAAATTACTTTAACTTGTCTATTTGACAGTATGCTTACTATCAACATCATGTTGAACTTCAGTGCTGCAGATGAACTAAACTGAGGCAGCAGTGAGATTGCAGTTGTTAGTAAAGTCTTGAGGGACAGTGGAGAAGCAGTCAGAGGACAGAGGTCTGACCCGGTTGTATCAAACGCTCCCACAAACCTTCACTGTAAGAATCTGATTACTGAGTAGTGCTGCAGCGGTTGAGCCAGGGTAGCCCTATGAACACAACACAGGACAGGGTGAGGCAATGCTATACATACAGCAGCACAGCCCTTACTCAAACAGGTACTGCAGCATTAATGGAATGAACAGCAGCGGTGTGCAGTACAGGCTCCTCAACATGAACCGAGTCATGCACAGTATGTAACTAAAACTTCAAACCTAAAAAACAATAGCTCCCTTGGTAATGAGTGAGGTGTGGAATGTGGCCAGGCATTCATTGATTAATTGATCAATTAACCTTGGCCACATGCCTTTAAAAAGGAGCTGGAAAGCCAGTGTCTTTGTCCTACAAGCAGGGAAGGCGAGTTTGGCTGTAGGATCCTCACAACTGCGTGCGTTAACCAGGGTGAGATAAATATAAAAGGAAAAATGAATTATTATTTTGATCACCATGTGTATAGCGGGATCGTTGGATCTAGGATCACTGTGTGTATACCAGGATCGCTAGTACTGGAAGGAATAGTGGAAACGCTATAGAGAGGAAGTGTCAGGGAGACTGTTCCTGGAGCGGGACCTCCTTTCTAGGGGAGTAGCGCTCGACCACTGTTTGGTCAACTTTTATTTTCTAGTTGATTTTGTATGTTGTTTGTGTATGTCCTCCCACACTAGGACTACCATTGTTGGTACCCTAGTGGCGGCCACCTACCACTGCAACAGCTTGTAAACATTGTCAATAAAACCTGGACGCCTGAGCGGCGTTTCAGCATCTATCTCTGTGTCTCTCCTGTTAATCAGCGGATACCCACACATGTAACAAACACCCCTGTTACAGTGCATCATAAATACATTAAAAATAAGAGTTATGTTCTGCTTTTGATCTGAATCTGATTAACTGAATTTATAATTTGTCGACAGAATGGCGATGCTGTAAATGTGACGGTGGACAGTGTTCTGTACAGTATATCACAGGATACAAAAAAAACTATACAAATTCAAAACTGACATTAAAATGTACACATATTTAAAATTGATCAATAGTCCCTGTGGGTTTGCCAAGTAGGATTTCGTTGAAATGTTTGTCAGATTTTTTTAACAAAAGTAGACTAACTGGATCTGAATTTTTTCTTGCTGGGGTTACTACAAACACGCTACAGGCACACTGATGGGTAGAGTTTGCATTGATTTCAGTGTGGAGGTGACCTTGATTCCCACTTGCTACACTCACTATATGTATAGCAAGTGTTTGGGAAAATGCTTGTCAGACATTGACATATGACTTGGGCAAATCCATGCAAACTATCAAAGGTCAAGAACGGTTCTCAGATCATTATACCAGAAATGTTACATTTATGTCTGGAGTAAAATAACACTAATGGTTTTTAAAATAACCCTAATTGTTTTTCTAATAAGACACTCGCAGCAGCTGTTCTGGGGCTCTCCCCACCTCACTATCAGGGTACATTTTGTTCTGTTAAGCTACAGGTATCATAAGAGTTTGATTTGTAAAATTGGTCCACAGACACGTTCTTTACAGTCCTGATTTTCTCCTATTGACGGCAATGCCACTCTCCGTATTAAGGCTACCATCGGCAGTCCTAATGATTAAGCCTGGATTCCAGTCACAACAGGAGTCCCTCAAGGCTCTATACTTAGACCAACTATTTTTCTATGTATAATAATAATAATAATAATAATAATAATAATAATAATAATAATAATAATAATAATGTAGACCAGTGTAACAGGGAGAGATCTGGACTGGCCGTCTGACGCATGCACGATGCTGCAGGAAGGGGGGTGGCAGTCCCGTGGGATCTGCCTGCCAGTCATGGCGGTGACACGGAGAGGTGGGGAAGAGGGTGTGTGCGCTTTCCCCCTCTCTGAGTGGCTGGGAGGCGGGCTTTAGTGGTATTGCTTAACCTATAAATTAATACTCTGCTGTTTCCTCAGATCTGCCCCTTTAGACCAGAATGACGAGCAAGCGTTCTCGTTTGATCAAAGAAGGACGGGAGAGAAAAAACCTTCCGGACAGAAAATTAAAGACAATAATTTAAAGCCAGAGAGAGAAAGTGGGGAAACCTTGGGCAGCCCCTGACACTGTTAAAGAGTGAGCTGAGGAACGGCCTAGAGTAGGACGGAGACCCAGGTTGTACGAATAGCGGCGACTGGGGGAAAATCACGCTGCGAAGTGCAGCACATTTATTTTGTAGTTTTCATTACTGTGTTTTATTTTCCCTGTTTCTTTTTGCCTTTTTCATTTTTCATTATTTTTGAGCACCTGCGAGTGCCCTGAACTGTACTGAGTACCCTGCTGTGGTATTCCCGTTGGTTCTGGATACCATAGTTGGTAGCCAGACCACGGACAACAGCACCCTCTACGGGCTCAAGTCAATTAGTGCAACTCACAGGAGTAAAAATAAATCTGAGCACCTGTGTGGTGTTTCCACTCTAATTTCTGTCTCCCGTGTCATTGAATACCCATCCCTTCCACAACCAGGTATCAGGCACTTCATTCTAGTCTGCAGTCGCCAATGACTGGAATGACTTTCAACAAAAGTTCAAATTAGAACCATTCATATCTGAGGTTGCTTTTAGCCGTAGGGTCGACTCATTGCAGACTGACATCTGTGCTGGTTTAGTATGTTTTATCATTGATTTTATGTTTTTTTTTTACTCCTTATTTATTGTTTGATGTTTGCTGTGGTGGTGTGAGCCTTTTCCCATGTAGTCATTGTAAATACGAATTTGTTCTTAAAATCACCTTATCTGGAGAATAAAGGTTTTGATTGGTTGAAATGACCCCTATAGCAAGATGAACATGCTGTAACTTGGATGCATTGTGATGTAAATCATTGGCACTAAAACTCAAATTTGGAACAGTTTACATGAAAGAGCCTGAAATAAATAATAGCATTACAAATGGGCAAACTGTTGATTAAATCAGAGTGAATCACTTTTTTAAATATTAGGCGAAGCGATGCGAATGCATATGAAGGTACGGAAAGCCAGGCAGCAGTGTTATAGCAATAAACTGACTGTGTAATACATTGTGTGTTCGGGAATGCAAAATACTTCACAAAACTCCATTTAAGCACATCAAGAGTTACCAGAAGCAACACACATTTTTTGTTTGATCTGCACTTACCCTTGGACCAGCATCCCCTTGGTCACCCTGCGGAAAAGCAAAACATCATTTAATGTGCTTGATTTCTTTTCGGATGTATTAACCTCATTCTAGTAAAACAATAGTGAAAGCGGGACAGCTTTAAAAATGCATGTGTTTTCGTGGAACATGTTTCGTACCTTATCTCCTTTTGGTCCAGGGGGGCCCTGTTAAAAATAAAACAAGCAATTACTTCAGCTTTAGGGCACTGCTTGTGGACCTCCAAACGCACCAGGCTTAGTTCTATAGAGGAATTCCAGCTCTAATCCCTCGTACTGAACTCTTTCCAAGCGGAGTGCTCTTACATTTCATCAATGTAATTCTCAACTCGCCTGTTCAGTTACTCATGCTTGTTTCCATCAGTATATCCTTTCACTCAATCATAAATTCCTGGGTAAACACAGATTGATAAACTTCACCTTTTAAACAGTAGAAGTGTCACCTCTGGAAGTAAAACCCTTCCAAAAGTAATGTTACTTATTAGAAGTCGTACATTTGTCAGATTTTTTTCTTTTTAGCGTGTTTTTAATAAAATTCAGATGTTAATCGGAACATGCCTCTTTCTTTTTGCGAATGCATTTCGAACAGCAAAGAGATGCAACTAAGAGTAATGTGAACGTGACTTACTGTCAGGCTAACACTATTATCTTCCTCCTATTGATGCAAATGACTGTATAAAAAAAGTTGACTGTACACCTTTTCCCCCCCAAAGATTTGAAGGGATAAACACACTGTTTCCTGTTGACGCCTGCCCTATACATCCCAGTCCACTTTCAGTAACTGGCCAAACACACCTGGGGCTTGAAGTTAGAGTTTCCAAAGTCAAAACTCTGAGGCGTGCATTTCAGATTGCAATAGAAAACAAAGCATGAACTACCCATCTGTTATTGATAGCTCCCAGACACTGTCCTGAGAGAATCATTAGGCGGCTTTTTAAAGCAAGCGCAAATGTTTGTTAATTGTGTCATTTTACACTCCTGTCACATTCATAAGGGTCCATCTGTCTTCAAGCACAATATTAATGGAACAGATTAAGCTTACAGTAATGAGAACCTTTGCCTCTTACTATTTGGGGTACTTGGGATAAGGAGAACAGGAATTAACCATTTAGTGACACAGAATGAAAAAAAAACTAGACAAGAAACATTGCTAAAATAAACTGGTGTTTTGAAAAAAAACTATCCTTTGCCTCTTATTATCCATTTTGCACTTCCATTGTCTACATACACCTCCGATGTGCAGCTTTGAAAGAAACACATGTTATAGCACATGCCGCCTTCTCAGGTCATCTGTTACATTTGCACTTCCTGGGTTATTTGTGTGTCAGCCATTAGGGGAAGCAGCTGATTGGCTATTGACAGGGAAGAAGCCATTGAAGTGGGGACATTTTCACTCTCTAGGTTAAATTAGGCAGGAAGTGCAAGACAGTCTAAAAGCAAGCCTTGTAAACAAAGGTTTCTTTAACCTTGTGTAGTACCAGATGTCATGTTTTTTAAATGATAATACATGCTTGCTATAGCATGTGTTTCTTTCAAAACTGCACATTTGAAACCTATATAATGAATGCATGTGTACGTCAGAGACATTGTATTAACTATTTTGTTAGCTTCAATTACTTTAGGCAAAATGAAGCGAACCTAAAATTGTGGACTATCAAATGGTTTTGATTGCTAGCCTTTGAATATGCTGTGCTCCCTTCATATGTTTAAACTGATTCCTAATCAAAGACAAATGCTTTGAAAGCTAACACAGGTTTCTCACTGTTAAAGCTTCCACCAGCTGTGCATTCGGTCTTTGCTTGTCAGTTATTTATATAGCCCGACAAACATCTCGACTGTTTTTTGTGTGTAATGGTGCAGCTTAAAAGGATTGTTATGAGGAGCTCTGGCCACAAGGAATCTGTATATATTTTGAAGCCAATCTGAAGTTGACAGATTGACTTGTTACATTTAAAACACATTCAGTGTTCTATTTATGTATGTTGGTTGAAACAAGCAAGATGGAACAAACCTCACGCAGAGCCAAACGTTTCTTCAGGGTTTAACCACAGTAGTATCAGTCAAGTTAACGTGCTCCTTTAAAAGAATCTTAATGGTTTACTTAACGATGCTCAGAAGGCTTGCAGGTGTGAGGAATCAGCACTACAGTACTTCAGCACTGCTTCGTACCAACACTACAGTATTCAGGTTAAACAGCTCTTTTTCTTGGCTTTCACAATTATTAGCATTCTTAGTGCAAATTATAATGTGCATCATTGGCCTTGTCTGCATATAAAAACCAAACTAAAAATATTTCAAAATTGCAAGAAATCCCTCTGAACGTGGTGGGGCAGGCAGACCACATGAATACCAACTAATATTTTACAAAATCCGGACTCTCCCATTGTTCTCTATGGAGGTCAGCTGGCCCATTATTACAGGTGCTGGAGTCCTGCTTTCAAAGGGTGAACTGTTTCAGTGGACAACAATCTTTCAGAAACATTTTAAAAAGCTGTAGTATTATTGTGATAATGGTATTGCTATGGTGTGTTCTTCGGTAATAACGGAACTCCCTTGTGAATACATGAATACAGGAACTTTAAACCGTTGTAGTGTAATAGTGATAACTGCACTGCTGTGTGCTCCTTGGTAATAATGGAACTTGTTTATTGACTTGGGAGTTCCATTATTACCTCATAACATGCCACAGCCATGCCATTATCCTTTCACATATATGGAAACAGATGCATCTTATTGTCATTCTTCAAGATTAATCTCACAGTAGTTAACAGTAATGCAGCTTATTCACATACAAACATGGCCATTGGACATCGGGAACAGTTCAACAGAAATTGTCCATGCAAGACGAATGGGTGTGGTTCCATAAAGTGATGGTAACCATATATTCTACTTCCCTACCAATTTTACAATGAAGACTAGACCAGCGACAGAATGAATCAGGCTGAAAGTGAGGGGCAGTGGTAGCTTGGAGAGTAATGTTTTGTTCAATGAAAGAGTAAGCAGCTTCACATTTCATTGTGTTTGCAATCATTCTACGTGGTTCTTATTGCAATCACTCAGGTTCTGTGCTGTTTGTTGTTTTGACAGTTCACCGTTAAGGCACGTTCCTCCGTGTTCAGGAGTTCCTCTTCAGCTCTACTTGCCTGCAACAGGCTTGTCTTTATAATGGAAGAGTCAGCAGCATCTACTGATATGCCACTTTGAATAAAGTGCACTAGATGGTGGTGGTGCTTTCTAATCTAAAACACCTGGCCTGATCTAGCCTGTATTCCACATGTATGCAGCCGCAACTAGAACTGAAGAGCAGCTCCCTCACTCATCAGCACCTCAACACAGACCTAGCAAAATAATAACATAAACCACAATACCTGAGTTACTGCAAAATCAAAGCAAAAAACAAGCAAAAAATAAATAAATAATCTGAAGCTAATTGTCGACCAATCAGAAACAGTTTGAGCGTCCATGCAAGTATAATGTTGAATACCTGTGCAGAGCTGTGGGGTATTTCAGCATGGGGTTGTTTATGCCTCTTTATACATTTAACTGGTTGCTTATCCTTATACAGTTTTAAAATTGTGTGATTTTCATCTTGAAAAAGGGTCCATTCCATTATTAAAACAAGTTTATACCCTTATATATATTATATATATATATATATATATATATATATATATATATATATATATATATATATATATACATAATCACATTCTAATCTAAATCATAACTGAGAATTTCTATTACTGATACCCACCGGCTTCCCATCCATACCAAGTGGACCCTAAAAGAACAACAACAAACTTTGAATTGATAAAGACAATAAAAGATAAAGATGCTGCTGTAATGAACTCATAGTAGACTAAGCGTGACAATTTTGACAGCAGCAGATTGATCTGAGAACAAGATGTTTTAGTACAAAGGGCATGTTCATACTAAGAGATATCATCTCATTTTATTATTAAACGTTATTAAATATGGTTTACCAGAATAACCTGTCTAATCGGGCATCGCTGGGACCGGAGTTTACAGTGTGAGGGTTTGCAGAAGTACTGTAAACCTAAAGTATAAATGACTAAATATTTGAACACTTTAAATAACTATTGCAATACATACTGTAGATGTACAGTCCAGGTGTATCCTGCAATTAAAGGATTGCAATGATTTCCTTTCTCCATTATGCAAACGAGGGTTTTACTGCACTGTATTCATGAAACATACTTGATTATAAACTGCCAGACTGCACTGTCAAATTTCCATTGATTTTAGGTAAACAAGACGTATAAATGATGCCAGATTCCGGAATAGACAGGTTCCGGATTGTACAGGGTACCACACCATTCGTTTTAATAGGGATTTGGTCAGGACCCACAATGATGTCATATTATACAGGATACCGGTTTGGAGATGGGCTGGATTAGACAGGTTTTACTGTAAATATAGTATATAATTCTGGCTATGAATGAATGGAAATCAATGCAGAATCTCCTCACACATTACAGTTAAAAGAAGTTAAAGAAACAGTGAAAGAACAGGATTTGAAAAGAAGATCTTGAAGCTGTAAAGTGTGCTCACAGAAATGTACAAGGAGAGAACCCAAGACCTGAACGAATGAACAATGATACTGGTCAAGTCCACAAGCAAATCAAAGCTTTGAAACATATTCAACCTCAAGTCTTTTTAAATAAATACAAATCTAGATGTTGACTTGTTTCAGTTGCTGCTGATTCACTTCTTAACTGTGGACTGCTGTGTCGTGGCCCCCCCCTATCATGGAGGTTTCACCAAATTTGAAATTGATCCCCTTGTAACCCAATGTTGCACTGTGTCCAAATATCAAGTATTTATTTTGTGTTTTAGCATAATTTAATTACTTCCATCATTATTTCTATAGAACACTCCGTGGCCCTCTCATTAAATCAGAAATGCTTTTTTTTAAATGTAATACTGGCCACGATAAAGGAAAATGACCTTTAAATGCAATCAAAATGCAAAACAGTGTATTGCCATCAAAGAACTGAACCTCAACATTGCTGGGGGATGTTAAATAAATAAACCTAATTGCTGCTTCTTTAATCTAAATCAAAGATTGACCCCAGTTCAGAGAAATGTAATGAATATCTCACTGCCTCCACTCTGTAGATAAAGACTGGTGCTGACCTATAGACTGCAGACATCAATGTTTGACTTTCAGGTAAACTAGATCTATGGAAAGCCTAAAATCAAGTTCTTCATACCAGAAGCCTGATTGTGATATCCCACAAAACCACCACAAGTAAACATAACACTATGTAACACAATTTTTGTTCCTGGGTAGTAAGTGTTATTTCCTAATTGCTTATGCCTCAAAAGTATAGAAAATGGCTATTATTCCCCACAAACTTTGCTTTTGTGACCAGGACAGTGATATTTTGAAATTTACCTATTTCCAATGAGAAAACGGGCGAATTTGTGTCTTTTCGTTCACATAAAAAGTCAGAAAAAAACAACATATGAATCCAAATTAACATGTATTTATACTAAAGTAATACAAAAATGACTACAAAAGATTTAGAAGTGAGTAGTTTTTCGAGATTTACGATTATACTGTAAATCACTTTCACGAATCAGCCCCCAAATGTAGTCTCCCATCATGTTCTCGTTATACTGTCCTTGGTAGCGGCATTCAAAGTCCAGTATATCCTGGTGGAAGCGCTCGCCTTGCTCCTCCGAGTATGCTCCCATGTTCTCCTTGAATTTCTCAAGATGAGCATCAAGAATATGGACTTTGAGGGACATCCTACAGCCCATTGTGCCGTAGTTCTTCACCAGAGTCTCAACCTGCTCCACATAGTTTTCGGCCTTGTGATTGCCCAGGAAGCCCCGAACCACTGCGACAAAGCTGTTCCAAGCCGCTTTCTCCTTACTAGTGAGCTTCTTGGGGAATTAATTGCACTCCAGGATCTTCTTTATCTGTGGTCCGACGAAGACACCGGCTTTGACCTTTGCCTCAGACAGCTTAGGGAAGAAGTCTTGAAGGTACCTGAAGGCTGCCGACTCCTTATCTAGAGCTCTGACAAATTGTTTCATAAGGCCCAATTTGATGTGCAGTGGTGGCATCAGCACCTTCCGGGGGTCCACCAGTGGCTCCCACTTGACGTTGTTCCTCCCCACAGAGAACTCGGTCCGCTTGGAAGGGTCCACCATGCAGAAGTAGCAGTTTCTTGAGTGGTCAGTGGGTTCTCGCCAAATTCTTGGGATAGCGAACTTCATGGCTCTCTTTTCCCCTCTGTACCATCCTACAAAAATACATTTATTTCACCCATGACTAATGTGTAAGAGATTCTCGCAACATTTTTCATATATGATATATTTTTTCAATAACATTGAAAATTGTAAAACATTTTAAAATTAAAAACTTTTACAATTTTAAAAATTAACAAATTTTATAACATAAAATTCCGAGCAACAATTGTCCATCTTACCTTCCAGAGTTTTTTTGCAGTGCTCGCAGGTGAAATGAAGTGCCCAGGGTTTGTCTTGATCCCCGACAGGCATGCCGAAATATGCCTTGTAGGCCTCACACATCTTAGCAGATGCTTCCACGGAGTACTTTTTTGCTCTTGTCTTGATAAATTGGCCGCAGACATAGCAAAATGCATCTGCCGGATGCTTGTAGCCTCTTGATGCCATCTCAGAAAAATGCAGATATGTATCCACTTAGGCAGCTGGAACTAAACTGAACTGGTGGGCTTAAGGCCCCTGTATTTATACTACCATTTATATTACTGGAAAGTTCTAGAAAGTTCTATAAGTTACTCCAAGTTTACTCAGCACTGAATCTATCTGGAATGTTCTGGAAAATAGGTAAATTTCAAAATATCACTGTCCTGGTCACAAAAGCAAAGTTTGTGGGGAATAATAGCCATTTTCTATACTTTTGAGGCATAAACAATTAGGAAATAGCACTTACTACCCAGGAACCAAAAAAAAAAAAAAATTGTTACACGGTGTAATCACCATTAAAGAAAAGCCACAAAGAGTTGACACTGAAGAAATCTTGTTAGAAAACATGCTTTCCTTTTTAAAACAGATGGTCTTACAATTAGAAAAATCTATTTGAATTGGTAACTTGGTATCACCACAGGGATAGTTCAACAATACTTTAATATAATAATATTCCTTTGAGGGTTATAAATATCACTTTCTCCACAAACCTGAGATGCAATGAAATCTGGACGTCACTTTGATCTTTTGTTTTTTACAGCGTATGAGGCACATGCAATCTTAATACGCAATCTTAATAGAGGAGGCTGTGTGGTCCAGTGGTTAAAGAAAAGGGCTTGTAGCCAGGAGGTTCCGGGTTCAAATCCCACCTCAGCCACTGACTCATTGTGTGACCCTCAGCAAGTCACTTAACCTCCTTGTGCTCCGTCTTTCGGGTGAGACGTAGTTGTAAGTGACTCTGCAGCTGATGCATAGTTCACACACCCTAGTCTCCGTAAGTCGCCTTGGATAAAGGCGTCCGCTAAATAAACAAATAATAATAATAATAATACATGGGCCGCACGACAACTATAAACAACTTGGCTGTAAACTAGAAATAACTAGACCAGTACTAACATCAAACATACATACACATATATACATTTTATATATATATATATATATATATATATATATATTTTTTTTTTTAACAGCGAAAACTAAAAACATTTGAGGGAAAAATAGTATGTCAGAAAGCAAAATGAGCAATTCAGCCTTTCTCTTGCTAAACCTGTCTTTGACAGACAGCAGCTACACTATACTGAATAACCACTGGAAGACGAGACACTGTTCTGGATGGCATCTCCTTAGCTTCAATGCTTCATAACCCCCAGCATTATGATCAATTGTTTAGAACACTTAGACAGTATTAAGGACACCTCAAAAAAGAAGTGCAGACAACAACATCTCAAAAAAAACAAAAACAAAGCGCAGACAAACAATATTACAGTGCGTCTCCTTTGAGTACATTACCTACCCTCTTTAGAAGGGAAGTAGGTCGTGCCTATCTGCTAGTGTTTTCAAGTTACCTAATTTCCAGTTAGTTGATGTAAAGTATTTGCATGGTTTCAAATGAAATCCTGGCTGCAGAAGGCTGTGGTCTCCCCTCTTTTATAACCCAAGCTCAGGGCTATGGAGAGAGAGAGCGTGCAGACACGATCCAGAAACAGAGCCCATTGCAGCTGCATGACTTCAGCTTATTAGTTTGATTTACAGAAGATGGTGATCCTGTCAGCACAGAACACTGCTTATGTTTTTATAAAGTGAATTTGTATTTGAACAATGGGGATTGGGAATGGAAACAGTTATGCTAGGACATGCTGTTCAGCATAAGCTCCTTTTTAAACTCCATTAACCCATTCTGCAATTGTTAATAGTAAGCTTTCCGTTTCACACAGAACATGTAGTTTTAAATAATTCAAATACAGAGCTACCTGCTTGTTTCTGGAATGAACAGAGCTTTGCTGATAAAGATGAACATTTCTATGACACTAATGAGGATGGAGGCTGTGGGCAAACCAAACCCTCACAGTGAGAGTCAAAGCACCGATCTCCAGGCCTAAAATACCAAAATAATCACCCTCCATGACCTGAGTACATTAAAACATGGTGCCATCTGTTAATGTGCAACAGGTACTAGATGCAATTGCATGTGCCTGACTGTAGCACATTCATTTTTAGAATCATCAGAAATACACTTGGAAAATATCGGAACAACGCTTACAGTTCCAAGAATGTTACAGGTCTTTCTAAAATCGCTGTATGTCAGGTCCAGCATGCTGGCTTCTCTTTGATATCCTCTTCCAGCTTTAAAGCTGCAGCTTGCAAAAACAAATGGAAATGATCAAATCTTCTGCCACGTGTCGCCCAAGTTTCACAATGTCGGCTCAAATCAAATACCCTCCTCTAAAATGGGAGTGATTTATTGCAGTATTTTGGGCACTACTCAAAAAATAAAAATCTGGAAAATCAGAACCCCTAATTACGATACCAATCTGCTTTTGACAGTTCCGTTTGTATTTGATATGTTTACTGTTTAAAGCGGTTTGTGAACTTCATTCCTTAAAATGGAAAATAATAAGGAGTTCTTGCCAAACAATGTAAAACAAATGAAATGGCAACAGAGCTATTGGAATTCCAGTTATTTTTACACTAAAATAATTCATGCGTGTCTGTTTTTACTATGTTTGACACAGCCTTCAGTGCATTCCACAGAGCAGGATATCAGGTGGAAAACCTTGCTGATGTGTGATGTGCTGCCTTTATGAATTCTGTGTCTGAGATGAGGTTTAAGGTTCTAGAGCCGCACATGAAAATGAGCCTGGCTCCTTTGCAGAGTGGTTAAGGTGCTCAGTTGCCGGTCTCGCACAGGCCCCACCCTCTTGCCTTGACAACCCAGTTTGTTTACAGTTACAGACTCTTAATTGGGACAGCAGGCACGCAAGGTACAGGAGTCTATAAAAACATGCTAAACCTGGTTATCTAACAATGTTTCCGGATATATAAACTGCGCCAAAAAATTAGAACTTTTTAAATCGACTCTAAATCTGTGCTTCTGGATACAGCGTTTGTTGCGTGGGTTCAAAACTGTAATGCACGTCTTGTACACATTACAAGCACAGCACCAACATCTGGGAAAATAGTCAAATGCTTTTTTCTATTAAAGTTATTTCTGGTTTAGATTTATGTCCACCACGAATCAATTGCGCACAATCCTGTGCTCTGAAATAATTGTCGGTGGTGATTATCTGCAATATATGCTGACTTTTTTTTTTTTAATAAATAACATATTTAGGTTTTATGGATGAACATATCTTTCATGTTCATTAGTTGCTAGATATGTGTGTAAATATGTCTAAGCTTGTTATTTATTATGTGACTTGAATAAATGCTTGTTGTTCTGAAACAGAATGGCGTTTGAATTGTCTGTAATAAGAGGGAAGAGACGAGGTTCTTACTCTGTATAAGTACAACTCAGATCTGTTTATTTCCTTCACATGTGAAACAATAAGTCAGCTGCTTGCAAATTAGCATGCCCTGCCACTGATGCTTCAGTGAAAGATGCTTCTACTAGTCACTATTAGATTTGATGTATAGTGCCTCTTATAGAGGTGATGTCATCTGATTCAGTTTGGTAAGAGAACTGCTAAGAGACGTTTTAACTATAGACTGCTCAGGATCTTTCAGCCAATCAGAGCCCACGTTTCACCGTCTGTATTCCACGACACCACGCAGAAACCCTATCCATGACATCAGCCATGCTGCTTTCTGTTTTTACGTGCTGTATTCTCCACATAAATCGCGGTTCACCTCACCTGTTTTAAAAAAAAAAAAAATCATACCTGCGGTTCACCTCGGAATTCAACTGAAATTCAAAATCGGTGACATCACAATCAGCCACCCACATCAGTCATTTAACGGTATTGTCCTCATCAACCTTTCCCCACTTTTTAAATGAAAAGAAATTGACTAAATACAGGTTGGTAATGATTAAAAAACAAATACAGCTGGATTGATAATGAAGAAGTTTATAATAGTCAGTCATCGGACTGGACGTGTCTGTGTATTTGTTATATCGGCACACACAGTGTAAACAGACCTCGACTTCGTTTCAGGCTCGGCCTATTCACTTCTACTGGTACAGACATTACCCACATACACAGACGTTCGGTGCGCTATAACCCTGTATTACAAACCAAAAGAAACGTGTGTGTGGTTTTATTACAAACAAAGATTCTGCTGTTGTATTAGAGGACAGTGTATACATTAACTCGGATTGGTTGTTGTATGTGACTTGTAATAGATACCGCTAAGACACCTATTTGCCACACTGTGTATTGGTTCATGCCATTGGGATACCATTTATAACAACGTTACCACTTCCACTGCATATTCCCCCAGCAGCTCATCCCAATGTAGCTGCCCTTTGCCCCTCAGTACAGAACTGCTATTCCACATTTGACACTTCATTATGAAAAAAAAAGAAACGAAAATTGTAGTCAATGTTTCCAAGCCACTGCACTGAAAGCACGTTGGCGCGATTGGACCACCCTTTGCGGTAGGAGTCGAGACCACAAAAATATATATTTTTTCCTAAAGGAAAATATGTTGGATTTGTGGTGGCACCTGAAAAAACATAGCGGATTTCCACAGCTTCCCAAAGTTTTGTCAACCAAGTAGAGCCTGGCTTTGAATACAGCGGGCCAGTCAAGCTCAAATGCTGAGACACCCCTGCCTGTGTGGTCAGACTTTTCACTGGCAAGAAGCTGCTGAAAATGCCAACAAAATGCAAATAAAGGCTATTCTGTATACCAATGACTAGGTGGTATCAATACTCCCTTACTAACGAACTTCAGACTCAGTGATGCAAGAACACACTACCAGCTGTATACCAATGACTAGGTGGTATCAATACTCCCTTACTAACGAACTTCAGACTCAGTGATGCAAGAACACACTACCAGCTAGGACAGCTAGCACACATCTGCTCAAATGCATTTCAATCTGTACAGAATGTAACACTGGATTTTATATTCAACTTTGTACTGCTCACAGTCTGCTTTAAAATACAATACATATTTATTTTTAATATATGTTGAGATTTGTTTTGTTTCTGCATGGTTTTGAATTCTGTTGCTCCAACACTGAATTTTTGCCTGGTCTTTGCCTGGCTTCCCAGTTAAACCCACATTAATATGCTGTGTGTTGCCTTTCTCTTTTTGTTATGAGAGATCTTGTGCAGTTTGGGCTGAAAACTGGGCAAAAAGATTTCTGTTATAATAAGACTTGATATAAATCACAACAATGAAGATGGTTTTCAAGAAGTGCTATTAAACTTCAAAAAAGAAGGGGGATTCATAACTGGAGTATCATGGATGAATACTGTAGCAGCTACAGTACAGATGAATGGTCTGATGTGTGGAAACAGGGGTAAGCCTAGTACTGTTGCACCATTGAGGAAGTTTTTGTAAACTGGGTCACAACTACACCTGTTTTTCAATCCAATCAATTAGGTGAAGGATACTTTCCTTTGAAAGTTGGTGCAAGTTCTAAGATAAAACTGAAGTAGACAAATCTCCCAGCAAAAGCCTTAATCAGTGTACTGGTTCCAATTATGAGAATTAACTAATCTCAGAAATAAACATACTTCATCAGAGTTTTGTTTTTTTGCCAAGAGTATCCGTTAATATTAAGAGCGTATGCTTTGGTAGAGACCCATTCATTAATGTGTGATGTGCCAGTACACTATCATGAGAGCAACATGCTGTACTCCTTAATTGTAACCCTTTCAGGAAGATTACTGAATATATTGCTCCAGTACTGAAACAGGAACCAATAGAAGATCTGAATTTTCTCCAAGGCAGTCCAATCATAAGTGAGCGGAGGCGGGACAAACAGTTGAAGGTATTCTCTGCCTCGGCTTGAGTAAGTTTAATCAATGGGAAAGTCAAAGATCTGCCCTTTTTTTGCAGCTGTCCAATCACTAGTGAGCAGAGGCGAGCGATACATATTTATTATATATAATAAGCGATATTGCTTATTATAGAGACTGTTATTAAAAATGATATTGATAACTTTGAACTAATATTTCAAATTGCTTTCTATACTTTTTTTTTTTTTTTTTTTTTAAGTGTCATCAGACAACAGAGACATTGTAGTAGATTTGGTTACGAATCGATTTTCAGGAAGAACTTTCTTCGAAAAATTGGAGATTGTTAAAAAAGGCAGGTATACACCACAGATACCCATACTGACACAGGAAGGGAAGGGATATACTCACCACTTCCAACATTAAAATTATGAAAGGTGTCCATGGCTTACTGTTAGCGGTCAATTAAAAAAAAATGATACTGCTGGAACTGTCTTTTATTCAGTGCAGAAAAGGTGATATAGAATAGCACTGGTTACAGTTATGACGGTTCAGTGTCGTCTCTGAACCACCTCGCGAGGTGTGTCAGGAGACAGCATAAAATAGGACTGCTGGTGTGTTGTGTTGTTAGTTCTCTTTCATTCATCTCTGTATCAGTCTGGTGTGTTGACTCACTTTCATGTATTGCTGGTGCTGGATAATAATGACATTATCAATTAGCAATATTCGGCTAAAAAAAAAATTATAGTCAAGCATAATCAAATTGTGCCTAATATCACGCTAATCAATTATTGGTCCAACCTTACGCTTTGTTTGCACACTAAATAAAGAAAAAACGGTTTGCCAAGCAGGCAGACCTGCATACTCAGTTTATTCTTATGTCAAAATGCGATACAGACCATTTAATGTAGAACTTCACAGACAGATCTGTGTTTGACAAAGTTTACACGACTGTAAACTCTGCTGCCAAGTCCTGGTATTAAATAGTGCACATGCTCTTGCTATCATACCAAGACATCTCAGGTATTGGCGATAGCTGTACTATATTACAAATAAAAAAAACACACAAAAGATCAAGCATTTCCATTGGAAACACTCAAATATAGCTCCAGGCTACCTGTCAATTTCTATCACTTAAGTCTGAGATTCACAGAAAATAATATTTATATATCTAAAGTTTAGTTAGCTGTTTGTTAGCAGTGAAATTGCTGCATTATTGCTTCCTGCTAGGATGTCATTTTGTTTCTGCTTGTAAAACTTGGAATTGACTTTTTTTTTTTTATTACAGCACACATGCAATCATTCTCTGATCACTGGGCCTTAACAGGTTAAATAATGTCAAGAGAGTTCATTTTAAGAGCAGATATGTTTCAAGTTAAATAACCTTTGATAATTATTCCTTTACAGGTTCCAAAAACCCTGCAGCAGGCCTCTCTGATACAGTAACTCTCTGAGGAAATCTATACTCAAATCGTCCAGGGGGAAATTAAAAAAGACGGTGGCGTAAACCTCAGGAAAGAAATGCAAGCATAGCCTACTCCAGCCGCAAAAGAACCTCTCTAGAAACTGTACAATCACACTTTGATCTCTGATGCATTCTATAGAGCAAGCAGACTTTTAAAATACTGCTACATACTTTGTTAGATCCGTTTCACGATGTGAGGTAGACCGAGTCTTGCCTTGGGTTGAGCCAAAGATAAACACAGTCAAAGACAAACTCCCTAACCCACTGCCTCCCTTTGAAACCTCACATGCAACGCATTGTTCTACGTCTAATTCAATAAAGGTTTGTGCTAAAATGATCCGCAGCCTTAGAAATCATCTGTGGTCTTTCTTTCCACAAAGTCAGGACTGTCAGGGCGGTTTTTGATGTTTAACAGAATAGGCTTTTTAGCGTGCTGTCTGATTAATGGAATCCCGTTCTGTGATGAGCAGTGGAAACGCACCGCCATGCAAGACAGCCCTTCTGACTCTAACAGCAGGAGGCAGAGGAACCACTGTCAGTCTTGACCTGTCTGTGGGTTAACAGAGCAGAGCAGGGTTGCCACTTGGGAGAAAGGCTAATATTAGACGATGTTTTCTTTATTAATATCATCCTAATCATAAATCAGCAGAATGTCTAAGTACAGTAGAAATCTCTTTACTGAACTTCAAGTGTCCCCCAACACTAGTCCTGCGATACATGATTCAAAACAATGGGAGTGCATGCGGAAACGACACCTTTAAATAGAGAGGTAGGTTGGGTATTTAGAATACCTACTTATCTCTACCTAAGAGAGCATCTACATGTCCAACAGTTATAGCTTTTATATGTCAGGTGCTTTGGTCTTTCCTTTAAGGTCCTGAATTTTAGTAATACAATCAAATCATTCAGCAACTGGCTGCTGTGCTATTCTGTTAATGGGGTCGGATGTGTATTATAAGTCAGTTATAATGCTATTATAAAGCCACAGATTCTTTGCATAGAATCTGATTGTTGTGAAAGATTCCAGATTCTAAAGCCATATTAGCTTAGAAAGGCCATTTATAATAGGATATTGACAGCTCCAAGCAGAGTCTGATGAATACATGTAACTTAAGAGTTTTGAGTAAAGGTTTCAATAGTTAAATATATTACACTCTTGTCTTTAAGGCTATTATCATACTAGAGCTAGAGGTAGAAATCAATAATGATTCTGTTGCACACGTTTGCCACTAGAGGGCAATGCCAAGGCTAACACTATTCTGAAGGCCAGTGCAGATATCGTTCTCTGCTGATATGAAAACAAGAGAACACTGGGTACCGACAGCATTGCTTAGTGTCTTACTAATTCACACTTACAGATTATAGATGTCATTTTTCAGGATTGTGTTAACACCAGCTGTGCTGTCCCTGTTTCCTATATGCTCTGTGACCTGTTAAGGCCTCACTGCCCCCAGTCTCTTCTGGGTTATATGGAACAGTTTCGTCACTGCGTCTCCGAGCCCCTAGTTTAATGTTCTGATTGGAATCTGGTAAAGTGTGATGCTACTGGCTGATAAAGTAAGAGTTCCAAGTTAAACTGCCGCAGATGTGTTGTAGGTTAAACACACAGTGAAACGCCCCGGTGTGTGACACTGCAATAGGAACTCAAGCACCCCCGAGCTTGTTTGTTGTTACTGACTGGCTATAGTGATTTCACATGCCATGCAAGACTGTTTATTAAACAGATTGTTTTACATTTGTTTCTGAAGTGTGTGTCGCGTCATTCTTTTTAACCCCTTCATGCTCACTGGTGCATCACATAGGATACAATACTTTGCCACCCTGCTATAGCCTATTGGCATCTATTTTAATAATTAATAACAGTGGTAGATCTAAATACCGCCACCATTTAACTCTGTGTATGAATCCTGCTGTATTAAGATATACCACGGTTTAGATCAGAAATATGAATCCTTTATTCAGGTACGCCACAGTTTAGATCAGAAATTATAAATATAGTAGCGTTTCTGTAAGTTAATTTAAGTCAGCTGTTGGTGGTATGCTGCAAATTATTTCTAGTCAATCCTTATTAGGATATTGTTATCTATAGAATATTCTGTATAAAACTTCTATAAATTGACAGATTTCTATTGAAAGGAATGGCAATACATATATTTAGAACATTACACAGCTGTGCCATGTAACAGACAGATGCCAGGGGAGACTTCCCTACTACAGCAGCTCTGCATCCAGGGGAGACTTCGCTACTACATCAGCTAGAGCATCCAGGGGTAACTTCGCTACTACACCAGCTAGAGCATCCAGGGGAGACTTCCCCACTACAGCAGCTCTGCATCCAGTACTGCAGCACTCTCTGGCAGCACAGGCCAGGGGAGAATTCCCTACTACTCTCTGGCAGCTGTGCAAGCAGCCCAACCATTTAGAGGGAATAACATCTTGTGTACAGAACCCAATCTTTATTTACTTCAAGGCAAAACAATGTGGGGACCTCGGTGTAGAGCGATACCATTTGGCAGAAAAACAAAATCAACCAGATATGTATGGTAACCAAGGCATACGAACAGAGCACTAGTGTACCAGGCCAAGATACAGCCCCACCGCACGTGAAAGGCAAACTGAGAAGTAAGTAAATATGAGCAACATTCTATTCTCTCAGTCGACTGCTAGAATTGATTTTCAGAAGCAGCGTGTGTTTGCGAATGGATTAGGAAGCACGGCACCTTCTAAATGAGACTTTGCCTGGCAATTGCCACCCTGCCTGAATTAAAGTTAGATTCCTTTTAGAGAGAAAGGTTTAATATATAAACTATCCAAATAATGTCACGTAGAAAGAACACCGCCATCATCTGTAATTAGTGGCTACTTTACCTGATGTAACTATATGTAAATCACTTTTCAAGACTACTATGCACTGTAAATGTAGCACAGATGCTTATGCTCAGTCAATGTAAGTGGAGGGAGGCACACTCATATTTTTATAACAAAGTGTTTTTTTTATCCATTACATGCAATAGTAACCTGCTTCTCACTATACACAGTGCTACAGCTGAGACATGAAGTTCCCCAATGATTTGTCTTGTCCATACACTTTTAAAAGTTCGCACCAATTTAACCTTATAATAGCTTAATTACTCTGGGCTCAGATAGTGTCTCTTCCCCTGTTGGGACCCGCTTGACAGTACACCTCTCTACATACTGGCCTGCTTTTGCTCCAGCGCACAGCAGTAGTGTAGGATGCAACAAGCAGCATCTTCAAGGTCTGGTATACCTCAATGGATTTGTTTTATAACGTTTTACAGGAAAAACCCTATTGAAACATGGAAACTGGATTAAAAGAATAATGAAAGATGGAAACAAGAGAGAGGTAGTGGACAGAGAAACAGAGAAATGTGTGTGGAAGAGAGATGGAGATGAAGGTGCCAGAGATATCTTAAAGTGCTTATTTACCGGGTAGCCATCTCGTCCTGGTGTTCCCTATGAGCATGAAATAAAGGACAAACAGAATGGTTAAAAACATGCACTCCAAGTCAGGATGTAGTAACAGATACAACCACCACACCATAACACTAGTAAAGTTAGCATGTGGCCATGTTAAAGAGCTCCCAATAATGGGAGTGAAATATCGGAATCATTCTTCTGGTTTCGATTCATTACAATATGTATCACTTTCCAATTCAATCACCGCATCCTGGTGAATCATGACCTCTACATACAGACGTGCTCAAATTTGTTGGTACCCCTCCACAAAAAACGAAGAATGCACAATTTTCTCTGAAATAACTTAAAACTGACAAAAGTAATTGGCATCCACCATTGTTTATTCCATATTTAATAGAAATCAGACTTTGCTTTTGATTTTTTATTCAACATAATATTGTAAATAATAAAACAAATGAAAATGGCATGGACAAAAATGATGGGACCGCTAACCTAATATTTTGTTGCACAACCTTTAGAGGCAATCACTGCAATCAAACGTTTTCTGTAGCTCTCAATGAGACTTCTGCACCTGTTAACAGGTAGTTTGGCCCACTCTTCCTGAGCAAACTGCTCCAGCTGTCTCAGGTTTGATGGGTGCCTTCTCCAGACTGCAAGTTTCAGCTCTTTCCATAGATGGTCTATAGGATTCAGATCAGGACTCATAGAAGGCCACTTCAGAATAGTCCAATGTTTTGTTCTTATCCATTCTTGGGTGCTTTTAGCTGTGTGTTTTGGGTCATTATCCTGTTGGAGGACCCATGACCTGCGACTGAGACAGAGCTTTCTGACACTGGGCAGTACGTTTCACTCCAGAATGCCATGATAGTCTTAAGATTTCATTGTGCCCTGCACAGATTCAAGGCACTCTGTGCCAGGCGCAGCAAAGCAGCCCCAAAACATAACTGAGCCTCCTCCATGTTTCACTGTAGGTATGGTGTTCTTTTCTTTGAAAGCTTCATTTTTTCGTCTGTGAACATAGAGCTGATGTGACTTGCCAAAAAGCTCCAGTTTTGACTCATCTGTCCAAAGGACATTCTCCCAGAAGGATTGTGGCTTGTCAATATGCATTTTAGCAAATTCCAGTCTGGCTTTTTTATGTTTTTCTTTCAAAAGTGGAGTCCTCCTGGGTCTTCTTCCATGGAGCCCACTTTCGCTCAAAAAGCGACGGATGGTGCGATCAGAAACTGACGTACCTTCACGATGGAGTTCAGCTTGTATCTCTTTGGCAGTTATCCTTTGTTCTTTTTCTACCATTCGCACTATCCTTCTGTTCAATCTGGGGTCGATTTTCCTCTTGCGGCCACACCCAGGGAGGTTGGCTACAGTTCCGTGGACCTTAAACTTCTTAATAATATTTGCAACTGTTGTCACATGAACATCAAGCTGCTTGGAGATGGTCTTGTAGCCTTTACCTTTACCATGCTTGTCTATTATTTTCTTTCTGATCTCCTCAGACAACTCTCTCCTTTGCTTTCTCTGGTCCATGTTCAGTGTGGTGCACACAATGATACCAAACAGCACAGTGACTACTTTTCTCCATTTAAATAGGCTGAATGACTGATTACAAGATTGGAGACATGTGTGATACTAATTAAAGAAACTAATTAGTTTGAAATATCACTATAATCCAATTATTTATTATCTTTTCTAAGGGGTACCAACAAATGTGTCCAGGCCATTTTAGAATATCTTTGTAGAATAAGCAATAATTCATCTCTTTTCACAGCTTCTTTTATTCTATGACATACCAAAGGCATGCAAGTATACATGATAAAATAGCTTTTAATGTCATCACTTTTCAGGAGGAATGAAGCATTATTTCAATGAGTTGTAAGGGTACCAACAAATTTGAGCACGTCTGTACATCTGGCACATTCAGTAACCACTTTGTTACATCAGTAAGAAGCAACACACAGAACACAAATGTAGTATTTCTTACTTCCACTGGGGGCTTCAGCGGAACAGGTTGATATTTACACTCTGGTGACCAATAATGCGTTAGACATGACTATTAAAGAGAGTTAGACATGATTCTGAGAGCACTATTGAGGTCACAGGTTGTGATAAACAGAAAATGATACAAAGTGAATGCGGAAGTTAAGATCACTAATATGGCATACTATGTTCTTTAATACCAAACCCACAAACGGAAAAGGTCTCTGAAGCTACTTTAGACAAGCCCCTGGTGGTCCTCTGGTATTATTGGTGGGCAGAGAGCACAGCAGCCCTTTCCAGTTAGAACATTTACAACACCTTTGAAAATGAACAAAAACGTCTTCTTCCTCGTCATCTTATACCATGTGGTAAAGGCAGCTGCAGATAATGCGCTTTTACAGTTATCATGGGGAAAAAGTCCTACAGAGAAAATAACCAACCTCATTATCAAACTGCTACTTTAAAATCGCTGGATTTGTTATTTACAGTGACTCGCACACTAAACTCATGCAGTAGTAATTGAAAAAGAGGTGATGAATGCTTTTACAATGACAGCTCTAACAAATTCTAGAGGGCCTACTGCATCCTAAAGCACTGCCTACTTAAAGTGCTGCTTATTTATAAAGTGATTGTAGCCTCACAGTGCAGTGAAAACCCCTCGGGGTATAGCGGGAAGTGGCTGAAACAAAACTAAAAATAATAATATTGGTCTATAGTCTACAACTGAAACTGTATCATCTGGTATCAATTCCTTCCCAAACAGCACCACATTTAAAAAGAAACAGCCCAGGACTGTACATAAAGCATCCCTGTTTGCAGGATTCGATTCATGAGGGGAATCCACAGTACTTACTGGAGGCCCTGAAAGACAAAAACAAAAGAAATCATGAATACCTTTTTAAATACACATCACAGCACCTTAAAATCAGGAGGCGTTGTTAGAACAGACACAAATGTGACCCCACAAATATGTAACTAAAATATTGAATGCTGTTACTAAACTTTTATAAAAACAGAACTTCAACTTGTTTGTGTTTATTAAACAATTACATTATACATACACTGTACAACAGTAGGGTTAAGGCTACACATTAGTTTAATAGATTCTGTGTTTAAATGATCATACACTACTGCTGTGTTTTGGTGCGACTTCCACAGCCAAGGAGACTCGCTTGTTTTGCTGACCACGTATCCAGCGACAGGAGGGATTTATAGCCATTACTTCCCTTTTGTATTGATTTAAAATGTTACATTCATTTTCCAATACAGTATCAATTAGAGCGGTTTACAATGCATCAAACGTTTCTGAACAAATCTGAAAACAATGCAAGATTCCCATAAATTTCAGTTAAATGTTTAGTAAAATACAATGTCGTTAAGGATTTTTATTTTTTTCGCTTGCTGTTTAAATGTGTGTCTTTAAATTACATTTTTGCAAAGCACATTTTGCACATTTTTTGAAAACTGTGGATTTGTAAGAGAAAACTGAACTCCACCACATAGTCGCAAGCATTCCAGCTGAATTCAGTGGTGTAATACATTTCTAGAGACAAAAGACAGCCCTTACTTTCTGTTCAGGTAGATATGTTTAACAGAAATGAACATCTTCTAGCATTCAGTCTCATACCCAACAATACTTGGATGACTTCACCCACATTTCTTTATAGCTTACAAAGATTTCACATTCAGAGACAGACATTTTGTCTGAATCCACTATGAGAAAAGCAACATGGCTGTTTGCAGTCTGCCCAAAAGTTTTTTCAAAAGGTTCCAGTGACTTCTCAATGTCAGGCGCTTACTGTACACAGACCATCAGTAACTACACAAGGCTTGGAAATAGTTACCACATTCATCTTTATTGCCAAGAGTACAGGGTGATTAGAAAGTACGTTTACCACATCAACACACCATGTCATTGATGTGGTAAACTTACTTTCTAATCACCCTGTATATCTTTTTTTATTGCTATGGTTCACTTCAATGGATTTAATTAAAATGAAATGCTCCATTGTTTTTATTTCTGGGAAGCAGATGGAACTCTTCAGAAACAGAAACAGCACAAAACAGAAAAGTACATAAACATTACAAAGCGTGATTAATAAGAAATGGTAGAAAACACTGCTTTTAAAAAAAACTACTTTAAAACAAAGCTTTTTTTTTTTTTTTTAATTCACCTGAAATGTAAGTAAATACATACATACTTACATACATACATACATAAAATGGCTGTGTGTTCTCCTTTATGGAATCAATTGACGTTGCAGTTCATTAATTTTAAAATATAAAATTTGCCTTTAGCTAATAATGTTGAAGGATGCATTGCCTGGACAATCGCAGACCCCAGAGCACCAGCACTGCATCACCTCACACACTGCATCACTAAGGGCTTATATTCACATACCACACACAGACTAGTAAAACTCAAAAATTACTTTTAAAAAGTATATCTGCAACATTATCAAATATATTTGTGTTTTTTTTTTTCTGGGTTACTCCATTCCAGCAGGGATCCTGTCAAGAGATCTTTCTGGTCAGTCACAAATGATTTGTATAGCTTCTTTTTTCTTTTAACCTGATTGTAATCGTATTTCAAAGGCATGGTTGTGCAGTCGTCTTTGTGAAACAAGATGGTAATACGGAATGCTCAATAAATTATTATTATTATTTACAAAACCTACATTTCATGTGTCAGTAACAATACTAATAATAATAATACTAATACTAATAATAATAATAATAACACTATGTAACACAATTTTTGTTCCTGGGTAGTAAGTGTTATTTCCTAATTGCTTATGCCTCAAAAGTATAGAAAATGGCTATTATTCCCCACAAACTTTGCTTTTGTGACCAGGACAGTGATATTTTGAAATTTGCCTATTTCCAATGAGAAAACAGGCGAATGTGTGTCTTCGTTCACATAAAGTCAGAAAAAAACAACATATGAATCCAAATTAACATGTATTTATACTAAAGTAATACAATAATGACTACAAAAGATTTAGAAGTGAGTAGTTTTTCGAGATTTACGATTATACTGTAAATCACTTTCACGAATCAGCCCCCAAATGTAGTCTCCCATCATGTTCTCGTTATACTGTCCTTCATTGACAGCTCATCCAGGAGCCTCAAAGCCGTGCTGCTCCATAATGGTAATAAGTACCCGTCTCTTCCCCTGGCTCACTCGGTGCACCTCAAAGAGGATTACAACAGCATCAAGACCTTGCTGGACGCCTTGAAGTATGATGAGTACGGCTGGGACCCCCGGAAGGTGCTGATGCCACCACTGCACATCAAAATCGGGCCTTATGAAACAATTTGTCAGAGCTCTAGATAAGGAGTCGGCAGCCTTCAGGTACCTTCAAGACTTCTTCCCTAAGCTGTCTGAGGCAAAGGTCAAAGCCGGTGTCTTCGTCAGGCCACAGATAAAGAAGATCCTGGAGTGCAATGAATTCCCCAAGAAGCTCACTAGTAAGGAGAAAGCGGCTTGGAACAGGTTTGTCGCAGTGGTTCGGGGCTTCCTGGGCAAGGCCGAAAACTATGTGGAGCTGGTTGAGACTCTGGTGAAGAACTACGGCACAATGGGCTGTAGGATGTCCCTCAAAGTCCATATCCTTGATGCTCATCTTGATAAATTCAAGGAGAACATGGGAGCGTACTCTGAGGAGCAAGGCGAGCGCTTCCACCAGGATATACTGGACTTTGAACGCCGCTACCAAGGACAGTATAACGAGAATATGATGGGAGACTACATTTGGGGGCTGATTCGTGAAAGTGATTTACAGTATAATCGTAAATCTCGAAAAACTACTCACTTCTAAGTCTTTTGTAGTCATTTTTGCATTACTTTAGTATAAATACATGTTAATTTGGATTCATATGTTGTTTTTTTCTGACGAAAAGACACAAATTCGCCCGTTTTCTCATTGGAAATAGGTAAATTTCAAAATATCACTGTCCTGGTCACAAAAGCAAAGTTTGTGGGGAATAATAGCCATTTTCTATACTTTTGAGGCATAAGCAATTAGGAAATAACACTTACTACCCAGGAACAAAAAAAAATAAATAAATTGTTACACGGTGTAATAATAATAATAATAATAATAATAATAATAATAATAATAAAAGCTATGTCCGATCCTAGTCCAAGTACCCTGATTTAGCCTTTTTCTTCTCACAGAAATACACACTGTTCTAGATCACAATCAGCAGTTCCCTTAAGGTGCTGCCAAATTTCCTAAACTGCTGAAAACTATTCAAAACATTCCTGTGTTTTTGTATTAACAAATTCTAACCCTAAAGACTTCACAGTGAAGTGGTGGCAATGGCTGTGCTATACTGCAGTCCAGGGGGTTAACTCTGTAAGCTGAAGCACTGTACTCAGCAAGACACTTTCTTCACTGCACAACCAGACCTTATTGCATGACGTACACAAATATGCATCTCAGGAGTATGGAGTTGAGATTAAAGGTTCTCATTGAAAATGATGTGTCAAGAGGGTTTTAAAGCTAAAATCACACTATAATGGAATATCAAGTTTAAACTAGTGCTTTAGAAATTCAAAGGATCCATGTGGTGTAGCACAGGAACTACTGTATATACATATATAAGTCCATTGGTGCAGGTAGCACTGTGGTCACAAATAATTATTTACTTTCTAAATATGACAGACATAAGAAAAGAACACATGCTGTTTACATTATTTTAAAGATAGTTCATCCATACTGAACACAATGCACACAGCTTCACTAAGTGGCTTTATTAATTACCTCACATGACTGTAGCACTCTCTGGCTCTGCACTCTGAATTAGTTGATTACCTCACATGACTAGCACTCTCTGGCTCTGCACTCTGAATTAGTTGATTGTCTCACATGACTAGCACTCTCTGGCTCTGCACTGTGAATGAATGCAGAGATCAGCCGGCAAACGGACAAGAGGCACTTTACTGAAGATTAAAGTTCAATGAAATCATTTAGGAAAGCATCAATTGTTCTGTCAGTGATAATGTGGCTGCTAAAGCTGTATATCTGAGCGCAGCCAATTCTTCAGAGAAGCTCATCAGCACACATTTAAATAATAGTGTGGCACCAAACCTCTACCGCTACAATGAACTGGATAAGCAGAAAATGCTTAACAGACTTACAAATACATGTTTGTTTCTTCATTGAAACCAGACTGGGGTTCTTTATGCACACAGGCAAAGAGACAGCAGAGACTCCAAGCAGAGACTCACTGCTGTACATTGTACTGGAGATAGGGGTTTCTGTCTTACATATATACATTTTGTGTAGCCTTTCTAAGTGGGAAGTATTAAAGGTAAAATCTAGCACGGCACAAAACCGTTGCACAGTCAGATAACTGCTTATAGACTGTTGCTAATCAAATAATCCACTAGAAAACACTCTGTCTGGGATTATTTCTTAACTAATAGAATCAATTGGATCCGCTTCAAAAACCAGGTTGTTAACTGTACAGTGTAGTTCTGGACATTTAAGGATATTTTATCCCATCTACTTTTTACATATTTAATTTGTTACCTGTGTAATATCCTATGTGTTCTGACTATCTACAGTTTCTCTGAAAAGGCTGATTATGGGGAAGAGAGGTGGAGAAGAACAATGTTACACTTCAATGCAGCGTGCAACTCTAATGTGCGTCCCCCATCTTATCAATTCTGCTGGACTAGGTCGTAGGCATGGCACAAAACAGAATAGGATATTGAACTGGTCAAAATATATATATATATATATATATATATATATATGAAAAAAATTCAGATATAAACCACACTGTTTTGTTCAATTATGTAGGCTACTACACAAACTTTATAACATTCAATGAGTGGGAGATATGCTTTACCATACCACTCTTGCAAAGCTTACCCATGCTTTACTACACCTTGCTATTCTTCACCTATGTGTAGTGCTCTTAGAGAGTCCATTCCAAACCAGGACCTTGAAGCTATGCACTGCTTCAATTAGTAACTAACAGCATGGCTGGAACAAGGCCCAGGGCTGGAGCGGATTGAAAGAAAGAGACACACGTTGGCACCATGACTGTAGTTCTTTCCAGGAAGTGTTTATGATGGGGTCACACAGCAGTTACTGATGTGCATTCATTAAACAATGAATCAATTAAAAGGACAGGGGTGCTCGGGGTGCTCCCAGTCCCACCTTTCAATAACTCTGCACCACTGCTGAGCTGTGCCAGTGATGACAGAGGTGACAGTATTTCCACTGCCTTGCCTGCTGTGATTGGCTGGACAGCCCTGTGTCGGATTGCTGTCACTGCTGAGCTTTACGTAACCTCTTCATGGGCAACACTTACTTTATTTAAAATGGGACTAAGATATCCTAAACCTGTTTTAGTGTTCTAAGCCATTAGATTAGCCTGAGTAACAGGGCAGAGACTGCGCACTCAGCAGTGACCACACACACCGCGAGCGAGCGTCTTAACCACTATGCAAAAAAAGCAAAATAGGTGTGGTCATAGAGCTCAACCTCATCTCCCTGACAGAGGGCCGGAATCCGTAATAGCAGTGCTGACACACACTGCCTGTTACACTCGCAAGTCTCAAGAGTCTCTTACACGCCGATGCTGTGCCGAGTTACTCTGTACTCTTACAGAAATGTCCACAACTACTAGAAACAGATTCATCCTTCAAGAACTCATCTTGCACCTGGACTATTTATACTGTCAAATGAAAATCAAATGTGCTTTAACTGATAATCCACTGCACGCTACTGACAAAAAAAAAAAGCACATTCACAAAGTATGTGAGGACAAATCCCACGCCGGCTTCAGAAATGTGAATGTGCTTTCTTATACCTTAAACCAAGGACAATCCTTGAGAAGCCAGGTGCGATCCTGAGAGCAGACAGGTGGATAAATGAACTGCAGCTCCTCGTGGTCGACGATGGCACTGTGCCAGATTGAAAGAGCATCTCTCAGGATTTTTAGGATTCAAATGTTGCTAGGCAACTGTTAATGTAACCAAGACTTACTTGGAGAAGACTTCAAATTCAAGTTAATTGAAGCTAAGCAGACCTAAGTTAAATAATGCCACCAGTGGGCTCTGCCAAAGTGCACAAGGGCATGAACTTGTTGGCCTTTATTTGTGAGAATATTGCTGTATATATATTTATCTCCAGTACTATAGTGGATGCGTGTGACCTACTGTCCAGGTAGGTAGCACCATGCTTTAGATTTACAGTATCTCTAAGAAATGTTTTAAGTGGATTGTTCATTTCTGTCAGCTCCGCTTGCATTGAATAACGCACACACACACACAAACGAGCGGTCAGCTTTGCCAGATTGTTCTGTGTTCATGAGCTGGATTATCAGGACGTGCTCTGCTATGAAGGGCTTGGCAGCGTGCTATAGAGTGCAGTGAGCCGTGTGGTCTCTGTAATCCTCTGGATCAGCATCCAGTCCAGTTTAAAAGGAGGGCAGCGCAGTCAAGTGATAACAGCCAACTGTTCAGCTGTAGATTATTTTTCAATATTTTCCCATTGAGTCTACCAACAGCACGTAGTACTTCAAAGGGTAAAAAATACAGAGTGTTCCCCACATTCCCACAAGTCCCTTATCTTTATACTGTAGCTTTTGTAGTTTTCCATTTGTTAGAGTGTTTATTTTGCTGCCTCACTCTGTGTAGCAGGTATTCAGACCACACCTGAAGCTTTGCACCCACTTTGCTGCACACAGGGCTTGTGGTGAGCTCCCACTACCTGCTATACATGAAGTGAATCCCCATTTTGTTGGCTAGATAAGTAGGTATTACTATTGTACAAGAGACAGAGGACTGTAAAGCCTGTTTGCATTTGTAGAGAGGATTTGTTCTAGTCATCTATCAATTTGGGGGGTGACAGCCCTTTTGATAATGGGCACCAAGATACAAGGGATAGACAAAAACAACTTTTGTAAATCATTGCTTTTCCTCCAATAACAGCTGGAACAATAATCTGATATTTACTACATGTATTGTTCACAAATCAGAACTTTGTTTAACAGTTAAATTGATTGTACAATTGGAGGTGTATATGAGAAGTTTTGATGTGGCTGGTGAGGCAGAGAGTAAGGCATTCTTCAATAGTAAACGATTACTGTACATCTAGGTTCGGTGAGGGAAGGAATAAGGTAATACTATTAATAAATAAGAATTCTACATCTGTACTCATGCCAGGTTCAAATAATCTAGTAAGAACCTCTCCAAACAGTTCTAGGCAGGTCCATCAGACACCTCTCAGTCAAGCTCAAGGTCATTTTCCCTGATGTTTTCTTTCTAACAGCGTCAACGCTACATGTCTGCTTCTAGCGGTTTCAGATGACACAAAGAAAAACACCCAATACTGTGTAACTCATCAGGGGCTCCCTATTTAATGAGCATTTCCATAGACAGTCAGTTAGGTGCTCACTCAGGTCCACCTTAACGCTTACAGCAACCTCAGTCCGAGCCGAGAGAGAGAGAGAGAGAGAAGGAGAGAGAGAGAGCTGGCTACTGGCTCTATAACTGTACCACCGGGACATAAAGAATCTGCACTTCATTAAAACAAAGCCACCTCCTCCTAAGAAACCTGCTTTCATACTCAGAACTGATACCTAGATTAGAAAGTTCTGTTTAAAACGTGCTTTTTACGGGTTAGCATATTAAAAAGAAGAAATCCCTCTTGTCCTGTTAAAGCTTTCAGGAGAAACATCTGTATAAATACTTTACTGCGTTTGTGCAAAATATAAATAAATATTTTAAAAAAAAAAGACTTTTCTACTCCACACGGATTGTTACAGTAGGGTGAGTTCAGCTGAAAGACTTTTCTACTCCACACGGATTGTTACAGTAGGGTGAGTTCAGCTGAAAGACTTTTCTACTCCACACGGATTGGTACAGTAGGGTGAGTGCAGCTGAAAGACTTTTCTACTCCACACGGATTGTTACAGTAGGGCGAGTTCAGCTGAAAGACTTTTCTACTCCACACAGATTGTTACAGTAGAGTGAGTTCAGCTGAAAGACTTTTCTACTCCACACGGATTGTTACAATCAGGTGAATTTAGCTGAAAGTCCAGGGATAATATTGAATTTGATACAAATACATTTTCACACAAAATATCCAGTTTTCACTGAGTATGGATTAGTCCTTTTTGCCGTTTCAATAGGGAGCTACTGTAGACCACAACTCACTGAGAAATACAAAAATTGCTCACACATATAGAGCATGTTAAAATGTATTTGACCTTTCTAAGAACCAGAACCATGTTTTTACACGCAGTGCTGTCCCTGCACTCTGCATTCCTTCACACACACAGCTCTGGATCTAGCATTAACTAAAACTACCTCTGGGGCTTAGGTTTGTTCATTGTGGAGTAATGTGAACTCGCTCCCTGTAAAGACAATCAGCAGTGAGTCCAGCTACACTGGCTCTCACTACCAAATGATATCCTAGCGTGAAATCCAGACTGCAATCTTCATAGACGCATATGAAGCTATTTGCTCAGTAACTCATGCAGCTTTATGATAATTCAACAGCAATGCTGCTTATCAACATTTGATACAATTATTCTGATTTTTAAAGCAACATTAAATCAAAATGTATAATGTCCCAATAGAACCCTTTGAATCCAAATCATAACTGTCTCACTCTGACAGAACGACAGAGAGACCATGAGACTCAGTACTGGAGTAGGACATTGAGCTGTCTCGCAGTTGTTACAGTAGAAGACCTCAGGGAGTGAACCATCTTGTTGCTTCTCAGTTTAATTTGGGAAACAGAAGCCAGTTATTTCTGTTACAGCTTGTATCAAAGTACAGGAGTCTGTCTGTTATCTGCAGATATTGTGGAAGTCAGGTATGTGGTAAGATAATGTTAGACACTATAGCTGTAATTCATTTTCCAGTTCCTAGTTGTGCCCTAATAAAAGTTTAAAATAGTGTTACAAAGTTGCTTATGTTATGTTGTGTAAGCCGGATCCTGGCATATTGTACATCTAACTAGTCACACAGTGTTTAACCTTCCCAATATTAGCTAGCGTCTTTAGCATAACTTCTGCAGTTTAAAAGGTAAGGCTGTTTTAAATGGGCTGAAGATAAAACGTTGTAGCTATCAAATAGGCTTGTTGTGGAAACTCTTCTGTGTTTGTGCTGAAAAGGTTATTTTTGGGACGGGGAATCGTTTTTTCATTCCGCAATGAAAAATCTATTTAATATATTATGTGAAGGCTGAATTCTTATAAAGGGTAAAGGTATCCCATGCATGAATACATTTCCTCTTTTAATATTGATAAAGCATATGTGTTCTATGCTGACTGTCCAAAAATTAAAGAATTGAAGTCAAATTTAAAAAAAAAAAAAAACCCTGGTCTGGGATGTCTGCAAATGTCATGTGATCCACTCATCCTATACAGATACTGTACTCTGTTTGTGTGAGAGTTGTGTGCTACTTAGCATCAACAATAGGAAAGCAGAGGATCTCAATGAATTCCCAACTGGCAGGATTATGGATGGTCCTACACCGCATCGTCCCTCAACATAGCGGCTGCATTGACAAGCATCATCCAGACCAGACTCCTGGCGTTCCTGCAACAGCAATGTCTGCAGAAAACCAACTCTGGTCAGAAGCAGGTCTTGACAGATCGAGTCAGCAGACAAGCTCAACGTATTGTGCCAACTACAGTGGCTCAAATCACAGAACCCTTCAAAACTGGACAAGACAGGTCTGCTTCCACTCGGACATTGCGCCAGGATCTACGCCTTACGGACTATAAAGGACATTTTCCTTTTGAGTGTTAAAGGCTCATACAGTAATGAAATCCCATGTCAGTTGTCCTCACATTTCATCTTCCATAGGGATTCCCATCAATGACCTTGAGGAGGCCCAGCATTTGGGAAAACACTTTGGAAGCACATGGAAATACTTGGAAAGCTTCCCCATGTCTTGGAATGAAAAGAAATAATCATTCTAACAGTCACCATAGATCCCAAGACCACAGTTTGAACCACAAGGCCTGTATCTTGGCATCCAGTGTTTCATTAAAGGGGGGGGGGGGGCAGTTACCACACAGGGACTTTGGGGAGAGTATGGGGATGGTGGGGGTTTATCAAGTCCTTACTCAATTATCAGCTGCTGAGGTAAGCAGGAGAGAGTTTGTGTGTGGTAAGGGACTCCAGCAGTTTGAAATTATCTGCAACAATATAAATCAATATAAATGCTTAGCTCTGGAGCCAAACCCAGCTTCTGCGGGCAGGGTACAGGGGACTTCAATGTGATAGAGAGCGAATTACTTTTGTTGTCTAGACACAGGGGCTACTAGAACCTCTCCAGAACTTATTTGTACTCATTTTTTTTTTGCCTTCACACTGTGCTTTTCAATGGAGTAATTTAAACTAGCAGGACATGCCTCATCAAATGGAGTCAACATGAAGGAATTTAAAGGCAATAGGCTGGCTTGTCAACAGACTTCACGCTAATCTTACTGTTTCCACACTAGGCTTGAGTATCCCTCAGGCTGGACTCACTACTGTTCATTTTCACATCAGAGGGAAATCCCAAATGAACTAATTTGTGATGGAGACCAATGGGAATTTTATTAACTCAGTACATCAGTGTAATAACTCCCTACATTTCCATTTCCTATTGCTCTCTCAGCACCCCAATCCATTCAAAACAATGTTACTTTCCGACAGTACAACGGCATTCCCACCCAATGATTAGATAGGGCTCTTCAGTCCCTATTTACTCAAAGCCCTTTCCTTGGAAGTTTGCGCAGTGATTTTTGTAATTTCCTTTCCACAAACTTCAAAGGAATACAGCAAGGTGGGGTGTAGCAGGGCGATTGCCCTGCACAGGGGAGATTAGTGTTGGTGTTATTTATATGTGGAAACGGGTTTGTTTTGTGTGCCTTTTGGAGTTATTTTGTTTGATTAAATTATTGTTTACAGACGGGCGCTCAAGTGAGACTTCCTGCCTGCTAGGTTTGGTTGAGAGGAAGGGCAGCAAGTGATTGGCTGTGCCTGTCCTTGACCAGCAGGTGGGTGGGTCTCCACTGAGTGTCCGTCGGCATAAAAACATCCACCATGCTACAGGAGGGCGCATTGTGTATGCTCAGGAGAAGAGCGTCCTCTCTGCAGACGAACTACAACTATGCAACCCTTAAACTGCAGATGGTGTTCGTGAAGGCAGTGCCCAGCCAAGGCCGTATGAAGAAGCAGGAGTCGCAGTTGGAATACCGGCTCATAAGTAGGTTAGTTTAGGGGATATTGATCAAGTGATGTATAGTGAGGGTTACGTAGTGTAGCCGGTTCGCCTCGTTCATTAAGGCTAGCGCTCGCCCAGTGTGGCACCTTTTAATTTGTAGTTTTTGTACTGTGTTTTATTTTGCCATTTGTACAGTCTCCTGTATCTGTCCTCAGTGCGCTACCATCGCTGATAGCTTCACACAACCCCTTTCTTTTGTGTTAATAAATCCTGTGCGCCTGTGCCGGTGTTTCAACTCCAACTTCCATCTCTCTCTCTTGTATATCAGTGGTTACCCACACATGTGACAGGAGTGCCCTATCACATGGGGTTTATAGGGAGCAAGTCACAAACACAGAGCTTATCATACTTTATAGACTCTGAATGGTAAACTATAGCAACAACATAAAGAATATACATTACATACACTGGTAATTAAATACATATTTTTGTGGGGTCATGTTAAATGTCAGGTTCATCATTTTACTGTGGGATTATAGGAGCCTGCAACCCCACACTAAAAACAACCTAGATAAAGAGAATCACCATTTCTAACAGACCGGGACTCAAGGACGTTTGAGCGGAAGGGAAGCTGTGAATCAGTAGAACTGCTGACTGATCATCATGATGTTAATCTGGTCTCTGAGTCTGGAGCTGGTTCATATCCCCTGAATTTCCATAAGGAAGTCATTTAGACATGACTCCACTGTACAGTCCATTAAAAATCTCTTCTCGTCTAATGATAAATATGGCATTAGTTTTGAAGATGGGAGCAATAACTGCATGCAATATAACAAAACATGGTACCTCACCAATGACTATTATAAATGATTACACTTTGTGTCTAGTGTACCTCATTATTATTATTATTATTATTAATTATTATTATTATTATTATTATTATTATTATTATAATAAGAGAATAGTCATCTCGTGTCTGCTCAAACTGTGCAAAATGATTCTGTTATGAGACACAACATATTGACATTGATAACAAAATCACAGAAAACAAAGACAGTACTACTATTGAACAAAGTGGTGTTGTGTTTTAACTTTAGAACTATGCCATATCTATACACAAGATATGAGATGTATTAGAATTTGATGAACCCTTAACAGGGGTTGGTAGATTTCTTATACATGATTTATAAATTGAAGACCTTTTCAGCAAGTCAGTGCAACTTTCACGCCTCTCCTAATCATAATATAGTCAAAGTCACTTGTAGGCTTATTTTAGGCTTGTCGGGGGGGAACATTGACAAGCTTATATTACTATATGACATGAATAACTATACAATACAAAAAGGCTGTAAGACAAGGGAAGACAAAACTAATACAGCATTCACTGTAAATGTATGCTTAAATATCCAGGTTCAGTTCTGTGTTATTTATGATTTGGCTAACGGATCACCACATTAATCTTGTGACAAAAAGAAAGAAAGACATACCATGATCACCCTGCCTTCCCGCCTTCCCACGTTTTCCTGGAGGCCCTGAAAAACAAAAGCAGTCATTTTTCATTTATTTATTCTTTGCTCAAATCTTTTAAAACAAAATGTATTCTACATGCCGGTGAAACAAGCGACTGTGAGTTATTTGTTTCTCCAGATGTGTAGTGCTGGCCTGGGCCGCCTCAAACCATCTGGGCTCCTGGGTGCAGAGAACAGGTGTTCTTCAGAACGCCGATTGAAGGAACATTTATTGGGTTATCTGCAGATTGCTGCTAGTGACCTGTAGCACAGCACAAGTGAACAATATAAACAAAGCTGCAGTGTTCATATTTCTAATTCTAATTCATCAAGTCTCTGATTAAACCGTTTATTTTTTCACAACATTTCACATTATAAAACACAAAAGGCAAGTTTCTTTGTGGGACTACTGGTTAAATAAAGGCTCAGCCTACATTGTGAATATCAACCAAATACCGATTTACTTGCAGTCCAATGCAATGTATTTCCCATAGGCAGCAATGCTTGTTCTATATTTTGCTATGCTCTGACCATGGCTGTACATCTTAGTTTCCTGGCCTGGCTAATTCCCCCTGCCCGGGGGGATTCTCAATTGATGGCAATGTGGCACAGCTACAGGTTATTATTAGCTCTGCAATCCCAGTGTCTGGATCTCTTCCTGAGCTGTGGCAATCTTACAAGTGGCTGGTATTATTTTGTCACATGAAGCTTTTTAGCATGTCCACACACTATCGATATCCAGGTGTATCAGTAGCCTGTACTGGGGCACCTCAGAGATTAGAATTGAAATCCATAATCATAAAACACTCAATAGTCATACACTTAGAAACTGTAAATTTAAATGACAAATATTTGGACTGTAAGACACTGAGAAAGACTTGTCGATCTGGCATGTTGCACACTTCCATTTTAGAAAGAAGTACATGTTCTAGAAAACATGTATTTTCATTATTTTTTTTTAAATGATATCTGGTACCATACCAGGTTGAATAGAGTCACATCTGAATGCCTCTTGGTCAGTTCACCTGGAGAGTGAAATCAGCCCACTGCCTTGTTAACTGTCAACAGCCAGCATGTCCCGTAATGACTTGACATACATTGATGCTATTGCGGGGGAGGAAATGACCTAGGAAGTAACAGTAACAGACTGCGCTACACACCAGTCACAACACGATTTTTCATTCGGCGACAACACACTTTTGCGGCAACATGACCACACTTACCTGAAGCGACACAGACACGATGCTACAGATAGGAAAACTGACAGATCCTTTACATGGGCTCAATTTTACTCCAAAACAAATGTAAAACTATTACAAACTGCTAGTGACAAGACTATGAGCAAAATTGGTAGATATTTGTCAACATGACGTGGAAATCCTATATATTTCGCATCGCTCCAGTGTCGTCTGTGGTGTGAATGATACTTATCAAAAGTATAGGTTCTATTCATTTTGTTGCACTGCTGCACATATTCGTCACATCGTATCTGGTGTGTAGCGACCTTTAGATTTATGGAAGTATTGCTCCAGATATCACTTTTTAAAATAAAAACGTCTCTTTCTAAATGGCACAAATTAGATTGAGAACAGAAGTGCACGATTGATGCGGTTTATGGTTCATTTCATTAGGTATAACCACGTTAATACTTTATATCCCGTTAACTGAGATGACCCAAGCAGTCCTGAGCAGTTCCACCTATTAAACATTATGGCTGGATTCTTCATCTCTTAAACATGTTTTATGAAGAGGGGGAAGGTGGAATCAAAGTTCTTTACAGTCATGAAGCTTCAGTGTTTATTTCCTGTGGGGCCTGCAAAGCAGTACATGATCTAGGATCCTGCTGAGTTTGAAAGCACAGGACATCTGGAAAAAGATAAACAAGCATCAGAAACATCTCTTTTAGGCCAACTGTCCGAGATTGATTATAATTTTATAATTATAAAACATGACCAGAGGGCCCTTCAAACAAGTCAACAGTTAAAGAAATCTCAGAACAAAAACCAGAACAAATACAGGCATGATACAATCAGTCTTCACCAGCACCGCAAGCGAGAGCCGTCGATTTACAGGACTTTGTATTTCAGCGTGTGGTGTACTGTACACAGGGTACTGCTTGTGTGACAGCACTACAAAACTAAAGCAACGCAACGTATGCACTTGTACAGTATGAAGTACTTCCAAATAAGACACGATGAATTACATGTGGAGACTTTAATACAACCTACAAGCCTTAGGAATGACAGAATGCCTGTGTCAATACTTTAGTCGTGTGCTTTAGAATAGCACAGGATAGTTTGACTGCTCTGGCTGTAAATAATAATAATAATATTGGTTGATGGGCCTGTAAACGAAATGGTTCTACTGCCTTAAGGGAAGGGAGGACTGTGTGTTTTCATGGAGTGCAGCTGATTATACTGACAGTGTTTAAATCTAAGATTGGAGTCAGTGCTGAGCCTTGTGGTAGAGGCTGGCTGGTTGAAGCAGTCTGAAGACCATGAATTCAGCTATAATGTGTTTTGTCCCGTATGAAGCTTTGCCACGGTAAACATGCCCAGTCAGTTTGCCATTTATTGTGTTTTCTCCATGCTTATTCTATGTAGGACATGCTTTAGTTCTTGTATTATTAATATTTATTTATTTAGACTTGGTAGAAAAGGTTTCCATCTGTATAAACTACAGGGGTTTACAGTCTTATTATTAAGAGTTGTCATGCATCCCCTGTAGGATACCAAGACTGTGCGTGACTCCTGTAGTTAATAAACACAAACGTCTTCATAGCCTCAGAACAGCTGCAGAAACCAACCGGCAAAATCAGAACATCAAAATGATGCCCAGATTTCAAATTATTTTTATTGATGAGGAGAAAGGAAAAAAATGTATTCAAATTCAAGAAAATGCTGCAAACATTTAAACTTTCAACAAGATACAAATTTAATATGACGAAGAAACTGGAGAAATTCATCAAAATGCTTTCTACTAATAATAACAAATAGAGTACAGCATGCAATTCCATCTGGGGTTCAGGTGACATTGCTAAATCTGCCGAGCCTTGAATCAATTACAGGCTTATTATGTATAGCTGGGCGTACATTATTCCTTATTTTATAACATACAAGTGTCTTTGACGATGAGTTGTGTCACTTTACTGTCTCTCAATGTGTCTTGTGACATCATAAAAATATAACTGTTGTAACAGTGTGAAACCTAAAAAAAAAAAAGTGTTGTCTCTAAAATAACACACTGCCTCCATCAGGCTATGTGGATCCCCATTGTGATCTTCTTGGGACGTTGAAATCTTGTGAAATGTTGCAGCTAACTGGATTTGATGTATGCAAGTCTACTTAAGAAAATACCTGAAACAGTAAGCATAACCTTTCTTAATATATAAAACCCATATTTGCTAGAATTTTCTTTACAATGTAATTTGTTCTATGCAGTAAATGTGTGTTTAGCTATTAGGATTAGACAGGGCTGTTTCTGAAACGTACACATGCAGTCCAACTCCCAGATCCTGATTACTTGGCGGAATCTTCAAGATTGATGCAGAACATTCCGTTTAACGTGACACAGCAGGAACACCAACGAGGCAGTCAAAAGTTTAAGATCAATTGCAAAAAAAAACCCTATCATTTATTATTTTCATTTTAAATCCTTCGTTCTTTCATCCATGACATACAGACTTCAGTCCCTATCAGAAGTATACTGCACAACACCAATTGTTGTTGAGGAGGCTGGTGGCAGGGAAGCGGCTTTGAGTTTACGGTTGAGGGAGGAGGGGGCAGATGTCCATTAATGGTATCAGAATGGTTCCCTGTGCATGAGCTGACCCATGGCAGACCATGTGAAGGAACAACTTGACTAACAGACAATACATTAAAATGACTGAGTGAAAGCACTCCAATGTATACGACTGCAATCTGCTTGCTACTATGCAGGACTGCATGCTCCCGACGTGGCCACGCTTGCAGGAATAGGGGGTTACACATTACAAATTCAAGCTCCATTAAAGCTTCTACACCTTTAAAAACAGATGCTGTTATATGCAGTATATGCACAGCGGTTAAATTGTTATCCATGATGACTTTACAGTTTCTTTAAATGTGATTCCTCCAGTGGAGAAAAACATTGTTCATTGTCTGAAACAGACTTGATCTCTCCATGAAAACGCTTCCTTATCAAGCCAATTCCCATTCAAAACCACCCTGCCAACGGAGCCATTAGAAAAGGGTTTCATGGAGACTGACAGGCTGTTACTGTCTTACTACAGAGTTAATGACAAATGTGTAAAAACGTCTCAGCGTGATTAAAGAGAAGACGGAGCTTAAACAGTTGCCCGCAGAGAGCCTCTTGCATTGACATAGAGTGCTGAAGATCAGTTTTAGTGGTGTTTCCAGTAGACATAGAACTAAACCACTGTAGTGAGGATTCTACTCATTTGCAGTCAGCTTCCAAACTATTGACTTTAAAGAAACAATTCCACCAAAAATGATACAGTGCTTTACCACTTGTCCATATTTTACAATCCCTAACATAGTACACAATAAACTCTATTTAGGTTGGCATAACATGATAATGTTTAGAACTGTCACCTTGGCAACAAAGCCGAGAAGTAGGAAGTGAAAAAAGTTGTGATGATTGGAACTCATGACCAGATATTTTATATTTTGGTTTTGTTTGTGGTGTCAACACAATAGAGCAACTAATCAACATTTCAAATCTCATTGACTAGTTGACGAAGAACCCTTTTATTAAACCCTGTACAGATTTACAGCAATATACCATTATCCCCTTTAATAGTTGAACTTTATCAGAAATCCGGCATGGTGTAGTCCAGTTTGTATACATTCCCATTTTGTTATCGTAGTTTACAACCCACTCCTCGGTTAGCAGGTTTTAAAGAGCAAGTAGCGGGGTCCCAAAAAATACAGCGTTATATGTCCCCAAGTGTTGCTACAACTATTTCAATAACTTACCTGTTACCTAGTTTCAGATCAGAGGTGTGTCCTCTCTCTGATCACTGCCAGAAGGCGTCATTTTCCTACCCCTACTCCTGAAGAGACATGCTCCAATGAAGCTGGGGGAGCGACGATAGTGTGGTTCAACTGAGAGACTGCTGTGATTGGAACAAACTGAGAGGCTGCAAGACTGCAGTGATTGGGCACAGAGTTCTGATTATTGCAGGGAGAGGAAGGCGAGATAGTAGACAGCGATTGGTCCTGTTGTCTGTCAGCCTGTTTGCGCGTGTTCTGTGACTCCCCTGTGATTGGTTGTTATCTGTTCATCCCCACTGGCTGTTTGTCTGTGCCCATTGGTCCTAGTGTGCGGCTGAGGGCCAATGGGATGTGCAAAAGCTCCGGTACCTTGATTTGAATAAGGGGCAGAGGCTTGATGTGGATTTTTGCACCAAGCACATTTTGCCAACAGTTTTGCCAACAAACGTGGGTTGAATGGACTCCTAGTGTACCTGGCTTTATATAGACAAGACCCAGTTCCATGTGCAGGGTCAGGACTGGGTGCACTCACAGAGCTGTGTGTCAATTGAGGGACTATCCCAATCCATCTCGTCCCACTCCCTTTCATCACTGGGGTCAGGCAGCACATACAGAACACAATAATCAGTATCGCATGGGAATGCTATATCAGCGTCAAGTCACTGATCCATTTAACTCCATTAGGGAAAATCAAATGGGATTTTCTGCAGCATTTGTTCTCATGGGGGAGGGGATTAGGAGGATGAGAGTGGTAAATGAAGACAAACGTGTTTCTGCTGGCTCTAATTACACTTTGTGTTTGTTAGCGTTCCTTATACTGTGTATACATACAGTATCAGGACATGTCACGTTAGCAATGTACATTTAATAAAACACAACTGCAACAGCTTCCTTCCAATTGAAAAAAATAAAATAATAATGAAAGCAGGTCATGCAAAGGATGTACTGACCTGCCAAACCTTATTACCGTGTATTGAGTAATTGAGGCAGTTCCAGGGCCACACAGGCAGTATGAAACATAATCTGACAGTAGCATACAAACTCTTCCACCTCTGTGAGCACTGCCAGCAGACTCCATAGCAGGTCAGCACGAGCTACACCTGCAGCACGTACAACAATGGAACCTCATAACAGAACCTCATAACAAATGCTCCTGCAGACAAGAGCGTAGATACAGACTTCAAACAGGTCATCCAATTGGGTCTCAGTACAGTCAAGTACATGAGTATATCTTACCAGTAAAACTCATATCTGAACCATGTTGTGTCTGCTTGCAGAAGCCATCTTGAGAAAGTCTCTCGCAGGTTTTGTGTACCTGGTTGCGTTCAGTTTGGATCGAGTTGTAATTTTGAATCATGGATCAAGCTGTATACAAACCAACTACAACAGTCACACAGGAACCTTTGTTTAATCTTTGCAGTTTGGTTGCTAAACTACAAAAGACTGCTACTCTATTAAAGTAATGTACACCTTTTTGCACTCATTCTAAAGGTCCAGAGCAGCGCAAGTCCAGCCATGCCGTGATTAAGCCGTTTAGATATACTTACTGTATATCTGCTATTATACAAAGAAAGTATTTTCTACAAAGACTCTGGTGTGGCTGGTTGCGCTCTTCTCAGCTGTCAGACTTCTTTGTTGGAAGCATTTAGAGACAGCTCTTTTACTGACAAGTGGTATGTTTTGAATTAGAAGGGGTATTTTGTCCTGGGATGTATAGCTCTTTAAATCTCTGGGCTGCAGGATCTTAAAGCTAGTCTGCATAACAAATACACATACTTGTTCTTGAACTACGCCTGAACCACATTGAATATATGGAGAGCTTTTCCGCTTGTTGCTTGAAGTGCAGGGTTAAAAACTTATTTCAAAATATGACAATAATTGGAACATCCTGAAAAGTTCAGCCTCCACAGGGGAGTCTGTGGTTTTGAAATTGGGCCAAATCGCCATATTATTGACAAGCTTGTAAAACGTGGTGCTGTGAGGAAAGGGGCCAACGTTCAGGCACGGTCCCTTCTCAGCCTGGCCTGGCAAAGGATGCCCTGTCCACACGGCTGATTTCAGAGCAGAAGCAATACTTTCCTATTTCTTCATAAATAAAAAAAATACCTTAAGCAAGGCAAGACCAAAGCACTTTCCTTAAGATAGCTGTAACTACAAGGCGCATTGAACGATATGTTTAACACATTTGACAATTTCTAAACCTCGAAGAAAATTATTTCACATTTCTTCAATACAGTTTAATTACTTTATAATAATTACTACTTTCTATATTCCAGTAGTATGTGCTTTTGATATCTCCCTTTCAAGCCCTGTAACCCCAAATCTGGTCAACAGAATTCAGAACCACTCTGATTGATTGCAATCATCACGAAAAGGCAAAGGCAAGGTTGACAAGGCATTTCAACAGACTTTAAAGTGCTTCCACCCAGTGCAGATCTATAAACGCAGCTGCACAAGGGATTAGTTCAATCATGTATCAGCTCAACGTGCTAAGAACTGGAGACGGTATGCTTCTGATTTAAAATATGAACTTTTTACCTCTGTGCCAAACTACAACAATTGGATTCAATATTTGAGCTATTATAGGTAATGCTTCCAGATGGCAATGCAAGCTTTTTACCGTGGGCTATGAAGATTTTGGAAGGGAATCAAGTGGGGCTATTTTGTATATTCTTCTTATTACTTATTCCTGCTGCCACGGTAATACACTAAACATGTTAGCTATAGAAACATCACATGTATGCAGTGTTGCTTATTCACTTGCTTTTCATATACAGTAAAACAGGTTTCATCTTTATACAGCTCTTGCTTTTACTGACTCGACATGCCATTAAATGCAATTCTGTATTAAGTATGGCACTCCAAGGCTGCCAGCATGGGTTTCTCGTGTGCAGGAGCTCCTTTCCCTGAGCTGCACTGGAGTATTATTGGGTAGCTTGTATTGAATTGAGCTTGTGTAAATGACTTCAAAAGAAAAGTTATTGAAAGCACAGAAAACTAAAACAGAAATATAGTTCTTTTTTCAGTACTATAAAATTCCTGTTTAGTTTCGGTCGGGAGTTCAACACTCGCTGGCAGGTTTTATGGCAGAAAGAAAAGTTTTTTTTTTGGAAGCATTGCTTGCTGGCTTATAAATTAATGTCATTTACTGTAGGCTGGTTAAAACACCACAACTATAAATCAGATTTGCATATTTGGTGGGGGAAATTATTGTGATTTTAAAATGATTTTAAAATAACTGAATGATTCAATCTTTCCTTTAACAAAGCTATGTAAATCATTATCTTCTGACGAAATAGATAATTTACAAACTGGCATTTTTGCTAGTAAAAAGTAATAATCAACTTGCCAACCAATGGTTTCCTTATCAAATGTTAATAAGACATCAAAGATATATGTCTTACTACTGAGTACGATTTGTCTGTTCTGTTGAGCATAAATACAAACAGAACAAACATCTGCCACATTGATGTTTAACAGATTTTTCCTTTTTTTTTTTTTTTTTTTAAATAACTGATGCAAACTATAAATGCCCAGTGAATCTTGCCCATTAAAATGACTTCCCTTTTAAAGTGTTGTTGTCTGCCTTTGATTCCAAACAGACTTTTTATTCAGCTTGAACGATTTGTTTTTCAACATTTTCTGTAAATAAATAAGGAAGAAAAAAAAAGAAAGCCAACTCTGAAGTTAATTGTTTTTGGGATTCACTTTTAAATGTCCTTGCGTGATGGAGTTACCACTTCACTGTCCTCTAATAAACAACATTCCTAAACAATTAAACATCCCCATCTGTGTGTTGCTGCTAAATGCGCTGGTGTTTATAGGGCAAGTTTCATTTTATACACTGCAGTGCCGGCTTGGGTGGTGCTGTTATTAGCATGCAGCTTTGAGGATGTACAGGGAGGGTGTAAGTGGTCAGACAGCAGCCACCATCCTTCGACCTTGTTTTAAACTTCATACCTGTGGCAGTCTTTATTCCAAAGGAAGTTAACCTTTTTCATAAATGGGTTCTTGCCTCTGCTAACACCTGCAATGTTTTCTGAACTGGCTTCCATTCAGACCAGTATCTGCTCTTTTAGCAGCGTCTCTGGCAGTCGCTTTCACTCAGGGCCGGATTTAAGGGGGAGCAACCGGGACATTTGTCCAGGGCCCTGGGCTGACGAGGGGGCCCACAGCCCAGGGTAAAATAAATAAATGAATAAATTTTAAAAAATCGCTATTTTACAGTTTGAAATCCAATTCACTTGCCCCGTTATCATGCTAGCTAAACACTGACGTCAAGTTACTGGCCAAGTGCACACAGTAAGATGACGAGAAAGAGACGAACAGAAAACAAATGGAGAAACTTAGCAGTGCAGCGAAATGAAAAAACAAAAGGAAAAGCAAGCTAGTGAAAGATGCCTGCTGGAAAAAAAATCCAGAGACTATCACATTTCGGGTTTAAATCTGTTAAAGATGAAGTAGCGATAACAAATGAACCTGAGCACCCAGTCGACGAGGGTTTTGGCAGCGCTACTGGTCCTAATGACGGGCCTGAAGAATTGAAAACAAATGAAGACGAAGTCGGACCCAGTCTACCCACACCACCAATTAACAATCAATGTAACTCTAATCTGCCTTTTGCTTTAACTTATAGTAAGGATCCGGATGAAAGAAATGTACTCATGAATTTAAAGATTGTATTTATAAACTAAAAGTATGGTTAAAACAAAAACAAATCTGTGATCACAAATTGTAAATATACTATTTTACTGGCTTGGCACTTTAGTATGTTATTTTTAACTGTGGTATATTAGTAGATTTTGCCAATTGTTGTGCAATTATCAAAGTCAGGGGTGAGAGGTTAATTATTATTATTTTGGTACTATGAATTTGAGCTGTTTTCTTTCATTATTATAACTATGTATTTGTTTGAAGGGAATAATTGCATTATGTTTGAGGAGATAACTTCAAATTATTTTAACTCAATTGAAAATTGCTCCCTTCTGTAAATGTTACTTTATTTGTATTTTCTTCTTCCATTTTTGTGTTTGTTTATTTATTTTCTTCCTTTCGATACACCTGCCCAGGGACTGCCAAAGACAATTAGCTCACATGTAAAAAAACTGTACATTGTCCCTGTCAAATAAATACATAAATAATAAATGTGTGAATGAACCGCTTCGCATATACTGGACAGAAGTCATTGCCAGAATCAAGAGTGACAAGTATGTCAGAGAAAAAAAAAGGAAAAAAAAAGGGGGGGGGGGGGGGGGGGGACCGGTCTGTTCTGGTTCCTTGTGCTGGGGCCAATGATACCTAAATCCAGCCCTGCTTTCACTGGTGCTCTTTCAGACAAATATCAATGTTTTTACGAGTCCAGGATGGCACCAAGATCTGAAGTACAGTCAAGCCGACGGAAACTTGCTCTGAAGTTCTTTTCAACAAAATCAGAAAAAGATGGTGAAAAACAGAGGAGACTGGCTGGAGCTGTCAGCTTTACAACCAACACAAGACGAGGAGTATTTATCACTGAGATCTGAATCACTTCCATGTGCTTAAGCTCCAGGCCTTGTTAACGTGTGACATTTACTGTCCAGACTTCATTTTTTTATCCGCTTTTTAGATCTTTGAATCACCAAACCAACGTTTTAAAAGGCATTACCTTTGATAATACAGCCAGAAAGTGTTGTTGATTTGTCTTTTATTTTAATAATGTGTATACCATGAGCTATTGCTGAACCAATCTGAAGCAGCTATAGAGAAATTAGAGGAGTTGCCTAATAACGGGGAGATTATTCCCCAGTCCTTGTTCTCTATTTACAGTGGGGACAGGTTTCTATATATGTTAGTTTAAAATAGATCACATGTGAAGCAGCACTTTCTGGGTTTTGCTGGCTGGTAAAATCAGGTCACTAGTTCAGGTGACAGTAAAGACTGGTGGTCCAGTACATTAATGCAGTGTGCATTACCTGCTTTATAACTGACTAACAGCAGTTACTATCTGAACAGGTAACAGCAGTTACTATCAGTCTACTGAAGTGCATTTTCTGCAGGATACTACCTGCTTTGGTGGGCAAAAAGAAATATCTCCACTTCATATTAATATAATAGAGTACAGTAATTCATACTCTCATATGACATTATAAAAAGTAATTATTATTATTTTTTTTTTAATATACAATTCTATGTGCACTGCCCTGACCAGAATGTGCAAGACTCTCAACATCTTGGGAACACACTTCTAATCGTATTGGAAATCAAACACAAACACTATTTAGTATTTATTTGTCTAGGGCGGTTTCCCACCAGCTTTGTTGAGCACAATGCTTGAGTCATTTGTAACGAGCTTAGAATGGTACCCCATGCTGTTTTCATTCTGATCAGGCAGCGCAAGAAGCCATTCTCAGCAGAATGAGATGTCTTCCCAAAGCTCAGAGGCCACAATAAAGAGGTGACTTAAAATTCAAATTTGGTTCCCTATAAATTGTAAATGGACATGCCGCTCGCTCAGGCAAACGGCACACCTTTATGTTAATGTTAACGATCTTTTAAAAGTATAACCAGCTGGTCTATTGGCTCTTGCCATTCAGGCTCATTTACTTGGTTAATAGACCTCCACCAGCTGTGCACATTAAGGTTTATTTGAATTGTAGGTTTCAAGTGGAACTATAATTTATTTTTGTTACTATTTAATTACACGCAGGTTTTAACACTCAAGCCTTCATTAGGGCCTATCAGGCAAAATCAGCAAGTTAATCTGAAACGTTGTTTTCTTAGCATCACATAGCTGCTATTGACAGGTGTATTTATAACTGATAACTCCAATGTGCTGTACAGTGGTTACATGATGTGCTGCGGATACGGATTCTTACCCCGTTGGTGAGATTGAGATTATTATTATTTATTTCTTAGCAGACGCCCTTATCCAGGGCGACTTACAATTGTTACAAGATATCACATTATACATTATTTCACATTATACAGATATCACATTATTTTTACATACAATTACCCATTTATACAGTTGGGTTTTTACTGGAGCAATCTAGGTAAAGTACCTTGCTCAAGGGTACAACAGCAGTGTCCCTCACTGGGGATTGAACCCACAACCCTCCGGTCAAGAGTCCAGAGCACTAACCACTACTCCACACTGCTGTGGAGATGAGGTTTCCCCTGCTTTATTTAACACATTATTAACATTAGTAACTTAAAAATGCATTAGCAAAAATGCCAGTCCAGTGTAGCTTCTCTTCATAGTTTATGAGGAGTGCTTTTAAAAGTTAAATTAACTAGCGCAACTACCTCGCAACACAAGAATAAACAGATCTCCCACACAGCTAGTTAAACAACTTGCACGACATACACCGTATGTGTAAACTAGAGCAATACAAGGCGAGTAGATAAGGCGTTTATTTAACAGGCTACATTTCTATGCAAAGGGAATGTATTCTTTTGGAATCAGTGCTTTAGAATCACAATTATAAAAAGCAGTAACATTTAACATGCAACCACATTTGAAAATGTGACGCTTACTGGAAATCAACGTTTCTGATTATGTATTGTTAATGTGCAACATATATGCTCTGTGTTTGGTTTGTGGGGATATGAAGCCTTGGCACTAACTCCTGCAATCATCACCAGGGACCTTGAAATGAGTTATGAGCCTGATGGGGCCGAGCGGTACTGGAACCATAACGTTAAACGAGGCATTGGAATTATGAACAGCATATCACTTGAGAAGGGTAAAGCAATTACAGGTAGAGAACATGGGTGACTGTAAAACATCTTAACGCATGGCAGTGCTGAACAACAACAACAACAACATGGCCTGGAGCATTCCTTCAGAAATATGAAAAGATAGCAATAGTTGCATCTGCATTGTTAAGGCAAAGGGAAACAAATCAGAGTGTATGACAGTAATTTTCAAGCACAGCATTCTTCATGATTGTGCAAGTGTAAAGTTCCCCCTCTTTTTTCTGCAAGGAGAAAAATACATCTTTGTTTTATATAAAACAACAACTTTGGTGAAAGTCTTCCATAACTTTAAACACTCTGTATAATTCAACAAAACTAAAAGAAAGGCAAATATTGTTTCAACACACGTTAATCGTGCCTTACTGTAGTAGTTATAAACAGGCATTGTGTATACAGTATACTGCAGTGCAAGCTGTAAGAATCTCTTCATCAGGGATAAGAACTGAATAAGTAGAGAGCGACACCTCTCAGTAATGGGTAGAACGCCACACAATTCCCCCTTCTCTTCTGACTGTTCAGAGCCCCTTTAATCATGAGCTACCCTGGCTGACCTGCACTGAACCAGCAGGGCTTGTGCAGACCACTGCAGACAGTGAGATCAGGAGATATACAGCCGTCAGCCAACTATGTGCCCTGCAGGAAAACGGTCCTGTCCTCTGTTTAAAAACAGATTAACCTTCTAGGGTTTGGGAAGCAGACTAAACCAGACACACCAAAAATATCCTGCAATTTAGCTTGAACAACATTTGCTACTTAAAAGGTGTGGTGCCCGTGACAGTTTAAGAAATATCATTTAAAAAAATATATATATTATTTGGGATGGTTTTCTGTAAATGTTATCAGGTTATCAAAAAACCCTGTTGGTCATTCCAGCTTAAGTGTTTCGTCCTTTTGTGGTACCAGGGTAGGTGTTGTGTGCGTGCAAAACAATGAGCAGTGGAGGTCATGCCCCCATTTGGTGATGAGAATGTGTCTGAAGGTTGTAACAATGTCTACTTCGATGGCATTTGACCTCATTTTTCTGGGATGACCAAAAGTTCTGTTTTTTTTAATGAAGGAAAGACATTTATGAATCACTGTGCACTGCAGATATGCTTACAATTAAATATGCACAGCTCACAAGCATAGCTACACACACTCCGCAGTGAAGACCAACTAAACAGCTCACAAGCAGAGCTACACACTCTCCCCAGCGAAGACCAACTAAACAGCTCACAAGCAGAGCTACACACACTCCCCAGTGAAGACCAACTAAACAGCTCACAAGCAGAGCTACACACTCTCCCCAATGAAGACAAAATAATTAACCATGCCTTTGTTCCCTCCTTGGGGTGTTGGATCTGTATTCATCAGTTAGATCACAACAGTGAGTGAACCCTTATAGAAGTTTACCACAGTAATTTGTCATTTTTCCCCAAGTTTCGCACATGGTTATACTATACATTTACCATAGTTCACCATGTTTTTTTAGCATGCTCTCTGTGCTTTACAATGGTTTCCCATGATTTCACTATGTAACCTTTGTAAGTGAGTAATGTTATACCAGTGTACAGTATACAATGCAGTCTTATCTTGGGACTTGCAGTGCTTTACAGCACAGACTGGGACTACAAGTGGTCACCACCATAACAGTTTCTTTACAGTACCACTTTGAACTGGAAAAGCTACAGTTAAAGTTTTCTTTTTTCTCTCTTGAAAACTCAGTTCCAGTTCCACATGCCTGAAACACATGTTACAACTGAAAGTCAACACAGAAGTAACAAAGCAGCTTTAATTTAAAAAAGAACAAAGCAACCCCCAAACGAGAACCGTGTCTCTGAAAGAAAACAGAAGGAAATCTCCCGAAGCGCAGCGTCCAGTATGCAACGACAAAGGGCAGGAGAAGAATACCTTTCATTGTAAAAGAGAAAGAAAACAACAACAGCAGCAGCCTCCTGAACGAGAACACAAATACTGAACTCTATTCAGAGATGAACGGGATGCAATTAAAAGTCTTGGACGGACATTTTTGTTTCATTATTCCAACTTTCTCCCTTATCCTTTTGCATTTCATTTTTCCAGACTATTTTCACTTTGACTCTTGTGAAGCCCATTTGTTCTGCCACCACACTATAGATTTCCATCCTGTGCAGCAGGTATTAAGACCCCACGTAAGGTCCCTGTACCTTCTGCAATGGAAGTGAACTTGCACAGTTAGTAAACAAAGCTGAGAAAACACTGCAGTGGTCTAAAATGGTAGTGGATTTACATACAGCTGGCATGTCAATCATTCAAATAGGGTCGTCCAGTGCTGCTTTAGCTGTTGGCTTTCTTAATTTTAGTCATCTAAACTAGATCAATTTAACAAACCTCTAAAGTTCATAAGAAGTCATCAATCAATTAGGCCCTTAAGACATTTCCAAGAATACAGTCATCAATAACGTGACATCGCTAAAAGCCCCTTACAAAAGTGAGTAGTCTAATTAGTTACCCTGATAAAGGCCAAACAAACTAGTCTACACATTGCAACAATCTGCCTAAGCAAACCCATGTGTGCTGTAGCAGGTCTGTTTTGTGCCTTAGTGTTCTTCATTTGACATCATGTTTGCATATTGAATTCAGAGGAGTATGCTGCACCTCGTGAAAACCTGTTTTGCTGTAATAGCAGAGATGGTGTGGTCTGTGGCGACTGCCCTTCACTGCCCCCTCAGGGATGCCAGGGAACTGTGAGGTCAGAACTCCAGATCAGGGTTCATCAGAGCATTGCGTGCAAAGTGTAGGATGAGGAATTGGAGTGCAACACTCACATCTGTATATCAGTAAATGGACTGGCTAGTGCTTAATGAGATATATGACATTATACCCTCATTTTAATGATCTAATTCAGCCCTTTGCATATCAAGGTTATGAAAACCCACATCTCTAACAGTGCTTGAGTCCCTTCAGGTCTATTTATGTCTGAAAAGTCAGGTTAAAACTACTGCATTCCTCCTGGTCTAGAAAGAAATCCTCGGTGGATATTTATTTGTATGTTATCATTCTGTAGCAATAACACAAGCAGATACTGAATTTGTTGAGGCTCTTGTGTCTGAATAAACAACCTAGAGCCCATTGGATAATTCCAGTTAATACGGCTCAATGCCCTGGGCTCTCTTACCATCACTTTGTCTCTTATTGAGGAATGCACATAATATGGTAAACATGTTTTTATTCATTTATTTATTTTCATAGCCATTAGTGATAAAAAAAATTAACAAACACATTTTTACTTATTTCAATCATGCACTTCAGGAACTCAGTCAACATGGAATATGTGTGAGTTGCTTCTGGGAGAATACTTATAATGTATTTAATAAACTAATTTCCTTCACAAGAACTCAAACTCACAGAAGCCTCATGCTTTAGTTCACCTTCCCATCACCAATCTCTTCCTTCCAGCAACCTCTTAAAAGTACAATGCAGAGAAGTGCATTCAAATATCTGCAAGCAACGAGCACTGAAATATCAGTAAGGAGTGATCAATTGTAGCATTGAAATATCTGCAAGCAATACATTCCATAATAAAAATGAATTCTTCTTTACCATAATGTGTGCGTCTTTCACGAAGGAAAATGTGAGACCTATGAAATGATGGCTATATACATATTTGGGAAGATTTACTAGTTATTCTCATAGCTCTGTGTATTTGCCTGATAGCCCTTTCAACACTAAGACAGATAACCTCAATGTAACCAGTGTCTCAAAGAGACCTATCTAGGTCAGTGGTTCCCAACCCTGGTCCTGGGGACCCCCTGTGTCTGCTGGTTTTCATTCCAACTGAGTGCTCAATTACTGAACTAGACCCTTAATTGAACTGATCATTTGCTTAATTAGACCTTTTTAATTGTTTTCAGCTCTTAAACAGTTGCAGAGTTCAAGTTACTTATAAAATGGTATAGCTAATTGAAATATGAAACTGTTCAGAACTGAAAACAATTAAAAAGGTTTAATTAATCAAACTGTCGCTTCAATTAAGGGTCTCGTTAAGTAATTGAGAAAAAAAAAAAACAACAGACACAGTGGGTCCCACTGATCTAAGTGATAAACACACACATCCAATAACAGTTTTATATGGGGAAAAAAGGAATACAAATGTTCTTTATGGGCATACCCGATACTGGTTTAGGTGAGCGATCTTTCCTTGTAGACAGTGACCACTTTTTTACTGGAGTTTTATTTTAAAGCTAGTTAAAATTCAATTTGATTTAAGATCTTCTCTCTTTCTTGTAAAGTCTCTTATGTTTGATCCTTTTTATAGTCTGTATGTGGACATATTGAGCTAGAAGACTAACATGAGCAAAGCGTTTCAGATCACAGAAGTTTGCCAGTGGAATTACGTTTTACAGGACTATAGAATTCCCAGCTGTGACTCTGCCAACTATCCGTATTAAACATGTGCAGAGCCTTTTGATTTTACTCGGTGTGCTAATATTGAGTACAGTAAATAACACAGGGCCATATTTTCAATGCGCTTACTCCAGTCTTTAACGCCTATTTTCTTTTAAAAACCGATAAAGACCTGTTAATTTCACAAAGCTAGAACCACACAACTAGGTTATATATTTCAAGTTCTCTTAAGAACTTCAAAAGGTGTTTTGTTTTTCATTCTGTAACATTAACGTGATTGTTTTTCTTTCAAAAAACAGGAGAGAATTAAAGAAATGGAGCAAATGTTTTGAAAATATGCTTCACAGTGTCTGTCAAAGTTGAATGAAGGAGAGATTGTCAACATACTGTATGTGAAGTGAAAAAAAAAAAAAAAAAACAACATCTATGAGCTGGGAAGATTTTGTATTGAGTACTAGCGGAACTGGCAAACAGCAAGTACCACAATTCCCAGTGCCTACCATTCATGTGAGCATTATTAACAGTACACTGAATTCATACAGGAAGGTTAAGCCTTCCCTTCCTGGAATAATGATGTTTGTATGCTTGACTAACATGTAGCTTCTTGTAGGTGCATTTATGATTGAGTGTTTGAAGTTGTGGGTCAGTTCCCAGTTCTGAATGATCACTCAAAAGCAGATCACTTGAAAGAATCTCCACTAGAATTTCTGATAATTCCATAGTTGTCAGTCACATGGTGTACAACATAGTACAGCACATTGCTCGGTTCTGGGACATTTCAAGGCAGCAGGTTTTATTTGTGTACGTTGGAAGCAGATTCAAAGTGTGGGGCTTCTTGTGAAACCAGGTTTGATATTGTGCTTGGCTGTTAGTCTCTCTTTGGTCTTTAATTGCCAGTAACATTTTCCAAATGGACAGTTTCTATTGGTACAAAATGCAATGCACAGTGCAAGAAAACATTGAGGAAATCTAGTAGCTGCTACAGCTTTGATGGAATTGGTCTTCAAAAGAGTCACAGTTAAGGCACACAGGAGATTCGGGGAAGCAGCCTTTGTGAGCAGGTGGTCTTCCTATAACTAGATCACCAGGACATGGTTTGTTAAATAGGGTATGCTCAGGACTATAAACATCACAGTGGTCCATTCAGATGTCAGTTTTATTAAAAATATAAATGTTTTTACTTCTTGAAAGTTGTAATGCCCCACTGGTTTTAAAAATATCTTTAACTAACTTTGTATGCCAACCTTATAAGAATGTGCTGAAAAATATCTCCTCTCTAGAGGAAACACAGGAGTGATCTTGTGAGTCTGTACATTACAGATACTACATTGCAGTGCAGGAGCCAAACCAACAACTGCATGCAAAAGGAATATGATGCTGCGCTTCACACTATACTGTATGCTAGAATGCTGTTTCATTAATCAAATTAAAGCTTGCAGGTTATTTAAATACACCCCACATGAATAATAAATGACTACAGTGGCACATCAATGTCAGACAAGAAAAAATAGAAAGGAAAGACCAACTGCTGGCAATGTCCGGTTTATTGCAAAATCCAATAAGAGTGACACTTTTTCTAATCCTACTCTAGTTCTCCCATGGTGTAAAATGAACCAGAAAACTGGCACAGGTATCAGGGGACCCAACGTACCAGAGTTGAGCATGCAGCAGCTCCGAATCAGGGTACCCCAAACGTACCAGAGTTGAGCATGCAGCAGCTCCGAATCAGGGTACCCCAAACGTACCAGAGTTGAGCATGCAGCAGCTCCGAATCAGGGTACCCCAAACATACCAGAGTTGAGCATGCAGCAGCTCCGAATCAGGGTACCCCAAACATACCAGAGTTGAGCATGCAGCAGCTCCGAATCAGGGTACCCCAAAAGTACCAGAGTTCAGCATGCAGCACGAGCCCTGATGCCATCCTGTCGAGCTTATTGAAAGTTACAGTGAAAACTATGCTGAAACTGGACACTGGGAAGTTACAGTGAAAACTATGCTGAAACTAGACACTGGGATAATATCGGTGGAAGGAATATCGCTGGATAAGGGCGTCTGCTAAGAAATAAATAATAAGGAAACAAATTCTAGAGTTTCACAGTTGGCAGTGTGGGGGGCTTTTCAGTGTTGCAGCTGATAGTGTGTCTTAGCAACTGCAAATCATGACATGACAACCTATTTTAAAGCTGTAGTTTTACACAAAGTATAATTCCTTAATTTTTTTTTTTTGCTTTATGAACTCATGCAGTGCTGACAGTCCAATCGCTTTACATTCCTCCTGAAACTTTGTATTTTTAAATGCTGTGTGCATTATAACAATTGACACGGAAACTGGCACATCTTGACACTTGTCATGCTTCAGGAGGAGAACAGGAAGAGGTTGTACACAAATGTGTGAAATGCACTTCCTTCACCATGGATGATATGCGGACAGGAGGACAAACAGACAGATGGTGTCCATCGAGGTACAGGCTTGGTTGCATTTAAAAAAGTGTCTGTGTCCTGTTACAGGACTGCTGAAGATATTCAAAGGTACTGAACACAGTGGGTTGAAATGCAGTTCAATTACATGATGCTAATGTTTTTTTTTCACCTGAAATCTGGTTCAGCTTTTAGAGTTCAAACTCTTCATGACAGTTTGAGTTGCTATAAAAGCGGAGCGCTTCTCCTCTCTGTTCCAGCACAGAACGCAGCTTGTATTTCATGCCGAGCCTGGCCTGTGCAAAGCAATAGACTTGGAAAGACATTAAAGGCTCTTTTCTCACGACGACAATCTCCAGCATTCAGATGAGAAATTACAGAATAAATCAGACCTCAAAATAACAAAAGCAAACATAATTACAATACCGATTATTATATTTTTACATATGGTATGCTTTTCCTGGATTTGTAATGAGATAATCTGTGAACAGAATATAAAGGACTCTACCCTTAAGGGCAAGCTGATCCAACTGATGAGAGCAAAAGACATTCAGTCTGAAAGTTTCCCCAATACCAACACAGAGATGTGAATGCACAAACATAGTGGGGTAATATAGTTTAGAGTGAAACAACACTATTGTAATTAAAAAACTACAATTTACACAACAGTATATATATATATATATATATATATATATATATATATATATATATATATATATATATATATATATATACACACATACACACACACACACACACACACACACATACATACAGTGCCTTGCAAAAGTATTCAGACCCCTGACCAATTCTCTCATATTACTGAATTACAAATGGTACATTGAAATTTCGTTCTGTTTGATATTTTATTTTAAAACTCTGAAACTCAAAATCAATTATTGTAAGGTGACATTGGTTTTATGTTGGGAAATATTTAAGAAAAATGAAAAACTGAAATATCTTGCTTGCATAAGTATTCAACCCCTGTGCTGTGGAAACTCCCAGTTTACACCAATGAAAGAAATTGTCCTAACGAGGACACAATTACCTTACCATTGGCCTCCACCTGTGAACCATTAAAGTTGCTGTCACATTTTCTGGATTAAAAACCCCACTGTTGAAGGATCATTGGTCAGGCTGTGAATCTGAAGGAAAATGAAGACCAAAGAGCATTCTACAGAAGTTAGAGATAAAGTAATACAAATGCATAGATTAGGGAAAGGGTACAAAATAATATCCAAGTGTTTGGATATCCCAGTGAGCACAGTTGGATCAATAATCAGGAAGTGGAAGCTGCATCACACCACCCAGGCACTGCCAAGAAAAGGCCGTCCCTCAAAACTCAGTGCTCAAACAAGAAGAAGACTTGTGAGAGAAGCCACAGAGAGGCCAACAATCACTTTTGAAGGAGCTACAGAGTTCAGTGGCTGGGAGTGGAGTAATGGTGCACCAGTCAACCATATCAAGAGCTCTGCATAACACTGGCCTGTATGGGAGGGTGGCAAGAAAGAAGCCGTTACTCAAAAAGTACCATCTGAAAGCACGTCTGGAGTTTGCCAGAAAGCATGAGAGTGAACCAGCTGTGATGTGGGAAAAGATTGAGCTTTTTGGCCAAAACTCAAAGCGCTATGTGTGGCACAAACCTAACACTGCCCATGCCTCAAGACACACCATCCCTACAGTGAAGTATGGTGGTGGCAGCATCATGCTGTGGGGGTGCTTCTCATCTGCAGGGACTGGGCATCTTGTTAAAATTGAAGGAAGAATGGATGGAGCAAAATACAAGGAAATACTGCAAGAGAACCTGCTTCATTCCGCTAAAAAACTGAAGCTTGGGAAGAAATTCACCTTTCAGCAGGACAATGATCCCAAGCACAAGGCCAAAGCAACATTGGAGTGGCTCAAGAACAAAAAGGTGAATGTCCTACAGTGGCCCAGTCAAAGTCCTGATCTCAATCCCATTGAGAATCTGTGGCACTATTTGAAAATTGCAGTCCACAAGCATCGTCCAACCAACCTGAACAACCTGGAGCAAATCTGCCAAGAAGAATGGGCCAAAACCACTCCGACACTGTGTGCAAAGCTGGTACACTTACCCCAAAAGACTTAAAGCTGTTATTGCAGCGAAAGGTGGCTCTACCAAATATTAATGTGTGGGGGTTGAATACTTATGCAAGCAAGATATTTCAGTTTTTTATTTTTCTTAAAAATATTTTCCAACATAAAAACAATGTCACCTTACAATAATTGATTTTGAGTTTCAGTGTTTTAGAAATAAAATATCAAACAGAACGAAATTTCAATGTACCATTTGTAATTCAGTAATACGAGAGAATTGGTCAGGGGTCTGAATACTTTTGCAAGGCACTGTATATATATATATATATATATATATATATATATATATATATATATATATATATATATATATATATTATATATATATATATATATATATATATATATATTATATCACACACAGTATGTGTCTCAAAAGACGACTGTCCCCATTTGTTTTCCTAACGACTAACAGCCTTAACATCTTTTCTTTTGGTCTTTAAAGTCGACGTTGAGACATTGCTTCAAGCGTTTGTTAATTTGCCTTTCAAATGCCTCATTCAATAGATTGCAGTTGATACAGAACACTGCAGCTAGAAACTAGTCGTTGGGAAATGTTAGTCTAAGACCCATCTTTTTGAGCAGGCTTTTGCCTAATTTAGTTCTGTAGCAACTCCTTTTGTAAGGCATCCAGATACAACTGTTGCCACTTCCCTAATGATAAGAACGTTAGTTTCCAGTTTGGTAGCTAATGAGAATGAGATTTCCATGTATGATCTTTTTTCCTTTTTTTTTTTTTTGCTTTGAAGCTATTAGTTGCAGCTTGGAATCAGGGGCATACTATGCAGCTGAGGCTAAAAGTTTTGCACCACCCTATAGAATTAACACATTTTGCTTCATAAAGTTGATGAAACCCGATTAATGTTATATTAACATATTGAATTACGTACCACTTTGTAGTTTTCCATTAATGAAATAGTAACAAATTGCAAAATGTGACATTCTAAATCTAACATAAAATACTGTATTACTGTTATGGCTTCCGGTACACTTTTGCGATATTTTGTAGTTTCTTTGATTACACAATGTTAAATAAAAGATACAAATTATGTTCATAATGTTAGTTTATTTATTTATAGTTAATGTCTCAAACCCAAAATTACAGGTGATGCAAAATGTCTGGCCACAGCTGTAGGCCACAACTTCACTTTGAGATAATCCAGTGCACTAAACATGCGTTCTAACACTGTTAAAACAGATCTACACCTGCTTTTGAATTCTGATTACAGACGAGCTCAATTCTAAAAGAGCAGACAAGTTAGCGATTACATTCCAGTACATGGCTTCCCCAGTGGATTTCACATGATGCACGGTAATGCTGTCAGAGTTTACGAATCTGTATGCAATAGATCGAACTCAAGCTGTGCTCCACAAATCTTCCTTTTGATCATCTTAAGCCCCCCCCCCCCCCCCCGAGGTTTCTACAGTTGGCACACATTCTTACACATCACATGCATCCATTCAATCCCACAATATCTCCAATTCATAAAAACACCACTTGACTGCACTGTAGCTGTCCTAGCAGCTGTAGCAGCTTCCCCCTCCTCGCCAGCTTTAATCCCATAGTCCATCCAGGCACCACTCCCACTTCAATGGGCAGACAGAAGCACGCTCCTAATCATATGACCCATCGTGCTGCCAAGTTGTTTGGAGTTGCTCAGCTATTAAATAGCTTTTAACACCATTTTAATGGTGTTTGCACATTTTTCCTTAACGTTTGAAAGATCTTGGAAATCATTCAGTGGTGTTTTTTTTTTTTTCATCCCTATGTCAAACTAGATTTCAGCTAAATAATCTTCTGCTGAAAAATGCTTGTGGCTGATTTCGAAAGCCTTTTACTCCAAAAAAACAAATCCACTCTTGACACCTGTTAAAGAAAGTAACACTAGAATCAAACAATGCAGGTGTTTCATTTAAGGTACTTCAAGTTGTTTCTTATTTTGTAATTTGAAACAGTGTTTTTTTAGCTTTTGAAAGAAAGAAAAAAAAAAAAAAAAAAACACAACAGGTCTTGCCATGATAATCTCTGAAATCAGCTAACTCCTCAATATCAAGAATATCCTTCACATGGCTCAAGCGTTTCCTATCATGTACCCTGTATTCATTTCCTATATTATTCACAGTTTTTATATCCCTAAACTTGTTTTCTATATAAAAGTAAAAATGTATACCACATCTATACAAACTAATAGTTGCATATATTGAAATCCATTGTGGAGATCTCCTCTTGAATTAACTCTTTCCTAAATTATTCCTACATAACAGTAGCAGGATTAATATCTGTTGAACGTGTCTGTAAGGATCTCTTTATTCTTGGGCCAGGTGTATAGTATTAGGGAGCATGTATCAATCTAAAAAAAAGTACAACAGTGTTTTGGCTCATTAACCAGGACACAAGCTAATAGAAAAAAGAAACACAGGAGTTCAGTTTGTGAAAGAATTCCTTTCATTCCAGGCCACATTCACACTTTTCTGGCACATCCCGAGCACCAGCCTGCAGTACTTTACCCTGACTTTCTGCATATTCCGCTGCAGTATTCAGTTACATTCATTATGCCAGCTTTTAAAATGAGACATCTTTGGTGGTTAAAAGTGTCATAGTTCTTAAGGAACACTGCACTACAACAAAGACCATAAACATTATTTACTTTAGGAGGTCACCCTTAATTAGCTTTGACAATGCCTTTTTACTATTTAAAAAAGTATAACCAAATTACTGGTATGACACTAATCTGGAACAGAATAGATCCATTTCACAGTTGATTTAGAGGCAATGTGAAAATGCTGTTTCCAGCCTTCCTCGCTGACTGGGATATACTCCCAGTGTATTACCCTGAAGAAACCCTAGCTAGCAGAACCATTAACCGACCACAGCATTACAAGCAAGACACCAGCCTTAGAAGAGATGAACACTGGCACTGCAATGGAGAACAAGCATGCATTAGTTCATACTATCAGGATACCAATGTCCAAATATGAAAATGGTATTATTGGAGATTGGACAAGTGTGTTTTAATTCTTATGAGGCTCACTACTGCACTGTAGCAACAAAATAAACTAAATTTTTATCATCAAAGGAAGCTGCTTCTTACTGGAACAAGATGTCTACCCTATTGAAATGCATTACAGGGAACAAGCAAATGTAGCACCTTACAGGACGCTGAATCCAACCTGAAGCCATGCGGTTCACAGATGGGTTTAGCATGGATCCAAATTCCTCCCAGCACTGATGGGCTGCTCCTTGGCTCTATGTCTGGGTATGAGAAGGGTCTGCGGCTCAGTGGAAACCAAGACTACCGATGCCAAAAATAAAAATGATGACAACAATATACAATTCCTAGATTCTGGACAATCTTTATACAAGTCCATTTGTTGTATCCCGAGGGATGGACCCTGGTCTTAAACAACGTGCTGGTATTTCACAATAACCCCCAGAGAATGTAAACTTACTTCAGTTGTGGAAACATTCACGCTGGCCTTCTGACTCACATTATTAGAAACAGAGGCTAAACCAAATTCTTTAAACATTCACTGCACAGGATAATATTGATCTATTTATACTTTATTATATATCCAACTATTAAGTGATTCACTGAATACAAAAGTCAGGTGCATTGCTTTTCTTTGAAATAGTCTGTCCTTGACCAGACATTACATAAAAGCATAGGGTCTATTTAATTCTAGGCTAAATACAATCACTGTTTGGACTGTTAGAATGGTGCCTAATTGTGTTCCAGGGCAGAGTTCAAGTCACCATTACACTCTATACATTGATACAATTAGAACAACCCATTTCTTTAACGGAAATGTATCAATTCTTGTAACTTTTTTCTGTAGTCTGTAGTTTGCTGGAGATTATTATAATATATATACACACACACACATTATATAATATATATATATATACACATATACACACACACATACATACAGTACTGTGCAAAAGTTTTAGGCAGGTGTGAAAAAATGCTGTAAAGTAAGAATGCTTTCAAAAATAGACATGTTAATAGATTATATTTATCAATTAACTAAATGCAAAGTGAGTGAACAGAAGAAAAATCTAAATCAAATCCATATTTGGTGTGACCACCCTTTGCCTTCAAAACAGCATCAATTCTTCTTGGTACACTTGCACACAGTTTTTGAAGGAACTCGGCAGGTAGGTTGGCCCAAACATCTTGGAGAACTAACCACACACACATCGATATTTTGATTTCACAATATCATGGAATACATACCAATCATTGTCAGTCTCATAGGCAAAGAAACCACACAAAGTATTATTTAACCATTTTATTTCATTGATTTGTGCTATTTCCAGCTGTGCACAAAGAAAAGTTAACACAGTGCAATATACAGTGCCTTGTAAAGGGGCTGAATAATTTTGCACGCCCAATTTTTCAGTTTTTTATTTGTTAAAAAAGTTTGAAATATCCAATAAATTTCGTTCCACTTCATGATTGTGTCCCACTTGTTTGTTCTTCACAGAAAATTACAGTTTCATATCTTTATGTTTGAAGCCTGAAATGTGGCAAAAGGTCGCAAAGTTCAAGGGGGCCGAATACTTTCGCAAGGCACTGTATATATATATATATATATATATATATATATATATATATATATATATATATATATATATATATATATATATATATATATATATATATATTGGAATGGAAACATGCCTAAATCCACACACTATAGCAACAAGCCCACACAGGTTTGGCCGTGCTGTCAGATTGTGATAAAGTATTAAATACAATTATAACTATAAAAACTATCATAAACATCTCACCCACTCTATCTGAATCTGGAAGCATTTAAATGTGAGAGCTAATGAACCACCCTCCTCCAGTGATCCCAACTGCTGTTTCTCATTGCTGCCCGGAAACCAGCCCCTATCTTGTCTGTCGGCTTCAATATCTGCCTCTTCAATAAAAAAAATCAAATTTGTTGTCAACATTCCAGATAAACCCTAACGCATTAAGGAGTTTCGGTATATGGGACCAATTGACCCTGAACAGGAAGAGCAAGCAGAAACCAGCCAACTCCTTTCATCGTGACCCCAGCAAGAACACAATTCCCTTCTCAGACCCACGCACTGTTCCACACATACACTTACAATGTTTATGTGCAATATAAACTAGCCTGCTCTCTATTCTACATAACTATGCTGTAATGCAATTTATGAACTTTTTCCTACGTTCATGTATAAATACAAACAGTCTTGGTTCAAAAGAAATGCATTTTTATGCTAATCATCTTCTGTTTTCCTTTAAAACTTCTTGTTCTGATACAGAACGTTAATTCAGGTCCAGATGTTCCATTACACTGTTGCAAGACTGGGTTTATTTGCACTTGAGCTCATAAGGACCCAGGATAATATGATGTAAATCTGCTATAAAGCACTGTAATCTGTAAAAGGGACCCTGGAGATTTAAATTTTATTACATTTAAAATAAAAAAATAATAATAAAAAAAAAACCCAGCATTGTATACATTAATGATGACATATGTTGTGCCATCTATGTACAGATGAAAGGTATGGAATATTAGGTTTGACTGCAAGCCTATCTAAAGAGTGGCAAATCTTAATCTGTATGTTAATCCTGCTGGTGTTTTCTGACTTTGACCCCAGTTAATGACATTTCAACATGCAATAAATACAGTAAAACATGAGCTGTGCCCAATTAGGTTTCGCAATTTTAGGCAGTGGTTTTAGACCCACCACTGTTTATGTCATTAAAATAGGCCCCAGCTTGTGTCTGTCTGTGTGCCTGTAAGAGTACAGTTTGTATTGGTTGCTTTTTGTAAAATACTCCGTCAAAGACAGCTTTGCAGTTAATATTATTATTTATTATTATTAATAATAATAATAATAATAATAATAATAATAATAATAATAATAATAATAATGTCCAGGTGGAAATGACATCAAAGCTACAGTACAGGGCATCCTTCACTGTCAGTTTCACTCTGAAACCAGGTGACCTTGATCAATGCATTGTGATGTCACCCTGAAGGGTAGTGCTCTGGCAAAGCTCCTGACTGGCATATTTATGTCACAGAGCATGCCTATCTGCTATAAAGAACTCAACTGCTTGCAATAATGCTTTACAGGGTTTGAATTAACCTGTATTTAATAAGTAATAAGTACAGAGGAACATGTATGAGAGGGCTTTCTTCAGTGCTGCACCTTCAGAAACTTTTCAAACTGAAGAAAATGTATTTCAAAATTAGACAAATCACAAGCTTGTACAATTACTGAAAATGTGTCACACTGAATTTTGTACATTTTAAAAAATGATTCATACAGTATAAAAAATGTACAAAACAGAATTGAAGAAAACCATTGTACTTTCTTTTCCTAATGACTGGAGACTGGAAGAATGCCTGTGAGATTTCGGGAAGAAAACAGAGGATGTTCCAAACATAACTTCAATATTTTTACATTGATTTCAAGTAGTGGTGTAAACCCAAGAATAACCACGGGACACAATATCCTGGGAAATGGACTGTGATAATGTGCAAGGTTCCAGTATCTCTTCACTTTGTACTCTGTGAAACTGTTAATTACCTCATAAAAATGGCACTTCCCTTCAGAAACACGTACTGTAGTCTCAATTTCTATAGCTAGTTCTGACCAAGCCTACAACTATGCGCCGCATGGTCACCTTTCTCACTGAAAAAACACTTCTCAGATATTACATCTGAACAGCTTCCAGCAACAGTCTGATAAGTCTTTCCTCATTAAACTGAATTAACCCGAGGGAGAGCTTTATTGTGTTTTTATCGTGACCTCTGCCTGCATTTCTGGGGCTCAGGTTTTCTCTGGGTTTATTTTCTACCACACATCACTGATTGCTACTTTTTCTCAGGACCTAAACCACAGCAATCCCCCCCCCGTTTCAGACAGGAAAGAGCACTTTGGACTGTTAATTGAAGGGGTCTCAATGTGACAGCACCCCTCCAGGCCATGTGGACCTGTCCCCTCACATGGGCACTGACCTTTCACCTCGGGCACTGACTGCTAACCCTGAGGAAGGGCTGGAGCTGCCATTACTGACCGGGTAAACACTGGAATCCGGATGAGCACATGCACCACTGCATACATGTTTAATAGCTTTGTGGTTTTTTTCCATGTACGTATAAGTGTAGTACCTTACTAACTGAATGCAAAAACAACAGATTACTAGTTACATTAATGCTTCTTCATTAGTGGGAAGAACAGGAACACCCCACTGTTTCCAGTTTTGCAGATCACATTTATAACATCCTGCTTTAGTCATTAAGTGAGAGCTGCAAGAAAGCTTAATGGAGTGTCAGAGGTTGTATATACAGACTAACACTATCTTTATCAATGTAACAAAACAAACACAATGAAATAAAATAAAACGCCAGGAATCTGCGTCCTGTTCTGCTCAGAAAAGCAAAACTATGGAAGAATGTAGTACATAGTCGCCAATAAATCATTTCTGAGCATGACTGAGGGGCACTGCAGCTTTAAAATCCCAAGAAAAAGTATGAATTGCTTTACTGTACTGTTAACGTTGCCTCCATTCTTCTGACTATAGCCATTAGATAAAATGGTATACCTCTTGGAGAGTCTAGAGAGAGAACCTTGCGAGTTATTCCACGCATGCTGTTTATCCGGCAGGTCACTGGCACACAATGCATCCTCTCAGCAGAGTGCTCCAGGTATATCACATTTGCATGGGCAGTTGTTATTGAATGTCATAAAAGTTGTGTCTTATGAACACAGAATTGTAACAAGAATATGTAGCTTGTATATGTTAGGGCTTCATGTAACTTTAAAATCAGTTGTGTGAGAGACGGACCATTTATACAAAAATGTGTTCTTCATATCCCAGGTGTTTCTGGTATATACCTTTCATATCAATATTAACTGCAAGGGACAGAATTACACTTCATTGACTGCTTCAGTATAAATAGGAAAGAACATATAGTAACACGATGATTGAGTGCTGTTGGCATGCGTGAAAAGTGCTACAAATCTTACTACAGATGTTTTAATATTGATCACATTATGCTATCACGGGTGATATGCCCAATGGGAAAAAAAGTCTCTTGGCTATAAACATCAAGTAAATCTTTTTAAAAAGTACCATAAGTTGAATATAAATCTATCAGCGCCCCTTAAAACAAGACCGTTTCTACTGACCCCGTACCTGTCTCCAGCCAGCCCCTTTCACAAGGTTCAGTCCTGAGACACAGCCTCTTTAGTGGATGGCCCCTGACTAACAGAGCAGCTGTTGCACACACATCTGGGGAGCAGGCTGCTCCCCCCTGTCCCTATCCCAGTCTGTAGCCCGGGGCAGTAATGGAGAAGACACCCCCAGGAGGGCTGCAGCAAAGTGAGCTAGTCAACAGCTGGTTTCAGGGCTGGCAGTGTCAGCCTCAATGAGGAAGTATGTCTGGGGGGGTAAGCCTTCTCGCACACATTCTTTCTCAGCAGGGAATGTTGGGAAATGGAGTTCAAAATGCCCAGCCAAAAAAAAAAAAAAGAAACTGCCCGATTAAACTGTAAAAAATTAATTTGCGATTAACTATTTAGTTGATTAATCGGTCCAATTAATCTAATATATACATATATAATGTAAACGGGGCTTCACTCTCCGCGGTTCGTTGCCCCTTTTAATTCAAACCCAGACACAGGAACTTGAGGTTTTGAAGTGCTGATGCACTATTTTTAATAATACAAAAATAAACAAAAACAAAATCTAACCTAACTCCGTTTTGGAGCACTGTGGCAATGTGCCCCGCCCCTGTGTGCATGTGTGTGTTATATGTTGTATGTTGCGTGTGGTGTGTTAAATGTTGGTGTATTGTAGTTGGTACACAGGATATAAATGGGTGTGTGCAGCATGAGGATTTAAAATGTATAATTATATTTAGGCACGGGATTGCACTTCACATACATTTAAAGTATGTAATAATATGTGAGCACGGGGTTTCACGTAATGAATTCACGTGCTGGGATTCAAGTGAATAATTATTTAGTAATTGAATCCCAGCACAACAGTATATATAGAGACACGTAGCACTCACTCGGGGTTGGGTGTTCAGTGAGTGGAGAACGGGAAAGAGAGAAGGAGAAAGTAAAATAAAGTAAATTAAATTGATAGTTGTTTTCACTCACCGTGTTTGGTCGTTTGTCTGTTTACTGTTTAGTCCGTTTTGTTTATATTATTTATTTTGGCGTAAGTGCTGTGTCTTGTGTTTTTGTGTTCTCTTATTTTGTTTATTAAATGCTGAGCACAACCAAGTGCTCAGCTTCACCAACCTCACTGTCTGTCTGTTGTGTGTTACTTCCTGGTTCTGGTCTGACGCCACCCACTCCAGCCGTCTTTGTGACAAGCACTTACTAACACAGCAACACCCGGACTACCAAACAGGACAGCTAAGCTGTTTACCTGTTAAAACAAAACAATACAAAACAGACAAGAAGGCTTTACACAATACCTTTGAATATATATGGTTCAGCACACCTTTAAATCGGGCTCCTTCACACAGGAGCAGCCTTGAGCAGACCCTAACCACGACTCCACACTGCTGCCCCACACTGCTGATATATTGTAACCTGCTAGATCTCAGCACTGATGCTTATGAATTGTGACATTGAGGTGCCCAGTCCAGTCAGCTGTATGATAGAATACACACACACACATACTGGAGTGTTTTAGAATCAGAAAATATTGTCTGATAAACTGGTGAATATTAGTTATTAACCAGTTGCAACTTATGTACAGTATTGTACTGGCTAGGCAAAAAACATAGCTAGTCTTAGGTCTCAGAAAAACTAGCGAAATACATCATACAGAATTCATAATAAATCCCAGACTTACTTAAATGAACACGTATAGAAAATACCTTATTTTAATTGAAATAAAAACACATGTAGGCTCAAAACAAGCTAGAAATGGGAGTTCTGTGATCAAAAGGAAAACCTCAGCGGGGGCATGATGTCAGGGGAATGGTATCTCTGATGGAATAGTTTGTAAACATGAAGTAAAATGGATGTGTGAGAAAAAAAAAATGTTACTGGACAGAAGTGGTAATGGAACGTGACAGAAAGAATCATGGAAACAGCTGTGCACCCACTGTGTCTTAAAGTATGTGGCATATGGCAAAACAGAAGAAGTGTCAATCTCTCAAAGCATTAGATCTCTACTATATAGAAACCAAAAACTCACATGATGCCAAATTCATTTAAAAGGTCAAATTGAAGGTTGCCATTGGTTTATAAAAAGGTACAGTATTGGGGTCTATTCAATTGACCTAAATACCATCGTTTAAATCATGAAAAGAAAAGGCCTTTGTGAAAAACAACACTTCCAACAACGTGTGCTCTCAAGTGTATAATACAACCAATGATATATATTCACATCTATATTCAGTGAAACACTGCGATGGGAAGCCTTTATCAAATGTCTCTATGTATAGTAGATCCTGATACAGAACAAACAGCATTACCTTTCTCTGGGTACATCCTAGAAAGATAAAGTCCAGCTGATTAAGAAAACTGCTGACATGAGAACTGTACATTGCATCCCAATGTACATTATTAGAGCAATACCCGTCTGTATTAGTGGTGTACAAATACAAGATACCAGTAAAATACATACTAAATGTCCATGGTTTTATATTACTAGAGCATGCTTCAAAGTCGAATGGGTTTCCTAACACTTCAAAAACCATCACAATGCAGAATGTTCATGTTCACCCGCAAATCCCAAAACACATCTTATATTGTTAAACACAACTGGCTTTCATGTTTTTTGTGTGTGTATGTGGTTAAAACAGCATACATTTTTACAGAAACCAAGGATCAAGCTTTGTATAATTAAGTAAACTCATAAAACCCATAGCTTAACCCAGTCTAGAATGTAATAAATGTTACCCATAACCCAATTAGAAAATTCAAAACAACTGCTGATACAATGAAACTGAACTGCAGAAGTCGTTGTCTTCCTGTGCTGCAGAAACATGTTATCAAGGCATGTACCCTCACACAGATCTGTTATTAACATCCATCCAGCACTGGTATTCGCTCCGGTTACTTATCCACAAATCTTGAGAGTGTTTCAATAAATTCAATAACCTTTTGACTGTTCCAGATTGTTGAGTTATTAAATCATTGAAATTAAATGTAAATTAATCCATCAACACAGACTTGAAATAACCCCGGAGTTAAAACTTGGGGAACAAGGCCCTGAAACCTGAGTCTCACATTAAACCGACACAAGCACTCAGTTTATGAACTGAAAATATTAGGTTTCTTACACATACTTAGCATACACTTAGGATCTGAGCTGCATTACTGCCATACGCATTTATCACAAATGTTATAAAACTTGAGCTCACCGTGCTTCGGCAAGACACTCATGGTACTGGCTATTTCAATGGTGATGTAATGGTTCTGTAATGTTATGCTAGCAAAAGGGTGGCCACAATGTTTTGCAACATTGGTAAGATTTAGACATAGCAATTGTATCAAATGTACTGCTTTGCAATGCTGTGGTCTATGAATGGTTACAACTGGTATGGTACACTAATGCTATTTCTCAATCTTTTCTGTAAAGGTAAGCTTCAAGGAAATCTTATGCCCTTTTAAAGCTGTCCATTTAGTCTCCTTACTGTCTCAGTTGCTGGTACTGGGTTGGCAATGTCTGGATGGACAGCATGGTCTAACGGTTACAACTAGGAGCGCTCAGGTTCAAATCCAAAGAGTTATTGACTCACTCCAGGGCCTTGGTCATGTGGCCTTGTGTTTCATTCCTTAATCCAGCTGTAAAATTGGATCCAGGCTCGCCCACACTATACTGTAAATGAGAGGCTGACTGGCCTTGCTATTTTAATGTGAATTCTGAGAACAGATCAAGGGCTCTTCAAAGTGAGTGTGCTTCTCACTTCAAACCTGAACCCTGAGATGCAATACCACACGTGTCTCTTTCTTAGCTCGTGAACAGCGCTACAGATTTGAGCTGCAGCCATGATGCTTGCCCATGCAGATATTAGAATGACCATCTGACAGTGGCCCAATAGTCAACCAGCAGAGAGTTTAGTTCAAACGCTATAAGAAAAAAAAAACAAGAGCAACTGAGAATTATCGCAAACATCATAAACATTCAATGAGCAACGAAGCTATTTACACTGTTCAAAGTAACCCTAAAAAGGTTCACACTCTCCATAGTGGGTTTTGAAATTTCTCAAAGGCTAATTTAGTGGCAAACCCACAGCACCCACGCTTAACGAAGTGTAAAAAGTCTACATCTATCCAAATATTTTCATAATGACTTTTTAAAATGTTGTATGTGATCCTGCCTCACAGACCACCCTGGCCCTGCACTTGACTGCCAGAGACACGAGTGGGCCTACCAGACCTGGCACACTGCCTTCTGGAGGTCCCTGTGGCACGATCACCTTCAAAACAGGAAAACAAAACCAAAAACGCACTCACTGAACCGAGAATGTTCATCCCCGTTTTGCCAGTTGACCCTGGGACTTGCCTGTCTGTATCAGTTACACCTCAGGTCTACGACTTTCAATTCTGCAGAGTTCTGCTTTGTGTCAAAGATTTTTCAGAAAGCAAAATCACAAAATAAGTTCAAGCTGCTGTGTGGTTAAAAGCTTTGTGAAAAAAAAAAAAAGATTGAACGTTAAACAAAAGCAAAGCACAGGATTATTAAAGCCACAATGGCCTGTGTAAGGTAACAAGTATAAAATTACACTGTGCAGGGAGGTTTACGTGATCCAGTCCAATTTTGTTAAACTATAAACTTTTAGGATCAGTGTGTGAAGTAACTTATCAGTGCTGCTGAAAGAATACTGTGCATGTGCTCGAAACTAACCTCTGACATGTTCCGAAATTACATGATTCTAGCATGGTACATACACCTTTATCATAAATATCTTTATTTGAACAGATTTCACAGCACCTCCACCCCCCTAACTTCAGCCCAACCTGAGCCACTAAAATACTCATCCACCTGTAGCACACAAAGGGGCAAACAGACAAACCCAAATATAATCATTAACCAGTAGGCTATACTGCATTCAGTACTTTTGAAACATGTGTATCAAATAAAACAAGGAATTTTCATCAGTGGAATTCAGCAATTTCTATCTGTCAAATTCAGTTTGGTAAACTTTTACTGAGGAGTGTTTTAAAGCATGCACAGTGGAGGGGCTTTGTTTGGTTTCATGGTGACATGGGAGGTGCTTAAAAAGAGGCCAACAATAGCCAACACTTTCTGATGGTTAAAACTGTGGCAAAGACTTCAATGCTCTCAGATGATCCATGTGTACTGAAATTAAATTCAAAAGGTGGTTTTGGCTGTCTTCCCTAGCAGAACAGTTGTATAACTGAGTTCTTCCTGTGTTCAAAGCCCCATTTTTTGGACTATAATTCCCATTTGTTCGGTGTTGGGTTTAGCCCATATCATTAGCAAAGCGAAACTTTTAACCAACTAAAAAGCAAACAATCAAATACAAAAAGTAACCCTATCACATTTTGTACATACATTTTTAGTATGTGGTATTTTGCAGTGGTTTTGCAAAGAGATGGATTGATATGACTGGGAATTGAAGTCCACCATGCAGACTCAACATAAGCTTACCCTCATCCCCTGAAGGGTCCACCCATTCTTATGGGGTGAGAAGGGTAGCGTCATGGCCAAGGCTGGTTACCGGCAGGAATTAGACCCAGAGATGGAAAAGCTGAAGTTTAAATGCTGCCATGCACTTGAATGAACGAAACACAAAAACAGCAAACAAAACAGGAGGGCCAAAATAAAAGGTTCAAACTAAATAATCACACCATCGGCTGGGCATTCACTCCACTACACATATCAAACAGTTCAAACACACAGTTCAAAACTCACCCTAAACTCCTTCCTCTAACAAAGGATTTTGCTTCCCTTATATACATGTGGTCAATCTCCAGTTCGCACTCAATTAACCAATGGAGGACTGGACACATTTCTCACGTGGTTGTTGGCAGAGATGGATTAACCCCATCCCTGCCAAACTTACAGAAAACACACACACACACACACACTATTTACACGTTCAGGGCTTCCACCTGCCACAAGGCTCCATGCCCTTCCAATCACTCAGCCAGTTGTGACTGTGGTTTTGGTAGAATGGGAGATGACCAGCTGAACTTGTTTCACATATTCAATAAATCCCAGAACGGGAAACCCACTCAGCCCTAATCCTTGCTTCCTAGATATGATAACAATCAATGGTAATGTAATCAGCAGCTCTTTCCAGAAGTGCTTACTTACTCCAAATACCAGATGCTGTCTGTTTTACGCTGAGATACACATTACACACTGTGCAGAAGCACATAAACTACATTGATGCAACTTCTTACTCATGATTAGTCAAGGGGAATGAGTAACCGTCTGCTCAGCTACTTCACAAACTGCATTTTATTTTGTAATTGCATCACCCTGTATGTCCTTGAAGCCTTATCCTGTTACATTACATTAAAACGTAATAGTCGTGATCCACAGTATAAACCCTGAAACCCTTTTTATTATTATTATTATTTATTTCTTAGCAGGCGCCGTTATTCAGGGCGACTTACAATTGTTACAAAATATCACATTATTTTTACATACAATTACCCATTTATACAGTTGGGGTTTTACTGGAGCAATCTAGGTAAAGTACCTAGCTCAAGGGTACAGCAGCAGTGTCCCCCACCTGGGATTGAACCAACAACCCTCCGGTCATGAGTCCAAAGTCCTAACCACTACTCCACACTGCTGCCCTTTCTGTGTTAATGGATACATTACCCAGTGCACTACACTGTACTTCTGCAATGGGCTCTCAGATTAAAAAGAAAGGGCTTTATCCACATGCAAACCCAGGATCCTACTGCATTTTTTTTTTTTTTTTTACAGTATACTTGGGGCTTTTTGTACCTCAAAATCAGTGTTTATCAGGACTTTATTTTCATTCCGTCTGAAAGTGCCCAGTTATTTATTTCTGGTACTGCCAGAAAGCACTCTTCTGAGGCATCCTGAGAACTAAGATCATACAACCGTAACAAGGTGACAACTTTCACTTTCCCAATTTCATCAACCAGAAAAGCAGAGACAAAGCTAAAAAGAAAAATGGGTTTCAGAACACCATAGCAACTGAGATTTACCCAGGGGGCATTCCTCCCCCTGAAGATATCATTGTTTGTGTTAAAATAAACATGTATTACAGTGTATAGTGTTTGTTTTAACCCTATTGGGTTATTGGGAAATAATATGCTTTTTAACCTTCCCATTATAATTTTTGTTAAGAAAGCCAGTGGGACAATTAAAAACCTATAGGATCCTCTAGTCAAATTAAAATCCTCCAGTAAATATTTATTTTTTTCTGCTTGGGAGGTTGGAGAGCCCCAGTGTCCCCAACACGCTTTAAAAATCACACAGACTGATTGCAGCCAAAAGTTCATAATTAATAAAAACACTTGAATGTTCATTTAAACTATAATGCTGTTATTGGTTTAAGCTACTAAAGGGGTAGCTATTTGATGAGTGGTAATCTTCTGTTGATTTTATGGAGCGAATATGATTGACAGCTGAAGGAGGAAATTGCACATGTGTTCTAGTCTCAGGATCTATTAAAAAGTAGTAAGTGACTGAAGAATTTATATAAAATGAAAAGCGTGGCTCAAAAGAGGCTCAGAGACAAGCCTTCGATTAACTCCAAGCATCTGATTTGTAACCGACAACATGCACTGTAAAATCTGCACTTGTCATTTCTTTTCATGCAACCCCCCCCCCCAACCCCCGCCATGAGGACAAGGCTGGAACCTTTCCACCATCCCACCCTCTAGCCAGTCAAGCTGTGCCTCAGCTGATCCCAGCAGTGAAGAGGATCGACCAAGTCTCCCTGGGAAAGGAAATCGAGGACAAGAAAGTATTCTGTGTTTCAATTTTCCTGGAAATACAAGCATTTTGAACCCATTTCTGGCCCCTGTGCCTCTTTAAAATAAGATTTTAAAAGATGGCTTGTTTAAAAAAAAAAAAAAACACACACACACACACACAACATCATTTTACATTTTCAAGGTAAAAGTTGATTCAGCACTGTTCTCAACCCCATTTACAAACCTGATGAAATAGCGTTCGACTGGTAGAGAGTGTCTGCGCATCCCAAAAATGATATCCCAGCCCTGAAAACCTGGCAGGGAATCAGTGAGCAGTTAAAATAAATGTGCCCTCATCAGCCACCAAGTTAGCAATGGTACGAATGCTGCTCAGTCTATGAATATGCCGGCAGGAGGTTTGGATGGATAAAAGATTTTACTGTAGGTCACAGACAATGCAAGGCCATAGACAACGTGTGTATGTGTGTCTGCAAACTCAAGCCATTTCAGAAATGTATTTAATCTTAACCTAATGTTTATGGATCCATGCAGGGCTCCACATACTAAAAGTTATTCAGTAGTACCTTATAAATCTGGTGCTTTTGCAAAATTAATTTAAACTGCTCAATGATCCCGTCATGTGGCTAAGATGTCATTCCTTTGATGATCAATGAAGGGTCCACCTTGGTGGTTGGATTTTTCCCATGGACTACTTTCTACCCATTTTTTCACATCAGCATTTTGAAACAACTGTTTATGTGCATATGTATAAGTACATGTAGAAAGTAAAGTATTTATATAACATACCTAACAATGAGATTCCTGGGCTTGAATTTTCACTACCAGGTCACAAGGAATGTTGTCATTATGCACATTGAAAGTTGCTTATGGCAAAGTTCCTGTTTCTTTTGTTAATTTTTATTTTGTTCACATTCTGAATGCTTTGTAGATAAATGGCATCTCAATTTTGCAGGTTTAAGAGTTTTGTTTGACAAAACCTCCTGACAAATACTGCACTGGGGCTTGGGTCATCCTCGGATCCAGCCAGTGCTGGTCCATGCAACCGTTACCTCGTAGCAAATTAATATCCAACACATTTCTAACGCAATTTGTTACTTACCACTTCTCGTGGGCTGTGATGTCTAATTTAATGGGATTGGTGGCGCACAATCGATAGGATTTATAGCATTTTTGTTAAATGTGACGGCGTCAAGAACAGACTGTACACATTGTTTCCATAAGTAGTGTTATAATTACCTTTTGGCATATTGTCTTGTGAGAAATGAAAACCTGATTAAATAAACCCACATAATAACATGGAACTGAATTCGATCATTCACACTACGTTACAGTTCACAAGTCAAGCTACAAATACAGCCTCTTTTTGTTTCACATTAACTTCTGCTACTACATGCAGCTAACCTCTCCAAAAACATATTGAAATAATAGTACATTCCTACCCCTGGCAACACTATGTACATACATTGTTGAAAATGAAAAACACTAAAAGTTTGGTTTTCATTTATTTATTTAGTTATGCAAACCAAGTTAGGAATATTCAATGCAGTGTGCTACTTTTATACAGAGCGTAATTTGGCTGTCAGCCTTTTCGCTTTTTTATTTTTTTCTTTCTCTCTAAACAATGCTGGTTAAAAAAAGAAGTCTGTAATTTTGACAATACAAATGTGCCTTCATAATGTGTAATTTATTTAATTAGTATTTATTCCACATTAGAAAGATGTTTCAGTTAATGGTGGCTTTGAAGGCGATGCTTGGTATTGCATCAAAGGGAGCTGCATATGTATGTAGTAATGCCCGGCTGGGCGTCCGTATACGTCGAATTTACAGACACCTTTAGGACATCTGTATATTTAATGTATATGGATGCCCTAAAGGGCCTTATTGCATTTATAATCCAGGTAAAACAGTGGATTTGAAGAAAAAAAGGCATAAATCATGTTTAAGGCAAAAAAATATATATATATATATTTTATTAAATATCTTTACGCCAAATAAAGTAGTCTTAACTTTGTATATAACTTTGAACTACACACTAAGTTAAGATGAGTAAATTAATTAAAATAAAACATGTAAAAGAAAGTAAATCATTTTTTTGATAGTGTGCACATTGCCATTGAAAAAATAGACCAGGGAGCGGAGTTGAGATGGCAGAGTTATTTTTTTCTTTGTCAGTGCAGACACACTGAGCAGAACAGACGTGAGGAATACAAATAAATTCAATGACGTCTCGGATCTGTGTCAGAGAGGGGTGGATAATGTGCACAAGTGTCTTTGTTTTTCTTTAGCATTTACAAACCACTAAAAATACATTTGAAGTGACAAAGTCGGCACGAGTGAGCATAAAGACAGCGATTTTTTTTTGGGTATATTTTTCCGTTTTGCTATCTTCCAGTTCATTTAATTGTTCTTCATCCAAATCGGCATGTCTGCATACTACTTTGTGATTTTTTGCAGGTAATTGGTCACTCAGTTTTATAGTTACTGATGTACACCTGTAAGTGAGTGTAAGCAAGATGGCTACCGTTTAAATTCTGTGAGGCAGTGCAGTGATAGAATATGTGATAAGGCTCCAACTGTCCGTATCCATCCAATATACGGACAGCTGGAACCTCGCTCGACCAATCACATTGCTTGTTTCACATTCCATTACAAGCCCTGGATTATAAATTAATTTATAAATATATAATAAAAGAAAACAGATAAAGGGGAATAATGCAGACTTCATACATAGCTTTTAATTATATACAACGTGGTTAATGCTGTATGTTGTGTTGCTTAGTAGTAGCATAACATGTGAATGTGTAGAAATTGTTTTTTGCAAAACCTGCGGAACCCACTGTTGGGAGTTGTTTGCGGACCACCTGGAGTTTACTAACGGACCACAGGTTGGGAACCACTGCAGAATGATAACATAACGGTTCATTGTACTGCATGTTTTTTTTAAAAAAAGAGGAGTTGAAAAAACGAGTAAGTAATGTGAGAGTGTGTGTATATAATTACACACACACACACACAGAGCTTTCGAGTTAAGGTCTTCTTCTTCGTCGTGTCTCCAGTCCAACCTTCTATATGGTCTTCTCCCAGTATTCTGCACAGGCCATCGCTTCTGGTGTTGGTGTTGCCAGATCTTGTGGAGTGCATTGTGGTGCTGCAGGGCATCTCAGGAGATGATTCCATGGTTTGCTTCTCCTGACATACACAAAGGTCAGTTGTGTAGAGACCCCATGATTTCATGAGAAAGTTGCATCTGCACTCACAGTCTGTTCAGGCTCTGCCATGTGTGTCATTTATAATTGAGGCCAGATGCAAACTCCTCACTGGGGGTAATTCCTGGCCGATTCCATTTAACAGCTTTGTCACTCACTCTCCCATTCTTTTTGCCAGAGGGTAATTCTGGCAGATTCCGGTGATGTGGTCAGTGGTACAGCGGAGGACAAAAAGCTGTTTCTCGATGGGAGACGACGGTGTGCTGGCTGATGTCCATAAAGCGAGTGGCGGTCGTCTGACTCTTGTACTTGCCGGTCGTTGTTGCCTGCTACTTTCCTACAGATGTTAGGGGGCGCTATGCCAGATAGTGTGTATAGGCAGGGAACAAGGGTGGCTCTTAAGCAGCCTGTTCTGACTCTGCATGAATCATTTAGGGCGGTGTCAACATGTTTACTGTGGCTTGAGTGTCCCCAGGTGGAGCAGGCATACTCAGCCACAGAAAAACAAAGTACCAGGGCAGCAGTGCATAGAGTGGATGGAAGTGCAAAATAAAAATCAAGAATATACTGTATCTGGTTTTGTGGCTTGAAAGGCAATTATTTCTGTTCATCTGACAGACAACAAAAAAGTAACCCTCTTTCAGAAAATCCAAAGCCAATGAAGTAAACACAAAACCAGCAGCTCCTGCCAGCACACACACAGCTGGTCACCCTGCAAGAGTTTATCCCTTGTGTTGTAATAATTACGAGTGTACAACATGCATTTAAAATGTCAAAAAACCATGACTTGAAACAGAAAACTTTCTAAATATAACTAAAAGCTAAAAGAAATGGTCTGGTTGCCAATGCATGCAAACAGGTTTTCAGATTAATCCTTCAATGTTGCTCCACAGAAGCAAGACCCTACGTGACATTTGGGCTCCGTCCAAACACTTTTCCACTGGATCCCAGTGATCAAGAATAAATTAATAGCACCCCACCCCAAACTTCAAAAACAAATCCATCTCAAAACGTCACTTACAGACTTGTTCATGATGTCAAAAGCAAGCTGTTAAATGCAGGCATAAATAGAGTTGACAGTGTTTGTTCTTTCAGCAATTCACACATTTAATCATTCTGAAATCAGAATAGAGGCTTAATAAGGTTCCTCGATAAACTCTCAATTTGAGTCAAATATACTTTTAACCTTTCATGAACTATGCGATTAATATGTGGTTATGAGGATTACGCCCTGGTTTTAGTAATACAATGCTAAACTATACAATTGTATCAGCTATTCGAGTATAAGAATATCACAAACCTTGCAAAGAATATTTGAAGATGAAAAAATAATGCTTGCCCCAACACCATATGAATCCTTTCACATACTTCCACATTTGCTATATATTTATATACCTTGGGATCTAAAGGAATGCATGCTGGGAACACTGTGGGTTTCATCTGGCTGACTGGAGGCAATCTGCACACACCTTCATGACAGCACCTTGTTCTACTTTGCTATTTGGTGCAGTAGAAAAAAACTGATCTGTCCAGTTCTAACCCACAAATTTACAGTGGCTTGTCATGCTAAGAGCGCAGTTAAGTTCACTTTTATTGTATTGTGCTGTGGCAATGTGCCCCGCCCCTGTGTGCAATTGTGTGTTATGTGTTGTATGTTGCGTGTGTAAATGTTGGTGTATAGATTGGTACACGGGATATAAACGGGTCTGTGTTTCACGTGTGTTTAAAAAGTGTAGATTTGTATTTAGGCACGAGGAGAGCACAAATCACTTCACGTGCTGGTTTAATGTAATATGTGAGCACGGGGTTGCACAGAATTAATTCACGTGCTGGGATTCAAGTGAATAATTAATTTAGTAATTGAATCCCAGCACAACAGTGTATATAGAGACACGTAGCACTCAGTCGGGGGTTGGGTGTTCGGAAGAGGAGAACGGGTGAGAGAGAAAGGAGTAATTGGAAGTAAAGATCATAAATATAAGTGTTTGTTCTCACCGTGTTTGTTTGTCTGTCCGTGCACCGTTTGTTTAGTGTTAGTCCGTTTTGTATGTCTGTTTATTTTGGCGTCAAGTGCCGTGTCCTGTTTTTGTACTGTTTACAACCCTTTTATTTGTTAATAAACGCCGAGTGCAGCCATTGCACTCAGCTCATCACCATCACCGTCTGTCTGTGTTTGAATTCCTTCCTGCTACCGGTCTGACGCCACCCACTCTGGCCGTCTTTGTGACATGTGCCCAATTAGTTTCCCTCAGTTTTCTCTCCAATATAGAATGTCCCTCACCACGGCAACCCCCACAATGCTATGCTCCCTCGAATGAGCCACCTGCTTTGAGCTAACCGGGTGCCTGGCTAGCAAGGTCCTCCGCTGTAGAATGGTGAGGAGAAACAGTCCCTGATGGTTTTGCCTCCATGACATACAGGAGTACCAGAGCCAATGTGACACTCCCTGTGGAATGGGCAGTGACGAGGCAGGATGCGAACACGCACTCGTCTAACTATGACTCACCCTGCACACCAGGCAGTGCCTTTACCAGCTGAGTCACTCGCGGACCCCAATTCAAGAATTTTCTATTTAAATGTCATTAAAACGTCAAAAAAAGGCTTTGAAATGCACATTTCTCTCCATGCAATTTATTTATTGCATGCATTTGTATTTTCATAAAACACTTCTGCGCAGCTAAAAGTCCATTTAATTGGACTCTAAATTAGCAGCTTTGCTGGCTATTGCTGGAGAAGTTCAACAGATAAATATTGAAAAAATAAGGAAGCAACTATAAGAAATGATTTTATTACTGAAGACATGGAACGGTCTAGAATACACAGTATGTTCTTTAACTAAACTAAACCACCTACTGAACCATCTACAAGTAAACATGCATCATTTTTAAACTGCTTCATATACACAACTGTGAAATGGTACTGGATATTTGTACTTTACACACTTCTGCCTATTTCCCTTTGAAAACGTAATGGTTTAGAGAGCTATCTAAGTTTTATTTCCAGCCTATTAATTACCAGAAAGGTAAAACAAATATTTACACAGGAGATCTTCAGTGAGATGGAATGATGTGATTCTCAGCAGCCTCCTGCTTGGTAATTGCAAGGGGTCTTGTCCGTGGGTGGAGGTGCAGGGCAGGCATAACTTGTACTGCGATCCCCAGTATAAACACGCAGGCTTCACACACACTTGAGAGCAGGGCAGCACCATTCATGTCACATTTATTTCACTGCTTCCAAACCACACATAATCCAGCACAGTTTCTGGTTTCATACAACACACGTTGCACACATTTACATTTTTTTTGTTGAGGAACAAATTTTGAACTTTTAAAATGTAGTTTTTGGATAAATGTTAAAATATCGTGTTTAAAAAATAATGAAGATTAAAATGTATGTTTTTCTAAAATGGTAAAAAAAAACAAAAAAATCCCACAAAAAACAAAAACACAATAGATTTAACACCAAAAAAACAGTTTTATAATTATAGACCAGATCTTAAAAGTACAGTTGTCACTGCCTTACTTTTGCTGTCTGTATTGAACAGGTTTATATTGGTTTGATTGGGTCATATTCTGATAGCTCTTTGATGTGTGTTACGGCTGTAGCACAATTCTTTGACTTGTTCAAACATCTCTGAAGGACCTGTACAACACTTCAGAAGTATTAGAGCCCCCAATGCTAGTGTCCTTTACTGAGAAAATATTCAATTAAAAAGTTGTTGATTGATGAAATTGCATGATAAGCAACTTAAAGTGCAGCAATTACTGTAGATTCTGTGTAAATATTCACAAGTTGTGCTAATGCATCTTTTAAGTGTCAGCTTATAAGAAAAAAAATGACATGCTTGAATAATAGCATAGCACTCTATGGATCCATCTACTTAATTATAAAAATACAGGCGTGCCATTTTGTATGGCCTCTGTTGAAGCCGGTTTCTGTCTTCATCAGCAGTACGGTGGCTATCTATCTATCTATCTGTCTATGACTGTATACAGTACAGAAGAGTTTCTTCTGCCATCTGGAAACCATCTAAGTAACAAGCTTTACAAGCAGCTTTACAGTATCTTTTGGGGAGAAGGGCCCCCAAACCAGTATTCTGGCACTCTATTAGGAAAATATGTATGATTATTTTAACTGAATAATGTGTTTGTCGTAAATCTTTTAGTTTCAAAGTCTATGTAAAATATTCACTCTATACACAAATCACATATATTTTTTTTAAATTTTACTGGATTTAAAAAACAAAATCCTCTTAAATCCAGTTTTTCTGATCAATAAAAAAAAAACAGGCTGTGCATTTCTCTAAGAACTAAAGGAACCAAAACCCTAGTGCAACATCTTGAATAATTCCATCCAATTATACAGCATGTGTGTAAAGCACAAACCTGCCTTGCCTTGCATTTAACACTAGCTCAGATTACTGGTCGTGAACTTATAATTGAATACTAAATCAGAGAAGCACAATCTTTCTGTATTTTTTAGAAGTATAAATGCTCTGGTAAACAAATAATAAACCATAATACTCATACTTGGACGGTTTTTGTTTTATTTATTAGGCAGAGCTGCATTTTAGTAACAACATTAGCTGTTGGTTGAATTTGTTTTTGATGAGTACATCCAGATTATCCTGCGTTTGTTTCTCGAGTGGATACATTTCTTACTTGCAAAAGAAAAAAGAAAACAAAAAAAAAGTCTACAGAAAGTGTAAAGCAACAGAAAGCTATAAAGAGTCCCTTTGGATCATTTTTATTTTGGTTTAAATAAAAAAAAGTGTATCATTGTTAGCTATTATCTTGAAGTAATGTTTTTGATGTTGTAAACATTTTATGCTGGGATGGGAAGTAAATGGTAATGTAAACATTTACAGTGCAGACTATTTGATTATTTATAGTAACTGAATGGAAAGTGAATATGGTGTGTGTGTTTCCAAAGAGACTTTTTTTTTTTTTCTTTTCACTCTGTGCATCCAAAGACTTGTAATTAAAAGTTAAGAATTACTGTTTGGTATTCTGTCCTAAACCAGAAATTTGTCAGTCAGATTATTTTGCCTTTTATTGCAACTGTGGTACCATTCAGTACAGCAATAATTGTAACGGGGTACATGAGGTGAAACATCCAGACAGAAGGGGTAAAGATTTAAGAAAAGGTTGAAAACCACAGACTTAAACTATAGGCCACAGCTAGAAAAGCAATTCACAATTCAGCATCTGCTTACATTTCCTTTAGCTTTCAGATTAATGTACCCATCAGCTCCTCTGCCAAATGCATAAAGGTCAACCTTTCAGAGGATTACTGCAGACAATCTATTAAATGAACAGGATTTCTGTCGAGGTTCACGCCTGCATTTGTTTAAACTTCTCCCCATACGGGTTGCTTCAGAACTCCTGGCTTAGGTTCACTTCTCTAATGAAGCTTCGACAATGCATAAAACCATCACTGGCACTGGACGGAGGTGTACAGGACCATAGGAGACAACCAGAATGAGGAGTATGAGTGCTTCTGGTCTCCGAATGCTGAAAATATCAGCTTTGTATATAGCATTTTAAAATGCAGGTACCTTCATTACTGCACATGGTGATGACACTGGATTTACAGGATTCAAGCAGAAAATCCTAGGACTAGAAGAGTGACCACATTAACAAACTAATATGTTGTTCAAGTTTGCTATATAGTGTTAAATATCATGTCTCCTGTAAATACAGTAATTAATGATACACAGTCAGCATTCGCATATCCGACCCTATAAAATGTTGACTTCAGTGACGGTTAAAAGAGTGTGACACATATCTGATTATTTAATTCTGGCCCGTTTCAACCCTTGTCCGTTTTTTTTCAGGAAACAATAACAAGATACAATGTCAAATACACAACTGAAAAGGACTGTTTCAAAATAAAATAGGCTTCTATTTTGATGTACTGCAGCTGGTTACAGTACCATATTGTCAATAGTATTTTAATTCAGAACGATATGATTCTAAAAGATCTCACTTACCAAAAGACACGACGGAAGACACGTGGCCTGTACAGTACATTTTTAAATCTGCTACGTATTCATTTGTAGCAGCGTGCCAAATTCTACAATAGCAAAATTAAATAAAAATGTTACCCATGTACAGAAGTGTGGAAAATGTAAAAAGCAACTCAGTTTATCAAAAGATTCAGAAAAAAGCATAGTATCCAGAACAGTATTCAGAATCACATGTGCTGCTCAATAAGGCAATAATTTCACAGTGCACTTGTAAATGAAAATGCAGAAAAGCAAGACCACGGATTTAAAAAAAAAAAAAAAACACATGACAGAGTATCTCAAACTGTTAATGGTTAACTGTTTCACATTTCCATAGCTGGAATCACTCTTCTTGTTTGTTTATTTGTTGCTGCATTATGTCTGCAGCCCTGAAGCATGGCGCTGACACACTGTCCTGACACACAGCCATGTGCAGGGATGGATTTGCAAAAAACCATAATGGTACAAATACATTTTAACACTAAACAGGCTTTGTATCAGAAAACTGGTGAAGGAGTCGGAAATAGTTTGTGACGGGTAAATGCATTCATTTGTTACATATATATAACAGGGGTTGACTTTATTCATAATACAAGGACAGTAAAACGCGACTGAAGTGAATCGGAGTGTCGTATATCCGAGTGCTGACTATATATTGTAACGGAGTGGAGAAGAGACAGATGCTGCAGCAGGAGCAGGGAGGCGTGGCCCCTGGACTGTGCACTGAGTGTGTTCATTCTCATTGGTTGTGTTAAGCCTGTTGGGTATGTTTTCTGCACTCATTTGCATACATGTATCACTTATAAGAGAGCAGTGCCTGACTGGGGATACAGTCTGTTGTTGGCTCCAGTCCTGTGTGTTTCATTATTAAAAAGAGCTCTGGTTTATTTCAACGTTTCCTCACCTTTCTTCCACTGCTGCTATGTTTTTATTTTTATTTATTTTTTAATAAAAATTATTTACTTTTGTGTACTGTGTACCTACATTAACATTTCCATATATATATATATATATAATTACACACACACATATACAGATGTGCTCAAATTTGTTGGTACCCCTCCACAAAAAACGAAGAATGCACAATTTTCTCTGAAATAACTTGAAACTGACAAAAGTAATTGGCATCCACCATTGTTTATTCCATATTTAATAGAAATCAGACTTTGCTTTTGATTTTTTATTCAACATAATATTGTAAATAAGAAAACAAATGAAAATGGCATGGACAAAAATGATGGGACCGCTAACCTAATATTTTGTTGCACAACCTTTAGAGGCAATCACTGCAATCAAACGTTTTCTGTAGCTCTCAATGAGACTTCTGCACCTGTTAACAGGTAGTTTGGCCCACTCCTCCTGAGCAAATTGCTCCAGCTGTTTCAGGTTTGATGGGTGCCTTCTCCAGACTGCAAGTTTCAGCTCTTTCCATAGATGTTCGATAGGATTCAGATTAGGACTCATAGAAGGCCACTTCAGAATAGTCCAATGTTTTGTTCTTATCCATTCTTGGGTGCTTTTAGCTGTGTGTTTTGGGTCATTATCCTGTTGGAGGACCCATGACCTGCGACTGAGACAGAGCTTTCTGACACTGGGCAGTACGTTTCACTCCAGAATGCCTTGATAGTCTTGAGATTTCATTGTGCCCTGCACAGATTCAAGGCACCCTGTGCCAGGCGCAGCAAAGCAGCCCCAAAACATAACTGAGCCTCCTCCATGTTTCACTGTAGGTATGGTGTTCTTTTCTTTGAAAGCTTCATTTTTTCGTCTGTGAACATAGAGCTGATGTGACTTGCCAAAAAGCTCCAGTTTTGACTCATCTGTCCAAAGGACATTCTCCCAGAAGGCTTGTGGCTTGTCAATATGCATTTTAGCAAATTCCAGTCTGGCTTTTTTATGTTTTTCTGTCAAAAGTGGAGTCCTCCTGGGTCTTCTTCCATGGAGCCCACTTTCACTCAAAAAGCGACGGATGGTGCGATCAGAAACTGACGTACCTTCACCTTGGAGTTCAGCTTGTATCTCTTTGGCAGTTATCCTTGGTTCTTTTTCTACCATTCGCACTATCCTTCTGTTCAATCTGGGGTCGATTTTCCTCTTGCGGCCGCACCCAGGGAGGTTGGCTACAGTTCCATGGACCTTAAACTCTTAATAACATTTGCAACTGTTGTCACAGGAACATCAAGCTGCTTGGAGATGGTCTTGTAGCCTTTACCTTTACCATGCTCGTCTATTATTTTCTTTCTGATCTCCTCAGACAACTCTCTCCTTTGCTTTCTCTGGTCCATGTTCAGTGTGGTGCACACAATGATACCAAACAGCACAGTGACTACTTTTCTCCATTTAAATAGGCTGAATGACTGATTACAAGATTGGAGACATGTGTGATACTAATTAAAGAAACTAATTAGTTTGAAATATCACTATAATCCAATTATTTATTATCTTTTCTAAGGGGTACCAACAAATGTGTCCAGGCCATTTTAGAATATCTTTGTAGAATAAGCAATAATTCATCTCTTTTCACAGCTTCTTTGCTTTATTCTATGACATACCAAAGGCATGCAAGTATACATGATAAAATAGCTTTTAATTTCATCACTTTTCAGGAGGAATGAAGCATTATTTCAATGAGCTGTAAGGGTACCAACAAATTTGAGCATGTCTGTGTGTGTGAGAGAGATTATATATATATATATATATATATATATATCACACACACACACACACAGGAAAATAATTCCATCTAGGGTTTCTGTGGTCGAGTAATTTATAAACTGTCACAGAACCCCGAGATGGAATTGTTTTCCTGTAACTTGAGGCCCATCTATTATTTTTTATAATACATGGACCCCCTTGTGATGCTAATATTAAATTAATTAAATTATTTAATTAATTAATTAATTAATTAATTTTTTATTTTTAAACTTTGTGTCGTTATCTGTTAGTGCTTCAGCTTTATTTGGATGATTGCCCTTTACCTTGTTTTAATTTCCTGTTCCTCTCCAGTTTCTCTATGAATGTATATGAATGTACCAGATTTACATCATTATTTATTTATTTATTTATTTATTTATTTAACATATTCTCATTTTGTTGATTATTAATGAACATTCCTATACTGTGGGTGTTGTCGAGTGATTGAAAACTAGACATTTTGTGTTTAAATTGAAAGTGATGGTCTCAATGAGACGAATGGGTCAAAGTTCAAGTATATTTTCCTCTAGAGGAATGATCACTTTGATGTCACTGCTGTGGTATTATACCTTTTTTTTTTTTTTTAATGGCTCAGGATGCAAATATAGCCTTCATCCGTGTATTCTACAAGTCCTTCTTCAGCTGGATTGAAAAGCAGTGCTGTACACAAGCTGCTGTTATAAACAAGTTCTTTTTCAAAAGAAAAGTTCCAAAGGATGACGACACAATGACTTTAGAACAGAATGTTAAATACCAAGATGTTCCAATGTGCCTAATTTGAAAACTAGTGTGTTATTTTTGCTTCCTGGCTGCATTTGTCCCAAAGCAGCGATTTATACCACAAACAGTGATGTCTTCTGCAGTGCAGTCATTTGTGTTGAAACAGGCGACATATACAGTATAGTTGTCGTCAAACGTTTACATACCCCAATGGAAATTTATAATTTCTAGAAAACAAATTCTAGGAAAAATCTTCTGTAACAAAAGTTTTGCTTTTGTGGATAAGGAAAAAAGTTACAAGAAACAGATGTCTGCAATTATTTATTTCAGCAATTTTTTTTACAAAACTCCAAAACTGCTAATTCAAAAGTATTCATACCCTGACAAGGAAAATGAAATTAATAGCTAATTGAGGCACCTTTAGCAATAATAACCTCTTTTAAATGATTAGGATATTTGTCAATGAGCTTATTTAGTGATTTTTGACCATTCGTCAACACAAAATTGTTCCAGTTCATTCAAATTCCGAGGACTTCTCTTGTGCACTGCCTTCTTCAACTCATACCCAAAGATTCTCAATCGGATTTAGATTGCGACTTTGACTAGGCCATTCCAGAACTTTGATTTTATTCTTCTTTAACCATTCTGAAGTAGATTTTGATGTGTGCTTTGGATGGTTATGTTGGAACGTCCAGTTGCACTTTAAACCAAGTTTTGAAGCGAAGGGTTTCAGATGATTGACCAATATCTTTTGGTATGCTATGGAATCCATTTTACCATGTATTGGAACTACATTTCCTGTGCCATTAGATGAAAAACAATCCCATAGAAGGATATTACCACCTCCATGCTTGACAGTAGGTATGGTGTTCTTTTCTTTGTACGCCTCATCAGCTGTAACGACTATCGGCATGACCAAATAGCTCGATTTTTGTTTCATCACTCCACAAAACCTTTGACCAGAACTCATATCCATCATTCAGATGCTGTTTTGCAAACTTTAAGCAATTGCCCTTGTGACGTTTTCCTAAGAGTGGTTTTTTCCTTGGCGTGCAACCAATGAGCCCTTCACCATGCAATATACTTGCAGCCAATTCACTTGGAATACCTTTGGCAGTCAATCTCTGATTGTTATTAACCTTTCTCACAATTATTTTTCCTCATCCAAAGCGACTTAGAGACTAGGAGGTGAACTATGCTTCAATAACTGCAGAGTCACTTACAAAAGGACGGTATATCATTTAAAATGATCTATTAATAATTCAGTATTGTTCATATTCTAATTACATTTCTTTGATGCCCGCACTAAAAAGGATGGGATGGGAATTTCTTTTAGAAGTGAAGGGCAAAAACGAAATACTGTCTGCGGAAGTTGCTTCACCTGTAATGGAATTGCCCCACCTGAGAGGACCAGCATTTCAAAGAGGATATGCAGTACCACAGAGCCCTGTTGATTAGATAAATAAAATAACCTACACTTGACTCTATAAACACACTGTGGGCAAGTGGATAAGCAGTTACATGTTTTGTACAAATTCATTATTTTTCTATTTTCCTAATAGGAACTTAAAAGCTGCAGTGTTCCAAACTCATGTGTAATTTGACCCCCATTTTGCATGTGCAATGGACTGGAATGAACCCAAACTGCATGGGTGTGTTTCTTTAACAGGCACTGCGCTGCAGTAGTTCTGACCACTGAAAGGAGTTTTAAGAATCCCATTACATTTTGGCTTGCAGGTGACACATGCAAGTGTTAGTCCAGCTGCTGCTTGTTTGTTTCTCTTAACAAGAACAAAAAGATTGTTGCTGAAGAAATCCCAGTTAGAAAGCTATTCAGCTGCACACCACAATCCCAACTGAGCCATACCGGGGTATAGATGCAATTTAAAACTAGTTACAGTGGGTCCTTCTTTATCGGAAGCATGACAAGCACAGACTAAATTAAAATCAGTGAATGTGTTTACAGACAATAGGACACAAACCATTCCCAAGGATATACATTCAATTAGAAATTTAAAATGTTACAGTGCACCATTAAGATGTTGGAATTTGCAAACAAATTAAATGTTTCTAAACATGCATTTGACTTTTTATTGTAAATGTGCTCTATAAATTGGGTGCAGCTTTATCTAAAACATATTTCAAATAACAAGTCTGACATTACGTGCTATAGTGTCTGCATTCACCGTGATAAAATGCCCCTACAGTTAAGAACAAACTGCCCTTTGGGAATGTAAACAAACTGCTGTGCTACTGAAAAAGAAAAAAGGACAGGCTAAATTAAAGGAAGACAATAGAAGATTAATGGTTCAGTGCAAAATTAAGACGATGGGGCACATTTAAAAGGGCTGTTACAGTAAAGGCAAGGTGACATGACAAACAAGGGGCTTTAAACGCAGGGCGGAGGCCGCTCTGAAGAGCTAGGGGTCCTCCGGTTTCACAAAACAGCGAATGTGTTCAGGATGTGGCGTCTTTCAGAACATCCCGTCAATATAAAAAGAAAAAAAAAAAAAAAAAAAAACCCTGCCTAATTAAAGTCATATTGTCCATACCACTGGAATTTATAGTAATGGAGAATTTGACCAAAGTCATGTAATTCAATGCTGTGGTTGTGGTTCTTTAGGGTAATAAATCCTATTTATCATATACTTGTACTTGCTAGAACCAAAGTCATTGTATTTTAACTTGCTCTTTATTGTATTAATACTTGTACTGTGATTCTTGAAATGTATTTGTTTACGACTAAGTCGCCCTGGATAAGGGCGTCTGCTAAAAATTAAATAATAATTTAAATTTGATGTGTGTTCTGATATTTTAATGCGGTAGAAGAGGGTTTAATAACAAATTTCATATACATTGAATTTTTATAGAAAATGGTATAAGCCCTACCAAAGCTCACTTTATTCTAAAATGCGGCTCTTTAGAATTGCTTTTGCGTCAACCAAGTTAGGCTTTTTTGAACCATGCGACTGTGCAATGTAAAGAACCAGAGCAGTTAGCTATTATTTCTCTGTGCAATGGCAATGTGTGTTTGAAAAGCACGAGCATTGGGATCTCAAATTGCAAAATTGCAACTGGGATACTCAGGGTTTGAAACTGGGATACTCAGGGTTTGAACCTGATCGGCCAGTAACCTGCAGGGACAAGCCTCAGCTGGATTACAGTTTAGAACATTTTACAGCATTCAGGAATTACGCTCGATGGCATCAACCAGCCATTTGTTTTTTCCACTCCAGGATTACCTCTAAAAATAAAATTGTTGATGCAAACCAGGGGGATTCAACCATCCATCTGTTTATTTTACCCTAGGGGTATTGGTTGACTCAATGCAGGGACTGAGTAATGCGTAACAAACAGAACAGTACTGAGGGTGTGTCCACTTTCCTAATATAGTAGCCACACCTTCCACATGCCTGTGAAGAAACCGCGATTCTCAGGGTTGTCGTATTCATAAACATTAGTGTGTGTTTTACTGAATACCTACTGTAACTGAAAACGCAGTATTTAATCTCCTATCATTCATTACATGTTAACTAGCTGTGGGTTTCTTATACAGTAGAATAAACAGTATAATTGGAAAGTCCTGAACCATATCCGCTAAGTAACTCAATTACCATCTTTTCAATAATGCTCCATGCCGCGCTATTCATTTTCCACAGAAATGTGCCCCCCCTGTCATACATGAGCCCAGAAATATGGGATTAATTGACTCCAAAGACTCAGCTGGAAGCATTCTTGTGAACACTTCTATCCAACAGCTCTGGAAAGCTATGCTCACAGTACTAGTGCCGTGTCTTGTGGTTTACAAGGTTATGAGTGGAGGGTCTATTAATGTTCAATTATATGACAAGCAAGATTGAGAAACAGTATTTTTCAGGCAAGGTACAGTATGTCAGTAAGATACATAAGTAATGTCCATGCATAGGTCCATTATCTTTGGGAAACAGTTCTGCTAGTTAATTATCAAAAGGAGGCCAGATACCATGCACAGGTTCCCTAGATTTTTCATCACAATCACATGAGCTGCTCCCAAGACATCAGAAATGATAGGTCTGGTAATATGTTACAGTACAGTTAATGTACACTACTCTCCTACCTGTGTCCCATGTAGGGATGTCACGATATGAAAATGTCACGATATGATAAAACATGAGAGAAAATGTGTCATGCAAACATATAGAACCAAACTCATGATCGTGCTGGAACAATGGTTTACTAACCCCTGTCCTCGCTGCTCTCTTTACTGTTTCTGTTAAGATAGATAGTTAAACAGTAAATCAGAAAGCTCGTCATTGCCATCTGATGTAAGCCATGGGATACACAATGTGATACAAATACATTTCAGACAGCTGATTCCCATCAATCTTGGGTCTACTATATATTATATTATGTTATTGTGGCACCCCGTCAGCCTAGATGGATACATCCGGCCATTATGCAGCTAAATTACACTAACCTGTAAGCTGTGAGCTCAGCCGAGGGCTGGAAAATAATAATGAAAAAAAACAAACATCTAGAGACAACAGTGTGTGTGCGCTTGTTTGTAAGTTTCTCCTAATTGAAACCATACCTATGATCTCTGGCTCCCTCTCTCCCAAGCCAAAACAATGTTTATTTGTGGACTGAAAGAATCTTCTTGTTCCTGGAACTCTCATATATACATAAGAGGACAAGACTTTTATCCCCTCCAACTCATTTCAAATGAGAGCTGCTGTCTCAAACCTCACTGTGTGTGGCAACCTAATTGCATGCCACCTATGCAACCGCCCGTTTGGAATTCTGAATGCACTGTGGATCATGAGCATCTGATGACGCCAAGCATGACAATAGCTTTGCAGGATCATATTCCAAACCTTATTCAACCACTACTTTAAAATCGGGACTCCTCAGGAGACTGAAAAATATCCCAAATAAGCAGCTGTCCCAATTAAACGAGATGACCTTAGGTCACACCTTTTTGATTCTTGGTGAAAATGAAATGAAATCACATCACATCACATTATGATTAAATACGAGGTCAGTGTTTTTTATTCCTAAACAAAATTACAAATCGGACCTGCAATGTCGACACACCAACTTTCTTTGCAACAGCAGCCTGAGAAACCACAGTAGACTCCTCCTTCTTCAAGAGTTCAGCGTGGTTTACGCAAGTCACAGTGTAATCACTGCACTGTGCTACACAAACCTGTCTTGCTCTGAAAAGTGATCTCCGTTCATCATTTGAAAATACTGGATCCTAATTAAAGGAAATGACGTCCCAATTAAACGGCATAAATAGCAATGTGAAGAACTGTCTCCCACAGTTGTATCTCATTTAAGTAGCAATCTCGACGATCAGTATCCCAATTAGGCGGCGTCGACTGTACTAATCAACACATTTCTTACTCGTGTGTGTCAAATGACAAATCACACCTCTGCGCTTGAAATGCAGTTGTGACAAAGGAGTAATGGCCTTATGTATCCATAAAAAAAAAAAAAATTATTTAGGTTGACTCCTGCATTTCCAAGAATAAATGAGAACTGTATATCCTGTATTGGTTGATTCATTATGGAAGTTATAGCCTCTGTAATGCCTCTTGGTTACACTGCCCTGTCAATACCAGTTTTCCACACATTCATTTTGCTGCAATTGATGTGTTCTGTTAATGGTTCCGCTACAAATTTTGGTTCCTGGAAATGGGAATGAGAATAAACAAAACGATCTGTGTCTTCGATCAACTGTTTTTTTTTTTTTTTTTTTTTTTTTTTTTTTTAAAGAACTTGCCTCAATACATGAATTCTGGTCTAATAGTGTATTTGTACATCATACTGTGCACAGCACCATCAGCAGCAACAGGCTACATTCTTAGAGTGCTTTACTGAAAATGCACCCAATGAAGACATTCCATTTAACATGTGCAAGTACAGTAACATTGTGGTCTGTTTCACAATTCTAATTTCAGGAAACATGATTGAAAAACAATCCGGAGTACAAAGGTATTCCATTGTGCATTCCAATCCTGATATCTGCACATGCTTTGATCCAGTACAATGTAGCTCAATTGTCTCTACATACTCAGTTGTCTCTACATACTTTAGGATCGCTTCAAAGTAGTTTTAATTTGTAAAAGAGAAAAGGGGTGTTCAGCCTCAACTTCTTAACTGAAAGCAATTTTATTTTAGAAATGTTTGCTATAAAACATATTTTAAAATATGGGTATGCTGATCATCAATGTCATTCATAAACCACACATCCAGCTGCATACGATCAGCTATGTTCAGTATTTCCATTGTGAATCCATGGCAACAGTGGACTTCTAGCTCATTCTCACAATTGATTGCTACCAACATTTTGCAAAAGTTGTGTTATGGCTCATACAATGTTATCCGTCAATCCTCTTTGTTGTTCTGAATACTGTTACAACATAACCTCGCAGGTGCTGGTTTACGGAGTCATTTGTTTGGGAATTTGGTGTTGCAGTTCGCACTAAAAGATGGAATCTAAAACTTAAAATAAATGATGGTGCCCCAACAAATTTCTGCCCTTGTTTGAATAATCTAAAATGATTAATTATCCAATAAGAACATGTATTAGTAAACGAAAATTGAGTCAACATGGGGATTGTAGAGGGAGATTGTTTCCTGGACGAGGGTATTCAAGATGCCTGCCTACAGTGGCTCTCAAAAGTATTCACCCCCCCCCCCTTGGACTTTTCCACATTTTATTGTGTTACAACATGCAATCAAAATGGATTTAATTAGGAGTTTTTGCCACTGATCAACACAAAAGTCCATAATGTCAAAGTAAAAAATAAAATCTACAAATTGTTCTAAATTGCAAATATAAAACAGAAAATAATTGATTGCATAAGTATTCACCCCCTTGAGTCAATATTTGGTAGAGGCTCCTTTGGCAGCAAGTCTCTACCAGCTTTGCACATCTGGACACTGCAATCTTTGCCCATTCTTCTTTGCAAAATTGCTCAAGCTCCATCAAGTTGGATGGGGACCTTTGGTGAACAGCAATTTTCAACTCTTTCCACATATTCTCAATTGGATTGAGGTCCGGGCTTTGACTGGGCCACTCCAGGACACTGACCTTTTTGTTTTTAAGCCACTCCAGTGTGGCTTTGGCTGTATGTTTGGGGTCATTGTCCTGCTGGAAGATGAATGAATATTCAATGCCTTGGAAATGTTCTTATAGCCTACCCCTGATTGGTCCTTTTGAAGAACATTATTCCGGATTTGCTTTGAATGTTCCTTCGTCTTCATGATGTAGTTTTTGTTAGGAAATGTACTAACCAACTGTGGGACCTCCCAGAGACAGGTGTATTTAACCTGAAATCATGTGAAACACCTTAATTGCACACAGGTAGACTCCATTCAACTAATTATGTGACTTCTAAAGACAATTGGTTGCACCAGAGCTTATTTAGGTGTGTCATAGCAAAGGGGGTGAATACTTATGCAATCAATTATTTTCTGTTTTATATTTGTAATTAATTTAGAACAATTTGTAGATTTTATTTTTCACTTTGACATTATGGACTTTTTTTGTGTTGATCAGTGGCAAAAACTCCTAATTAAATCCATTTTGATTCCATGTTGTAACACAATAAAATGTGGAAAAGTCCAAGGGGGGGTGAATACTTTTGAGAGCTACTGTATCTGTCAAACATGATCCGTGCCGTGGAGACATGTATTATCCCTTCCTAGAGTTGTTTGCACAACCTGACATTTTGCCTAATTCGTATCTGATTACAGCCCATCGTTTAATACTGTTTGTACAACATGTTGCTGGAAGTGATGTCATATGTTATGGTTTGGCAGTGTCAAGAACAAAATTGCTCTTATTTCCAGTTCTGGTTTTCATTATGGAGCGGATTTGCAGTTTTTCAGACTTGGGGTTGAATAATACATGACTGGGTATTTTCATTAGTAGTAATGTTAAAAATCGCATATAAATGAGCATTTAACCCCGATTTCTTAACTATAGGCATCTTCAGATGTGATATAGCTTGTATAAAATACCTGATGGATTATTTCCAGTGTGTATATATATATATATACACACACACACACAGACGTGCTCAAATTTGTTGGTACCCCTCCACAAAAAACGAAGAATGCACAATTTTCTCTGAAATAACTTGAAACTGACAAAGGTAATTGGCATCCACCATTGTTTATTCCATATTTAATAGAAATCAGACTTTGCTTTTGATTTTTTATTCAACATAATATTGTAAATAAGAAAACAAATGAAAATGGCATGGACAAAAATGATGGGACCGCTAACCTAATATTTTGTTGCACAACCTTTAGAGGCAATCACTGCAATCAAACGTTTTCTGTAGCTCTCAATGAGACTTCTGCACCTGTTAACAGGTAGTTTGGCCCACTCTTCCTGAGCAAACTGCTCCAGCTGTCTCAGGTTTGATGGGTGCCTTCTCCAGACTGCAAGTCTCAGCTCTTTCCATAGATGTTCGATAGGATTCAGATCAGGACTCATAGGCAGCCATTTCAGAATAGTCCAATGTTTTGTTCTTATCCATTCTTGGGTGCTTTTAGCTGTGTGTTTTGGGTCATTATCCTGTTTCTAGGACCCATGACCTGCGACTGAGACAGAGCTTTCTGACACTGGGCAGTACGTTTCGCTCCAGAATGCCTTGATAGTCTTGAGATTTCATTGTGCCCTGCACAGATTCAAGGCACCCTGTGCCAGGCGCAGCAAAGCAGCCCCAAAACATAACCGAGCCTCCTCCATGTTTCACTGTAGGTATGGTGTTCTTTTCTTTGAAAGCTTCATTTTTTCGTCTGTGAACATAGAGCTGATGTGACTTGCCAAGAAGCTCCAGTTTTGACTCATCTGTCCAAAGGACATTCTCCCAGAAGGATTGTGGCTTGTCAATATGCATTTTAGCAAATTCCAGTCTGGCTTTTTTATGTTTTCCTTTCAAAAGTGGAGTCCTCCTGGGTCTTCTTCCATGGAGCCGATCAGAAACTGACGTACCTTCACTTTGGAGTTCAGCTTGTATCTCTTTGGCAGTTATCCTTGGTTCTTTTTCTACCATTAGCACTATCCTTCTGTTCACTCTGGGGTCGATTTTCCTCTTGCGGCCGCACCCAGGGAGGTTGGCTACAGTTCCATGGACCTTAAACTTCTTAATAATATTTGCAACTATTGTCACAGGAACATCAAGCTGCTTGGAGATGGTCTTGTAGCCTTTACCTTTACCATGCTTGTCTATTATTTTCTTTCTGATCTCCTCAGACAACTCTCTCCTTTGCTTTCTCTGGTCCATGTTCAGTGTGGTGCACACAATGATACCAAACAGCACAGTGACTACTTTTCTCCATTTAAATAGGCTGAATGACTGATTACAAGATTGGAGACATGTGTGATACTAATTGAAGAAACTAATTAGTTTGAAATATCACTATAATCCAATTATTTATTATCTTTTCTAAGGGGTACCAACAAATGTGTCCAGGCCATTTTAGAATATCTTTGTAGAATAAGCAATAATTCATCTCTTTTCACAGCTTCTTTGCTTTATTCTATGACATACCAAAGGCATGCAAGTATACATTATATAATAGCTTTAATTTCATCACTTTTCAGGAGGAATGAAGCATTATTTCAATGAGCTGTAAGGGTACCAACAAATTAATAAGTCGCCAGGATGTTAACAATGAAAGAAAAATGACATGTGCATTATTTAAACAGTTGTAGCAGCACATGGGGATGGGGAATGCTATATTTTTCGGAACCTCGCTACTTACTCTTTAATGGAGGTGGATTTAAAACACGTATTTGCAAGGTAACTGGAATGGATTATTTTTCAGAGATCTGCTTATGAAAATACCCCTTTAAAATGTAAAAACATATAATCTCTTTTACAGTGTTATATATGTTATGTATATGTGTAATGCATTTGGGATATTGACAATGCAGTTTCTTAAACTGTCAACACACGCAATCAAAACTCCATGATTGGTACCGATTTCTGATTTTCTGTCCAAATCCATTCTCTTAGATTATATCAACTACGTTATTTAATGTGTGTTTCATAAAACACTTTAACATAGACAGTAACAGACCAAAGTAAAAGTGCTATGTTTTACTGTGTAACAAGAGCCCACACATTTTATTTGCAAGGCAGACAAAAGGTTAAACCATTGCTGAAAGTTTGTGCTCTTCCCCTAAACACCTACTCAAAAACATTTTCCACACAACAGCAAAGTAAAAAAAAATAGAAAAAGAATTAAGCTTTACAACTTTAAAAATTCAAGGAAACAAATGATCAGAACAGAAAGGTTCAGAGGACTTCACATAACCAAGAGCCTTAACAAATGCACTGGTGGGGTCTGAGCAGGTTGATCCCAGACTCACTTGTGACCCCAGCTGCCTAACGCAAGAGTGCACTTCCCAGGTCACCACAGGCTAATGTTTTCCAAATCCAGAGATATTTCACACACCAATAAACTGCTGAATCTCCCCCCCCCCCCCCCTAAAATCCAGATTCTTAAGGTATTTCCATAATTTCTAATTTGTTTCGTTTCCAATAAGAAAAGACAGAAAGAAAGAAAGAGAGACAGACAGACATAAAGAGACCATACATTTGGGAAGAAAACTGCTGTTGGGTCAATGGTTAAAACGATGAGGAGCAGAGGTTAGGGGCAGCAAGTGGCTCAGCTGAGGAACAGACAGGCAAAGTAAACAGGCTCTTGGTCTGAACAAATACCACACTAGAAGCAGCAAAGGGAATGTAATCAACAGCACTGCAGACGTGCCAAAGCAGCTTTCACATACAAAACACTATGGACACCAGATAACCTCTAGACAGGCACTATTCAGCTCCATACATTGCAACAAACAATACTGTCCACAAGCCTTGTATGAGACGGAATACTAGGTAATCTGAATAAAATGATAGGTACGGCTCATATGTATATAAGCAAAGCATGTTCTTCCACTGTGGTGAAAGGTATTCATGTTATTATTATTTGTTTATTTAGCAGATGCCTTTATCCAAGGCGACTTACAGAGACTAGGGTGTGTGAACTATGCATCAGCTGCAGAGTCACTTACAACAACATCTCACCCGAAAGACGGAGCACAAGGAGGTTAAGTGACTTGCTCAGTCACACAGTGAGTGAGCCAGGATTTGAACCGGGGACCTCCTGGTTACAAGCCCTTTCTCTTTAACCACTGGACCACACAGCCTCCCTTAAGCCAAACAACTGGTGGTTAACAATTCCACACTGAAAAACTGCTTTAAATTTTCAAAGTGGCTTTATAACTCAAGCGCAGCATAACATTTGGGTCATACTACCAGCAATGGTCGTTCGAATATTCAGATAGTTTCTCCGCTGCACTAAAGAAAATAATTATTACTTCACAATAATGATAATTACTCCACACCGCTGTTTTCACATTACACTGCTAAAGTCTTCTCTCATTGATCAACGAATGAGCACTGACACAAAGCGAAATGGGTGTAGATTTGTGACTCATGCCAAAATGAAATCTGATCAGAACGAAAGCTCAGCCAATCAACATGCAGTGATTATACTGATGTTAAATGGTGGCCAATAGCAGCTAACAGAAACAGAAGCAGTGTAAGGAGCAAGAATTGTGCTGAATGAACACACATTTGAGAAACATTGCACTAGTGTACTTGTATGAAAAGCAGATTAAATAAGTCCTGTTACACAGTAACGCCATCAAAATAAGTCCCGGTACAGAGTACCGGCAGAATTTCACCCCTGATACTTGGCGTTTTATTAGTTGTAGCTACATAAGCACAGACGGACCTACAAATCTTAAGAAAATAATTCCCAGACCCACTTTCTCCATTTCAAAACCCACTGGTTGTTCTACTCCACTTTTGTTGCAGGGCAGTAATAGTAATTTAGATTGTGTTAACGTATTAAATCAGTTTGAATTAACATGTAGGCCTAAGTAAGTGTATTAAGCCAAATTGTCTTTCAACCTCAAAGCTTTGTTGAGAATCGTACAACTATCACACTGAGCTGTTGAATGATCTTCAGCAAACCCCAAACTGCAGCTGCAGGCAAGAGGGCTGTCAAATCTAACAAACCCACCCTCTCTCTGCAAAACCCAGCGAAGCCTAAAATCTTTCATTTATCAACACAATCCTTACACTTGCCGGATATAACCAATTATTGCTGCACCATTTAGCCTGTTGAATTGCAAGTTGTGTTTGAACTAGTTGTCCTTTTCGGGTCCTCAAACATCCTCAAACATAATTATTAATATCACTAATTACGTGTATTATTATATGTAATATCAGAATACAGGATTGCCATGACTTTCACAGTCAAGCTTGGGAGGAAAGGTTTATGGAATTATTTCATTAGCGTTAAAGGTTGTACGAGTATTAAAAGGGATTTCAACTTATACATTTTCAACAGCTTCATGACTTAATAGGTGCAATTAGAGTCATTCCTCTGGATATCTGCTTAATATCCACACCCTGACAGTTTAAGTATTGTCAGATTGATGTGTCCCAGCTCTTCATTGACGTTTGTGAAAACAAGGAAAAAAAAAGTCACATGAAAATGGTCATTAAACTATATCGTAAATAACGCAGTGCTTGAGAATGTTTAAAAAAACTCAAGCAGTGACTCAGAGTAAAAGCAATCTGTTTATCCCAGTATAAAAATTATCTATGGAAATGTATTAGACAATTAATCATACTGTAATGAAGGAGGCAGTCACAGAAATATTGTTCCATGTATCAGAGCTGGTGAGTTACATTTTAAACCCAATTCACAATGGGGAGACACCTTGCACTCCCAGTAACTCAGAAGGTATACATTAACGTTGGACGAGACAAACAGCTAGACCAGCTGTGCTCAAAGTGAAGGGAGAGGTTCCAGCCACATTTTGAACATTTTTGTTTTATTCTATAAACTACTGACAAAATTTCTCCCAAATTTCAAATAAAAATATTGTCATTTAGAGCATTTATTTGCAGAAAATGACAACTGGTCAAAATAACAAAAAAGATGCAGTGTTGTCAGACCTCGAATAATGCAAAGAAAATAAGTTCATATTCATTTTTAAACACAATACTAATGTTTTAACTTAGGAAGAGTTCAGAAATGAATATTTGGTGGAATAACCCTGATTTTCAAGCACAGCTTTCATGCGTCTTGGCATGCTCTCCACCAGTCTTTCACATTGATGTTGGGTGACTTTATGCCACTCCTGGCGCAAAAATTCAAGCAGCTCGGCTTTGTTTGATGGCTTGTGACCATCCATCTTCCTCTTGATCACATTCCAGAGGTTTTCAATGGGGTTCAGGTCTGGAGATTGGGCTGGCCATGACAGGGTCTTGATCTGGTGGTCCTCCATCCACACCTTGATTGACATGGCTGTGTGGCATGGAGCATTGTCCTGCTGGAAAAACCAATCCTCAGAGTTGGGGAACATTGTCAGAGCAGAAGGAAGCAAGTTTTCTTCCAGGACAACCTTGTACTTGGCTTGATTCATGCCAAAGCTGCCCGATTCCAGCCTTGCTGAAGCACCCCCAGATCATCACAGATCCTCTACCACATTTCACAGTGGGTGTGAGACACTGTGGCTTGTAGGCTTCTCCAGGTCTCCGTCTAACCATTAGACGACCAGGTGTTGGGCAAAGCTGAAAATTGTACTCATCTGGGGTTGCTTCAGCAAGGCTGGAATCGGGCAGATTTGTCTTTGTGAAGGACGCATGAATCAAGCCAAGTGCTTGAAAATCAGGGTTATGCCACCAAATATTGATTTCTGAACTCGTCCTAAGTTAAAACATTAGTATTGTGTTGTTTAAAAGTGAATATGAACTTATTTTCTTTGCATTATTCGAGGTCTGACAACACTGCATCTTTTTTGTTATTTTGACCAGTTGTCATTTTCTGCAAATAAATGCTCTAAATGACAATATTTTTATTTGGAATTTGGGAGAAATGTTGTCAGTAGTTTATAGAATAAAACAAAAATGTTCATTTTACCCAAACACATACCTATAAATAGTAAAACCAGAGAAACTGATAATTCTGCAGTGGTCTCTTAATTTTTTCCAGAGATGGATGGATGGATGGATGGATGGATGGATGGATGTAATTTTAAAACAGGGTCTCGTTTGAGAACCAATGCTTCACAAAATCAACAGTCCGGGACACTTAAATGTATAATTTAAACTGAAAATCATGAATTAAATGATTGTTTATCCAAACTGTCTTCCCAGATGATATGGGCCTACTTCATCAGTTGCAAATTGCAAGTCAACATCGTTAGCCAACAGATCGAACACTAGCATAAAGTACAATAGCATGGCCAACAAGCCAACAACCTTTTGGCAGTCTAATACTTTTCAAATGGGAAATTTCCATTAAAATACAGAGTTTTGTTAAATAAAAAAATTCAATGTTCTAGAAAAATAGTACTTGTGTGTACTTATTCTTTTCATGAGCATGTGAAGGATACACAAACATGTCAAGACAGCAAATTGCAAAGACACAGGATATTTACATATGCATAATTGCTTGCTTATGGAAAAGGATGTAGAGTAAATATTGACAAATACATGCACGAGCTGGCAAGGGAAGTTTGTTTTAAAAAACAAGCTGGAGTGAGGGGACAGCTAATAAAAGAGAATCAGGTTTTTCATACTGCACATCAGAAAATGTACAAACGAGGAAGGCCATTCGGCCCATCGATGCTCACCCGTTAGTTGATTGATCTGGGGAGGAGGCACTTCTTTACACAGTGTGTTAATACTGAATGACTTAGACCCTTTAAGACACCACTTGACAAAGTTTGGGAACAATCAGCTACTAACTGCATGAGCACTGATGGGCCAAATGGCTTCCCCCCATTCGTAAATTCTAATGTTCTTATGACCCCAAAAATGTGTCAAGTCAGGTCTTAATGGAACCAATTAATTCAGCAGTATGGAGTAGTGGTTAGGGCTCTGGACCGGAGGGTCGTGGGTTCAATCCCAGGTGGGGGACACTGCTGCTGTACCCTTGAGCAAGGTACTTTACCTAGATTGCTCCAGTAAAAACCCAACTGTATAAATGGGTAATTGTATATAAAAATAATGTGATATCTTGTAACAATTGTAAGTCGCCCTGGATAAGGGCGTCAGCTAAATAATAATAATAATAATAATAATAATAATAATTCAGTATTAACATGGCTTGGTAACCCATTCCATGCCCTCACCACTCTGTAAAAAATCTCTCCTACTCTCTTTCCTAAGGATCCACTCAATTTCCAACTGTGTCCTTTGGTCCTGATCTCTGCACTGTGCTTAAAAAGGGTTTGCTTGGGTAAACTTTGTTAACTTCGTTTAACATTTAAAAAGAAAAAAAAGCCTCTCCTAACCATTCTTTGTTTTAAGGTTTATAGATTAAATTCTCACAACCTCTTCATCTCACAACCTCGTCATCAAAAATCTTCATAACTTATTCCTTTTAGCCTGGTATTAGTCTGGTTTCTCTTTCACCATGTTGCCTGGCTCCTATAATTACTATAGAAATAAACCTCTTATGATTAAGTACATGTTTTTACAGGAGATCTATAAACTGGCACCTATTTTAATCACATTCAACTGCCTGTCTGATGCTCTTCACAGGCTCTTTGTCTTAAATGAACATTTACTTTAGGAATTAATACATTAGCAAGTTAATGTGTCCCAGATGACTACAGGGCAACACTAGCAGCACCCACAAAAGCAGCTGGTAAAGACTGGTGGGGGGTATGACATCACCTTTGAAGTCCACATCTGCATATAGCCTGTCCTTGCTGAGGTTCCAAATCACCAACACACACAAAAAAAACTTCAATAGTGACGGCACCCTTCTCATGCTATTCTTGAATTAATCTTTCCTGAGCATGAAACTTCTCCTGGTTCTAAGCAAAGTGAGTAAAAGGTTCAGTTTAAACACTTCCACAGTCTGGTCACTACCATACCCCCATAACACAGGCAACGGCTTTGTTTAAAATCAACACCAGCCATGATTAAAACTCAAAAGCAAACCTCCAAGGAAAGCTTACATGCATTCTCCAAGTTCAAGAAGAACAACAAGAACAATTATTATACTATTAAGATGAAAAAAGAATTAAGCTCCAAATCTAGTACAAGATTACTAAAACCAGGATTGAAGCTATGATAAGTTCCCTATTCCTGCAACCAAAGATAAATAAGATTTTAAAATTATGGGACATGGATAGCCTTTTTGAGGTCACTGGCAGTTGTCAGTGGCATTTTCAGTTTTTTGCTGGATCACAGAAATTTAGGAATTCACTTACAGTACAAGCACAGACACCTCACTCATTTAAAAAGCCAGAAAAAAGATTAAGCCTTGATCATCATTCCTTTTAAAAGCATATTGTATACACTATGTTTTAATATTTTCAATTTAATTTTACCTACAGTATGATTTTACAATTCTTAAATCACTCCAACTTGAAAATTACCTTGAAAAGTAATTTTGGTTCCCTTTCAAGTCAAAAATAACCATCAAAGTATGGGACATTGCAGTCAGGCAGTAGGGATTGGCTGAGCTTTATGTCAAAGCTGCCGATAGGCCTCCGTGCAAGCTGCCGTGTAAGCCCGCCCCCCTGGGAGCTTACTATACGCAACGCGCAGAGAGTCACTTCCTCTTTTGCCTTCAGCCTCAGTAGCGGTAGGACTTAGAGCTGTACACTGATTGTACTCCATAAGCTTAGGCTTGAGAAGCTGATTTATCCCCTTCTCTGAGTTTATTTCAGTGATTATTGTTATTATTATTATTATTGTTAGGATATATATTGTTTACTTTATATATTCCTTCTCGTTTTGCTTTTGCATCGCGTTTCTTCGTGGTCTCTCTGTCTTTCCTCTGTTTCTTACTATTATTATTGTGTTTGGGTTTTTTGTATACTATTGTGTGTATATATATTGTTATATATATATTGTGTATATATATTTTTTGTTCGGACGCGTGTTGCTTTGGCCATGGCCCACGCGCATATCTGCATCCTCGGTCTAGTTTAGGCTAGACCGTGCGTGTGCGTGTAGTCTGCTCTGCAGTGTTCCTTCCCCACCGCGGTGCGTTCCCGCCACGTGGTAATTGTACTACACCCTCTTACTTTGTATTATTGCTGCAGCGTCCAACAAAAAAAAAACACACACATTTTTTCCCTTTCACTCTACAGAGGAAGTTGACCACCAACGTGGTAATTCCCCAGCACCATCAGGTAGGTATTGCACGGCCAGCACTTAGCGTCTCTGCTTGGCGGGTCAGCTGACGCATAGGCGTCTGTGCTAGCGTTCCACGCTCGGTACTCGCGCTTTGGCGCTCGCGCTCCAGCGCTTTTGGTGCGGCGCTTTGTGCAGCGCTTCTGCGCGTGGTGCTTAGTGCTTCTGCACTTGGGGCTCAGTGCTCGACGCTCGACGCTTCGGCGCTCAGTGCTCGACGCTTGGTGCACGTTCCATCAGCGCTTGGTGCTCGACGCTTCGGCGCTCGATGCACGCACCCTCGACACTCGACGCACACACCCTCGACGCATGCACCTCTGCGCTTGACGCGGCGGCGCTCGACGCACGCACTTCAGGTGCTCGACGCTTGGTGCCCGACGCTTCGGCGTTCGACGCACGCACCTCTGCGTTTGACGTGGCGGTGCTCGACGCACGCACTTCGGTGCTCGACGCACGCACTTCGGTGCTCGACGTCAGTGCTAGACGCTTCGGCGTTCCACGCACACACATCGGTGATCCTCGCTCGCTACTGCTCGTCAGTGCTTGCGAAGGCTACACACCATGTCTGGGTTCCACCACTGCGTGACCTGCCAGCGACCCACATGAGGACTGTGTCGCATGCTTGGGGCCGGACCATGCCGCATCTGCCCTGGCAGATAGGGCATACTGCCAGCTATGTGCGGGGTTTCAGACGCGCACCCTTTGCCAGAGAGCTAGGAAGGCGGTTGGAGGTCATTCCCCATCCTCGGGCTCGTCCCACACCGTCTCGGCCCCACCGTCATCTGTTGCGACGCCGCCGGTGACGTCTCAGCCCCCTCGGAGCCCATCCTCCCAGCTTACAGCTGGTCAGAGGTCTCCAGCCAGGCGTGCTCGGGAACGTTCCCGCAGTCCCTCCTCTCGCGGGGCGCGCCTCTGTCGGGAGTCTCGATCGCCTCGCCGGAGAAGGCACTCTCGCTCCCCTCGAAGGGGCAGGCGTTATCAAGACACATCTGGAGTGGCTGAGCTCACCTCCAAGATGTCACAGTTCATGGAGCTCATGATGGGACAGCAATCCCTCCTCATGACCCTAGAGAATGTGGCGCCTCGGGACCCCAGAGCTAGCAACCGGACCCATCGCTAGTCAGCCGATGGTTCCTCCACCAGTGCCTCACGGCCAACCCCAGGAAGTAGAGTGGGACGCCGATGCTGTCTCAAGGGACGCATCTGACGCAGATCCGCTCTTTGAAGAGAGCACGGAGCCTGAGGTGGCATCCCAGCACTCTGGGCAGGACGACCCTGAAGTGCTGGATACTAATGACCCTATGTGGTCAGTGGTGGAGAGGGCAGCCCGTCACTTAGGCGTGGACTGGCCTGCGTTAGAGCCAACACGACGCTCTCTATTTGAGTTGCCATCGGCTCCGCCCCTTCAGTCCAGGATGCTCCCGGCATTCCCGGATTCCCCTGCAACTTCTCGCAAGGCTTCGGCCTTCACCATGCACGGGGCGAGCGAAGCTGGGTTAGCGTCCTTTCCGCCAGTGGGCGCTGCGTTCGCCGCGCAAGTAAAGGCGCCGACATTATCGGGGCTGGCTAAGGACCCCTCCTGCCCTAACAGGCAGTGTAGGATTACGGAGGCCCACCTGAAAAAGGGGTATGCCGCGGCTACAGAGGCAGTTAGGCTGTCTAACGTGGCCAGCCTCCTGACGGTCTACCAGGCGACGCTGATTCGTGATCTGCCTGAGTTCCCATCTGTTGGACTTAGGACCGAGCTGGGTGCAGTTGCGCAGCTTTTGGTTAAGCTGGCTCAGCTGAATGCGCGAGCACAGGGCAGGAGCATTGCTTCTCTTGTGGTGGCAAGAAGGCAGCTCTGGCTCTCGCAGGCCAGGGTACAGAAGCCTGATAAGGCCCCATTGCTAGATGCTCCTATATCCCCGGGGCACACGTTTGGCCCAGCGGTTGAGGAGATGCTGCAACGCTCTGTCAAGGCGCGTGAGGCATCACAGCAGTTGGCAAAGATGTGGCCAAGCAAACCCTTCCAGCTAAGGCGGCCACAGGAGCGCCAGTGGCGCAAGGCACTGCCGCAGCAGCAAGCGCACCCACAGGGCAGTAAAACCACCCCTTTGGGGGTTTCAGCATGCAGCCAACCCGCGTTTGCAAGACCGCAGCGCGGAGGGTGGCGCCCTAGAGGAGGTGGCAGACCGCGTCCTCGTGGCTCTGGCCAGGCCCCTCATGAGCGAGCGCAGCCTAAGCAGCCCTGAGAAACCCCGGCAGCCGTTAACCCACCCCTACACTGTTGCAAAGCTCCTGTTCTGGCAACAATGCACCAACGACATCTGGGTGTGCAAAACTATACTCACTGGGTACACCCTTCAGTTCCGGTTACCCCCCCCCCCCCCTTCAGGGGAGTGGTGGTAACTGCAGTGAAGGACTCTGTTCAGTCCTCAGCTCTAAATGCGGAAATACAGGCATTGCTCAAGAAGCGTGCCATTCAACTAGCACACCCTGCTCTGACCGACCAGGGGTTCTACTCCAAGTACTTCCTAGTGCCAAAAAAGGGCGGCGGGCTCCGCCCTATTTCAGATCTGCAACTTCTGAACAAATACCTACGGGTGTTGTCGTTCAAGTTGCTTACGCACAGGCACAGTGTCCAGTCTGTCCGGCAGGGCGACTGGTTTACCACCGTAGACCTCACAGATGCATACTTTAACGTTCCCATCTGTCCGGGTCACAGGAAGTACCTACGATTCGCATTTCAGAGCAGGGTCTCAGAGTTTTGTGTCCTGCCATTTGGCCTGTCTCTAGCCCCTCGAACCTTTTCGAAGTGTATGGATGCCATTTTAGCTCCTTTGGGGGCTCAAGGCGTCCGACTGCTGAACTATCTGGACGACTGGCTCGTCTGCGCGCAGTCAAAGGAGCAGTTGGCACAGCACACAGTGATGGTTACAAACCATCTTCACCGGCTAGGTCTGAAGGTCAATTCAGAAAAGAGCCGCCTCGTGCCGAGCCAACAGACCGAATTCTTGGGTCTGCATCTGGACTCTGTGTCCATGGAAGCGACCCTGTCGACACAAAGAGTTGCCTCGCTGGAGCGGTGTCTCTCCCTATTCAGGTGAGAGAAACAGTCAGCATGGAGCCGTGTCAGCGCATGCTGGGGTTGATGGCTGCTGCCTCGCAAGCCCTTCCTTTGGGCTTACTACACCAGAGACCTCTGCAGGCCTGGTTCAATGCCTTCGCGTTGCATCCGAGGAGAGACAAACACCGCAGGTTGAGGGTATCCCGAACCTGCTGGGAAGCACTGCGCTGGTGGAAAGTTCCGTCGAACATCCGCCAGGCGTACGCTTGGGTCCCATCTTCCGAAGGGAGGTTATTACGACCGACGCTTCCAACCAGGGTTGGGGAGCAGTCTGGAACGGGTCGGGGACTCGGAGTGTGGTCAGGACCCTGGAGGTCGGCCTACATCAATGCTCTGAAACTCAGAGCGGTGGACCTCGCCCTTCGGCACTTCTTGCCAGTGCTTCTAGGCAAGCATGTGTTAGTGCGGTCAGACAACACCACGGTAGTGGCGTATATCAACCGCCAGGGCGGCTTGCAGTCCCCCGGTCTTCACCGGATGGTAACACGGCTGGTCCTTTGGGCACAACTGTGTTTAGCCTCTCTGCGTGCGGTTCACCTACCGGGCAGAGTCAATTACGCAGCGGATCTGTCCAGAGGAGGTCCTCTTGCAGGCGAATGGCGTCTTCACCCTCGGGTGGTACAGCGCATTTGGGACTGGTTCGGCACAGCGCAAGTCGATCTCTTCGCTTCGCGAGAGACCACGCACTGTCCCCTATGGTTCTCGGTGAAGGACCTCGACAGCCCCCTAGGAGTCGATGCACTGGCTCACGAATGGCCGCCAGGGCTCCTGTATGCATTTCCACCGATTCCGATGCTCCCCGCCTTCTTGGAGAAGGTCAGGGTAGAGCAAGCGACAGTGATTCTGATTGCTCCTCGGTGGCCTCGGAGGATATGGTTCCCGAGTCTGGTGCAGTTGTTGCACGGTCGCCCGAGGGAGCTCCCTCTGCGAGCGGACCTGTTGTCCCAAGCCCAAGGAGGGCTATGGCACCCAAACCCCAAACTCATGCAGTTATGGGCTTGGCCCCTGAACGGGAGCGCCTGTCAGCCTTAGGGCTTTCGACGGCGGTTATATCGACCATTCAGAGTGTGAGAGCGCCCTCTACTCGGTCGCAGTATGCGTATAAGTGGCAATTGTTTCAGAGTTGGTGTCTGGCTGAGGGCCATGACCCGGTCTCCTGCCCTATGGCAGTGATATTACAGTTTCTGCAGAAGCTGCTAGATGAGGGGAAATCTCCCTCTACACTTAAAGTGTATTTAGCTGCTATTTCGGCTTGCCATGTACGCATTGACGGGTTATCACCTGGTTGCCATTTTCTGGCATCTCAGTTCCTAAAAGGCGAAAGACGCTTGCGGCCTCCAAGGTTGACCAGTTTACCGTCATGGAGCCTTGATGTGGTGCTAGAAGCCCTTACCAAGGCACCGTTCGAGCCTCTCCACAGTGTGGATATGAAGTTCGTGTCTATAAAGACTGCGTTTTTGCTATCAGTGGTATCAGCAAAACGCGTGGGCGAGTTACATGCACTTTCGGTGCAATCATCATGTACTCATTTCGCAGGAGACTGTTCTAAGGTCTCCATGCGTCCAAATCCGGCCTTTTTACCCAACGTCATATCCCAGTTTCACATGAACCAACCAGTCGAGTTGATGGCGTTCCATCCTCCTCCTTTTTCTTCCCCACAGGAAGAGCGGTTACACATGCTCTGCCCTGTGCGGGCATTGAGGTGTTATATTGACCGCACAAGGACTGTGAGGCAAACAGAACAGCTGTTCATATGCCATGGTTCTAAGACTTTGGGTCAACCGTTGTCTAAGCAACGCCTTTCTCATTGGATAGTGAATGCTATTCAGTTAGCATATGATTCTATGGGCCTTCCGCCACCAGGGCAGTTGAAGGCACATTCCACTAGGGGTATGGCAACATCCTGGGCCCTCTTTAGAGGGGTGCCGATGTCTGACATTTGCGCTGCAGCCAGTTGGGTTACACCGCATATATTTACGAGGTTCTACCGGTTAAATGTACTGGAATCCTCTGCTCCGTCATTTGGAGCATCTGTGTTACACTCTATGACTCCTCAGGTTGCGGACGTGTAGAGTGGTTGACAATATGGTGTGACTATTCCACCTTAGGACAGGTGTTATTGCGAGCATAGACGCTGAGGCGCAGCTCCGCATATGCGTAGATGTACTGCCTACGCAGTTGCGTTATGACGCAAGTCTGTCCTACTGCCGAGAATCCTCCCTCGCGACGGCTTGGGTACACTGTTCCCATACCTTGATGGTTATTTTCGACTTGAGAGGGAACGATAGGTTGCGGATGCAACCCCGGTTCCCTGAAAGAGAAAATAACCATCAAGCCGCGAGGTCGCTCTGGAGGCCTTCACGGCCTGAAGGGCAAAAGAGCAAGTGACTCTCCGCGCGTTGCGTATAGTAAGCTCCCAGGGGGGGCGGGCTTACACGGCAGCTTGCGCGGAGGCCTATCGGCAGCTTTGACATAAAGCTCAGCCAATCCCTACTGCCTGACGGCAATGTCCCATACCTTGATGGTTGTTTTCTCTTTCAGGGAACCGGGGTTGCATCCGCAACCTATCGTTTTATTTCTTCAGGGGAATGTTATACCAAACCACATGCAAGAATAACCAGTCTTCCGCAAAGTACCTGTCATATTCAATTACAATTAGAGAAAGCGATGGGCTTGTGCCAAGCACACTAAGGGGACAGGTTGCGCAGGATGTTGCCCTCTGTTGGCATACAATTACTTTATCTGAGATACAGCAGAATTATAAAACACAAATCAGCGTTGCTCAGTGCTTGAGTGCCGAATCAAGGAAGTGAACGAATTACTTTGTCATTACTGCTCTCTCAAACAGAGTGTTATTTGTGCTCAACTGCGCACAGAGGCTGACTGAGTCGAAGAGGTCCCAGTTAGCACAACAGGAAGCCCTTGGATCGTTCACCTTTGTGCTGGAAGATCAATGACAGGAGAAGTCTAGGTCGCACAAGTTTGCCTGCTGACAAAAGTGCCATTGAATTAAAGCTGAACCAAACATTCCAATGTGTGTGGGCAAAAGTGAAAAATGAACAGCTTGCTTTTGAATAAGAAAAAAGGCAGCCAATTCCTGTTATTTCATTGAACTTGCATTATATTGCAAAATTAGGGTTTGATTAACTACAGGGTGCTATAACGTCCCTTTGTCCCTTTACGCTGCTGCTGTGACAAAAAGAAATCTGAAGCAAAGGAAAGGATGCAATCCATCAAGATGTGTGTCTCTAAAATCACTGCATTGTAAAACCAGAGCAAGAAACAGCTCTGAACACAGACTTGCTCCTACCAGCACCCAGGCTGTTCACTGTTAATTGTACATTGTTCTGGTTTTAGACTTTGGAGTGGTGGTAGAGCATTGAAACAACATGGACATTTCAGAAACCAAGAGTGACTTTAAAAAGTGGTTTCAAATGTACATTTTTTTACTTTCCCTGTATCTATTTATGATAATCATTCTGAGTGGTTCTTATTGCCATTTCTCATATGCCGTGTGTTGCTCTTCTTTGTTATTATTATTATTTATTTCCTAGCAGACACCCTTATCCAGGGCGACTTACAATTGTTACACGATATCACATTATTTTTACATACAATTACATTATTTTTTTACACATTATTTTTACATACAGTTACCCATTTATACAGTTGGGTTTTTACTGGAGCAATCTAGGTAAAGTACCTTGCTCAATGGAACAGCAGCGGTGTCCCCCACCTGGGATTGAACCCACGACCCTCCGGTCAAGAGTCCAGAGCCCTAACCACTACTCCACACTGGAAATGTCTTTATAGGAATAAGACTTCTTAAAGCCTATATTATGTCTATGGCAGGTACCAGAACTAAAGAGCTGCTTCTGAACTCTTAGACAAGAACCTTCACACTAAAACAAAATAAAAAAACATTTGAGTAATTGCAATACAGCAGGAACCACTCGAGAATGAGTGAAAACATACTAGATAGTTAAGGGAACTTGCAGCTATGTAATGTGAAAGGTGGTTTGTAGTGATTAACAGTACAGTAGATGGAAGCTGTGATTAGACAGCAGTGGGATTATGAAATGGATCCTGTCGAGTGATTGCAAGCCTTATAACCGCATTGCAGATTTTTTATAGAAGCCTGCAGTGTGTTTTATGCAGTTTTGCCATGTTTCTTTTTTTTTTTTTTTTGTTTTTGTAATGAAAATGTTTACATAAACAAACATGAAATACATGGTTGCTTACAAAACACAAATGGTATACAAGATGAGACTGAAAGCCTAGGTTCAGCAGACAGCACGAAACTTTACGATTTCAAAAAGCTGCAGGGTCCCACAATTGCACAACAGTGTCTCAGGGAGAAGGGCTTGAACCGGATGTGCACTAAAAGGTTTTTGCCCCAGTTTCTCAACAAGAGCCCTTTTATTCCAGTGACAAGGGTGTTCTTTTGAAGGTCATATCAAACCGCAACGTTTCCTTTAAGCATGCATCATAAGACCTTCTGCGAGAGGCTTCATCTCTGCATAGCTTTCACACAATCCCACATATCTATTTCTTATTAAATGCATTCTTTGAAACCACCATGATTCTGTTGTATTTACACAAGCCATGTTTAAATCCCTGGGGAACGAAAGGATCAGTGAGGGAATTTCAATTCAATGTTACAACAGAACATGAAATTGGGAGTTACGCAGAGAATGAAAAGAATGAGAAGGGCTTCATTTACTTACTCTAGGTCTCATGGGATGATTTAGTGAATAATTTAATAAAGCAGATTTGCAAACTAAATATTGTTGCAGACTTTGAGTTAAACTACAGATGCATTGCCAACAACAGCTGAAACCTGCACCAGTGTTCAGACGACTTTTTGTTTTAGATTTTTATTTTTTACAATGAAATACACAAAAGTCTAGTTTCACTATTGAGGGAGTTTACAATCCACACATATAAAATAAATGTAGTTTCAGTGACATAATAAAATTAATACCACACTAAAAGCATAACAATTCCTCCAATCCACTAACAAAACTAATTGTATACTGATAATCTCATTTATTCACATTTTGTATCATTGTTAGGCTTACACAGAAAATAATGCTGTAAATAATGATACAGTAAATCTGATATACAGCAAATGAAGAATGCTGTAATAATGACGTGTGTGCAGATAAACTAATCTGCAATTCTATTTGGCCAATTGCTTATCAAAGTAAAACTCTTACTGACATGATTGGTTTGAACAATGAGCAATCTTATCATACGATGTAAAGCACTGCAAATGCTTCTTGAAATACAATCCCACACCAATAAGTGCAACGTGCATCCACTGTAGCTCTCGCCCTGAGGAAAGACTTAAACAAGGGAATACACTTGCATTTCTTTGAAACAGCAGCTCGCCCTGTTGAGACATTTTTAATTAGCTTGGAGGATCAATGTTAGGCTACCCAACGGTAAACGAACAAACAAAAACAACTCAACAACACACACACGTCAATTCAAAACCACATACCTGGATTTTCAAGATTGTACAAAGACAGGCCCAGGTAGAACAGCCATCGCAAGAATGAATCCACATGAAAAAGAAAAAAAAAAGAAAATGGTTTGCTGTTAAGGATGTGTCAATTAGGATGAAGGCCTTTAAGTTTACCACAGTTATTTTGCATGGTCATTTTTCAATATTTCAATGCTTTTTTATGGTTACATTATGCTTTTACCATAGTTTGCAGTGTTTTTTATATAATTTTTTTTGTATATGCTTTACAATGCACCATATGTATGCCTTACTATGCTTTCACTATGCTTTATTATTATTTGATATGCTTTTACTATAGTAAGCTTTTATAAGGGGGGGGGGTGGGGTGGTCTGAATATAAAATTCCCTTAAAGCTATCCTAACCCTAGCCAAAATTAGGCAGATGTTAGACAAGACAACTTTCTGGCAACTGTTGAAGCAAGTTGTGGGAAACATTTTCAAGTCACAGTCTGTATGTTCTAGTACAGTAGTTACAGGGTCAACACAGTCAACACTGTACATGCTCCATACAGACCGTCTTAACATAAGTACCATCTGTTAGATAGATGGACTTTTTATGCAGTGAACACAGTGCTACTATGTGGTCAAATAAAGAACAGCAAATGCTTAGTGTTTGCATAGAAAAGCATGGTAAAACTGCAAATATACAATGCTAAACCTTTATTATTGCAGCAAAGCACAGTAGCCTACACAGGAGGCAAGAACAGTAAGTAGTGAGTGTGTTCTGAAGGTCAAGGGGATGCTCCAGCACTTTCAACTGCCTTTGCTTTCTGCGCTCTGAAGCTCAGAACTGAAACGGCACTCCTGAGGCTTCCATGCCTGTCTGCTGACCTCCAGGTGGTTCCAGCAAACAGCTGAATGTCAACTCCAGCGTCACTAAACAAACAATTCCAACCCTGTCGAGTGAAAAAGATTGAGAGCCACAAATAATAGCGGACCACCTGTTTCCAGGGTGAAGACATCCTGAGCGGCTGCAATACCAGCACCCCCCCCCCCCCCCCGGCCCCGCTCAAAAGGGCTGGTGTAGGGTTACATGGCTCTGCACATAAGCCCATCAATCACTATACAAGCCATTTTTATTCACAGGAAAATGGCGTGTGTGAGAGTGGCAGCTGTAAACTGCAATATAAAACAATAATGTTCTCAGTAGGAACCATTAGGTGTTAAAATATGAGCAGGTCACTTAGCAGCCACCTTATGTTGCTAAATCCGCTCTCCTGAAATACGAGCGCTTCACCAGAAACAAGGACTCCCATTACAGCGGACTGGGCACTCCACACACACACACCGCTATTGCCCCCAATATTCTCGGAGTTTTTAAATAATCACAGAAGCCATAAGAGAAATATAAAAGTTATATGCAACTGTTATATTACTGTTATATTTAACAATATGCCTTTTTACATTCTGTTTTAATCATTTTTCAAAAAACTGCTTTGCAAAGCCTAACATATTAAAATAGTTAAAAGAATGGTACCCCCGTGTTAAAATCCACATTACAAATCAAAGATCGATCACTTAAATTTAATATAATGTTAGAATGTTGCTATGTGGTGAAGTATTTTGATAGATAATTCTATTTAGCATTTCCTTGGTTTTAATTTAGGGGGGGTTGGGGTGTACATTGTGTATTGGCGTCTGCCAGAGTTATGTACTTCAAATTCGAAGAGAGATGTTCTGATTTGAATAAATTTAAAAGGGAGGGCACACTGATCGAAGGCACGGTTTATACAGTTATGCGTCCTTACATCCATTCCCATGGGAACGTACAGCATACAGAGCAAGAAGTACTCAGAACGAGTTGACTATTCTTCCTCCTTGTGTCAGCCTTGACCATGCTGCTGAGCCCCTCAGACACTTTCTCGAGCCTCTCTCTCGAATTAGAAACATGCCTGGTGGCATACTCGCTCTGTCCCCTGGTGTACTCTGCAGTAATCCTATAACCTCACAACAGTGATTCTTTACATGTCGTGAATACTTCCAGGACGGGACGCTTTCATCCATGACATGTGAATTATATTTATATCCAGTACATACAGATCATTCTGGGGTAAATTCAAGCAGATAAACATTTCTGCTCATGCCTCCTTTAGAGTCAGCACAAAATTGTATGCTTGACTTGATTACTCAATGCTCTTTATCAAGACTTTCTCTTTAGATTTATTGAAAAGGTGTGTTTTTGTGTAGCGAGTCATGGTGCTATCATCTGGCAACTTTTTATCCAGTAAGCTACAAATGTATTTAATTTCGGGTCCCCATCTGCAAAAACCTGAGCCGATGAAAATATTTTATTAAAAAGTAAAATAAAATGTTTTACACCTTTGCTCTTAAGCAACAAAGAAGCAAGTTCCTGGGAACAAAGTAGAACATGTGTTGGCTTGTATTCTTTATTCCAGTTTAAATTGAACTCGTTACCTTCCAGCTCTGTTCTGACTGAAATTGTACCTTCAACCCGAGAGAGCTCCTCTAAAGCTCGGGACCATGACTACAGTATCTGCTAACATTTTCTGGTCAAATGGCCCCCACATTTTAATAGACCAGCTGGATTAATATACACTGTACACTTAGTTCTTCACCATGCAGAGTTTCCATAAACACTGAAGTATGAAGTTTGCAATGGCTTAAGAGACAGCAGCAGCAGCAGACAGGCGGGTTTACATAAAAACACAACGCTCCCTTCACGGGAATGGCTAATGATTCATCAGGGAGACCTGGAAGCAATAGCATCTCATTTCCAGTAGCAGAAGCATATCAATGAGGAAGTAAGATAATGATACAATATACTGGGCATATACCTTGTGATTTCAGTTAAGCGATTATTAACCACAATTGCTCAATGCTGTGCCAAATGCTAAATTCACTGCAGACATACCAATCTGCATTTAAAAGACACAATATCAAAAGTATGCCACGTCAAGTCTAATAGACTCCAGAACACTTGATTGTTTAAAATGCTTGGTAGTTAAAGACTAGTAACAAAGATGAAGATAGTTTAATTATATAGTGCAAACTATGGCTAATGCAAAGCATATTTAACAGCCCTGGGGTTTAGCTGTGAAGGCTGCCTGCGATGAGGTATTCTGTAGCGAACGGGTGTTCTTTTAGGTGATGACACTTTTAGCCTTTCTCTTCACAGATTTCAAGTTAATGACTTTTATAATACTAGAGCAGACCTTGGCTACAGACATTGATAAAATGCCATTACCTTAATTACCGATTGTTATATATTATATATATATAAGGATACATGGATATACATTCATAATTGTTTTATGAAACTGGAACGGCCTTAATGGTTGTTCACAAACACATTATCTAAAAGCACTTTTCAAACAGATCACTGTTGAAAACATTTCCTTGTTGTTGCATGCTTCCCTATAAAACAGTAACATCTTTATCATAATGGAAACCACACACACACTTCCCATGTATTCTGCATGACTTTTCTAAACCAGTTTATAAGAACTCCAGTTTCTATAAACATGGCAGCCTGCAGTGATCACTGATGAGTTGGGGAAATTCTGCTTCTTGTAGGATGACATCATCAGGAGATCCTTAATTTATGGATGTATCATATGAAACATCTGGGTATACCTAATTATAGCAGAAATGGTTTCACTATTTTGCTAAGATACACAAATCAGAAGTGCATGTAGAGGTCAACAGAATGATGTTCTATAACACAGCAGTCCACACACGTTGCACAAACAGGTCCATTTAGATTTTTTCCAAACCACAATTTGTGGTCCCCAAAATATTATCTGTGTGCCTGTACTAGCAATGCAGTAAATGGCCTCCCTAATCAAGGTGTATTTGGTCCTGCAGACTGTCCCCTCCAGCTGTTAGCGTTCAGCTCTGATAACCTAGGGCAATGAGTGGGGGCTCCCTCATCCAGAGCCAACCGCACCCTGTCCACTGCTTCCTGAAATGCAGTGGACCCAAGTCTCTGGGTTTTAACAAACCATCAATATTCAAATAAATAAGTATCAACACTTTCCTATTCACGTTAACCAGCTTCCACTACAGCATAGCGAGCTAATTTTTCCTGGTTCCATTACAATGATACTTTGATTGATAGGATATTTGAGAAAGACATAAAAGAAAAATTGAATACATTGCTTTTATGCGGTAAATTCCAGTCAGTTTGGTCAACAAGGTGATTTCAGGGAAGTGGAGTGAGTGAAAAGTATGTGGAAACAAATCATGTCCCTCATATATATATATATATATATATATATATATATATATATATATATATATATATATATATTTTAGCTCAAAGAGCCAGCTGCCCAACGTTTCAATATGTTGTACATATCTCTCAAGGGAGCCTGTGTTTGAATCCAAACATTGGAGGTATTTATAGGTTTTTGACGGCATGACAACTACTTGTTATTGTTTACATTCAAATTCATGATTTATTCTTACATGATGTAATGGTGTTCTATATATTGTGACATCATTTTTACTTTAATTATATATTTTTATATATATAAATTGCCCAGGCAAGAAGAAAACACACCACAGAACTGGAATACAGGATAAGGAAACTTCAAAATGTTGCTTTAACTGTACTGTAAAAGTTCATGTATCTTTTGAAGATCTTACTTTCCTAGCCTAAATTAGGTTCACTAACACGTAGTCCTAACTTTGAAAAACTGAGCAGCCCTCTGCTTCAGAGAGGTTTCACCACACAACATTGGCCCTTGTAGTCCAGGTCTTTCCAACCATTTCTTTAATTATTAAACTGAATTAATTAAAAAGCACAGACTGCTGCTGGTTCTAATTGATACCTATTATACCTATCTCAAGTTTTAAATTATTCAAATAGACTGATGGAAAGACTACAGATTCATCTGCAAAGCACAGGTCAACATGGCACATCATACTGTGTGATCTTGATTTGATAGCACTGTATACTAGAATAAAAAATAAAATAAATACTACAAGATTTTTGACGACATAAAAAGGCCCTAAATCCACGTACAAAGCTAACACATCCCTTTTCACATCCCATCCAAAAAAGTCATCATCTGCATTGACAAGGAAACGTCTTTCCTCCCTCGAGCATGCAAACCATGATGAGAGGGGAGGCCAGTTCAGGTTCCATTAAGCAAATGAAGCTCGTCTGTATATCATCAAGGGTTATCTTTCAGATAAAGCTGTCTGATCAGTTTAATATGGTTCTTGTCACAGGGACTGATGAATACCATTTTAAACCCCAAATCTGTCCATCCCCCACTCATTTGGGAAATCTACCCATTGGCCTGTGATGGTGTGGCCACTTTTTGATCTCGCATGGAGAAAAAAAATCTCTCTCCAATGCACTTCCTTCTACTTGCTGGAGAAGCTTAGCAAGGCATAAACAGAAAGCAGCCATTTAGGAAACTGTAGTGTTCCACAGAACAGAACTTTGAGAGTTGGGTTGGAATTAATGGACTATCATCATATTTTACCTACAGTACACCAAACAGTTTGCAAACTATACCAGGGTTTCTAAATGTACGTGGGACTTAATTGCAGAAAAGTTACATAAAGTGAGAAAAGGGGCATTTTACATCCAAAGAAGTATATGGTTGCGAATGGGGTTTTGTTATCTTCCCATTGTTTTAGTAAGGTGGTACTTATTTTAAGCTGTTATAAGAAAAGCGAGCCATGAGTCAAACTGAATGCAAAGCACAGAGGAAACAAGATTATACTAATTAAAAGACACACAATGACACTTTATTGCTTTGACAGCTGAGGTAAGATTGCTCTTCCATGGTTTTCTATTAAATATTAGGGTCTGATCGTTTGTTTTACTTGTCTTTCATTTCTGACATGCTTTTATGTGTCAGTTTTTAGTCCTGCTGTTAATCATAAACCTGGATTGAATAAATGAAACACAAATCCAGATGTTTGCTCAAACTCACCAGGTACAGACATAATACACATGTTCTTATTAGACAGTTGAGGGAAGGCTGTTGACATAAATGTGTTTATAGTTATGAGCAAGAACAGAATGAACTAGAAAACGAGCTTCTAGCTTACTGTGTCACAGAACTCTAAACAGTGCTTTGTGCGTTCCACTCTTCACACCACACAGTCATTATTACTGTGTCACAGAACTCTAAACAGTGCTTTGCGTGGTGTGAAGAGTGGAACGCACAGTCATTATTACTGTGGTGCAGAGCTTTCCCTTGTACCCGACAGGGAAACGCCTGCAGCAGTGTCTCCGTTACTTGCACATAAATCTGTGTTCCAAAGCATTATATGGGGAAGGAGACGATTGACAAAAAATAATGTCTTCCACTTTGCAGGGTAAATATAATCATTGGAAACAGGCTTCAGCTTTTTCTTATTGCTTGAAGTGACAACGATATTCCAGTGAATCCCCAGACTGTACTTTGCACACAAAACACACACATGAGCATAAATGAGCCTACAGTGCATGAAAGACTCATCCTGGGAGTGTCAAGCCTTACAATTTTCCAAACGGAGTCTGTATAAAACCCACGACTACAGGAAGTCAAACTTTATACACAGAGTTAACATTCGGAGTGTATACAGTAGTTATCCAGGACTGAGTGGTGTTTACAGGGTTACAATCACACAGGATATGTTCATTGTAGTATTGATTGAAGGTTTTGGTGCCCGAGTCAATTACTGAAATGTAAACTAGGCCACATGAGTATTACAATGCTCTGCATACTGCAATTAGTACAAACTTGAAAGTTTAGAATTCAGTATTTTTTTTTTTTCTTTGTAATGTTACATGTAGAACAAAAAAAAAGCTACTTCAGATATGTTGATGTATAGTAATCTGCTTCTATTTACATTACTTTCTGGTTAATGTTGTGCTCTTTAAAGGTAATCTAATGTGATGCTTGTCTGCAGGTCTTTTCTATAGCAATGTGCTTGAAAGTTGGCAGTGGGTCCTAATAGTTGCAAGAGACAAAACACACACACAAAAAAAAAACCAGCTGATCCATTTTAATGTGTCCACCATGGAAACTATAAAACAGTGCTGTAAATAGACACCAATTTGTTTTCATTATGGAACCTTATGACTTTTTAAAATGTACTGGAAAAAGAATTCCCTTGTACTGGGAAAGTCAATTGAAAGCATTGTCTATTTCTGTACCAATGGAAACCACAACGTGCCTGTAGCACGGTGTCAGAATGCTTAAGCAGCATGGAAAATGAATAAATTCATAAATAATTGTCCATTACTGTGAAAAAAAACCTGCTTCAGCTATAGCCTTACGTCAATCACATTTACGGAAAGGTAGTGAAACAAGACGCTTGAAAAGGACAACACAAACCGTTTTGTATTGCCGAAGGTTGTACAGCTACTCCCATCCCATTTATAAGAGCCGTTATGCATTTTCCCATGATATGCAGTACCTGCACATCCCAATGCAAGTCAGAGGTTGTGAAGCAACTCAGATCGAATTTGGTGGCAGCAGATGTAGCAGTCCTGCTGGAGCCCTTGTATTCCATGCAAACTGATATTCGGTTTGCCTTTTATTGATTCAAAATGACAATGCTGTTAAGAGCATGAACAACCAAGCTCATTTTCAATGAGCTTTCACTCATTTAAAAAAAAAAAAACACAACAACCTTTTTTGGTTAAATAAATGTTAGGTCAGGTAACCTAAATTGAAGAGTAACATAAAAAAAAAAACTTGCTGTATATGAAAACGTGTGTTTTATATAAAAAGGTAGTACTTTATATATGTCACATAGACATTTCAACATATGTTTCACAACTGCATTTGAATGTATGAAGTGTGATGCAATGTGCTGTTCTGAAATGTGTCAATGTCTTATTTTTACATTGAAGACCGGGATGCAGATAAACCCAATCAGGTGGAAGGCTCAGTATCTTTAAGTAATGTATCTACTCTAATGTACCTGACTGGCAAGTCAGAATACCAAGACATTTCCCTGATCCCCTTAATCTCATCAAGACCAGATCAACAGTCACAGAATCATCATTTTATTAATGGAAATGTCACGATAAACACGTTTGGAATTAGACAACCATGATTTAAAACAGACCGTTGCGTGGTACATATGCCTAGTTATCTGCCAATCTGGCGCGCGTGTTCATAGGAATAATACATGTGTGTTTAATTCAACTCCAATTTGAGAACAAACTGTTACAGTATCTCTAACATTTTGTTTTTAAATATGAAAATCTCTTAAAAAAAATTATTTATGTTCCTGATCACTAAATTCTGTCTTGTGAACACATAACAATGGCATCCAAGCAAAGCATTGGGTGGAATTTCTTTACCAAGCAGGAGAAAATGGAATTTGCAAACTCTGCCAATAATGTGCTCCACATTATTTTATTTTTATTTTATTTATTTGCTTATTTCTTTTTAAATAAAGGCTATTTATTTGATCTTTTTGGTAAGAAACTATATCTGTGCAATAACTGTAGATAAAGCATTCCGTATGGAAGCTACACGGTTATTATTACAGAGTTCTCACTGACAGAAACCAACAGGATGTTATGTTGTTTTGTTTCAAATTTAGTTCCTGAGAAGAATAGTCACCGCAGTTATTACTTGCAACTCGCTGTGTGTTATTTTCTGTAAAACCTTGATATCCTGTCAGTTAAGAAAAGGCTTAATGCAAAGCTTGTTTTAACATTGTCTTTATTACGCCTGCCAGAGACCCACACTTACAACTGTATGATCATATTTTCTACATTTTCTTTAAATTCTCAAATTAATAAAAAACCGATACCCGGGTACCCGTGCCGACCTCTAATATAAATTAATCTGTATGTATACTTTAGGACTTCAAAAAAAAGTTCAGTTTATACAGTAGATAGTGAAACAGCTAAGCAAAGACTTAAAAAGTAAATCTATACATCCTTTTGTATCACAGATCTTATGACTAAAGAAACATGATTCAGACAGAAGTGATGTAGCAATAAAATAATACAATGTATAATAATAATAATGACTAAATAATAATAATGTAGTACTGTATAGTACATGCAAAATAAATACCATGCATGCACTGCATAGACCAGCCTTATCAATGTGTGATCTTTAAGGCATTACATTATTTTGCTGTATACTACCCAAGCACTGGAACTCAATATTCCATGTCTGCTACTCAAAACCTATCAATCACTTCCCTTATTAAAGTTACACTTAATGACAGCCAGAAAGTGGCTCCGGTAATGCAATAAAAAATGACACAACAAACCTGGCTACAGATTGAGACCACCTGCCTCTCCCAGATAAGGAGGTTATGTTGCATGACAGTGATACTTGGGGATGTTTGTCTGTGGAGGTCAGCCTGCTTTTTAGTCATGCTTAGTTCTACTCAGAAATGGTCCGCAAGGCATGGCTAGGGTTCTATGCCTTAAACCACTTGTATCCATCCCTGTTCCAGTCTGCAGACCGTGACTTTCCTGAAGAAAGCAATGAGATTTATTTTGGTTGTTATTTTATTAAATTACATTAAAAGTAATCTTATTATCATCATCATCAACTTCTACAAGTGGGTTAGACAAGAATAGCTTGATTGTATGGGGGTGGGGGGTGGGATGCACCATGACAAATGAACAAGAACAGGAATATGCTTCTCAGCCATGAAATACATTCCTGTCTTCTCTGGCTTTTAATTCAGCCCAGCTTTGCCACAGCACTTTAGGAAGCCTTAAGAAATGAACTCCTCTCGTTTGACTGATGTCTGCAGTATGAGATCTGAAAGTCTACCATCATGATGTAATCAAACCCGTCAGATCTGCTGTCTTGAGCATTGTAGCGGACACCACCGTGAATCAGTGACATGCAACTTTTAGATATAACAAAATGTCAGGGTTGTTATTTGCATAGCAGGCAAAGACCATGTAAAAAAAGTGTACGCTGCACATTAGGCATATATGTAAGATTCAGAAAACAAATTTTGAAAAGACTGCAGTGCCTCAGTCACTGAGTTTCAGTACAGAAAACATGTAGTGGCCACTGCACTTTAAGGAGCTTTCACATGGGCCACAAACTGCCAATCACAACCATAGAGTGGCTCTCGTTTGAAGAATGTATTCCTAAAGAAAACAGGCAGCAGCAGATTAATTATTTTTTTGTAAATGTTACAGCCGAAACACCTTTTGAAAAAAAGGAGATCCCATTATTGGAAACAGGGAAATTCCCAAAGCATTTTATTACAAAGCGTCAAAAGCCTTGATAAAAAGAAAAATACAAACTACGTAAAGTAAAGCAGCGAAAAATATAGCATTATACATCCCCACGTGTTGCTACAACTGTTTAAATAATGTACCTGTAATTTCTCTTTTTAATGTTAACATCCTGACAATGTTTTACACTTCTAACGTTCAAGTCTGTTTGAAAGCTCTTTTCACAATGTCCGCTCTAGTGTATTGGGGTTTGAGATCTGCCCTCTAAATCACTGCAGGAAGAGCGATAAAAAAAACCCTGTAACAAGTGCTCTGGCTTTTCTGTTCCGTACCACATCATGGATCATTATTGCCGTGTTACCTGTGTGACAATGTGGGCAATAATCCTTGCACTATAGGTGCACTAGAGCGGCCATTTTGAAAAGAGCTTTCAAACAGACTTTAAAAAAGTTATAAAGTGTAAATAGTCAGGATGATAATGAAAAGTAAAATCACAGGTACGTTATTTAAACAGTTATAACAACATGTGGGGACGTGTAACGCTATATTTTTTGCAACTCTACTCTAAGAATACTGTATCTAAGAGCTAGTGAATTCAATTGCTCAGTTGTTTTTGTAACCTCAACGTTTTTTCCTCCTTTCAGACATAAAAGGTGCTCATGACACAGCACAGTAATGACTTTGTGAATTCTGGACTGACTATGAATTCCCCCATTTGTTGCAGGAATCTCTTCTGTATGTTTTTCACAGCGAGTGGCAAGAAGGCTTGAAGGAAAAGCTGGTCTGCAGCTAAAACTACCTTTAGGGAATATAAAAAAACTGGCTTGATTAAAGAGAAACTTTGTATTAGTGACTGTAAAATGTTATTGTCAACAAAATAAATTAACAAAAAAAAAATCAAAATTCCAAATGTAATGGAGCGATTGGTGCACATTGCAATTAGTATTGTTAAAAACAGACCTTGTTTACGCATAACTTGACAACAACTGTAGGGAGAAATGGTGTTGTAATAGCCTTGTTTACAATGTTAGGTTGGCCTACTTTACCAGAAAGCTGGAAATGGTTTTACCAAATCAAATAGAATTGTGAGCACTCATTCAAAATGCATGTGATGGAAAGATCTCTAATTTATATGCCCGACTGGTCCTAGTGTAAATGCACAGGGGCTGGACAAACATCTAGAAACTCCTGCCATAGCACTGTCAATAGCAGGCAGAGCAGCCGGGGTGGCACGGATTCATTCGACATGTCTGAGGTGTTTAAAGTGTCCTGGAGGGATTAGGGACCATTCTTCAATGGATTATTAGCACTAATCTCTCCAGGAAGTTTGTGTGTGCTGGGGGAGCCAGGGGGAGCCTGTTCTTTAAAATGGGTCATAAATTGATAGTGTTGAGACTGATCCTGTTCCTCCCATAATGTCTTGGATATGGGTCTACCATCAACATTTAATCACAGTCCATCAAATCTGTGGCCGTTTAAAAAGAAAAAAAATTCTAAATGTTGTTTATTACTGGGATAGATCCATCAAGATATTAAAGAAATCAAGCAATTGAAGCCTTTAGTTAGAAAATTGGTGATTATAAAATACTGTAGAAGTCCACAGGTTCTCGCTCTGACCATCCACTATAACTAGGGTCCCCGTATTACTGTCTCAGTGAACATAGAACCATATGGTCATCACAGTAGGATATGATACTTTAAGAACATAAGAAACGTTTGAGAACGAGAAAAGGCCACGCGTCCCTTGTTAGCACCCCATTTTTCCCTACTATGGGGCTAATTTAAAAAGCATAGAATCTAGGTTTTTTTTATTTGTTTTGTTTTTTTCTTAAATGTTCCCGGTGTTTTGGATCCTACTTTGATACTTTGCTGCACAAAACTGCAATTGTATCCCTAAAATTAATGTTCAAATGTTACTAATTGTGTTACTTTCAGTTGTGTTTTGACACAGTTTCGACAGCCTATAAAGAGTTTTGTAACACATTTCACTACTGGTTTCACATAAGATTGGAAATGAACATTGATTAATATTGGTAACACAACAGTCTTGTTTTCATTAAATATAAGAATGGCATATGCCCATACATTAAATAGCTACTACCACTACGAACATGCAACTCCACAGGGACTAATGAACAAAGACATGAAGATATTACAAGCCAACCACACTCACCCAGTATATTGTGCAGATTACATTTATCATTTAAATATCAATGTATGAACTGTTCTATATTTATTAACCAACTATAGTTGTGTCGTTCACTGTCTCTTACTGCATTAATATTTTGACGAAGACTTTTGCATAGATTTTATTTCTATGTTCGCTGGCTTTGGAAATGACTGTTTTCTGAGGTCACAGTAAATTTGAATGCAAGAATTCTACTAACAGTTAAACACAAAAGACCACTGTTCATTGTGGCCTATTTGAGCAGAAACAGATTCGAGTCCATGGACAATTACAGGTAAACTGTCTCATTCTACCTAGAAGACAAAACAATACTATTTTTGCCTGTACAACTGAAGCAGCTGCCATCAATTACTCCGCTTTGCTGGGCTGGAATTATAATGGGGGCAATGGCAGAATCCATGGTAACCAAATCCAGGGCACTACAGCATTATTTTTGTCAGAAGGGTAGGGGTCCATTAGTCTCAAATTTAGGAGGGTTCACAACGGTTTCAGTTTTTTTTTTTTTTTCAGCACTGAAACCCATCACACATATTGCTGTCACTGCATCCTTCAAGAAGAGATTGTGATGTGCTTTTGCAGTGATGGAACAGATAAGTGCAGGTCTCCAAGGTGAAAATTGGGTGCTATTTGTAGTCATCGTTTCCAGGCAGGAGGCGGTCAGGAAGGATTTTGCTCTGTTTTTGTACACATTGCAAGTGCAAGCGCATTTTACATCCTGAGGTTAGATTGTTCCAGGAAAGGTCATGGGCCTTAACACAACTTTCAACATGGTTAGCATGAAGAAAGAGTCCAGCTGCAATGGTTTTCTTAGCAATGCCAGACTGAAATAATCGTTTTCAGATACTGGTGCCCACCACTTAGGGGCAAGATTGATGAGGATATACATGTACATCAAAAGCACCTCATAAAAAGGGAGATAGAGCAGCTCTAGAAACTGTGGTGCATTGTGGATCTATCCGACATGAACACAGTATCACCACATGTACATCTAATCATTTTGGAGTCTGTGTTAGTGGTCCAAGTGCCTCAGCAATGGAATTCTTTTTTTTTTTTAATACAATATGTATCCATTTAAATGATGCTGAAAACAAATTCATGTAGAGCCTCTGAGTAGTACAAATGAATGTATAGTACAGTATACGTTGTGCACAGTATATTTCAATTGTACCAAGCTCGTTTGGGGGGTGAAATGGAGGTTGTTTTTTGGTTGAGTTATGTTTTTTTTGTTTTTGTTTTTCAGAACTGAGTTTATTTGTGTCCACACTGCAATTTGCAAGTGAACTTGGTTATTTTTTTATGATTAGGTCAGCTTGTTTACACTGTCTTTAATGCATCGTGGTACCTGACTGGGCAGTGACTGGGAAATGATTCGGTTTGTCATCATTTGTTTTAATTATTTGTTTGAATTACTTAAGTTCATTGTACAAGCGCCAGAGGAGAAAGATCATTCTCTTTGTCAAGTTCTGCCTGGATTTGGGTGTCCGACCACATTTCTAAAAGTCTCCCTGATTCTGTCACTGTGCACTTTGTTCCCCTTTGACTAAACGTTATATTTTAAAATCTCTGCAGAATACCAGACAGAAATAACCAGGAAGAGTCACTGTCTCCTCATCTAGACACAAAGGTGATTGTGTATGGTTTGTTTCCTGTGTGCAAACAAACTGGTTCCCCTGTTGTGCACACTGAAGTTTAGTAAGCGAACCAACCACTTCAAATATCTCCATAGCTTGGCATGACAGCCCATGTATTCCATACGGATACCAGCCATGACCTTTGACCCACAAAGCTCTCATGTTAAATCCTCTTATTTGAGCCCCGGTACCCCCACATCCCACCTAATTCTGACACAAACTATGGCTACATTCTCCTTCCAGCTCAGCATGACCTACTGTACATGTCATGACTTTGCTTCAGCAGGTCTAGTTAAATCCCACCAATTTATTTTTGAGAAATATCTCGTAAGGAATGACTAAGATAGGAGCACAGTGGGGTGTGAAAACCCTAGCTCTCCGGCCTCACTCCCACTCCTCTATCTATCCAATATGCGATGAGCTCATGAGGTTAAGTTTAACACACTTTCACATGCAGTTCAATCTCCTGGAATATGTAAATTCTTGTGCCGAAACTGAAAGAATACATATTAACCTGTCATGCATTTTACAGATAAACATTTTCATGTTTTAAGTTTGAGTTATCCTGTGATAATACCTAGTCCACATGATTTACTTTTCCTACCTGTTTAAACACACAGGGACACATTTTCATGGGTTTTACGCCACTATGCAATTTGCACTCCTTTTTGTGAAAGGAAAATGAAACTGTTCATGTTACATAACCAGTAACAAAAGCTGCAGGAGTTTAATGGAGGCATTTGTTTCTAATTTTGCTACTTTTATACTCTTTAAAAAAAAAAAAACTTTGAAAATTGTATTCTGCATTAAAGAACTTGATACACAGTTTTTCACTGTGAGGTGATTTCCATCAGAGAACTCTGAGGATCTCAGTATGCCTGACCAGCCCTCTATCACACACACACATTGTGGCTGTGTCTCATTTAGTGAATTTGTTTCCACTTTTAAAAGCTTGTTTGAATTATCAGATGAGCAAAAAACAAAAAGTCAGACGTGATCTGCATGTGAATTCCACTCTGTATCTCCAACCGGAATATAAACATTCCCCAGAAAAGCAACATGTCCCTCCAACCAAAACAATGATGCTGTTCTCATTGAAGGGACCTCTATTCTCACTGAGGGGACCTCTGTTCTCAGAACACTCATACATGTGCATCCCTCTCCTCTAAAGGGGTTATAGCACACTTTGATGATATTCTGAATGGATTATAAAACTACTGGTTGCACATCCTTTATGACCAATGCATACAAAGGTTATACAGGTAGTCAAAATGCGTTAACCAGTTTTCCTATCCAGACACTTAACCAGCATTAAAAAGACTTAATTTAGTTTCTTTGATTATCTAGAAACACTTCAAAATATGTTTCTCCAAAATAAGCTACACTGTACTTGTTACACTTAACGCATGTTCTCAAAACAATTATCAAGAAAATCACAGTGTTAAATCATACTTCTAGCATACTGAAAGATTGTATTGTTCGGAATGGTGGAGCAATGAAGTGTTGCAGGTAGCCTTACGAATAACATGAAAATGAATCTTATGTTCTAAAGCAGCACTATCCCATGCAATGGAGCGTATTCCTTTGAATTTAAGGACGCATTTTAACAATTTTTTGCTTCTTCAAACAAATAGCCTGTGTCTTAAATTCGAGTACAGTATAGTGATGCGTGTATTAAAAAACGGCAACAAAAAGATATGACTATCTGAGTACACAAACAGCAACATGACTTACTGCTGAGAAAAGACAACAAAGATGTCTGCCCGATTTCGAATCTTCTATGTTGTACAGGCAGCCATTTTCAAAAGCAGCATCATGAGCTTCCTGAGGAATACCAAGAGAAGCTTTTACAATTGCATCATTTCTAACAAACAGGACCAGCTTACAGATCGGAAATGCTGATCAGACCCCCGTATTTTTCAACGTGCCAAGCAATACCACAGTTCACAAATTGGGAGAACAGGTTCTGACTGTTGTGTTTGCAACACGGTCAGTGCTGTTGTGGTTGCTGGGTTACATTTCGCCTGATGGATGTCGTGCTTGCTGTTGTCGGGATGCGTGATTGAGTGAGGGGTATGTGTATGACAGAGACACCATCTCAAGTATTATACAGTACGCAGCACAATAAATGAGCCCCGTGGTTAATCTACAACATTACTTCGTGTCAGTTTTGTACGATACAGCAGTGTAATTGAGGTTGTATCTTTGTAAATGCATATTTATTTGATGTTTTACTTTTTCCTCAAATTGAGGGTGGTAAATTTGGGCTGCGTCTTAAATTCAAAGGAATACGATATTGAATATCTAAACCATATGCTATGATATTGATGTTTACATTGGTTATTGTATGTTATCTTCAATAAAGAAAAACAAAGATGGATTTTTCCTGAAGTATGAAAGATTTCTAACACTGTCAAGTACTGCCTCAAGTACTTCAAAAAGTCATTTTGTTTGCCATTTCTTTGAAATGAGCAAGCTTGTATTAGTTCCCTGTGAGATCGCTCATGAACAAACAGGAGGAAAACTAAGGTGGTAGTGCAAAGAGTCAATTCCAAAACGTTTAAAATGTGACACTCAATTATGCAACCCGTCTTGAAGGATTTACTTCTGAAAGTACACCTGTCTCCTCGTTATTTTAAGTACCTGGTCAGTCTCATGATTTATGATGCATTGGGGATTCCCCAGTCAGTTCCTCTGCCTGGCTTCTCTGAAGCACAGGGAACGCATATTGCTTAGTAGGAGACCTCCAGACCTTTATCCCATTAGCAGACCAGGCTGAAGGGAAAGCAGGGACACAAGAGAAATCAATTAGGAAAGCCACAGTGTCACGTTATTGTATTGCTTTACATGCTCTGGAAGTAGATCACCAAAAACAAGAAGCTTATGTGAAACCTCAAGCCATACCTGCAGAAGTTAAGGAGAGGCAACAAGTAATTACAGGAGTTAGGGATGTTTGTAATATAAGCACATGGATTCATGTACAGACAGTACAAATAAGAACATGAATTCATGTAGAGACAGTACATGGTTCTTCTGAGCACATGGTATATGACTGGGGAGCAATGCTATTAACATTTTGCACTTCTAAAATGCCTCTGAACAGTATCAGCCTCATTTGTTTAATATTTTCATGTTTGAAGAGTACAGTTTGTAGAGCCAACAGGCACAAATATAAAAGAATAGTCCTCAATCACACCAATGCAAAGTATTTCTACTAAACATGATTTGACAAAAGAATATAAAAGGAACATAGTAAACATACGCAGATTAATACAGGAGGTTAGTCTAGAATCTTGTGTTTTGTAATTATAATCATATAATTATTATGCCACGAATGAGAAGGAATGACCAAACAACCCCTGGAGACGTGCAGTTGATTATAAACACTCCTGTTCAGGGAGTGTCTTTAAATCCTTCCTCATTGTGCTACCCCTCATTGTTTCTTAAATACTCATGTTCTTCCTCAGGGCCTGTGCCTCTAGAGTCTCTGTATAGGCGCTCAATATATTTCTCAGACATTTACTACAGCTTCACAAGAAAACTGCAAAACCTTCAGAGATTGTAGAAGAAAATATAACAACGCTTCCCTACATTTGTATTTAAGTCCAAACCTTAAGACATTTCAAGAAAGGTGGGGGCCACAAACAAAACAAACCAGCACTCTTCCATTTTAGCTCAGAACTATTTCTATTAATTTCCCCTGCACTCCTTACAATATATTAACCCTGCCGAATCCCTGAAGGCTATAAATATATACAGTACCCCCTACCTTGTATTGCCAGTGCTCTAAAAGCCATACGAGTTCTACTCTTCATTCTCAGCTTGTTACTTAGACAACGCACTCAGGTTTGAGGTGATGGAAAGGACAGCACAGTGACCTACACCCAGAGCATCTAGAACAGCATCTCAAAGCAAGTGTCCTCTAAACTAGACAATATAGGATTCCAATAGCCCAGACAACCAGGAGTCAGTAGCCTGAAAATGTATTAAAATAGCTACTATCAAATGCAAAGTTAAATCAAACAAAAATTAAGTCATTAGAAGATTCACTGGCCAAACCAATTTGATGCCAGAATTCATGTACAAGAGATTACTCATGAGACCGTCAAGAAATCCTAAAAAGTTTCAAAAACCAAAAGTTTCATTACAACTGGATGGGCATTTCTCTACATAAAAGTAGATGGGAAGTGCACAATTACTACATGCCTTACGTTTCTTGTGAAATAGTTATTTAGGTATTTGAAGTTATGTATCTGTTACTAGGGATATTAATGTGATGTTATGTACAACTACTGTAATTTAAATGGTTTTAAAATACAAAAGGGATACAGAATGCAATTTTTTTTAAATCAACCACTTACAAATCGTTTAAGCTGGAGCAACAAGAAAACACGCACTACACCTGTACATCTCCTTTTTGAATCTCCACCTGTGAGCAGTAAGGGACATTCAAGCTGCTGTACATTACAACTACTAAATAAGGACCAAATGGTGAAGTTTAGACTCCGTTCTGGTGTACCAAATCAAGAGGAAAGGCCTGAAATACTCACTGATTGCAGAAAGATAGCTCACAGTAACCAGAGTTCTGTGGTGTATCCCTGTCTGCAGGGTTTGTTACTTTGAAAATCTCAACTCTGAGGGGACCTTTTATAATCACATTGAGTGGTTCACTACTTTTCATACAGACGCTCCAATAATCAAAACCACAAATAACGGTGCCTGGAATACTTGACACAACCACGGAACAGTTCACGGTTAGAAATCATAAGTAAAATGAAGTATTATTTATTGCTTCACAATGTGTTACTGATTGCAGCTAATTGGGTAGACATCCGCTACGCCGGCAGTGGATTCGTATTTTACGCTGGAGTGCAACATTCTGCGCTGTTTTTTTGTGGCTTCCCCCGAGTTTCCTTTATTAAATGCAGGCTCCTGCCTTTAATTACTTTCACCCAGACATGTGTATGCAAATCTGTCTTATCTGTGATGCCATTTAGTTCTTCCTGCTCTTCAGAGGAAATATGGTCCTCAGCAATGCTGCAGCGATTGGATTTTATTATATAAAGATGAATAGGAAGGATGGGGGTACCTCAGGAATTAAAATACATCTGAAAGATGTCTGGTTGATAAGGGCTATAGCTTAGACCACCAGGATATAATTATTATGTATACACAAGGTGGCCATAAAGTAACTTGACATTTTCAGTGAATCAGGTTAGATTACTAATTGATGCCTGTTCTAGCGCAAACATCATTGGGAGTACACACCATTGGGTGCAGCATTTTCCTCTGCAATTGTCAAGCCTATAGAGGAAATATTCTGAAAAAAACTGTGTTTTACACTATAGATGGTCAAGTATATGAGCTTGCTTCGTGCACTGAATGCATGCCTGCCAAGGGCTCCCCTGGGTCCCAGACCCTGCTAAGTACAGACGGGACTGCAGTAACCACACAGCGGCCATGACTTTTGCAGAAATGAAAGGTTTGCTGACAATGGGGTTTAACAGTAGAGTTTTGAGCATAATAGTTGTCCGGCATCAGCACGTACTGCTGTTGCCAGTGACAATAACACTCAATTTAATAAATTAAAAGTTTTAAATAATTGACTATTACTATTGTTGAGGAGTGAATTTAATACATAAAAAGAGAATAATCTTGGCATTTATTAACAATGGCAATGACAATAACAGCCAATTCAACAAACTGAAAAAAACAACACACACAACAACAACTTTGGTCTCCTTTAATCTACAATCGATTTCTATTGAGGGATGGGTATTCTACATTGTCAGTCAAGTAAAACTGTTCCTGGCTAGGGTCGTGTTATCACAAATAATCAATGCTATACCCACAACAATAATCAATTGTATCTTAAACTTTAAAAAGGAGAGTAAATTATTTAATTTAAAAAAAAAAAATATTGCGGCGTTGACATTGTTAATTCCTTGCAAAGACTCTGCCCACCTTTTCCTCTGCTCACCTGTGTATTGATCATATGCTGCGTGTTTTGTTTTGTAGTGGCATTTAACATTATAGTCTTTTGTGACTCCAATGGACTGTTTGACAGAAGACAGAGAGGTTTGCCCACCTCAGTTACAAAATATTTCCCTTTCCATTAGTCTTGAAATGTTTGAACCTCTTGAACTTTTATTTATTAAATTTTGTTTCCCCGCTGCTGCCATTGCTTGCGTAGCACAGTTCACTCTCTCACAGACTGGCATGCATGTAGAAACTGGTGCGTCAGTCTGTCATCAGTGTTCATGGGTAGTACATGCAAAAATATATTCCTATATTATTAGAGTTCCTATGTAGTCCTGCTTTCCTGTCTGCCTGCTGCTCAATATCAACAAACCGCTTCAGTGATCCCGGATCCGATCCCATTTTTCTTCCCATTGACTTCTATACTGACTAGTGATTACACTAATAAATGATCGTGAAACAAAAAAAGTTTTAGTACTCCTGCAAGGCGAGGAGGACATTTTCCCCATCATTGAAAAAGTGAGGGGGACATGTCCCCCGCGTCCTCCTGTGTAAATTACACCAATGCTTCCAAGTAGTTATTGCCCGAGGAGATGTAAATGTCCTACTTTGCTATAACTCAGGCAGAACTATAACACCTCTTCCCCCACATGAGCTACGATGATCTGTTGTGATTTCTGTGAATTACCAGGGTAAGCCTGTAGTATCCCACACAAGCTAAATTTCAGAGGTTATATTACTATCATCCTATTGATCCTCTTAATGTTATGAATTCTGGTTTTCCTCTCATCGCCAACGGATAAAACTTCCTATAAAAAAAAAAAGATTTCAAAGAGTGCCTTTTAAAATCAAGCTTGAAGTTTTATATATATATATATATATATATATATATATATATATATATATATATATATATATATATATATATATATATATATATATATATTTTATAAATTTAGTCGTTGCCAATTATTTTACCCCGGTTTTCACCCCAATTTAGCATGCCCAATTATTATCTGTATCCCCGGCTCACCGCTCGCAACCCCCCCGCCGACTCGGGAAACGGAGGCTGGAATATGCGTCCTCCGAAACGTGCTCCTGCCAAACCGTCATTTTTCGCACTGCAGATCCACAGCAATGCCACCAGACCTATAGTGCCGGAGGACAACACAGATCTGGCGGCTCCGCTGCAGAGCCACAGGCGCCCTATCGGCCACAGGGGTCGCTGATGCGGTGTGAGCCGTGGATTCCCCTGCCGACCTAAGCCCTCCCTACCCGGGCAGCACTCAGCCAATTGTGCGCCGCCCCCTAGGAACTCCCGGTCACGGTCAGCTGTGACATAGCCTGGATTCGAACCTGCGATCTCCAGGCTATAGGGCACATCCTGCACTCCGCGCGGAGCGCCTTTACTGGATGCGCCACTCGGGAGCCCCTAAGTTTTATATTTCTTAAGATTTGCATGCACTGAAGAGCTGAATGCCTTTTTCAACACAGACTTACATTGTAAGGCAATTACCTTTTTAAATATGTGGAAATAACTATTTTTAAAAACCTTGTGGGCCACTACATCTTGAACCTTGGAAACACGTGTTCTGTCATAAGCTCTGAGGAGGTCATTAACGAATCCACTTGCTTGTGTCATATTTCAACATTTACGGGATAGTTTCTTTGGCACTTTCTTCCCTCCTGTGTCACCTTTGCATGTGTCGAGGAGACGCGTGTCTAAGTGAGATGTAAGAAGAGGAGTTAAACTAATTGTGTTAACAGTCATCTCAGAGTCGGTCAGCTGTCTGGGAGGCAGCAGTTGCCATCCGTCACACGAGCCAGGTTAAGTTGTCATTTTTTTAAAAATCCTTTTTATTATGTCCATTATTTTTATGGCATTATCGGTCTCCAAAACATGATTAAAAACAAAAACAAAGGTTTGGCATAACCTCATAAACAGTCAGTTCCTGTGGTGAAGAAAGTAGAAACAACAATAACCAGAAACAGATGAAAAGTAAAATGGCAGTCAATTATTCAAGCTTAAACAGTTAAATACAGTAGCATACAAAAGATAGAACAGCCAAGCTGAGAAGCGTCACAAGAAACAGGATGATCTACTGCTCCAGTGCATTGACTATTGGATCTGATGAAGGTCTTTCACTTCTTTTCTGAAAATAATGAGAAATGATTGTATTTTAAAACCAACACCTTGTCCAAACAAAACTAGATTGATTGAGGAGCCAGCACATGAAAAGACACTCTACCTCAGCCAGCGAAAGCAAAATAATGTAATAAACTTGGCTGTGGAGCGGTACCCCAACACACCCTGCCTCTTCTGTTGCACTCGACGCCTGCCCTTTACCTTGTCATGTTCTTGTCACCTTGTAGTATTTTGAGAGCTGTGAATCACCTCGTGGTGGAAGTTATTTCACACTCCTGTGCTTTAGCAGCGGTTGTTTTTATCTGTTCATAGTAGCAATTTGTTTACAAAGAAGTTTGCCTCAATAATTCAAAAGAAGGCGACGGCAGCAGCAAGTGAAAAAAAGGTTAACCTTTGCGGACGCTTTAATAATAAGCATGCATTTAACATTGTCATGAAGATTCTTGAATATTAGAGCAACCATACCTCTGTGCAAGTGAACAGGGTCATAGAATAATGTAGTACACAAGTCCTATTTTAATGATCTGCTGTAAACTGCAGCTAATCTAATGTTGCAGTGATGTCCAGGAAGGTTGTGACACCTTAACATAACTAATTCAATAACATGTTCACAGGAAGGCAGTTCACTGTAAAGCTGGTTTACAAGGTTTGGGGCAGCAGTGTGTTGATCTACTCGTCTTTAGACACCAGTGACTGCTCTAAAGGCTGTAAAAATGTAAATAGTAAATAGTAAATGAAAAACAGTGTATTTTACTAAATGTTTAACAAACTATTTTTAGAAGGGTGATGCATTGATTTTAAAATTACTGTTCCAAAAAGGGTATGTTGGTGCATTTTAAACCACTGTAATTTAACACTGTATTAAAATAACTAAAAAATACTAAAATCAAGCATTTTTGGGTGTGATAGTCTAAATGGTAAAAGACCGTTTACACAAAGGTTTTAAATGTTTCAAATCTATAACTGAATTATAACTAGGCTGATCACCATAACAGTTGTTTTACTGATCCAGTAAATATCCTATTAATATGTTGGCCAGGTTGGAAATCAAGAGCAGTTCACAGATTGTTTGAATGTAAAATAGGAATCCAAAAGCACCACATTCAGCTTGCCTTCAAATGCAGAAGAAATAAATTATTATGATGTTTGTAAGGACTTTGAATGGTCCTCATTGCAGTTTTTTTTTTTTTTTATAAATCTATGTTCAAATGTTGTTCTAGTTGTCTGCAACATATATATGTAACATAAGTATCCTTTATCTGAGTGAGAAACACAGTACATCATGCACAAAGAAATGTTACCCAAAACCATCTTTCCACTTGGCACCTTCTACAGATATAAACAATGGGCATCACACAGCTTTACATGCTCATTAATCTTCCACAGCTTGGCAGTGGGCAGGACAAGCTTGCCATATGGGTTGTGGACTTTAAATCGTTGGCAACTGCAGTCTGTTTCACTTGGCTTTTTTGGTTCTTCCTGGAACTAATTATATAAAAAAAAGCACACGATTGTTTGTGTGGACCAGATGTTGCCATCAACTAGCATTACCTTGATGAAACATGCATCAAGATGTCCTCAACATGTAATTGAATTCCTCACACACTTCCAAAGGGGGCGGGCCACATCACAATGTGACGCTTGTTGGGCAAGAGGATCAAAAAACAAAACAAAACAAAAAAATGTTGCATTTTTATTCAGAGACATGCATAGTTAGTTATTCAGCTCAGACAAGTCCCAGTGTCTCATTCTTCTTGAACTTGCTTCTGCAATTCAGTACAGCACAGCTATAAGAAACCTACACTTTAAAACAAGACAATTACGAGCGAGAGGAGGCCATTCAGCCCATCAATGCTCATATGTTCCAAGCAGCTGACTGATCCAAAACCGGTCTGGGTCGTTTTAAAGGTTCTCAGTGATACAGCATCATCAATGTGGCTGGGTAACCCATTCCATACCTTCTTCAATCTCTCTGTAAACAAGTCTCCACTCAGTTTAACACCTTTATTCCACCCAACACTTCAGTATTCTTCTCCAAGTCATTAGAAAGTAGTCACATTTTTTAGCTAACGCCTTCAGGTGTGGCGTTGCTTTCTTACACAATCGATTTAAACTAACCGATTTAAGTTCCAGTACAAGCATACTGTATGATCACTGTTGCAATCCACTTTAAATCTTTGAGATAGCTCAACAACATGCAAGGTTTTACAAACTCAAGTTAAAGCTTGCTGCCCACCCCGGTAATTGTTCGCATGTAATGTTTGTGGGGGGTTTTGGTTGTTTTCATGAACTTATCGTATTAGGGTAATGTAACATTTTTCTACTTTCATATACCATTTCAAGTTGTATTGTTTGTTTAAAATTTGAAATGCTTCTTTAGACAAAACAGTCTTGAGGTCTAGTGGTTAGAGCTTAGGACAGAGATCCTGTTCTGCATCCCAGCTAAGCTACTGTATCCGCAGCCCTGGGGCAACTGGTTTCACTGGTGTCCACAAGTTTGTGATTGGTTGCAAGCAAGAGAAGCCATTAATAACAGAGCCACAAGCATTACAAGCTCAAGTTCCCATCCCATTATAACATGCATGGCTGTGTCCTGCACATACTGCATCGGGTGAATATGTTATCCCACGGGTATATAGTAGAGGTATCGGTATGGTACAGGGTGGCAATAACAAAGCCACTAGAACACTTTGCAATACTGCGGTGGAAATAAAACAGCATTCCAAAGCAAAGGACACCATCTGTCAAGAGGTGTTGTGTATCCCTGGGAGTATTCTGGATTTTGCCGTTGCGTCTACGACAGAATCCCTCTCCTAGACAAATGAGTCCATTACACAGTTCATTTGAGTTTCAGGCATTGTTCATGCATCTGTGATGAAACTCGTTCAAGAGCTTGGCCATAGTTAAGGCTTTAACTAACTGTTAGAAGAGTTGGTCAATGTATTCAAACTTTGCATGGACAATCATTACGTCAGAACTTTACAATTTCCAAGCTGTATTTTTAAATAAATATCACCAAAAGGTCAGGGTGCTCAAACACACTATAGAAATGTCATTTCCGAGCCACCTGCTTATTAAAACGTGAAGTATTGTGTGTTTAACCATTGTTTCTTCCCTTAGTTACAACTGCAGGCATTATTTTATATGATCTGCATTCTGTTTGTGTTTTACATTAATGCAGAACTACAAGAGATCTCATATCTTGTTAAACTGGCATATGGAAAAACAACAAAAAGTATAAATACACGACAGCGGGGAATACAAATGGTGTGAACTCTCCAATTTGTGTTTAAAAGCAAGCCAGGGAAAAACAAGATTGGGGAGTTGGATTTGGTTCATAGACACCCCCCCCCCCAAAAAAAAAGAAACACACAATAGATGGTCAATGAAGTTTAATTCAAAGCAGGTGCACAGAAATAAAGTATCCCACAGTATTTTTATGAAGACTGCAGTAAATGTCTTAATCTGACACTAATAAAAGCTGTAATTGAGGATAATTCGATGTAGTCTTAGATGGAAAATGACCTATGCATGTGGGACAATGAAATCACACGGCATGGTTTAGGTACCCTCCTTTTTACTGAAAACAGTTCTTCCCTTCCTTGGTTCTACTTAGATTAGGAACATGTTTTTTATTTGGGTTGAATTCGACTCAAACAAGTAAACAATTAAGAGTTTCCTCATTCTTGGATGTGGATGAAAGTCCTGGCACCTTTTCCTTGTATTCTGACTAACAGTATTGTTTAGCTGCATGAACACATGTAAAACTAGAGTAAATTACCAGTAATGTATGACCAACATGTAATTTAAGGAACAATGGACACAAATACCATCTGTATGATTTCAATTTAAAGGCCTATTTGTTAAAGTGAATATGTGGGTGTCTCCTTTTTGTTGTGATCAACTGATTTTATTTGAGCAAAACACCACAAACAGAGTCCTACAGATGTACAAAACTATATACAGAAGATCCAGAGCTCGCACAAATGAATACAAAGATGCATAATACAAGAGGAAATTAAATAAACCAGTCATGCCATAATAAAGTCATAATATTGTGGTGGCTTGTTAGTGATTTCAAATGAATGTTTTTTGTGTTTTTCTTGTTTGTTTTCCCAAATGTCAGATATATTGACATGCTGTCAATGGTAACCAACTATCTTTCAAACTGCTGTTGGATTCTCTCATATTTGAGGAAGAATTTCAAGATAGAACCATGGATTTCACCATTTCTCTTACCAACTTATTATCAGACAGGATTTACTATACAACACTGACAAGTTTAAAGCAATTGTCCAGCACCCAATTGCCAGCTGTCTCAGTGGTCCTACTTTAGGAAGCTGTGTGAAAGTTCAACGTGCACAAGGAAATTCAACCCCTGATCCTTGCTCTGTGAAGCATCCTGCCCACAATTCCTCAGCATATGCTCTATTCTCAACTCGGAGAGGAACAAAATATCCCTTTTTGTGGCACGAGCTGGACCACACATCAAAAACCTGCTGTAACAAAGTGATTCACATCTTAGAGAGAGGTACACTAGTTAATGTCAAAATACATAAACTACACCAGTTTGTTTTCCCCATCCTGGTTGCCAGGTGATCAATGTAACCTTCAAGTACCTATGAAACTAATGTGTTTGCACCAATGTTGGAGGATTTAAAAAATGGGAACAAACTTTAAAAAAACAAAAAGGTCGAGAAGTTTAGTTAACAATTGGCTTTACAATGTTTAAGCTTTAGAATATGGATATTATACTGTGCCAGTTTATGACCCAGCATAAACCAGTTACAAACCAGTCAAGGTGTGGTTATGATGGAGCTAAGTATGTAACAATGTTGTTTTGCTACCACTTCTGAAACCAGAAACAGGTCTAAAAAACTTTCACTAAGATTATCACAAGAATGTATACAAGTACACACATTTTGTGATAATTAGCTATTAGAATTTCTACAAAGACAAGTACTGTAGTCCGTCACGTATCCGACTGCGGTGGGACCACAGTAAAGGGCGGATATGTAAAAAGTCTGATAAATGAATTTGTTTTAAATACCATTAAACACAGCTGTAACAATGACCATATTCACACAATTCTTGTTTTGAGATTCAGCTTTTATTATGGAGCTCCCCTAAATCCCTTGTTTAGAAAGATACAGGGTATTAATTCTTGTGACAGAGTAGCCATCTGCCATGTGGGTGTGTGCATTCGCTGCTGAGTGACAGGCAGGAGATCGAGACAGAGGTTGAAGTTGATACGCCCTGCAGGAGATCAGGATTTATTTACATATCAACACACTGAACAGCTCACGTGACACTACCAGCAATGGTAGCGCACGGGAGAACACCACAGTGTACGAAAACTTTGGTGGGATCTGCAATCTTTGAATTAATCTTCTCTGTTCAATAATAAACCACCTCTGGCTATTTGCCTGGCTGTCGGCAGTTTCGACTTGCTTACTCACTCTTCGGTATCCAACCCTAGTTCTGGTTCTCACTCATACTGTGCTGAAGAGCTTGGTCATGGGGGATAAAACGGTGGATATGTGATGGGAGGATACACGACAGAGTATTTTGGAGATCTCCATGTGGAACCTAAAACTACACATCACAGGAAGAAAATGTAAAGTATAGTTATTGGTTTAAAAACAGCAAAGAGGTTGACAAAAAATTATGTGAATGCAGATCACAATACAAAGCTTGACACTACCAATAATATCTGGAAATTAGAGCGCAAAAAAAGATTTAAGACACAAGCTTAGCTTCAAATTCACATCCAAAATCATATTCAAGCATGAGTGTAATATGAAAATAAAAGATATAATACAACAGCTAGATAGTCAGATAACTCTGCAAGACTATAGTAAACATCCTCTCGCTGAACTTTCAACTGTTCTCAAACTAATTGCTTCGAATTACTTATATTGCTGTGGGCTTTGTTACTTTATTCTGTGAAAATACAAAAAATATTTTGTTCTTAAATAAAGACAGCATGTCAGGCCTATGGTTTTATTTATGTGGGAATACCACTCCAGTGCATATCTCTGTAGTAAGTTTATAATTTGCTTTTGATTCATATCAATTACCAACTACAGAGATATTTAGAAAACTTGTCGTCAAACACAAAACCCTTTTCTTTGTAAGGAGAATTTCTGTTTCAACAATTCTTTATTCATTTATATACATTTTTTTAAAGGTTAAAGCAAGACTCTACCTGTGTGCAAGCTGATACGGTACATTTCTGCAGCAATTGAGAACAGTATTAATATTGAAACAAAGCTTTAATTAGGCCCCAAAGGGAAAAGGTTTGGCTTTCAAAACTATGTGCAGTTTATATTTCTGCTTCGGAGAAAAGCAACCAACAGAGGTCCTCGTGCAAACACACAAACACCGGCCACTCCACTGCTGCTGCCTTAGCAGGGTCATGTCAGCTCTGGCAAACTACAAAGCCTTATCATTTTCATTAAAAAAAGGAGGTAGAACGGCCAGTTTGGGAAGCCTTTTCTAGTAAAATGTGTGACCCCTAGCACTAGCTCAGATGACATTCCTGTTACTTTGAGTCCAATTTTTGCAATTTCCTTGGGGTTTTTCACAGTGGTCTTGAGACAGGTATGCACACAGAAGGGGAACATGACTGACCCCATCTAATGCTCGAGGGGTTTTTTGTTGCCTAGAAAGCTGGGCCAAATTTCCGGCATTTTATACGGTTACAGGGCACTTACTGCCTCCCACATACCTACATTTATACAATTAACAACAGCTAATAATTTTTAAAAAATCTGTGCTTTCAATGCTTATTTCTCAGGAGCACTAGGCAGGTTTATGTTGCCAGCATACGGTATACTTTTTGCACCTGTGCCTAAGAATTCATTTCTCTTGAGTCATACTGTATTACAAGGCACTGACTTCAACCCATGAAATAGAAAATGTGATTTGTTGAACAGTACACCTTAAATAAATGCATGCAAATTACAGCAAGAATGCATATATTAAGGATAACAGATGGCTTATGAATAGGAGCCAGAGGTTTCAGAAATGCTATAAACATTGTGATGGTGTTATTAATATCGCCATTTTAAAAATGTTAAATGGTTCACTTTCCTCTGGTATAGTTCCCTCAGCACTTAAATTAGCTGTGGTAAAGCCTATGCTTAAACACAATTTGGACCCTAAAGTCCTCAATAACTATATGCCAATCTTGAACCTAGAGAGAGTTGTTGCAATTCAGTTAAAACAAATTCTAACTCTTAATGGTATATTTGAGAAGTTTCAGTCTGATAAGCTCTGACTCTGGCTTTCCATCAGTTTTAATTCTTCCAGATCCAAGTGCTGCCCTTGATACTGTAGACCACTCCATCCAACTGAATCATCTTGAAAGCACAGTCGGACTGTCTGGCTTTGTCCTATCCTGGTTCAAATCTTATCTTTTTGATAGGTTTCAGTTTGTTTCTATTGGGGAGGTAAAATCAGCATTATCGGCTCCATTCTAGGTCCCTTGTTGGTAGCATATATAATAAAAACGTTACGTGACATTATCCGCAGACACGGAGTGAACTTCCATTGCTATGCTGATGAAACGCAGCTATACATAGGAATTTCTTCTGCCTGGGTGTTATTAGCTACTTGTCTTACAGACATCAAGCACTGGATGTCACAGAATTTTCTGATGTTGAATTCAGATAAAACAGAGGTTATGCTAGTGGGATCACAGAACCAACTACAAGGAAATATGGGATTACATGAGCTCAACCCTTGCAGTCTCTCATCAAAACTTAAACTAGAAATTAAGAGTTTGGGGGTCATCTTTGATCCTGATCTCTCATTTGAGACTCATTATTAGGAAAGTTAGTAAAGTATCTTTTTACCATTTGAGAAATATAGCCAAACTTAAAATCAACTATTTCTGTATCTGATGCTGAGAGACTAATGCATGCCTTTGTTTAATCTAGAATTGATTATTGTAATGACATTTTTTCTGGTGTCCCAAAACGTGTGGTATCCCGCTTGCAGCTTGTTCAGAATACCGCTGCTAGAATTCTGATTAAAACCAGGAAAAGTGAACATATTACTCCTGTTTTGGCCTCTTTACATTGGCTCCCTGTGCAGTATAGAATTGATTTTAAGATTCTGCTGTTAACTTACAAGGCCTTAAATGGATTAGCACCTAGTTATTTGCAGGTGTTACTGACCCCCGTATCTTCCAAACCTCACTCTGAGATCACAGGATGTGGGGCTGCTGGTTATTCCTAGGGTCAACAAAAGCAACACAGGGAGGTAGGGCTTTTTCTTGTAGCGTTCCTAAAATTATGGAATGCTCTGCCTTCGTTTGTCAGGGAAGATGGAACCTTTACAGTTTTCAAGACTAAAAATGCACTTTTATAAAAAATCACTTTCTTATCTTAGTGGGTTTTAATGTAACTTTAAAATTGCTGCTTTTGTATTGTGTATACTATTATTTAAAATATGTTATTTAAATGGTTTGGATTGTGGCAGTTGTATGTGTGACATGCTATACAAATGTACAGTGTTTTGCAATAATCTTGTATAAAAAGCACTATATAAATGCAATACATAAATTAGTTACAGTATGAACCCTCGTAGCACTCAAACTGCATGCATTCTACATTTTGAACAGTACTAGGATTTATTTATACAATCAACATTATAATCAAATTATATATAAAGGCAGTTAAAATGGCAAACCATGGGTCAGTATCATTATGTAATTCATACAGAGAATTATAAAAGAATAAAATAAATCCAGTATTATGCTCTCTTTTCTACCCTTTGAGCCACAAACTGAGTCAAAGACTGGCCACAGACACCAGTATAAAAAAAACACACACACACACACACCACACACTTCACAGCTGACAAGCAGACAAAGCCAGTATTCAATGTGGTCAGGTCCATTAAAGCTGGGATGAATAGCCTAGTTAATTTGGTTGAGCTTGCAATATCTGCCTTTTAATAATTTATAAAAGCTATAAATTCATGCTGCTGCTCAGGTATAGAAAGACAACAGCATTGACTACTGATGTTCTCATTTCCAAAAAGCCACATGGACTTTATAAAGGAGCCACATTCTCTAACCATGGTGGGTGAATGCAATGCAGAGTTCCTGAGAAGCACACATTAGCTTCCTAATTGCTTGGCTGCTCAACATGAGGAGGCGGAGATATCGTGGCATCCACTTGTTCACAGACAGTCATAGACAACTTGGGTAAAAACCTACTGAACTCCATCAAGTAGGAAACATGTTGGAAGGAGGGTCCCCTTCCAGAAAAAATACCACTGGAATACCAATGTTCTGCTACTATGGAAAAAATAAAACACATACATACAGTATTGAATTTCTCATCTACCCAACACACCGTATTGGTTATCTTAAGAACAGTTGCCATTTTAAATCTACTCCCAAACACAATGCTACAAGGTGACCTTTGTTCTCTTCTTTCCCATTTGACAAGCTCTCCAAACGCAGTAGTTACAGATCTGCATAGTGCACGACAGGCAGCTGCTGGATGCCATCGCGACAGGTGGCAGGGGATGAGGTTTCACAGATGAAGAGCTAAGAGCAGCAATGTTAACATGACAAGGCAAATGGGACACCGAAAGTGACTGGGAGAGTCTATTTATCACCGACAGGGATGGAAATAAGATTCAAAGCAAGGCGTGCAGATTTTCCAGACTTTATAACCAGATTAACCAGAAGCACTGTAGTGTGGTTGACAAAGCACTGGGCAGATAGCCTGAATAGTTTAGGCCTAAACACTGAACACATGCAAAGCATAATTGCATATTTTAAAATGTTGAAATATTCAATACTTAGGTCCAGTGTGTTGCTATACAATGCAATGAAAAACTGAAACATTTTTGAAAGTCGAAACTGATTCTGGCAGTGCAATCAGGTGCTAATTTTCTGATGTACGATTGCAAGCTCAGGATACAAACCTAGACTGGAAAATTAAGTATGTAGAATGAAACCGACAATGGGGATGGAAATAGAGAAATTGAGAAATATTTATGCAGTACATTCACACAAGACCAATCTTCCACTGAAATCAATTGTTTTACATCATTTAGGAGTACAAATAAATCTCTGTTGCACTGTGAGACACAGCCGTTCCCCTGTAGAGCTCAGTGTGAATTGACCTTTTATCTTTCCCTGTTTTAAGTTACACATTTTTTGTGTTTTCTTTTGTAGGATTGACTTAATTAACTATCAAAAGCCACATGGACTTCATTAGAAGCCACATGCTTTGATCATGGTGAATGAATTCAATTTAGAGTGCATGAGAAGCAAACACTGAACTTCTTAAAGGCTTGGCTGCTCAACATGAGGAGGCTACTTTCATGGCTGAGATATTGTGGCATCCACATAGACCAGTCACAGTCAATAATTATCATTGGGTTGAATAAACACATCTAAAACCAAGGAGAAATACTAAGTTTTTTGTCACCCATAACACAAATGAACATTTATCCACAAGGTAAAAGCAATAGTACCCTTGCAACTACAGCAAAAGCACTTTACAGTGAGTAGCACGTAATCCTACCTGGGAATGTCAATGGCACACACATGGAAATCAACCCAAACATTTCTCTATGTTTTGGCACAGCTGGTTTTAGTGACAGGACTTGAGAGTAATATAGGGCAGCAGTGTGGAGTAGTGGTTAGGGCTCTGGACTCTTGACCAGAGGGTCGTGGGTTCAATCCCAGGTGGGGGACACTGCTGCTGTACCCTTGAGCCAGGAACTTTACCTAGATTGCCCCAGTAAAAACCCAGCTGTATAAATGGTAATTATATGTAAAAAGAATGTGTAAAAGAATGATGTAATTGTATGTAAAAATAATGTGATCTTGTAGCAATTGTAAGTCGCCCTGGATAAGGGCATCTGTGAAGAAATCATCAACAACAACAGCAACAGCAGCAACAACAACAATTAGAAATGGCTTACTGCCACTGAGAAACTAGATTCAGGATGGCGTGTATAACCGGGACTGCACGAGTGGGCAATTTGAATGACACCTCGTCAGGAGGGTGTAGAGCAGAATGGTAATGATACAAAACCAGAAAACAGGCAAGGCACACTTTAACACTAAAATGACCTTCTGGAGTGGACTGGTGCAGATTTTGTAACAAACACTAACTGTGTTCTGTTGATATTTGCACCTTATGGTTTTATAAGCCAAGCCACAGCAGATGCTGCTTTTGCTGAGAATGTCTCCACATGACTCTCTTGTTGTAAAGGGGCTAGGGTGATCCTAATAAATTGCCTTCTGTAAACCTTGTACCAGTGGCTACATTGCTGAGATTCCGGAGGGTGCCTGCCTGGTTCATCTCACAATGATGGCAAGGCACTTCTCCACAGGTGACCGCTCTGTGACAGAGTGCAAGGGTCATCTGTCTTTAACGCAATAAAAATGTCAGGGGTGTTCCCTCTTCAGCGCCACCGATTGTAACCATGGACTGATGAACCCCAATCCCTCACCATTCTTCTAGCCACAGCCCATTCTTTCCAGACTGCTTATTCAAATCCTTCGCAAGTTTCATAACAAAAGTAGTGGTTCTCTAGCTTTATGAAAAAGTGATGTTCAGAAAGATAGTCAGATGGACAAACAGCCTCCATATACTCCAACATTATGGTACATTCAAAAACTTGTGCCAAAAAAGATCCTAAATCAAGTTTCATCACAATAAAACGACAGTTACATCTGTAATGTACAGTATGTATACTTATGGCTGACTCCAATATGTTTCCTGGCATGCTCCAATGCCTGAAACCCTGGCTTTGATTCCAGTTCATGTGCATGTTTAGCTTTGTTGCCAAATAAAGAACTAATTGATGACTTTTTACATTTTTAAAAAGTAGGTCATTCTTGGACCATCTGCTTTGTCTATAATTTTTTCCACAGTGCTATCTACTTAAGATAATTAATGTTTCTGTGTCAGGCATAAATCTGAAAAGTTTCAAGTGCAGTTAGGCACAACACCACCAATTAAACACTTCTGAATTGAGCCGAAACTCGTTAGGTGGCTACTGAGGATTTGTTCGCTATAGTTTCAGCTTGTTACTAAATTCTAAAGCCTGCTCATAGTTTCCGTGACAGAACTCAAAAGGTGACAATCCAGTTCTACCGTGGCCTCTTTTCACAGATCAGTTAAAAAACTAATTTTAACTCACCGTGATCAGATTCAGAAATTGATAGCACATCATCACCACCATCGGCCTTTAGCAACAAGCCCCTGAATAAATGGGCTTTTCTGGTTGAATAATGGAGGTATTACTCAATTACTTATGAAACAACTTAATGAATGACTAAATGACATCAACAACAATCTCACTTAGATAGATGCTGGATTAAAGAAGATGGAAGGCCATTTAAATTTTTCTAGTGATAGTTTTTTCCAAAAATAATTGGTGCCTAATAAAAAAATATATATATACTGCACAGCATAGCACAGCAATCCATGTTCTCAAACAGACCACATCAATCCAGCCATGCCCTTCATCTGATTCATATTAGCTCCTCTCTTAGTTCTGCATTAACATTTGAAAGACATTTCCTTGCGCAATTCATTTTTATAGAAGCTTTAATTGTACTGTATTGATATTATTTTCCTTCCTGAAGAGGGCATGTTTCCCTTCCCTTGTTCATGACATGACAAAGCTCCCTGGGGCATTAATAGTCACAATGAATTATAACAGTGCTTTGGTTTACCACCCTTTCCTAAATTACATAGTATATGGTATAAAAGTATAAGAAAGTAAAGTAGACACACTTTTCAGCTAGTGCCTTTGTCTTTTAGAGTAATACTTATTTATTGATTTAATAAAATGTGCAGATACTGATAACCCTGCTATAGTAGCTGTGTTTGAAACCTGCCAACCCCCTCCCCCATCAAAATGCAATTGCATTTTTTTTGTAGGATCCACTTCAATCTGATAACATCTGAAAGAGCCCAACCAAGCGAAGACGAGAACATGTGAAGCAGAACCTGCAATGCCCGCTCTCTGGAAGGGTGTTTGTGCTGCTGGTGATAAAGGTGTAAAGATGAGTGGATGGAGGAGGTCCTGGTTTGAATCACAGATTAAGATCATCCTTGGACATTTCAGGTGAAAATTCCACACATGCTGGGGTGCTGGTCGGGATCTTAACAGATATCTCTCCACAGCAACTAAGGTGGGCCTTGTGGTGCAGCTGGTGAATTCACTATGCTTTCAAGCCTGGTTAAAAAATGGCTCTAGAGAAATTACTTTGGCAAAGTTTAATATATTTACTTTATTCTCCTTGATTACAATGTTTCAGGCAAACAAGCCTACAAAAGTATTAATTTATTCTAGACGACACATTTGGAACCAGCATTAATTTAAGACCATTAAAGTTTGTTAGTTATCAACACTCGTACATGCTAGAGTTAATTTGTAATCAGAAAGGTACCGATTCTTATAATTGAAGAGGGATAGCATTTCTTCAACCATATTCCACTGCCCTTGATTTACAGTAGCTTCCATATATGCACTTCAAATTCTCCTCTGCTTGTGGGTTTCATGTCTTATTGCTGGTGTCGGTAGCGGCCTGCCGACCTTTGCCCAGCCCTGTTTTAATATAATTGTCAGGTTTGAACAATACCAGTGGTGGGCTGACTAATCTGATGAATAGGTGCGACAAGCACTAGTTTTTTTTTGGTGTTTCTGCATTTTGGGTTTGGACACACACACACACACACACACACACACACACACACACAAGTAAATTCTTACCCATGGATGTCACATGGACTTATGTACATAGAGTCCTTATTTGCAAAAACTTTTTTTTCCATACAGTTCAGTGCAAACCGTATAATTCTCACCTGTCAGACTAAAAGGTACAGGATCTAGAATCCACTGCGCTAGGCACACATGAACCCCTGCATATATGTACACTACCGGTCAAAAGTTTTAGAACACCTAAATTTTTCCAGTTTTTATTGAAATTTACGCAGTTTAATGTCTCAATGTACTCTGAAATTAAAGCATAGAACAAATAAACAACTGGAGATAAAAAAGAAATCATGGAATCGTTTTGTTTAACAAAATGGAATCTAAATTTTTGACTCAAAGTAGCCACCTTTTGCAGATATAACAGCCAAACACACTCGTGGCATTCTTTCTACAATGGAAATCAAATATTGTTCGGAATGTTCTTCCCAACACTGTTGCAGAAGTTCCCACAAATGTGTTGCACTTGTAGGTTGCTTTGCTTTCACCCTTCTGTCCAGTTCATCCCAAACCAGCTCGATGGGGTTTAAGTCTGGAGACTGTGCTGGCCATTCCATGATTTGAAGCCTACCGTCTTGTTCTTTTCTTCTAAGGTAGTTCTGACATAGCCTGGAGGTATGTTTTGGGTCATTATCTTGCTGTAGGATGAACCCCTGACCAACTAGGCGTATACCAGAGGGCACTGCATGGCGCTGCAAAATGCTGTGGTAGCAGTTTTGGTTCAGGGTGCCACTCACTCTGTGCAAGTCGCCGACTCTGGATCCAGCAAAAGAGCCCCAGACCATCACGCTTCCTCCTCCATGTTTGACAGTTGGTGTCACACACCGAGGAACCATCCTTTCGCTTACTCGACGGCATACAAAAACCCTGCGTGATGAACCGAAGATTTCAAATTTTGATTCATCGGTCCATAAGACCTTCTTCCAGTCTTCAGTAGTCCACTGGCGGTGCTTCATGGCCCAGGCAAGCCTCTTTTTCTTATTTTGCCATCTTAGCAATGGCTTTCTTACTGCCACTCGACCTGTCAAACCTGCAGCTCGAAGTCTTCTCTTCACAGTTGAAACTGAGACTTGCTTACTTCGACCAGTGTTGAAGCTGTTGTCCTGTGAGCCGCCTATCACGCAAGCTGTTGACTCTCAGAAACTTGTCTTCTGATTCTGTTGTGGCTTTGGGTCTGCCAGACCTCTTCCTGTCAGAGTTTCCTCCAGTTTCCAAGTGTCTTTTGATGGTGTAGGCAACTGTACTCACTGACACCTTGGCTTTCTTTGCAATTTCTCTAAAGGAAAGACCTACACTTTTGAGGGTTATAATGGTCTGTCTGTCTTCCTTTGTTAATTGCCTTTTTCTCGCCATTATGAGAGCAATATACTACTTCCTGCAGTACAATGCTGTCCAAATAATGCTTAAGAGGGTGTAGTAACACAGTCTGTTCCAACACTGCTTTTATAGACAGAGGGTTTGTAAGTAATCAACAAAAGTTGGGACACCTATAGGAATTGTTAGCATCAACTTTCAAGGCTTAATTTACTTCCATTGCTGCAGAACAGCTGTAAGTTGTTAACCCATTACTTGTTCCCTGAAAAAGGCCTTTTTGTATAACTCTGAAATGTACATTATTTTTCAGTTTTTGGTAACCTAAACTTTTTTTTTTAACCTCTGGCAGTTTACCGCTTACCTTTGTACCATTTCAGGTTATTCACTGGACTTGAACTGCTTAAATTTCAATAAAAACTGGAAAAATGGGGGTGTTCTAAAACTTTTGACCGGTAGTGAATATAATTAACATGCCGCATACTAGTTTACATATTTTTAAAAAAGGTTTACATTTGTAACTGTACAACAGGATATATAAACACAATACATGACTTTCGTCTGTATTTCTTTACTCAAATATACAATTTTTCTCATCGATGTAAAATTCAAATGGATTCAGTCTCAAATTTCTCTTTGCGGAACTCTTTCCTGTAACTCAATCCACCTGAGGTGTGCTGCCATTATGTCCAAGTTTAAACCACCTCCAAAAAAGGTTTACATTTTGTCCACCTTTCACATTTAAACCTGGATTAAAATTAGTGGTGCAATGTGATTATATTTGAAATCTTGGATTATGAAATGGTCAATTTTAAACAAGGATTAAATATAAAACCTGGTTTAATTTTGTGCAACATGATTACAATATAATCCTTGATTTAATCTGGGTTAGTGGCTAATCCACATTGGTGCAATCAATTAAGTCACATTTGTGTTGGGCAATCCTAAACCAGGTGCTCATTAAATACTGTAATGCATGAGTTGTGCTGAAACAAAGCACATATTCTGGAAATCATTTTTCTGGTCTGTTGTCTAAAGAAATAGTTATGATGAACCCCAGACAATGCAGTGTCAAAGGGCACACAGATAAAAGTTCTAAGAATGTTACTTCCATAGATAAGGGATCTACAGTCCTGCATCAGTCAAGTTTGTTTATTTATTTACATGAACATATATGTACGTTTCACAGGCAGAGGTGACATGATGAGAATCTCAATGGCCTGACTTCTGAATGTTAGGAATGTTCATGACTGGAACTGAATTACACTTTGGGCTTCCATGAAATGCTACGTGGAGGTAGACCATTTCCCCCATACTTGTAGTTTGTGGCACTTCGGATCTCCAGTTCTTTATAACTGCGTCACTCCTGTTTCTTGTGCGGGCTTATCTAATTTGTAGGCATCTCATCGGGTTCCTATAAGAACTTGGGGGTGCCATAAGCTTACCTCTCATTCCTAGAACATCCCAAGACCCCTCTGTCTGTAGAGCTGTGGTCCACGGTGACCCAAGATGTGCCCCCTTTCTATTTGCAGGTTAACTATACCCTTGCTGTTCTGTCTAGTTTGCAAATTCCACAGGTTTTCCTAAGCAGTAGCCACTGTAACCAGCCTACAAATCAGAACCTTGTGTGACCTGCAGGACTGCTGAAAAAGGGATATGAAGCAAGATTCAGTGACTTCTGTAACAGGAAAGTGCATTTTAAATGTCTGGGTAATAAAAGCATGATTACTAAATTGTTGGGTGCCACAGGGAGATACTAATAGTTTACTAATGTAGAGGCCCTGTAGTGTTTAATTTCCCAGCCTCCTGTTTCTCAGTAGGTTGCTGTGGTGCAAATGAAGAACCTCCCAGTAAAGGGAAATGAATGGGAAGACGCCATCACAATGAACAACTCTCCTGTTGAGAAAAACCTCAGATAGAAGCCTCTTGACCTAATATTCAATGGACTGAACAGTTTTGATTAGGTTCTTTTCCCAAAGTGGTCTTACTATACTAAAGTATATATTACTGGACAGTATTCAATTTTTATCAATTAAATTCCTACGGTCATAGATGTTATCAAAAAACACTTCATTTAAAAGTAACAAAATAATGCAATTCCACAGGTTATGTGAGCCATGAAATCAGGGTAATGTTCCGGATGCCACTGATAGCAAGCAAACCACACGAAGCTGCGTTGTCAAACTATAACCTTCCTCCTTGTGATTAGCACAGCATACAGAACAGCTCACTATTAAAAGTGGCTGTGGCTAATAAAACAAGTTCATAAATCTTACCTACTCAATATAGAGGTCTCAAATGTGCGGTTTTGAAAGAAACACAGCGTGACAGCTGGTACTACACTAGGTGAAACACATTTCTCAATTTTCTTGCTTTTCATTACTTCCTTCCTTCCTTGAATTCTAAGGTCAATTCACCTCCGCCAGTGTCTTCTGTTACTGGCTGAAAAGCATGTCAGTCATTCAGAGAAGCAGCCAGTAACTGACAGGAAAGGCAGCCCTGAAGGGGCGTGTACAATTTAATTGTCCAGGTGACCATGTACAGCAAGCACAAGAGCATCTGAAACCAAGGCCTGCAAAACAACGACCACCTAACCTAGTGGTGAACCGGACAGCATGTGAAAATACATGTTTGCTATATCATCCATTCACCTCTGTAATGAATTGATTTGCATGGCATCCTTTTATTTTGTCTCCCTGAGCCTGTCAATTTGGATCTAAAAAGATCTGCTTCTATGAAGACCAGTTCCTCTGCCCTGTATCTGGTTAAAGGGATTCCACAGTATTTTCATCAGGTCAGGTCAGTATAAATATTGAAAACTTCCACTCAAAACAAACAAAAACATATCAAGCACACTCTGAATCCAGAGAAGACAAATTCCATTTGGTTAATCCTGTATACTCATTGAAACCTTTAAAAACACTTGATTCTTTCAGCACGGTAATACTAGAACAATTCTCATATACCAACCCCCCACCACAGCTGTAAAGAGAAAATTAGAGCCATCAGTATCATGAAAAAGTGGATAATAGTAATTCTCAAGGCTTGTAATTTAAATCAAGAGGGGTCAGTACTGTGAACAAGTTAAATAACATAATTTCAGTAGATTTACATTCCAAACTGCAGTTCCACTGGCTCTGGGATCCTACCTGTGCTGGTCATCTCTCATTATATCTACAGGAAGTCTGTCCAACACTGTAGAAGTATCAGTTCAAATAAACAAGTGTAGCTTTCCTAATGCAATCATTCAGAAGTGCATCTGTGCTTTGTCTCCGTCTGTTACAGTCATCCAGAACAGGAGAGCTAGAGTAGAGTAATCTCATTGCTTTCCTTTTTAAATGTTTCAAACTCTCTTAGCATCAACTATAGGAGAAGACAATAAATTGAGCTTCAACTGGAAACAGGAATCGGAACCGATTACAGCTTATAATAAATATAAAGAATGACTGAAGTGCAATCCAAGAATACTAAGATACATTTATGATAATGTCATTTACTTAGGTAAGGTGTAACATTGTACAGGAATTATTCCATAGGAAGAACCAACAACATTCAGTGTTAATCAGTATTTCCACAGATGATGTTTCAAGGCTGCCGGAGGAGAGTTCCTACAGCTCACATCCCATCACAACAACGTTTTTTTTTTAGTGTGTGTGTGTCATTCAAATTGTGCAAGTTTTATTTTAGTACCCAACTGATTATTAAGTTAATAGCATTTCCAAATGGCAGTAGTTCAATGATCATCCATAACCTTGTGGTGTTGCAGATGGAAGGAAAAGCATGCCTGTTTATTATTCCTTTCTCAGAGAGCAGGACTGCTTCAGGAATTGTATATATCTTTTTTAATTCTGCCAAGCTGAAGCTTGCAGTTTACATACTGGCCCCAATACAGCTGGTAGGGGTACAAGGTCTAGTCCAGTAACATCGATACAGAACAAAATGCTGCCTGTGCATCACTCACCAGCGTGACAACCGCAGACGAAGGGGCAAAACTGCTTTTTCTGCTCTGTTACAAATATAGGAGACTACTTGCCAAAGTTCATTTTATTATTTTGCAGCTTAAAATAGGTATTTAGCCTGCGTTGCTATGTTATAAATTAATGTTATAAAGGATTTATTTTTTTCATCCCCTACATTGGTGTCTCTGGATTCTCAACAGGAGGCAGACCATAAATCACTATCAGATGCTGAGAGAGAGAGAGAGAGAGAGAGAGAGAGAGAGAGAGAGAGAGAGAGAGAGAGAGAGAGAGAGAGAGAGAGAGAGAGAGAGAGAGAGAGAGAGAGAGAGATATTACATGACATCTTCACAGCTGGTGCCTGCCAATGTCCATTTCAGAGCCTCAAATCGTTGTCTGGGATCAGAAGAGTCCAATTCCATTTTCACAATCTCTGGATTAAGAAAATGCATTACTGAGATGGGAGCTTCCATCTGTAATGTTTAGCTGAAGACAGTGTGGCCCTTTAGCTAGGGCTTAGGAGTGTATTCATTTAGCTCTATCACTAATAACACTGCTGTCAGAGGCTTGTGATAGGAATGCTCAGGAGAGAGGATAAGTGGAGTAGAAGAGCTCTGGAAAAGGTGGGGGAGCATTGGAGTGAACAGGTATAGTCTACACCAACTGGGAGCTCAGTGGTTTAGTGGTTCAGTGAGATGATCCACAAACATGTGCTTAGTCACAAGTGATATAACTAACTTCTATGCAGTCATTATGTCATGTCATTAAAGTGAAAGAGGTAAGAGAATGTATTTGAAAGCCTTGGTTAGCACTCCATTAACATCAAGTAAAGGGGGTTGTGGGCCAAAACCCCTCAGGATTTTGATAGTCTGCGTTTGTCTGTGTGGAGACGAACAAATTGCATAACACTTTTGCTGCTCATTAAACCTTAGAACAATAAGGTAATTTGATAGGGAGCCTTAATTTAGTCTGGCCACACAATCCTGTCTGCTGATGGAGTTCTGTGGTCACATGTGCGGGATGTTAATAGGAGACTGCCTCGTGGCATTGCCCACACTGGGGTTTGAAAATGCAGATTTAAAGCAGCTGTTGAAAGGATACATTGTGAATCAATATCCAGGCACATTTCAGTTGGTCTTGATGTTTGTTTGTTTGGTTTAATTTCACATGGATTTGGATTCCTTTGGTACAGGCTGGGAAAATCTTTAAAATATACAGCGGTTTACAAATGGAAGTTTCTAAAACATTTCTCGTTTTTTTTCATTTTAAATTATTGCAGCTTAACATATTGAGCAAATATGTATCTGTAAGTTTGTTTGATATTGTATATACCTGTACAGTATTAAGAAAAAGAAGTACCAAACTACTGTGATAAAGATAATTGGAATTATGTTTTGCTAAAATTTTTAAAATTTACCACAGCTTAACAATACTTTCATGGTGTATATGAGAGGCTGAATGGCTTCAAATTTATTTAAAAATATATGAATTTTAAGAAGTCATCCTGTTTAACCTGTGTACTGTGTTGTCACTGGACAGAATCCACAGATGGAACTTCTGCAAAAGAATGCAACAGACAGAACTTGCAAAGGAATGCAGTGCTATTGAAAAAGCACTCTGGAGGACACACAGCTGACAAGCAGCACTGACCTCAGGCCCCAGTGGGTAAGGACAGTGTCAGGGATGTTCACCCAGGTGACCTCATCTTATCAGGGTGCTGTGTCTGTTAAAAGATTGTCATAAATCCAGGCCTTGGGTCTGCTCCCAGATCGTCTGGGGGAACCTTATTGAATTACCTTGCTGTGGAGCAGGGTGGGTTCTTAAAAGGAGGCTGTATGACAGGTTTGTAAACAGGGTCATCACTGCTGGAAGCTCATGCTCCAGAGTTGATCAGCTAGCCTATGCAATTAGCAAACTTGTTTAAAACCTTAATGGAGATGATGGGCCTGAATGGCCCACCGTCACCCTGGGTCTGTGACTGAGCAGCAGAGATTAAGAGATAATCTGAACAGCACGGCTGGAGATGGTGGTTCAAACCATGAGCTAAGAGATGCATTGAACACCAACCTCCAGTTGACCCAACAGAGGAGGAAAACGAGGGTCCTCAGGGGCCATTGGAGGCAGAATGAACACTGAAGGCCTAGGTTGAGGCTGAATTGATTTAGTTAGACCTGTGTATCAGTGGAGTTTAAACCATTAACCATGTTCAGTTCCTTTCTTCATGTTTCACTTCTCAGAGAGCTAGCCTAGCCTCATAGATACATTAATGTAACCTCAAGCAAAATGTCTCAAAAAACAATTGAAAACTGCAGCCATTGTAGGCACTGCAGAAAGCCCCACAATAAACTGCATATTGGACACTTGCAGTACATTTTTTTATTATTTATTATTATTATTATTTATTTCTTAGCAGACGCCCTTATCCAGGGCGACTTACAATTGTTACAAGATATCACATTATACATTATTTCACATTATACAGATATCACATTATTTTTACATACAATTACCCATTTAAATAGTTGGGTTTTTACTGGAGCAATCTAGGTAAAGTACCTTGCTCAAGGGTACAACAGCAGTGTCCCCCACTGGGGATTGAACCCACAACCCTCCGGTCAAGAGTCCAGAGCACTAACCACTACTCCACACTGCTTTTTATGTATAAAAACTACAAATACACTTTAATTCAGTAGACAAACATTGGGAGGCACAATAATACAACTCACTATATTTGTGAGAATCATTGTTCTTAGCTTTAAACGTGTTTGGAAACAGTCAGTTTCCTCCTGAATGTTCTGTGTAATGACAAGTCTTCCATCACACAGTCAACCACAGGTAACTTGGACTGCTCAGATAAGGAAGTTACTGGATTTCTTATTGACAATTTTGGTCAGACCTCAAAAACCACTATAGTCATTTATTGGCAGTGCCATCTGGGAGATTCACACAAATGAATGGCACAGCAAAAAAAAAAAAAAAAAAAAAAAACAACAACACACAATCAAGATGTTTAAGTGAGCATACTAAAAGTTATGTATACTTTCCAAAATAAACAAGGACTACAATTAAAGTCTGTGTTATATTTCCATTCCCGGTCTCAGTAAAAGGGCTTGAAATGGAAAAATATGCTGTGAGTTCTGTGCTTTTGAGGGGATGCCCCAAACAGGAAGTCATTTACAAACCAGGTTCTCCAGTACAAGATTACTCTTGTACTGGATATCAAATAAATGATTAAATGAAGGAAATCAAATAAATGATGAACTAAAAATCGGTACCATATAAAAACGAAGATGGTCACCTACACACAGTTTCAATAAAATCAGACAATGTGTCCCAAGATTTCAGGAGCTCCACTCATCAAGTAGGCTACATTCACAGTATGTGGAGAATAACTGCTTGTAATAACTATTGAAGAAAGTGCTCAAGAGAAAGACTAAATTGCTCCAACTCATAAGATAGTTTAAAATGTAGATATATCCAGCACCTTCTCATAACCAGGGACATTCATCTGCCATGTTTTATAGTAAATATAATAATTATTTTTACTACAAACCTGAACACTATGGACATCTTTAATGCCTCATACTTCCACCCAGATTGTTTCTGTTGTTTTACAACAAAGTGATGCAAACTTTATTACAAAGCCAACACACTAATAGTATTCTAGTTCTAATTTCCCTGCCTGCGGTTTGGGAATGGCTGGACTAGTGCATCATGATTGTCTTTAGTCAGAGAAAGCACATTCAATTAGGCAACCACATGGAGCTGAATGAGACTGCCTGCACACTCGAGCAGAAAGGCAATTGAAAAGTATTAGTGGAGAAATACTGTTGCAAGCTCCATTGTCAGAAGCATAACTAATCCCATTCCACTCAAATAGCAACACTCAGAGATTACAATGACCTGCTGCTGTGCGAGTGAATGAGCACTTCAGACTCGCTCTGCCAAAACCACTCAAGTCTTTGCTTTTCCAGAATTAATTTCACTTTAATAACTCTGTACATATATAGCAAAAGACCACACTAGGAAAGAAAATGTGATTCTGGCACCAAATATATCCCAGTTACAAATTCCAGCAACTGCTGTTGATCCAGCAAGCAGCCAAGAGTTAGGAATTGGAACAAATATTTACTGGGCACCCAGCACTTAGGCCTATATCAAATCCCAGACAAAGTTTACACAAATAGAGAAGTTTAGCAGTGTAGGCTTAAGAGTAAAAGGGATTGTTAATGGACTTGTTTTTTTCTAGGACCAGCTCCACAACCAGCACAAAGGTTCCTTGAACTAGCACAACCAGCAAACCAGCAGCTCTGACCAGCGCACACCAGCACTTGCACTCCCAGCAGAGCGGTGAACTCACAACACTGTACCTGGAGATCTTTTAAACCAGCAGCTCTGACCAGCGCACACCAGCACTGGCACTCCCAGCAGAGCGGTGAACTCACAACACTGTACCTGGAGATCTTGTTTTTTGTTGTTGTTTTACAGAGCTTGATATTATAATGTGCTGTTCCAATACTGCATATGAAGCGCAGTCTTTGATCAAAGGTAACTTCTGACAAGCTTTGTAATACGACAAATTTATGTGTGGTACAATATGCTATTTTTAATTCAGACAAAGTAGAAACTTATGCAGCATGCAATATCAAAACATTGTAAAATGATCTTAAATAACTGATTACAGTAGATACAAAATCCCCCAGGGTAATTTAAGGCTGTATTGTCCCACAATAACCTTTAACTTTATTTATTTTATTTTCTAATGAATGTTTTATGTAGAATGAGATTGACAAACCGCATTTTGTAACAAAAAAAATCCAAAAATTACAACTTTGTTTTAGCTATGAGGGACAAGTGTTAAGTAATTCTCACTTTGATCTTAACTGGTAACACATGTGTAATTCAAAAGTAATCTGCTTCACTGTGTTAATGTGAGACTGGGTTTCAAATGTAAAAATAAATAAATAAATAAATAAATAAATAAATAAATAAATAAATGTGACAACCTCGATCAGAATGAAATAGCTATATATTTAGTACTCCATGTGATGATGGTGATGATGATGATGACGTCGTCATCAACATACTGTTTCATGTCTTTGCCCGCTTGAAACCAGCACATTGTGGCTGGTAAAAATCGAATGGCCTTTTGTGCCTCCCAAAGATAACATTGAAAGGGAGAGGAGGAAGTGCATGTAGTTATAATGCCCCCGGACTGTGGCACTCCATGCCCTTTTCTATTAGAGATGCCGCTTCAGTCAATCTTTAAGTCAAGATTCAAGACTTACTTTCATAGTTTAGCCTTTTTAACCTGACTTACAAATATAATTGTTTTTATCCATTTTAAAATGTGCTTGTGTAATCTTGACTTATCACTTATTCATTTCCTGTAATCAATTGTTTTAAAACTATTGTTTATTTATTGATATTATTATTTTGTAATTTTTGTGCTATTTGTTGATATTGTGTACTTATTTCTGTTTTAACCAATTTGTAAAGCTCTTTGATGCTGTATAAAATATACTATATAAATACAATAAATTAATTTTGCCACTGTTTTCCTCCCCAGTTTAGAATGTCCAGTTATGTTCCCTCAGGAGAAATGAAGGTCAGTTGACGTCCTCTGATCCCATGACCAAGCCGATTTCTGTAAGTCACACTTGCAGTAAAATACGCAGAACCTTGCAACAGTTGCACAATCACATTTTTTTTTATGCAATGAATTTGCATCCCTGACAAATATTCTGGAATATGTGAGCTACAATGGGTAAGACTGAAGGGGTAAGACTGAATCTGTCATATTAGAGGGCTTGCACTAGGCCCTGGGTGGTCAAGTGCTTCTGTATTCAAGACTGCACAACCCCAACTTTCCTGAAGGAATTGGAGGCTGTGATCACTGAGGAATGGACATGTATCCCTCCAGAACACTTTAAAGACCTTGTCACATCATACCTGCACCTGCTGCCCATGGTGACCCCACTGAAAGCTATAAATCCAACCTGATCTTTAGAATCAATCAGTTCCCTAAAGGTGGAGATTAATCCTTCATCAAAAGGCAGCAATGCCCAGTCCTGGAGCCTCTCCTGTGCTTTCACATTCAGATTTCAACAAGAAAGGAAACTCATGTTCAAGTGAGGTCTTCAATGAAGTGTGCGCACGCTATCTCACGAAAGCATCAGGCAGATTAGTAAATTCAGCATCATTACGAGATTGCCATCTGGATGGAGGTTCCCTCTCAACGAGGCCTCAGCACGCACACAGTACAGTTTGAGAAACAAAAACAACAATTCAGCTCTGCTGCTTTCCTTTACTTTCCAGGAGTTTGCATTTTAGGATTGCTTACCAGTCCCTCGCATATTACAATACAGATACACACATATACAAAATCAAATACACAAAATAACATATTGTCTGTTTGGATACAATAATAAACTATGGCAAGGATCGTTATAGAAAAGTGTCACCCTGGAACCTGTCAAGAGTCCTGCATTTTACAGGGTTGAATAATGGCAGTCGGACCTGCTCACAGAGTGTTAACTCTTTTATTTAAAGAATGGTTGCATTTGTATGGATTCAGCAAGTGCTGTGTGCACGTAACCTTTCTAGAAACCAACAGCAGTCTGGAACGGGTTTATGAATATCAAGTTTCATTTTATACATCAAAACAGACTTTAAAATAATTGAAATGATTTAGGAGTTGAAGGGCCCTATATTCCAGGCTTTCACAGATAGGAAGAGCAACATCAGCTAACCAGAATGCTGCAGCAACTGCAGGTTATGACTTGTCCCTAGTCCCTACTTTAAGGTGGGCATCCCAAAGCTGGGTGTCTGTCAATGAAGCAATTCTGCAGTCAATGAGGGGAGACAACATGTGTATATTGAACTACTGTTCTGTGAACTGCATTTAAATGCAGCAAGAACATCACACAAAGCTTGTGATAAAAAACACACACATTGTTAGAGAGTTTCTTTAGAAATAGATTTTAGAGCATTTTACAGCACCCAAGAATGCCCCTGGATTACATCAACCCCTTATTTTTAGGGGTAATCCCTGGATAACCATGCATAGATGGGTAATAGAATCCAGGGCTATTCCCCAATGCAGTAAAAATCATGTGACTTATCCTGGCAGGGTCTGGATTGCTCATATCAACCCTCAGGTGCCAACTCCAAATGCCAGATGTGCACCGCAAATCCTAAACAATGCAATGCATGACCAGAGACAGTATAGGTACAAGATCAAATCTGAAACCCTGCCTAAAACCAATACACAGTTAAAAGACAGGAACACTCACATCAATACATAGCCTTGCTAGTACACTTTTAAAAGCTGCTCTATCAAATTAAAAGGTTGCTTTATTTGGGCAGCCAGAACTCTTTGTTAAACTATGATGGCATGGGAAAGTGTGGCATTGATTTTTTTTTTTTTAATAGGCTTTGGAAGATTATTCTGAAAATGAAACCGCGATAGATTTATTTAGAGCAGTTTAGGAGGTGCAGCTCATGCTTGAATGAAATGTATTACTATTCTAGGGTTGACATTAAAAGGTAAACTAACAGCTCTAATAGATCTATTATTGTGAAATAACTCAATTAAACAGTTAATGGGCTCTATTCAAAACATTTTTAAAGAATGCTTTTCTGAATAGAAATCAGGTGCGCTGTCACATTGATGAAACTGTTCTAGGCTATGATTAGCTTCATGCAACTCTGTTTATTTAAAGGTCTCAGCAGTGTGCCCAAGTTGTTTGCCACAAGTTTTGTAACATTCCAGTGTAACTTTATTTTAACTTGGCAACAATTACCAGTTAAGATAGTCTACTACCTTTAGTCAAGCTTCAATCCTATAATGAACTTAATTATTATTAACAGTTATTACTATGCAACCGAGACAATTACAGGCAATTACCTCATTAATTAAAATTGCACTTTGATAATGGCCCTGATAAATCTGCGTTTATGATTGAGTGATTCAACTTATATCTATATAAAATGTCAGTGACTGCACAGTGTAAACTGCAGTAGAGGACTATGTCCTGATAAGGATATTAATACATCCTTATAAATATCTATAATTTTATACAAATGCCCATAGATAATCTCTAGTATAGCGATATATCAGATAGAGTAAAATGAAAAAGTAGAAAGTCCTACAAACACTACATTACCTTCAGTCTTGACACATACTTTGATTTCCTGAAAACATACATAATGTCCTATTACAAGTACTGATGAATGGTTCAAATGCAGTTGCTGCCAACACACAAAAAGCATTTAAAATCATTTGAAACTCCGCATGCATGCATGCATGCATGCCACCATGGACAATTTCATGTCCCCCAACATAATTGATTCTATCTGGGAGGTCTGTGTTAAAAATAAATGCAATAAAATGTGGAGGTGATTCATTGTAACTGCACAACTATGTATAAAACACGAACAGGAACACGGTATGCTTGTGAAATGCTAGCACAGCAGTCTGTTGACTGACAAGTGCAACCAAACAATCGTCAAGAAGTCCTGGGGTGATGTTTACTCACAGTCCCACTTTCCTTGAAACAACAAATGCTAAGCAAAAGCCACAGACATAATTTGAAGGCCAATTTCACTCAAATATGTATGGTCTGAAAAGTGTGTGTGGGTGGTTGGGGACTGTCTTCATGTTCTTCATTAAAGAAACTAGAGCGGTCGGTCTTTGCAACACGCCTTTTTCATCCGCCAAGCCTTGAACTCAAACAAATTCCTTGGAACGTGTTTTTAGAAGAAATACAAACACGCTTTGCCGAGGCACCAAATTATATTTAACATTGGCAGAACAGACACTTCCAGTCTCTGTTTTCACACCGGCACGGAGTAAAACTGGTGCCCGATCTTGATCACTCATTTCAAGGTGAAATGAGATCTTGGTGTCTGGGGGTAGAACTGAGGCCAAGATAAACATTCCTCCTGAGGAGAACGACTTTACCAATATAGAGCAAATCCCTTTGAGAGCAGGCTGTGTTCTGTGCTGCAGACACTTAAGTGAAACAAGCTGCAGTGCAATGGGCTGTACTGGAAGAGAGTGTCTTCAACCAAGAACTTTGGGAAATTGCAACGAGGTGCTGTATAAAAAGGAGAGGAAAATGTAACAACCATGCCAATATATGGAACTCCTACTGGTTTGGCGAAGTAAGCTGTGCCTTTGTTCATCTGGTTTTAAAGTAAGAAGGTTGTTGAAATCTGTAGCTCCCCCGTGTCAAGTTGCATTTGGTGGCAGCAGTAGGATGTCTAACCTAGCCTTGGGCCAGGGCTGGATTAACCTATACGCAAATGGCGCTATAGCTTATGACCCCCAGCTGAATTGGGGCCCCCCGCAAGGTCGCAGTTTGTTTGGGACATTTTACAAAAGCTGCATGCGGGCGGACGGGCCTACACACACACACACACACACACACACACACACAGAGGAAGAGAGGCGCACAGAAGCTTGCTTTTGGTTAATTTACTACTTTTTTTTTTTGTGATCAAATTTTTATGAAACAAATTTAAAAAAAGTACAGAACAAAAGAAAATTCACCGTGTTTTCCATCCCCCCCCCCCCTCCCCAAAAAAGGCAGTCATCTTTAGTAATATCCCCCAGAGTGTAAATCCTCCTCTCCCTCCATTGTGAAAAAGAAAAGGGACGGCCGTCTAATAAGAGCGCAGAATTATGGAAAATAGGCGAATGAGATTCTAGGACCTAAGTGTAATTTGCATTGCTGAAGGAGAATGCGAGAATAAAACAAGTCCTGAAGTCTATATGGAGATACTAAATTTTCTTCCAACTGTCGCCATGAAGCAGGAGTGTTGGGATCGAGCCACACTGATCGGCCGCAGTACGAATGACTAAAAACAACATTTGAAGTTTGGTAAAGACAGTCCTCCTGAGGATTTCTCACGATGTAAATATAGAGAATTTGATACGTGGCTGCCTCCCTCTCCATATGAATTCGGAGATATTACAGAATGCAGTTTATACCAGTAGGGGGAGAGAGTGGAAGCATCGAACTGAAAATGGATGCATGGGAGTATATTCATTTATATTATGGAGATACAGGCTTATAGTGAATTAGGAAGCTGCATCCAGCTGTTTAAAAATCACCCTCAACTTGTCTAAAAATCTTATTAAAGTTAGTTCGTGCAATAGAGTGTATAGAGGGATAGATTCCTCTACAGAGATATTTAAAATGCTTAACTACCGGTATGTTTGAGGGCAAAACTATATCTTTCATTGCAGCGTTCAGAGGCATGAGTGCAGACTTAGACCAGTTCATTTTATATCCCGATAATGCACTGAAATTTTTTAAAATATTTAGTAGATGAGGGAGCGATTGTGAAACATTTAACGACTAATAACAAATCAGCATAAAGCGAAATGTGATGCTGCGTGTTTTTGATACTGATAGGGGTAACAATAGCAGGCTGGTGGACTGCTTGAGCAAGTGGCTCGAGTGACAGGGCAAACAACAGAGGGGAGAGCGGGCAGAGGAAAATAATGTAGAAGTATCCTTAATGAAACCCTTAACCACGTCCAATAAGATACGAGGATCATTTACTGAACCACAATTAAAAACATGGACCTCAGAGTTTCGATTGAAATGACACTCAGAATGATTCATTCTGTAATATAGTGTTTAAGCACCACTGTGTGGCTCGATTCGGGGTGCCAGCTAGTACGAATCTACAGAAATTTACATTATGATCTGACAGAGATATAGGAGATATTTCAGCGTTAAGTACCTCAGAAAGAGAGATTTAAATGCGAAAATGAAATTAATCCTAGAAAAGGCTTTATGTCTAGACGAGAAAAAGGTGAATCCTTTAATTGAGGGGTTAAACATGCTCCATACATGAACCACTCCCAAGTCAGATGTGAGTCGCTGCAAGGTGGAAGATGCAAGAAACTGTGCCTTCCCCTGTTGCAGACCCGATCTGTCAAGAGCTGAGTCCACCACCGCATTCATGTCAGCACCGAGAATTAAACTAACGTCAGACAAATCTAACAATTTGGTCAAGGAGTTCAATTCTAGATCAAACGTCATTGGGGCGTAAACTGAAACAAAGGCCATGTTTTACCCAAGATGCTGTTTTTTAGATCTGCTACTCTCCCCTCTCTATCTCCCCCTGCACCCAAAATAGTAATCTGAAAACTGTGCCATAATACAATCAGTGCGCCTTTTATTTTGTTATCTGCAGAGGAGGAAGCTGCCACAAAAATATTTGTTAGCAAATCTGGGAACGTCTTCTTGTTTAAGATGAGATTCCTGTACCATGGCTACGTCTACTTTCAAGACAACTAACACGCTTGTTGGGAGAGTTAAGCCCTTGCATATTCCAAGACAACACCTTTATATTAGTCATGGGTATCAAATAAATTCAGGGGTCAGAAACAGACATGCAAGACAAGCGATGCTTAATCCAAATGCAAAGATAAATCAACACAATGCCGATCAATGAAACAGCATTAGAGTCACTGAATGCAGAGATAGTCATCGCGATGCAGAGCAATGAAATAACGCAAGAGTTATCAGGGTCCTCCCCCCCACAGGTCACCACCGGAGATGCCAAATCAAGTTCAGGAAGTCCTGGGCCTCGGTTGGAGACTGAAACCGATGGGTTTGCGAGCCATGAGCGATCTTTAGAGCCGAGGGATATAACAGAAAGGCCTGCAAACCCTGGGAGCGAGCTAGACTCGACGGTTGTGAAAAGGCCTGTCTGCACGGGCTGTGTAGTTGCTATAAAAATCGGGGTAGAATCTGAGGCTCTTCCCAGTATGATGAAGCGAAGCGAAGCCTTCCTAGCAGCCTGAAGTATGAGCTGGTGGTCTGTATAACGGAGAAGATTAAAAATAAGTGTTTGTGGTTTTTGGGTCATTCTGGAGTTGCCTGTATATATGTGGTGTGCCCTCATGATTTCATTGCTCTTGCCCTTGAGAGAAGGAAACCACTTTGGCAGTGCTTTGGTTAGGAAATTGATGGCAGTCTCAACTTCCGATCCTTTCTCTAGGCCCACAAGACACAAATTATTACACTGGTTCCTGTCCTCTAACTCTGCCATCTTTGCTTACATGCGGTCGATCCTGGAGTTACAAAGAGAGATCGCTTTCGTATTAGCGTCAGTCGAAGAACAGACCAGACACACATCGGCCTTGATTTCTTTAAGCTCAATTATAAAGGAAGCAAGTTCTTTTTGAATCGAGCTCAGTTTGACATCAGATTTCAGCACAGTTTCTTCCAGCCAGGAGAATTGGCGTGTGAAGAACTCCCTGTTCTTTTCCATACATGCTTCTATCATGGGGGTTGAAAAGGATTCTAGGGTCGGTGCTTCCAGCCTTGTGGGGTGAAGAAGCTTGTGGAGACGGTCCTTTTTTGGGGGGACCCTACATTCCTGGATTATCCAAAAACAGTGGACCAGTAAGACGGTGACTAACCCAATGATTAAAACAGCTTGATAAGTAAAATAGGCAAAGGGTAGAGAGGAGCGAGATCTAAGCTGCCATTGCAACAGGTCACGTGATTCTGTTCAAATTGTGTTCTTTTATGACGGCTATGCATTTCTTTCTCCTTTACAGCATACCTAGTCTCCGAGTATCTCACGCAAGCAGCTTCCTGCTAATGTACAATCCCATGTGCCCCATACCCTCTACCTCCTGGGAGATCCGTCCCTAGTCCTACTATGTCAGAGGCATCAGTCTGCAGGATAAAATGTATGAATCAGGCTCAATTTATGTATTCATTTATTTCAGTTTTAGGGCCAATTTAAAAACACGTCCTGTCACAAATGTGCACAGTATGCCTCTTTACATTTTAGAAAAATTCCTTTTTCATTTGGGGGTTGGAATTTTAGAAAATAAAGACGGGTTAAGGTAAACGTGTACAATGCAGGAGGCTGAAGGAAATTCTAATGTGGATGTCTGCAGCCGGCAAGAATGGTTTAAGTCCATAGTGTTTGTTTCTCTCACTACAAAAGAAAACCCCAAAAGTAAAGGAAATAAGTCATTCCTTTTTTAATTTTTTTATTAAACTACATTGTTTTGTTCTATTGAATGCAATGCCACTACTGGTCCATAGAAGGAATATACGAACAGGTTTGGGATAGAGATAGAGATATATTTCTGCTGTTATTGTATATATTAGCTGCTGGACTTTCTGGTAAACTAACAAAACCCCTGGACCCGTTAACCTCAGTGGATGTTATATTATACACTTGCTAATGCTTTTGTACTTTACTGCCTGGGGCTGAAGCTTTTTTCATGTCTGTGATCCATATTGTATCATTTTGTGTTCTGTGTTCCCACGGATGTTTGAATGCTAATTAAAATGATCATTAACAAAAGTGAGATTTGATTATTATCACTCGCATGTGATTTCTGTTGTATGGTGCAATGCAATAAAGGCATACACCGTTTAACAAGCCTCATGCCCAGCTATAATCAGCATAGATAAAGTCTACATACTGTTCAGATAAGTTATCTAATCTAATTCAAAGACGCTTCCTCATTATTATTCATGTATTATGCATTTCTCTGTATTTAAAGTATTACGGATTTTCTTGTCACTGCATCTTGTAAAGCACTTTGTGATGGTGGTCCACTATGAAAGGCGCTATATAAAACAAAATGAAAAAATGCTTAAATTGAAAATAAAGTAAAAGTTAGGAAACATCATCTTGCAATGAACAGGTTCCTACGATGTTATGTACAGTGTGCTCACCTATTTCAAACTTTGCATATGATTTGTATCAAATTAGCTTTATACTGTTTGTATCCGAATCTCTCATAGGGAGCTCAAAGCAACCCATGAACAACAATGCTGATGGACCACCCTGTAGTGTAGGAACTATCCTTAAGAGTGCAGAAAATATAAACCGTGTTCACAGCGCTGTATTGGTGCATAACCGTAGAACTGTATAAGAATATAGGCTATATAATAACTGCAGACAGATGGACACACCGATGACGTTTCTCACATTTTTATACGGCAGATCCACAAAAATCAGGAAAATATATTACTTTCCCTCCATAATGAATTATAAAGTGCAACGCCAATCACATTAAATATAAAAGCTTTTTTTTTTTTTTTTTTTTTTTTTTTTTTTAAATACAAAGTCTGCAAAACATAAAAGTGCCTAGTTTGGGTTTGAAACTGTAAAATGAATGGTTACCATGCACAGGCATGAAAATACTGTACAGTGACTCCATCTGTATTTGTCAAATTTTCTGTGCAAACTCCATGGCCGAACATGTATTTATGAAAAATAAAACCATGCTCGGTTCTTCTCAGTGCTGTGAAAGAGCGGGCTGGAAAGGTCCTCTCCACATACAATTGGCTCGCTCCGCTCCACTCACACTCTCTGTCCCCAATGCAGGGCCAGATTAACGAATATGCCAGTAACACTATTCACCATAATATGTATAGGGCCCCCAAAACATGGGTGAGCGTAGGGCCCCCACGTCCTTTAATCCGGCCCTGTCTTGGACACCCGGTGCAAGAGGAGTAAAACCTCCAGTCAATAGGCTTACCCCCTACTTACATTTTAAAAACACAAATATCTACAAAGACAACAATAAGGTGATAATGCTGTTCATTTTAAACTAGCCTTGGTAATCCCTCCTTAAATCACCTAGATTAAGCATACATGGCAAATAAATCCTGAAGAAATGTGCTGAAAAGAAGGAAGAAAACACAGAAATATGCATTCCAGTGGGACTTAAGCAGCTTCCACAGCGCTGCACGCTTGTTTTTATTTATTGAACTCCGGTTTCCGGAGACTGCAATTGAAACCATATGAGATGGATGGAAAGCTTGGCACTGCTGCCCCTTACTCTTGCAAATCGGTTATCTTTCTTCAGTTAATGTCCAAATGAAGTTATGGGGGTCGATTTACTTGATATAAACTGCCAGTGGATCCTTGCCATTTAAAAATCAGGTCTTCCCTGGTATATTACAATAATGCACTAAAACAGACTCCCAAGCACTTCTGACACAAAGAGACCCTTTTAATCATTAAAAATGTAATTTCAATAAAAAACTCAATTTGCATGCCTACTTTTTCCAAAATAATATTTCACAGAAATGTTTCCAACATCATTTCCTATCCCCCTAGAGATTTCAGCCTTCCTTTTTCTTACATCTTGTGTGACTGTCTGTCCACCCCTGAGAAAGGAGAGCTGTGCAAATCTTATCGTTTCAGTGTGTGCGAGACTCCTAGCTGTCACAGGCCACCCTAACTTCACACTGTCTAGCTTACCAACTCACCCAACCGCCAGTCTCTGCAAGTTCAAAACTACAGCGTCCCGTGTTTTACAAACCACCTCTTCACGGTCATCTATAGTTCACTCTTTTGTACACTCTACTTGATCAAAATGAGATAGGGACACAAGCCTCCCCCCTCATTCAATTCTCCTCACTCGTATTTCAGCTCACTCAATAGGGATGCCTTGTTATTTCTTGCAGCAGAAGTAGGTTCTAAACAACAAATTGAAGCTTGAATAATGATGAATAAATTATATTTTGTCAGAATACATGCTTGCCTAGCTTAATGCCTATAAATTTAAAAAGCCATCATTAAAATGATTACATTCTGTTACTACACACCACACAGAAGTATCCCATCAGCTGCAGCTACATCATGACACATATCGTATCTTGACCTGCTATCTTTACACCCCATAACAAAAAACATTTTGCATGAAACAAGCTATTTGCATCTAAACAGCTATTTTCAACACAAAATGTAAAACTAGACAAACAATTGCTCTGCAAAGTTAGCTTTGCTGTGTTTAGGAATTCTAGTGCCATTCAGTTCCAATTGACTGATGCACACATGTTTTGTCTCCAACTATATTTAGTAGTTCCAAAGCACAGGTTCCACCGAAGCAGCAGCACCAGTAGGGGAGCTATTGCACATCTACAAGAACAATGGCAAGAGAGCATCCACCTCTTTCTACTGGAGAAAGAGGTCCCCTCAGGCAGACTGTAGGCTGTATATAAATCAGACTGAGACCAGAAGGGAGTTTAGTAGTCTTAACCTAACCCCCAGTGAACAGAAGTACACATCACAACTCTAACACAAATTCTCCACTAACTGAAGGAGAGGCCTGGGTGTTCAGGTAGGGGCTGAGGTGTGCTTTTCAGATCCATGTATTTCTAGCCGCTGGGTAGCTGTTCTGCGGATACAGAGTATTTTGTTCTTTTGGAAACACAAACATACTGGCTCAATACCAGGGAACCATGGGTTATTTAAATGTATGATTTTTATTCTTGACATTGGAATGAAGGACGCATATTTGAAATATACTGCCAAGGACAACAGTCCTAAACTTTAACATTCTCATCTTCTATTGAATTGAGCCCAAGGTGCTGTATATGTTGACAGGGGGTCTCCCGTTGCAGAGCAATTTGAGTTGAGGTCTGTGTGTTGAAAGGAATTACAAAATCCAAGGCAAATCAATATAGGACATGCTACTTTTCCTGATTTCCTTTTACTTGCATGGTACTGTAGCGAAACTCTAGTTTTGCTGTGACACACACACACACACACACTGAACCAAAAAAAAAAAAGAAAAAAAGTACTTTTTTTTTTTTTTTTTTCACGGATGCATGACACAAATTCAAAACAATAGATACTGACATTTTTCAAAACTAGAACGACTAGCTAAGCTCCCGTTTCTGACCTGTTAGCCTGCATTGGTGGAGAATGTTCTGGTTTGAAAGCTGGTATTTCCCTCATTACCCATTCCGAGCCAGACTACAGCGTACACATGTACCATCTCTGCAACAGCTCACAAGGGAGCTATCCCTCATCTGCTTGCACCCACAGTCTGCTACACAGCAGTACCACGTTGTGCTAACCATTAGTGGTACAGCATCCATTATTTGTGGGAAGAATTTGAATCAGCTCTAATCCAAACTATTTACATTACAAAACAAATACATTTCACAGTAAACGCAACAGAAAACAGGCTTGCCTGAGGATTAGCATGTGACGAGAAAGCCCCTTACAGTTAGCACTTATGATGTTTGGATAAGCCACCATGGTGAACTACTGCAGAAAGAACAAAAGAAAAAGAAAAATCAACCAAATTGTGACACCTGTCCCCGCCCGCCCGACCCGATCAGGCTGAAACCGTAAATTGGTGTAAATCAGGAGATGGTAGGGTGTTCAATCCAATATTTTTTGGGTGATTTGTCTTGGAATTAGAGAACTGCTGTACCTCGGAGGCAGGGGTTAGATTTTCTAATAAATCTACTGGAGAAAGAGGTGCCCTCAGGCAGACTGTAGCCTGATGCAGGCAGGCAGGCAGGCAGGCAGTCTTCTCCGATGTTCTCTAGATTTCCAGGTGAAAGGTCTCTAATCCATCACAGCTGCTTCAGGATTGATTCAAGGTCACGGTTACCTGCCTGGGCTGGAACTAAGGCTGCTGAAAGACTGATACATGCCTCTGAACCTTCTAACCCATCAATCTCTTAAAGTGTAAAACATGACACCCCAAACACTCATCCTAGGAAGACTTCTCATGACAATCTGCATTGTGAACACTATATAAGAAACACTTTTACTGCACCCCACTCATTTTTGTTGTAAACTGTAGATAATCCCAGACTGCAGCTAGCCATGCCCCTCTGACAAAAAAAAAAGTCTTATTGTGGAAGGGTGGTGGGCAATTCACTGACACAAGGAGACAGTACTTTATTTGTAGCGCCGCTCAGGCGTACTGATTTATTTGATGCAGTAGATGGCGCTGTTGTCCGTGTTCTGGATACTGACAACAGTAACCAGAATCACGGCGTTTACCAATACAGGTATAGGCACAACAAGTGCTCGCAAATAATAATGAAAACCAAAGGCGAAAGAAAAAGGGAAAACAAAAGACAGTAATAAAACTACAAACAAAAAGTGCTGCTTACGCAGTGCCCCCACTGCCGCTAAGCCGGTCAGAACGGGCCTCCGTCCTACGCTCAATTACCCTCTATACACTGGGATGGCCGGAGTTCCCCGTACAACTAAGCACGTCCCCTCGGGTACGTGGTGATTTCTGTTATTTCTTTTCTCGATAAATTATTTTAAGGCCGGCTGTTTTTCTCAGCCAGTTTTGCCTCGTTTTATTTTAAAACTGACGTCTTTCGTCAGTGTCACTGGGTATTCCCCAAACACGGCCACCCGAGCGCCCAACCAAACCCGATCTTATGGGCCGAGCAGTCTCCCAAGGCCCGCCCCTCAGCCACTCAGAGAGAGGGAAAGCACACACACCCTCTTCCCCACCTCTCCGTGTCATCGCCATGACCGACAGGCGGATCCCACGAGACTGCTGACCTCTACCTGCAGTAATACGGATGTGCCAGACAGTCAGTCCAGATCTCCCCTGTTACAATTATCAATATGCAAAAATCAGTACACCTTATCAGAAGTTGTGACAAATACTGTTGTAAACACGGATAGAGTATATTGCTTTACATAGGATTAGTTGCATTAATATAGTAGCTTTTTCTCCATACAAAAATACAGTGGGATGACAGGGATAAAGACTTATAAAAATACATGAATACCAAAAGAAAAACTAATTATTATTATTAAATCATGTTATTGATGCCTGCTCACTTCAAATCAATAAGAGTATTGTGTTGCTACATCATTTTTGTGCATTCTCAATAATATATGTAAGATTATTAATAAATATTTCATGTCTGACCCCCAAAAAAACCCTCAAATCTATTTGTTTATTTTATTAAGAATTTCCGGCGTGGCACTTTCAAACCAGTATGGCTTACAAAGCCAACTTTAATATGATGGTCGTTGAGAGATTTGTCAAAGGGGGTCTTACCGATACCACCCACTGGTTACACAATATGGGAGACCTCTGTCTGTCCTGTGCTACTCTAATCTTACAACAGAGGAAACAGGCCCCAGTTCAGAGGCCAGACTAAGAACTAAGAAAATAATACAACTTTACACCAGTTTAACTGCTTGCACGAAACAAAAAGGGACTGACTAACAAGTTCAGTGGAAGGGTACAATTTGTTTGCAAAACCTTCTCCAAAATGAAGTAATACCAGAGGTAGTTATTGCCAGCTACAAGCATTGTTTACACTGTTTGGGAAATCTCTTAAACGAAAGGATAGGGGGGCTTGCAGTCTAAATGCAATTGTTTTCATATTGCAATATATTTTGTCCAGTAACATGGCCAACACTAGCCCTGCGCCTAGTCCTGGGTGTCAGAACTACCTTTAATTAAGTATATTATTTAAATGATCAGGAGCCAGAAGTTGATCAATAAACTGGCTCACCTGTAGCTGCACAAACTCCTGTTAGTAAACCTACAGACTTTTTAAATCTGTGATAAGTGTGTTCAGTTCAAACCAGCTATACACCAATGACCCGATTGTTCAAACTCCTGGCGATTCACATAATATACTACCTGACAAGGGAACTTCTGAATCCCAGGCCAGGGTTCTGAGCTAGTACGAGCTTCAAGCCCCGATGTAAGGGATAAGCCACACTGAAGGGAGATCCCTCATGACGAGGTCATTTCCGATTGGACGGTTCTTGAGGGTGGTCACCCGAGCACAGTTGACTGTAATCAATGCATTTGCACCCTCCCAAATAAACTGTAACTAAAAGAACATGGTCCTGTAACTTGGGGGCAAGGCAATCAAACACTTGTAATGGTTTCCTATGCAAAGCTTCAAGCTAGCACACACCTTATGCAAAGCCTCTCCTCACACCATGTGTTTAAATCCTCTTTGCACGATACGAGCAGGCTTCCATTTCCTGATAGAACACGTTTAACCTCTAAGTAGCTGCTTGTAGATTCACACATTAGTACAAGCACAAAGCCAGCTTAATTACACCTAAGACAATAGGGATCTAAATGTGGTGTCTGTGTGTGTCTGTAAATGCCCAACGTCCCGGCTAGGATTTAAAAGCTAGGGGTGTTAATTCATTGTGTATCAACTCAATGCTTCCTTTTTTAAATTTTTATATATATCCATATATCCATCCACAGAGGAGACCAAATGTTTCTTGAATGATAAATGCATTTGATTTATAGTTGGTATGAATAAATACTACCCCTTTCTCGGGTAACCTTTTTATTTATTTTTTTAAAACTCAAAACAGCCCATCATAAATGAGCTGCATACGACTCTTGAGCTATAGACAGCTCATTGAGCTCTACAATACAGCTCTTTTGAAGTAATGGGTTTGAAGAGACTGCAAGGGCAATCTGTAGTCTTAGGTAGAAACAGTAAAGTCAATGTACAGCAGATAACTACAGAGGCCCAGCCTAAGCGTACTTGTTACTATTCGGTCTGCTTTATAGTAAACTAAACTTTTTTTTTTTGCCAGTATTAATAATAATAAAAAATGCATGGCTCTAGGGTCCCCCGAGTGGCTCATCCAGTTAAAGCGCTGTCTCGGGGAGCACAGGATGAGTGACACAGCTTGGACGGCGCCAGTTGACCAAACTTTGCTGGGGACCCCGAGGGGGGCGTCACATTGGCTCAGATGCTCCCGGGGTGAGGGATGGGAAACCGGCAGGGATTGCTTCTCCTCATCGCGCAACAGCGAATCCTACTGGCCAGACACCGAGCACATTCAGAGTGGATAAGAGGCAGGGTTGGTCTCTGTTCTCTGGGATCGGTAGCCTGCCCACCTCTACTCTGGATTGCTCGGCGTAGGAGAGATTCTGGCTTAAGGCTTGTGAGATTGGAGGACACCGACATGCCCTCAGAACGTCTGTGCTGTGAGGGGACGCACTGCATTGAAGAGAAAAAGCATAATTGGACAAAAAAGATAAGTCTGTTCTATCCCAGATTCAACGATTCAGTAAGCCATTCCACTGAAATTTTCTTAAATTATTTTAAACAAAGTCAGACAGCTGGCTTCCTTTAATAAAGCCTATTTGTCTCTCCATTTGTCACAAATGGCCAATTAACCTGAACTTGATTATTGTCTTTGTAACCCGAGAGCATTCAGGGGCTTGTTCTCAGAAGACATTATTAATTAGCCTTTAAAGTTCTTGTCAGCTCTTTAGTTCACAGTGCAGAAGTATTGGGAATACCTACTAAAACACGGGACAATGTGACATTCAGCAGAACTCAGCAAGCAGTTCAGCAACAGGCCGCCTTGCAGCCAAAACATAAACAAAACTAATTATGGCAAAACTCTTTCCAATATTACAGAGTTTTGCTATTTTTCGAAACACTTGCTTTTAAATTGTGCAGCTTATTTATTTATTTATTTTTAACATTAACATTATCCAAGCAAAGTTCATTTCACTTGCCGGGACCAAAGCAAGAAAACAATTTAGAATCTGCCCTAGTCTGAGAGGCTGGGTGATGAAATAGGATAGAAGATACGATTATGAAAACACTGCTAAGCACGTTCTCTCAACATCTTCATCAAAATATTTAGACTTAAAGGAATATGGGCTTAGTCGAAGGGTCAAAAAGGTCAACATAGCTTTCATTCCACCTTCTACTCATATTCACTCACCCTTACCCCATCTAATAAATAAACACACACACCCTAACAGACACGCCTAACATGCAAAGAGCAAAACAGGCAGAGCTCATTCAATGTTATTTACAGCTCCTGCAGCATACTTACACCTTGTGCATTAACTGTGAATTATAGAACAACTGGACACTGTCTCTCCCACTGTTCCCTGTGGAGGGCAACCGTTCTGTTCTACTCGTTATAACAGAAAAGAGGACACTAATTCATGATACTTGTTCTAAAATCGCTGCTTACTAATGAAATGCTTGAGCCCTGCTTTTAAAAAGTTAACGGTTTTAGTGGAATACCAGGATTACTTCAGAGATAATAAAATAAATAAGCTTAAAACAGTTATACTAGCGATAGTGGGATGGCTGTGGCGTGTCCCTCGGTAATAATCAAACTCCTGTGTTTGAATAATGTCTTGTAAGACATAACAGTGTCATTATCCCTTACTGTTACTTGAAAATTTCAGTAAAAAGAATTCAAAACTAAAATCAAGACACGTTCACATTGAATTTTAAGAAAAAAAAACCCGAAGTAGTTTAGAACAACTACCACAACTTTAGTAAATTAGAAGTGACTCCCCAACTGATATTGTGGAAAGTAAGTAAAACCTCAGGTAGTGCGAGGACAAAAGATAGGGAGGTCATGTGAGGGAAGTTCCATTATTCCCTACAGGGGTTAATACACAGACGTGTTTGGAAATGACCATTCTTTGTACAGTATAGGAGTACTGAATACTACACAGAGAAACAAAATCAACCTACAGCTTTAGATATAAACATGGAAGAAACCCTAAACCCATAAGACGGTTGATAACTGAGTGTTTTGTATTAGCCACGACTTGGTAAAGGTTCATGAAGACAGATAAGTTAAAGCCCCAAGTATCTTGCCCTCAAACAGTAATCTAAGGTTAATCTTCGGGACAAACACACAACCACTTTGAAGTCTTCCTTTTCCCAGAACGATAGTTATCCTTCCTCATCAGTATCTGATATTGAAAATATGCCACTCACACTTTAGTTAAAAGAAGGTGCTTAGCATCTTGGCGTAATTTAGAACCGTTGATTGTTGATTAGATTTATAAAAATGCAAGGATAAATTCAGAAATTAGATCTGTTAGAAAAAATCACTTTTCAACACCAGCATGTGTTATATTGATGGTCGTTGAGAGATTTGTCAAAGGGGGTCTTACTTTTATTGAACAACTGTCTGGCCTGGCCTGGCCTGGCCTGGCTTGTGCCTTTCTAGACCATGAAGCCCTGTGTCAAAAAAAAAAATTCTTCCTCTTACACCTGCCATCCCTTCTTCCATTATGAGAAACAAAACAGAAGAGGCTCTCTCACAACCCCAGTAAGCTGCCACTTTCTACAATTTGACCTGCTGATGGAGAACTTAAAAATCATACAGAAGGTTCCAGTTAAGTAGATGATATGGAACAGAGCACCCCGCCCCTCATCCTTCATTTCTATCACAGTGAATTGACTACATGTAGCGAACTTGACACTTGGCCTGTGTTCTGAAGGCTAATGCACTGCATATGTACAGGGGCATCTTCACACTGTATGCACAATAGACAGGAGTAACATCTTGATGTCGGACCATTCCATGAAATGTGCAAGTTTATTGCAATCAATAAATCAGCAACAACCAACCAATGACTGTCACAAGATATTTTTGAATGTGTATATAAAAATGAGTAGCCTAATGCCTCTGTCTTTTCAGTTACTCAACAATAAGATTACTTTAAAGAATTAGAAACCAAGAGACCAGTACTCACATTTGCACCACAAAACTACAGAAGATGAAATCACAGCCATTTCAAAATGTTTAGGCAAGTCCTTCAAAAGATTTAACGTAACATTTTATATTACACAATGGGACAAAAGGTATTTCTAAACTCAATATGTGCCTTTGTTTGTGAAAGTTAAGATTATGGTTACAAAGCTCGTAAACCCATAAGAACAGCCCTGAGTCCCTAAATAACCCCTTGGGGTTGCTTCTAAAAAGCTTTAGCCCAACACAGCAATTTAGGATCAAGCATGTTTTGACGAATATTTCAAAGTTCAGGCTATCCCAGACAGACAATTCCATGCAAGCATATCGCTGCACATTGTGCTGTTGTGAAACTGCAGAACTGGATTCCACCTTTTGCAATCTGGGAACAAGATGATGCAGGTGAATAGTCCTGGGTTTCCTTGTGTGTTGACTACATTAAAGGTCTACACCTAGAAATTATTAAATCAGTACCATAAGTGAGTGTTACATTGCATGAAGTTAATCTCTACAAGTCTGGAGTATTAGCATGGAAATGCAACAGGATACACCAGTGATAAAGCTACAGATACTTCAGACTTATATAATCTGCAAGGCCTGTGGAGCAATTGTTCATTTTAAATTTTAATAACACAACACACTTGTATGCACAACACCTTTTATCAAGAATTGGGACAGGTTATTAAATCCAGGATGGAGTATTTGTTCAAAAGTTTCTGCAATGATAAAACGCCAAGACTGGTACAACATACATTTTGATACTATTTTATATATCACAGAAAGTAAGTTTACCACATCAATGATATGGTGCGTTGATGTGGTAAGCTTACTTTCTAATCACCCTGTATATATAGACAGCGAGGTTTAGAAAACAAACCAGTCACTAATGTTAGTGAGAGGTAAGGAGGGGATTATTACATTGGCTTGTGTCTAAACGTCTGTTTAGAGAGTTAAAGGCCATCAGTGGGAACCATTGCTAATTTACCAACACGCCCAGCCCTGACGTTTACAAAGGGTACATTAGGCTGTAGACCCGGAACACATACAGTGGCATGAAGAATGAATATCTACTGCATCGTATATGAATACTGGGACTTAAAACAGAGTAACTGCCACTGTAAATGTCCATGAAAGACAATTTCAGACCACACAAGTAAGGATGTATTATTAAAAAAAAAAAAAAACAAGTTCAGTATTACTTTAAAGTATCAATTTCCAGGGACTGCATTATTGAAAACGGAATGCTGCTCATGTGATGTTGCTGACTGAATTGTGCTATACTAAATCAGGAGGTGCTAAAATCACAATTGTTTGACTGTTAAAAAGGGAGACACAAAAATGTTGTAATTAAAAAGGACAGGATGGTACGAAGTGGTGTGAACAAGATTTATACGTGATCTACCAATCAAAAACACTTTAAAAAGAAACACAAACATACAATACAATATCTGAAATTCCCAGGAGTTTGTTTAGAAACCAGTTCTCTCTTTGTTCCTCTTATAATTTGCAGGGAGAGTCTGCATGCCAAGAAAAGTACTGTACATTATCCTGTCCAACAAAGCAACATTTACTTGTTATGCAGCTATAATAAAACAACATATTAAACCACAGCCACTTAAAAATATTGGTTGCTTGCCTAGAAATTAAAGTTTATGGTTACAAAAGAGTGCATGGTTTTCTTTAAATAAAAAGTCCCCACTCAAAGCATTACTTAACAAACTAACAAAAGTATTTAAACAAAAACGTTGATTTTTTAAATGCGAAAGGATGTGAATGTAGCTGGGGTAGAGGACCACCTGCACAGCTTTGCTGAGGGTTTGATGACTGTGTGTGTGCGGGATAATTACAATGCGGTCGACTGACTGGTTTAGGAATTCAGAAAGGTAGGAGACTATTAAGAACATCTGCAAAATAGGTCCTTGGGTGTCGATCAGCATTACATTCATTAAACCATACATATGGATACAATTTTATAAGGGTTTTAATTTAAAAAAAAAAAATACTGGGACCCCAGAAATTGTATTTATACAATCTGAACCCCTTCGGCAAACTAAATCCATCTCATTTTACTTAGTCTAAATCAATAGTAATATGAATGATATTAAAAATAACTAGACTTTCAAATAAAGATTACAATTAAATATAAATGTGTAGTTTAATGTTCCTGTTGCGTAAGGTATAAAGCAACAAGCAACTCAGAAGGTTAATTTAAAAAGACTCAAAGATGTACCCAAGTTCTACCTGGTTTTGTAACACCGACAGCTTTACTTTACTTTCAAATGACCTTGATAAATGTGGCTCTACAAACTAAAAGGACTTGTTGATCTCAGAACACTGGGTGTAAACCCCCACCCTGTACATTAAAAGCAATGTCTAATTAGCAGCCCGACCTTTAGCCTTTTTTAAACAGCAGTGAGTTCACATTGAGAACCAGTGCTTCAGCTGGAAAAGTGTGATGCCATGACAGCCAAATTAGACATTTAACATTTTCAACAAACGTTCCATTTGCGCAGGCCCTAGACCTTGCGAATGGACTGTTCCCCTCCAGTCTCGTTTAAGTACCTCTATTAGTTTCATAATTACTGCCCTGGGAGAAGCGTACATCACAAAAGGGTCCTACTTGTGCTTCAATGTTCCTTGATGATATTGTGGGTAAACTTTCCCATGCCTGGGAACAATGCTACCCAAGGTGAGCCAACTACCCCTCCTCCCCATACAGGGAGCTCTCGCAGGGCCTTTCACAATGGCCATTGAATCAAACGATTCACATTCAGTCTTAATGGGCTGCATTAACACCGATAGCATCACCGGCACACATAGCAGAGATTGTACAGAAGTGTATACTAGCAATACTGCACTATGCTTATGTCTACGGTAAAGCCAGAAGTAGACCCCATTCGAACAAGTTAGAATTTAATGCAATTTGAATGTGGATAGAGGGTTTGGTTGTCTCAACAACTGCTCATTTTAAATGTAATTTGCCATGTCTGTAGTCAGTTTAGTTTCTGGTCTAATATCTTTGGATATCCTGAGCTACTGTGTATGTGTCAGCTATAAACCTCCAGCTTTGAGTCTGCAAATGTTCCTAGCTTGCCAATTATCCCGGTTTAGGTGATTCATATAGATGAGAGAGAGAGCAGGGATCCCTGCAGCACCCCTGCGTATTACATTTAACCCTTTTGAAAGAACATATTATGATGTACTCTCTATATGTATCCACCCTTGTGGTAACTTCTTCAAATTAGTCAAGGAGTATGTATTACATTATTTAATTCAGTTCTGTTTAACTGGGATAAATACTCCCTACAATTCTCATTTACGAGGAGGGCACTGGGTACAATCAGACACGGTGAAAGGATAGGTTGATTGAGAACAGGAAGGTTCATAGAAGTTCCTATTTTTATTTATATTTAAAAGAGATTTGCTTTACCATAGGTCCAATACAGCCTGATCTTCCATTAGAAACACTGCAGACCAGATCTATGCCTGTATCCAAGCTGTACACACTGGAGTAGCAGCTGGAAGGCAGTTTACATGCCTCCCAGTACCTGTGGAATGTTCTGGTATGCCTGCTATAGGGGGAGGGTGAACCGATCGAGTAGAAGAGAACCAAGGAGAGAAAAGAAAAGCACAAATAAAAGAGGAGAGCCCAACACAAAATCACTAGGAAGAGATGTGTTTAATCCTCCCTGCAAGGGGTCAGCTACTGCAGCCTGGACCAGGACTTCACCTCATGACCTTCAGGCTCCAAACCTAGAACTGCTAGGAGAGCAAAAGGAGCTGCTGCTTCAGCCAGCCCAAGAAGGACTGCATAGATTATATTGACCTCCCTTCTTACAGAACACCATCACACTGAGAAATAAGGACACCCTGTGAAAACTGTTGTTTGCTGTAACCCGACTCAGGTTTCTAAAGCTGGGTATTTCTGCTCAATAAAAACATTGGTGATATGAAGATAATGTTCTGGGTTTCAGGTTTATGTACTGCAAACTGTAGTGTGAGAAAAGGTTTATTAGCATGAGCAACATTAACACTATCAGCATCAGCTGGGAAAACTTTATCATTAAGTGCTCCCCCCCCCCCCCCCACAGATACCCATCAGATAAAGGTTCATGTCACAGGTACTGTAGCCTAGCCATCTGACCACCCACCATTCACTGACATCTGGCAGCCTTTGACAATCTCAAGACTGTCAAAAATGAACCAAAGTCAAAACCTCAAATCATTTGTTTAGAAATGGTTTACACTTTCTACAGCCAGGTGTTTATTCAAGGCTGTAAGTTTAATTCAAATGCACAGACAGTGCAGTCAATTTGGAAATAAACCTTTTTTGTGGTTATGAGTAGTGGTGTAGTCGAGGGTATACGCAGGTAAACAGCGTTTACTCACTTTTTAATTTGGGCAATAAAGCGTTGACCCACTTCTCATAAGGGATATAGAGTTTACTAATTTCTACTCTCCTGTGATGTGCAAATACTTGGTTAAAAGACAAGATATTTTAACAGTGAGCATCTGTGTTGTGTTGCTGCACGCAAGACTGACAGCTGAGAGCTTGCATTCAGAACTGTGGCGTGAGCAGGGGGGCATGGACCTTGGACTGTATGTTCTGTTTGTGTGTGTGAGAGTGTTCTGTGATTGGTTGTTTATGTTCTGTTGTTAGGCACATTGGACCTGCTAGTAGCCTTCATCCTAGCCCATGAAAGGACCCTCACAGAACTGTTCACATGAAGCGCACCATCGGGTCTGAACAGCACCAGAGAGGGAAAGGACTGTATGGGGGGCCCTGGTTGGCTGAGGGCCAATAACAATGTATCTCTTCATGTTCAATCTATCTCTGTTGAATCTATCTGTTCAACTCCAAACAGGGGCGTTTACCCACTTTATTTACCACCACACCACTGGTTATGAGGCAGCAGTAGAAAGTTATGTATTTATCCACAAGCAGTGGCAATGTGAGCTTCTTGCCCTGGAGTGACCCTCCTTGAGGGGGTGACAGACCATCCAATCCATGCAAACCACCAAACTCCTTTAACTTGACCAGAGCCAGGGTTCGAACCACAGCATCCACGGGTATGAATCGTAATCCAGTGAATCTTACCCAATATGAATTACTGACATCATGTAGGTCTCACAGTCTCCAATGCACACGTTATGGTGAATGTGTATTTGATTGAAAATCAACCATACTGATCACTTGTTAAAGATACTTTATTGTTGTTCTTCCGGCGTGTCTGTTCATTCCACTTCAAGATGCCACTTAAAAGAATGCAAACATGCTAAAAACACACAAGTCATGGGACTGGGTACAGTTCTGACGCTGGGCAAACATTCGAGCACTTGTAAAACTCATAGAAGTACTTTTTTTATTAAAAATGTGCTGTGTATGAAGTAATGGAAGCACATATGATTTACTGGAATTATTGTTAGCTCTATGTACCTAAAAGCACTAAAAATGAACCACTGCACCACCTAGCCCCCCCCTCCCAAAAAATACTGTTTTTAAATATTTAACAACAATCAGAGATGCCAAGAACAACATTGGATTTATTATTATTTACTTAAAAGGACATAATATATTAAATGTTATCAGATACTATAAAACATTACATAATTTCATGTTGGGAAATACTGGTCTTAAAAACCACAGGCGATTGACTAAGTATCATATTTCTAGGTTTTCAAAGGAATCGGGGTCAACATCTTGTTCAAAACAATTACTTTGAAACACCAAGTGTTGCGTTTGTGGTATTTAAAATATGTAAATGCTGTGATTTTTCTTCTTTTTTTTTTTTTTTTTTTTTAAAGAGGAGTCGAGAACATTCTTGCACATTAGATATCAACTGTGTAACAAGAAGACACGTGTGTTCTGCACATCGGGATTGCCTCATGCCCTACTACAGCATCACGTAAAGGACAGGCCATTTCAAAGTGTGTGCTACATATTGCATGTGCTTTTAATTTTGTCCCACCACTGTATACATACTGCAGACTGTTGAAGATGATACAGCATTCCACGTAAGTTATTTTGATAGTTATTTTAAGAAGTAGAGAAAGTTTCATTTTGAAGAGCTACATTTACTTGGCACTTTGTTGAAGAGTGTAGGGTTCAACTCCAAACAGCCAATGCAGCAAGCTGTCAAAATCCTTACCCAGGGGTAGTCGGCTCCCAGGGAGGGTTGAGTGGATTGAGAAGATTGGGTTAAATCACGGTACAGCACTGCTCTGCCATCGAACAGCACGTTCAGACAAGGAGGGCACACACACACGCTCGCGCACACAGACACACACGCTGACTGCTGTAGACGGAGTAGCAGAGTGTCGTAGGCACGGCCCACATCCCATGACTAACTCCGCAGGGGATGGAGGCTGGGGGCTGTGGGGGAAGCTCTATGCCAGAGTATTGCACCCAGGGAGGTAAAGGGCAGGAAGGGTCATTTCCTGACAGTCAAGTCCTGCTCTGTGTGTGTGTGTGAGAGAGAGAGAGAGAGAGAGAGAGAGAGAGAGAGAGAGAGAGAGAGAGAGAGTGTGAGTGCTGTGGATCTTATTCTTAAAGTAAGTAGCTTCAGATGTTGCTTTTCTATTTTCCCCTCAAGGTTTTATAATGTTTGCAATCATTGGATGGTTCTCAATAGAATTATTCAAAGACTGTGTTTAGTTTAGATCAGGAGCTGCTCTTCACTTCCAATGACCCACCATAGATAGCTGGAACTAAACCTAGATCACCCAGTTAAAGAAGCAAGAGCTGGCGCCACCCAGTGATCAGCCACTTTGGCTTAAATTTCCTTTTGTTTTGAAGGCAATACACAGAAGTGTTCTAGATGGCGCTGTCACTTACTAAAATAAAGACTTTGGCTGATCTAGCCTGCATGACATATCTATGGCAGACAACTGAAACAAGAGTGGCTCATGAACTCAGTCCAAGCACCTTAACACTTTGAATGAAACAAAGCACAATATCTGAATAAATTGTAAAAAGAACTCTTCAGAATGACAGCAAAATGTCTTCTTACGGAACTACAACATTGTGTAGGCTACAGGTGGAGTGCAGTCAGTTTTTAATATTGGAACAAGGTGAGCTCTACTTTTACAGCATGCTTTCAGGGTACAACCAAGAAACACCTGATGAGGATGTAAATGATCCTGCTGTCCCATCCACCGGATTGAGTTTCACTGCCAGCAGCACTTAACTACTGGATTTCAGTAGGGATCACAGTGTCCCCCCTCCCAGCCTTCAAGGAGTCACCAAAAAAAACATGTTGATTTAGGATCCTTACAGATGTTGAACTTGAAATAATAATTCACTCAAAACTCAAATTCGGCATAACGACCTTTGTTCCTGTCATAATACATACCCACACACGTTTCCAATACAAGCTTTGCTTTTCAATAGTAGCTATATGTAACAAAAGAAGTATACAAAACTTAAGAGCATGTCACATGCTATCAATCACTCTTAGATAGATACAGTCCACTTCCCATGCAGGTGTAAGTGTTTGGAATTCAGAGCAGCTACTTAATCTGTGCCTGGCCTAATCACCCGAGTTACTCTTTAATAATATTTAGCCAGGCAGCCGGCTGTGGTGTGGCTAATGCAGTCCATATGACAGCTTTACGCTGCAGCCCGTTTTGAATTAAATTTCAAAACCACGGCAGTTACAGAAGGCTTTGTGGTTGATATCCTATGCTTTAGAATAGTGTAGCAAAGTACTGATACAGTACAGAAAATTCTTTCAGATATGCAAAAACATCTTCTTGTGACCATGTGTACATTATATTGTATATTATTTTTCATTCGTTATTACAGTTTCGTTATTGGGTCTCTATCAATAGTTTAAAGAGGAAAAATGCAGAAAGTGTCTTTTGGTATTTCTAAATGTAGCATTATTGGGTATTCAATAGTTCTGGATGAAAAATCTTTATACAAACCATAACATTTTACAAAGTGGCAGTTCCTATGCAGAACAGTTGGAGCTGGACTCTTCATAATCAAAAAATGATGATGTTCAGATCAGTTGCTTCAACTGCTGTGGTTCCATCAGGTTTTTTGACTTGGGTTTTCCAAACAGTAAACACTATACTGATAGATCAAACATGGTAGCTAATCTCTTCCTGTTCTGTAGGGTACGAGGTCTGATTGCAGTTCATTTACTGGATCTAACCTAACAAATCACAACCCGATAAGCTACGAGGAGGAAACCACTACAAAAAGGGGGGGCAGTGATAAGGGAGGGAACATTCATTCTGCAGTCTAGCGCTTCTTTATCATTAAACACAACAGCAAATTTACATGTTGCTTTTTGTGTCTTCTTTGAATGTGTAACTTATTTTAAGAGACCAGGATGCCCCCCAAATTGTATTACACAAACATACTGCTGTCTATAGGAACATTACCCTTGCATCTTCATAGTTTTCAATTATACAGCTGCAGGAATGCTTGAAGACTATTTAAATAGAATGAATATATCTGCCTCTTGCTGAGGGGAAGCCACAGGAGTCACCTTTCCTGGGACAGCCACTGTTAATGGAGAAAGGGTACACCTTACACTTTACAAGGTTCAACAAGGTAGCATTTGGACTTTCAAATGACTAAGACACTATAAAAAAAAAGAGTGAACCAACAAACCCATGACATTTAAGGCCAGGGGACAGACAGATTTGTCTATTCCATAGTTTATCTGAGAACAAATTACATCTTAAAATATATATTTCATAGTTTAACAAATCACAAACTATAAGCTATACTGCATTTGTTCCCATTTTCTAGGTTTATCTTAAACTGATCTAAAAGCCAAAGGTTTTCCTTAAGGAAGCAAAGCCTGGATATACACCAGTTTACTTCATGCTGAAGTGGTCATCAGAAAAAGCCTGAATGCAAACAGTAAAGTCCACAAGCAGGAATTTTTCAAGGATCAAGAGCATCCTTCTCAGCATCCTAAAAGTGACAGGCCTTCCAGCATGCTTCCAACAGACACATCTATTACAAGTCTAATAACGAGTGCCTAGAAACCCTCCTGTAAGCTTCTCCTCTGTCATGTATACATCTCAATAGAGCCCCCAAAATATACTGCTCGCAACACATTACACATCACATGCTCCAAAAACCAGGACAGAGTCTTTAACGAAAAGAAGAAAAAGCACCTTCAACCGTTAATGTTCATCAGCGCAGAAAGAGTACACATCCCCACTAGTATCTAGAGCAGGGATCTCCAACCCTGGTTCTAGAGAGCCCCTAACCAGCAGGTTTTATAGGTGTCTTTACATCATCAGTGGCTAGAGATCTGGAACACCTGTTAATCTTGACTAATTAAGCCAATAATTGGTTCAATTAAATAAGAGATTGGTTGAAACGAAAACCAGCAGCCACAGTAGCTCACAAGGACCAGGGTTGGCGACCCCTGATCTAGACCATCCAGCACACTGTTGAATTTGAACCTTCTCTACTGCATCTATTCCACAGTTACATTTCTGTGCACTCAGTTCAGTCCATTTACATTTCTGAAAGGTAGGTTCTACTGGTAAGAAACACCCTTGAAAGCTGATTCTTGTGCTTCCACATGCAAACTCAGGTACAGCTTAGGAAGCAACAAGTTAAAAGAGGGATGCATAATATAAATATGGTTAGCCAACCAGTGCAGTGTACATCTTAGCATATTTATGTCATCCAAATGAACAAATCGACACAAAATGATACAACACATTCATCAGTATTCGAATTTGGCCCAACAAAACAATTCAAAAGGAGCAAAATGAAAACAAGCTGGAAAACCAGATCCTGCCCCTGGGGCCCAAGATCTGAGGCTTTTCTTGTTGTTGTAACACCTGAGGCAAGAGCCATTTCCTCAACACACAAATCAAACCAATTACCTGCTCCTTTCCATCCCTTCTTCCCAGCAGCCTGTCACACTCGGTGAGGGGCAGGCTGACTCGCTGGCTGGGGGCAGTACTTACACACCAAACAATCATGAAATACTGAAAGCAGTGAATTACTGAAGGGCTCTTCTATATTTACTGTCAGCATGGCCTGGGAATTAATCAACTCTAGAAAACAGTTGGGGATTATTATTAAATAAGTTAATTTATTACTAAATTTTTCAATGTGCCGAGCGTGTTAATTTTACACATGAACCGAAGACTTGCTATAAAAGCAAAAACCTCTTATAAAATATTACCACAAGAAAAGAATAGCTAAGTAATAGTGTTGTGAAAGCATGGTAAAGGAAGTAAGTGTTTTAAAGCCCAGAAAGGTATGGTTGCCATGGTAAACTATGGTAAATGTATAGTACAACCATGAGAAAAGCATGGGAAAACTACAAAACAACCATGCAAATTTAGTGTGGTAAACTTTTATAAGGGAGTGTATGCTGCAAAACCAAAAGTTTAAAAATAAACTAAAATCTTTCAGAACAGATTCTAAACACATTTCAGTGTTTATTTCTGTAATGGTTTTAGACTACATGTTTAATACAATAATAAATTATAAAATGGATCAGAGATTCTTTGACTTGATTGGTCAATACGAGGGCCTTAATCTCTGAGAAAGGACCTTGAATGTTATCTTTCATGTTTAATCACTGTTCTAAATCAATCCACCAGAAAATGTAAATACAGTAAAAGTATTTTACCTTTTTTCTGCTTGAAAGAAAATATCTGCACATGAATTAATGCGGTCTGTCAATGTAGACCACCTGCTTCCTTGCTGTTCTCCATACATTAAATCTATGTATTTCAATTTAATATAGCAAATAAAGAAAAAAATATACAAAAAAGTATAAATAAATACATAAAATGGAGAATAGTGTTTGCTGTCAGCAGCAATAAAGTAACCACAATAGCACCTAGTCTCCGGTTTGAATGAATAGCTGAAGAAATCAAACAACTCGATGCAGTCGGACTACTTTTAGCAGCTGTTTCAGCATATCACAGTAACACACAGGACGTGCTCTCTTGGACTCTAAAGCCAGGAAGGCGGCTTTGAATAAACTTTATGAAGACACTGTGAACAAGTTTCCTAACAAACAGGAGTAGCATTAACACATGTACACTACTCGATCATTTTAAATTACTAAAACTTTAGTATTTTTGCTAATTAAATTTTAGGACAAACAGTAACTTACTATTGAAACTTAAACACACAAACCTGCACTTAATTCCCAATTAAAATAAAAGTACCGGTACTTTTATTCTTTTAAATGTTTTACAAACAGTTCACAAACCATTTTCGCTTTTGTGTACGAGGTACCTGAACTGAAGAACAGCTCCATGCAAGTATAAGCTGCTTTTTTTTTTTTTTTTTTCCTTAGTTTAGGCTTTTGGAAATACCCACAAAGCACCCATCACTGGAATAATGAAGCCTGAAGGCTACCAGACCACAGATTGAATTCCGAGCAAACTGCATTACAAATGGAATATTGAGGAAAACTTTTGTATTCATTCGCAACTAAAACTAGTGCTGCATTCAAATTATGAAAAAAAAATAAAAGAAAAACTGTATATATCATCTAGTAAGGCCCTTCTCGTTTATGTTTTGCTAATTGTCTAACCTGCTGCTGACTGAATCCTCCTTGCTGGTGTGAGCAGCAGACCAGACAAGGACAAGACAGAAAACGCTGTTTTGGGGCTGGTTTGGGTGCTTTTGGTGCCTGTGCTGTCTCTTTCACTTTTTGAATGTTATTATAGACTGCTTTTAAATCACGCTGTTACTTTTTACTGTTCCTAAAGTAATTTTATTGCCATTATATATTGCTCAAATAGCAACTACTTTGCTGCTGTCTACTACTGTTGACTACTTGCTGCTAGCCACACTGCTTTTAACTTCGCCACTGTGTGTTTCACAGCTATTACAGACTAACAGTTAGCTATGTGTTTTTCCAGATTCCTTTCCACTAAGTTGATCCCCAGTTCTGTACCTAATGTATGGATCCCTCGCTGCAATCAATATCTTTCAACACCTCAGGGAAGGGGGTGAAATAGATTACTAGCAATATCTAGTTGGCTTAAAACGGCTCTTTTAAATACTCATTCCCCAAACAAGGCTATCTTTCTTAACCAATACATCTTGGAAAATGGATTTGACTTTGTTGCTTTCACTGAAACTTGGCACTCTCCTGGGGATTTCTCCTCCTTGCATCTGGCTACATCTCCCAACTACTTTTTTCTTGACAAACCTCATAATTCAGGTAGGAGTGGTGTATCTGCTGTCATTTTTAAATCCTCCTACACTGCTACTGCCTTATCTTTTGACAACAATTCTTCTTTTGAATATCTTGCAGTAAAATTTGCATTTCCATTAGGTTTTATTCTTGTGGTACTTTATCATCCACCTAAAGCTACTTTTTTATCCTGAATCCTCACATTGTGCTTTATTTGCTTACCACTAGACTCATCGTCGTGGGTGACTTCAATCTTCATATGGACTCCCCCACTTACCCACCTGTTGCTTCTTTTCTCGGCGTCATTGATTGTTTTGGACTTTATCAACATGTTCGATCCCAAACTCATAACCGTGGCCGTGTTTTAGATCTCGTCTAACCTCTGGTCTTCAAGTTCTTGACCTCCACGTCAATGACTTTGCTGTATCTGACCACTACATTGATTCAACTGATCTTAACTTACTAAGTACATCTACTCCCAAGAACAACAACTTCTCGATCTCATACCGCTCTAATTTGATCTCTAAATCGGGCCTCTTCCTGTATTGGGAGATGATGCAGTTGATCTTTATAACAATTTTCTTAAACTTCTTGGACACTGCTTACTTTACTGAATTACTTTGTCCTTACCAGCCGGTTCGTACCTTTAGCTCCTCCCAGGCTGGCCTGCTGGTTGTTCCTGATGTGAAACAGGTTGGTTTCGGAGGTCATTCCTTTAGCCACCTGGCTCCTGTGCTATGGAATGCCCTCCCCGTTGACATCAGGAACTGCCAGTCAGTTGATAGGTTTAAAAAAGGTCTTCAGACTTATCTGTTCGGTCTCACATTTGGTTAAGGACCTTGAGAAGCTTTCATAGCCAAATCTGGTTTTTGTTTCCTGATTTTATGATTGGTTTTGTTTATTTTCTTTTAGATATTGTATTTTTTTCAAACTGTGTAAAGTGCCTTGAAATGTGCAGGTCTGCACATAAGGCGCTATTATATAAATTGAAGTTGTTGTTGTTGTTGTATATCCCACACAGACATTCACCATCCTATAACTCTATACACGGGTTTATTATTAATCACAAGATAAAAATACAGCTATATTTGTTTTCTAATCATAACCACCCTGTATTTAGACCATTGTAAATTTCACTGAAAAGAGGGGAAAGGTGGATGAAGAGAATACTGTTAAATGACCGAGATAAGTGGCCAATTGTGATTCCACCGTTTTGTATGGACTTCATACAAGTTCAATGGAATTCCGAGAGGTGCCTCAGGTATGATTTTTTAAAGCAGATGAGCACGGTAGAAACTGAAAGAGGTACAGCTGATGTAATGAATAGGGTTTCTCTGCGAGCTGAGGGCATTTAACATAACATTTAACATAAAACATTTTGGTCTGTGATTCGGGATATTGGTGGTACCTGCTCTTTAAATGGTTTACCAACAGAATTAATACTGGAACTGAACAAGTTCAGGGTCTGGGAAATATTATTAATGCCTTTAACCAGTATTTTATACAAGCTTGAACACAATACTTACGCATTGTAAGTGGTTTTGGCACGGTTTAGCTGCAAAAGCTGTGCACCCTTGAGTAATCTGAAATGCATTTAATAATGTCCCAGGACACTTGAAAGATCAGTGTAATTCTAGCATTACACACCCACTCTACAGAACAACATTGGAGCCAATACTGTTTATTCTGTCTCTGGTAAATACTTTGGATTTCAAAACTACTTTTCAAATCCAAAAATAGCAACTGTTTTATCACACTCATACCCCAAATCAACAGATTCAAATAGAACTACACTACAATGTAAAAGATTCCTTCAATCAGCCCCTCTTTAAAAGGATTCACAATAATCATAATAATTAATTGACTTCACATTTAAGAGGGCCATTATGAAAACTCACAGTGGATGCAGATGAGTGGGGTTTTGTTGAAACCCAGCAGGCTCTACACAGACATTCAACCCCTGCAGAACGTGCCTCTTGTGCCTCAATTGAATGGCTGTTAGCTGCGGCTCAAAGCAATAATTGCTTGACAGTTAAATTAATTTCACCATTATCTGGGATGCAGTGCTGGAAAAGAATCGCCACAACAGTTATAAAAACTGACAAATTACACCCTGATTTCACTGAAACATTTCTTGCAGTGTTTAACCTCCTAAAGAATCCACAGTCAAGTCTGCTTAGAAAATATATTGTGCCACAATGTATGGAGACTTTAACAATGCAACAAGTTGCGTTTTTGATATCTCCACTTTAAATGGCTGGGCACATTTGATAACTTGGTGTTTTTTCACATTTCCAATGTGTTTTTGTTTCAGATAATATTAAGAGGAGGAGTGATATTAAGTGGGTTTCACTAGTTTAACTAGTCTTGCTCGTCTTATAATACCACCCCACCCCCTTTTTTTTAGGGGGGCCCTTAAGAACCAGTGACCTACAGTTCTCATGACTATGGAACCACGACAATAAACAGACTCAAGTATTTATAAACAAACTTAAAGTTCCTTATGCCAATAATGTTGGCAAAGACAGCAGCAATACAAGCTCAGCAACAGCCCTGCTTCCAGCTGTGTATTTGCTGTTTTGTATTTCAGTTCCAGTGATTATGTTTTCTCTTCTGCATTACCACTGCTGTACCACTACAGCTCAATTCCCCTTGCTGTCAATCTCCTGACTGCTCCATGTCAAGATGACAGCCACAGTGTCCTGAACACCACCCAGAAGCTCTGCAGGGAACAGTCTCTTCATTTACACACCCTGCAGGTCTTCACCTACAGAGTAACTTCCTCAGAGACAGCAGGGGGGACTGTGGGATGGGCACAGCAATCAGCTGTCTAGAAGTACTTACTTCAGGTGAAGTCCAAAAAACAAGAAACACATACCTGGAGGGCAGGAGCACTGTGCCTGCAGGTCCCTGGCTGTCCGCAGTCTAGGCAACGCTTCATTTAACCTCTACACACAAGAAAGAGGGAATACACGGTTAAGAGGGAACCACAGTAAACCAACCACTAGACACATTCCTGATCCTACTCTTGGGATGCCCCAGTGCTATATAGCATGCAGAACTGCCCTTCCTATTGTTTTACTGTATAAACTTTCCATGTGTTAAACTTGTACTTGACATGCTTCTGCTTTGCTCCGCTTTACTATACTTCCCTCTGCTGCATGTTGAACTTAGTTATCCTTATAGGATGGCACTAGAACGCAGTACTACTGCAAAGGGTACAGTACTAACGTAATGTATTAGTACACAGAGTGGCATTGCCTTACTGAAAAAGGAAAATGATCTTCACACACACTACATATCACAATTTCTTGCACTTTAAACACAAATTAACGCCGTTTTCTTACAAGATTTTGCCACCCATGTTAAAAAGTACTTGTACATGTTGAGCACGTGCGTAATTACCCCACAAGCCTCAAAATAGGAGTGATTGGTTCCAGCTAATTATATTTAATTTAAGAGTATTATTTTTCGTTACAAGAACTCTATTTACTTTTTTTAGAAACCCATCATCTTTTATTATTTTTTTTAATTTACATTTTTGTAACTTAAGAAAATTATGTACAGAAATGTATTTACGCACTAAAGTAAATACTACTAAAGCTGAATTGCAAATAAAAATATTTTTCCATTTTCCTAAACCAAATTCACATGTATAATCGAATTTTCATAAAACATCACCACAATTAATTAAGCTGCGTTAGAGGATAAACAAAACTTGTATTAGTCCTCATTATTTAATTCACACACAAAACAAATGCATTCGTTAGGAAGACCAAAGGTGTATTGCAGACTATACAAGGTGTAAATCGAATCAGAAATGATTACTACATATTGCAGGTATAACCTATAAAAGCTTCATTTCTAGGTACATCCATACGAAGGTAAATCAAGGCCAAACCATTTCATAGAGTGTATAAAAGATTGTATTTAAACTGGAGGATTCCACAGCAAATCTGCAGCGCACAACTGCATGAAATATATACTGTAACTAGCAGATTTAATCCCGCCTTCACTGTGGAAGAGTCTTAGTGAGGCGCTGCAAAGTCCTACTGGAATAATTATTCTTATTATTATTATTATTATTATTATTATATAAAATAGGCCTTCGTTAAGGTGAATATGGATGAAACTGGTTTTGTTGTAAACGTCTCCCCCCTCCCCGAAAATATAAAACGATTGCATCATTTTTGGTTATGAATAGTTCCGTTTCATAAAAGTTGTCAATACATGTTGGTATTGTTCATATTTGTTCCAGTTACCACAAGCTTTTAGGTCTACAGAAATTGCAAGACTAGCTTAGTATTGTGCTTCAGTAGAGGGCAACATGAATTACTTTGGGTTCGCTGCAATTGACACATTTTAATACGCAACTGGGGGACTCCGTACTAACCCCAGGATCATCCCCAGTTAGTACGCTCCGTTTAGTTAGTTGCAATTTACCCAACGTGTAGTTAATGCATTTAAATGTATTTAAAAAGGGGTTACAAAAAACACAAAACATGCTTCTTTTGCAGCAAGACATACAACTTTCCTAGAAACCAGATCTGTCTGGAAACGGATGATGGAACTGACTCATTCAGTGTTTAACCGGGAAATCTATGACGCAATCGGTGTCTAATTCACAACCAAGATCTAAACTGACTGGAGGGGATTTAAACTTAATGATAGTATTTTAAAACCACACATTACTATCAAAACACATGCTGTCATAACATCCCAACAAAAAAAAATATTGAATGCAAATAGGCTTAAGAAGTGTGCAGACAATCCAAAAATAACGTTACATGTAATTTGCCACATTTGCTTCATGTACGCTGTCGACGTCTTTTACGGAGCAGTTATATCCGGAGTTAAAATCATTGCCAACTTTTATCAGTGAGCATCTCTGCGCTATTATTTTTAGCTCACTTCAAGGAGACCCGGTGGCTTCCTTGCGTACTGTCTACATTCATTACTCATACCAAAGCGCTCATATGCTGTATCAAGACAAGTCTCCGACACCATTTCGATAGCATCTGGGAAGTGTAGCTACAAGATAGAATTACCATACTGCTTTTAGAACAGTCTGCTTTTTGTTTGCTTTTCAATCATGTCTTACCATTTGTTTAAATCCCTGTTATTCTTTTTGTACAAACTGTTTAAATATCCGAAGGAGAATGTTATACAATAGTTATACTAGCTGCAGTGCCCGTTTTAGTCTCTGGATGCCTCTAGTTTAGACTTCCAGCATTTGAATTTATGAAAGGAATACCCACTGTCCCGCGATAGAAAAAAACAAAACACATGTGCTGCTTACAAGACACGGAATTGTTTTAAACACTAACAAGGCTAGTCAAGAGTTGGTGAAATAACTCTGGCGTTTATATCAATTCTACTTTTTGGGGAGGCAAAAGATCAAGGTATTCACTGTAAAGTTAGCAATGTTTGTAAAAATTAAATTTACTAGTAACATTCCATTCAAAGTGTGTATTTAAAGAGTCCTAAATGCTACTGGTAACAATAACAGTACTGTATTCTATTCTTTGGCAAAAAAGGGTGCAAATTTCTCTTTTGGCGTATGCGAAATACTGACCAATATCTTAATATGTAACAGTTACAAACAATAGCAACAGCACTACCGTACCATATGAAACCAAAATAAATAATTGTATACAGATACAGTTTATCTAAATCAATCCCGTTCATCTGATACTGCATACATAGTGTCATGATTTGAAATACTGTAGCGGATATGCAATTCTTACCTCTTGCAGAATACTTTCTATCGTATCTCGGATCACAGGTAAGAGAGTCCCACCCTCAGTAAGAATACTGGTTTCTGCAGGAGCAAATACTGGTGCGTTTCCTTTCTCCAAAAGTTTCACTCTGTTTTCCAACTGAAAAGTTTTGAAGCTCAACAAAAAACAAAATGCCACCGAACTGACTGCCATCATGAAGCACAGGCATGTTGGTAAAGACGCCAAACACCTGAAAAACTCAGACTTGGGTACCACTTTCTTGACGTCTGAGTTTTTATTTCGGTTTAGTTTCTCTGTTGAATCCATCTCGGCTGCAACTTTAAAAATAAAGTTTCTCTGTGCCACTTCTAGTTACGCTACAACACAGCTTCTTTCCAGCTTTTCTTCTACAAACAACCTATTTGACAAAACAGCAAGTCAAAATAAACTTCACACGATTACTTCATTAGGGTTCAACTGGACTTGGTCGCTTCAAAGAACGTTGGCACGTAAACCAAGCTGGCACAATCGGGTCTCATCAGGAGTATTCTAACCAGCTGTGCGAAATGTGGAGCCGGTTGAGTAAACTCGCATCTGCTCATCCAGGTTCAGCTGTGTTCAAAGTGAAGTGATCTCGAGCCAGCCAATTTACTTTATGCAAAATTAGAATTCTGGCCAGTCAGAGATGCGGCCGCCCCTGCAACCACGTGGGCGGGGTGTGTAGCACAGAATTAACCAACATAAACAGTCGGTGCGAGTGCCCACAGGAGTGTTTACGCGCAAAGAAATGCGCTTGTGTTTCAGTGGTCTGTTAAACTGATACAGATGGGATCCATTGTCACCACCTAGTTTAGAGAGATGCATTCTAAACTGTAACCCCGTTACAAAAATATACCACCACGCATGCCAATATACTACAAATGTGCACTTCGAACATAATAAGCATTACATTCAGCATTGCAGCCCTTCATATGCAGAATAATTAGTCAAAAATGTTGCACTTTTTATAGACATTTAATGAAACCTTCCAAATAAAAATGAGTTTTTGCCAGAATCGCACATTAAGATAAACAATTTTAATGCAATTTAAATCGCATTTGATAAGGATTTTGCTTTGTTTTTTTTATGTTACAATTGGTTGCTGATTAATTAAATAAAGTTCTACATTGGTAGCATGTTTCTACATTCCTGTTGATTTCTTTAATAAAAAAATCTTTAAATACCGCCTACACTACAAAACCAAATGTTTAGAATTAAACATAAACCTTCTCACATTATTATTATTATTATTATTATTATTATTATTATTATTATTATTATTATAAAACAAACAAACAAACAACGTTTTATTGAAAAAGATTACTTTTCGCGTGAAGCAAATATGTTTGTTTTTATTTAATTGAAAAACGGGGTATCTATTGAAAAATAAAAATGTTCAAATAAGGCATTTTTTTTGTTGTTGTTCTACTTTTAAAATTATATATATACATACTGTGCTGTTTTACCAAAAAAGGTCTGCTTCATTTTTCTTATTGATGTTCACTCTCTCCAACTATCTCATGTCCCAAGAAATACAAGTGAGCCTTTAATTCACCCTGACTCATGAGTAAGCTATACCATCAAATCAGTTGCTTTATTGATCAGACGCCAGTTAGATGAAAATTTGAGCTATAGACATCAATATGGACTTTATGCCAGTCGAATAGATTTTCTAAGAATAAATTAAATACACTGCCTTAAACTACTGTTTAGAAGGTTTCACTGCAGGAGCCTAGACCCCAAGCATTGGTTTTCCAGATGCTTATAAGCACATGGCTTAGGGGACTTACAGTTGAAGGCTGATCTGCTGCAGTGAGTTAAACCACACTGCTATAAAGTAAAGGGGGTAAAGTAGCATGCTGTTATTAACACATTTTATATTTAACTTATAAAACATGTCCAATTGTATCATTGTATCATTTGGGAGTACACCAAAGCACCAATAGGATTTTGTCCTCCTGCTTTAGTTTGGTCAGACTTTATCTTTATCTATATAAAACGCTGCTTTTTCACTGTGAGAAATCATTTTGTGGGTGTTTGATTGTTGTAGATATTCATTATAAATGGATTTCCTACAGAATATGTCTCTCCCATAAAATAGTGAAAAAATCCGAATCCAACTATAAAAACTTAAAAAAAGTAAAAAGTTTGAACATCTTGGTACCTAATCACTTCCTCTGCTGTAGGTCACAGTGTCTGATTGCTGTTATAGAATCTGACCTACATTAAAGAAAGTCATTAGCTACCAGGAATCAGATGTTTCAATGTTTATGTCTGGTTTCTAATCTTGGATTACCTTACCTAAGAAATGAATGATTTTTACATTAAAATATAGCAGCATATAGAGGGGCTGATGTAAGGATACGTGCAAAGTGATATGAGGCTGCAAAACACCCATATTGCGGCCCAAATCGGTGTTTTGCACACGCAAACCGCGTTTAGCAGTCGTAAAGTGGGACTTTAGCAGCCACTAAAAATGCGGCGTATGTGAAGAATGGTGATCACCTGTCGTTCTGCACCCGCTATCAAATTAGCACTTTGCCATCATTAATCCGTTTAAATGATATTGAAATGTATTCAAATAAAGAAAAGAGCATGGAAATGGGTGGGGATCTGGAATACTAAGCGGGCGCAAACATTATAATGAGATGTAAGGATTTTGTCTTGCACTTGGGTAATTGCTGACCCTCCAAAAACTTTGCACCTCCTGTTACAAGATGCAAACCATTGTAGAAGCGAGTAATTAAGAGCTGTATAAAACCACGCACCTGCAGATACCTGTCATTGGCCTCAGGATGGCTGCTGTGGTTCATTTCCTGATGCGGCAACACTTTTGTTGAGAACAGGCAGGAAAACCTTCGGAGAAGGGCAATACGGAGAAGACCCTGCATATTCAAACCCAGGGTCACTTTGTTTGGGATGCTGGAGGATGCGGTGGTAAGGCATTATCGTCTCACTACGCAGGTCATCCTAGACCTAACAGCTTTGTTTCACCTTTTTATTACCTGGGTGACTGTCGTCCTGGTAACACGACAGCATTGACTTTCTCCACTATAGAGGACTATATGGCCTCCTTGGTAGCATAACTGATGTTGACTGAGGCTTTTCCAAATAACTCAATTATTATGACCTTAGCCGTGAGGACTTTTAGCTCCTCAGAAAACTTTTTTCTTTTCTGTGTGCCAAGAGGACTTTGCTGCCCTTGATTTTCGTGCTCCACAAATCTCATACAGCGCCTATTGCTGTCTGTACTCCTAACTCACCTCACCTCTAGGCTTTAAATGCGGCCGCTAAATACCCCGATACACAGGCAGCACTCATTGCAACCCTCATTATCATGATTGCAGCTCATTATTTGTGTGTGTTGAGTAATTTGCATTGCTCTTAAGCTTACATAGGTTGCAGTGCAAAATAATTGCCTGGTCGCTAGGCAATTTGGATTTTGCAGCCACAATTGTTTGCACTGCGCCTATCCTTACTTCAGCCCTACTATGTACAAAAACACAAGATTTCCCGAAGTATCACTAGTAATTTAATTACGCATAGTTTTGACCACTTACAGTAATTGTTTACTGCTTGGGTTGTGCAGCATTATTGGAAACACGCCTCATTGCTGCACACATTGGAAACACGTCTCATTGCTGCACATGTTGGAAACACGCCTCATTGCTGCACACATTGGAAACACGCCTCATTGCTGCACATGTTGGAAACACGCCTCATTGCTGCACACATTGGAAACACGCCTCATTGCTGCACATGTTGGAAACACGCCTCATTGCTGCACATGTTGGAAACACGCCTCATTGCTGCACACGTTGGAAACACGCCTCATTGCTGCACATGTTGGAAACACGCCTCATTGCTGCACATGTTGGAAACACGCCTCATTGCTGCACATGTTGGAAACACGCCTCATTGCTGCACACGTTGGAAACACGCCTCATTGCTGCACATGTTGGAAACACGCCTCATTGCTGCACACCTTGGAAACACGTTCATTAATATATTATATATATTAAGGGAAGGAGGCTCTTAAAGCTGAGCACTAAGAGTAAGACTTCCAGTGGTATAATGTGTATTTCTAATCCTGTGCTGAATTGTTATTAGATTAGAGGTGATCCATTTTGTAAGAGCTGCCTGCCTGCTGTATGTATTTTGCTTGACATAGTAAAGTGATGCTTGTCTGGTTACTAGCAGCTGATTGAACTCAAAACGTTGTCAAGTTTGGTCTAACAATAAAGGACCCCAGTGATTCAGCATCAACAACATTGCTGGGGAACCTATTTTCTACCCGGAGCACTCTGTGTAATGAGATGTTTCCTACCCTCTAACTTTATTTCTAACTGTCCTCTGTCCTGGTCTCTGTGCTATCATTACAGCATTGGCTAGTTACCTTAACTGTGAACTTCAATAGAAATCCATTGTTCATGCTTTGTTCACTACACCAGCCATAAACTAATGTAACACATTCATATGTTTATCTATCTCTATATTGTTCTGTAACACGCTTCATTTTCCTTGGGGAGTCTCTCTGTTTAGTTAAATAGTGTTGAAACAGTTATTAAGCATTGAAAACAGATGAAAGATGATCAATTCTGGGGTCAAACTAAGTGTAAGAAATGAAGTTATAAATGCCTATTTACACTGATGCAGTGTTAAGTGTGAAAATCAACACAAGAAGAAACAGACCAGGGCTTCCAGACCACTAGAGAAGGAATTAGTTCATTTATAGTTTTACTTGAGGGTTTGAAATGATATATGGGCCACCTACAGTACAGAAAGATCCACTCTCCATGAGACGAAACACTAAAAGATCTCCCTCTCACTTACAGTTTAATTACAGTATTTATGCTCACTGTTAAACACTAAATAGTGCCAATGCATGGTTTACATCGCTTTTTTTAAAAACTTGACATATGAACTGTTCATCGCACTGTCATGCCAGATTATGAGGTATCTGCACATTGTGAAACATCTCTCCCTTGCTAAGCAGCTGACAGGTGGTGACAGGACCTGGTTCAATTCAAATCTGTGGATCATTCTGTTACCTGCACATTACCTTATCAATATTGCTCCCGGTACTCCTGTGAGCATGGCTATGATTGTCTATGTAATTAAGAAGTCTAATGTAAAGGTTTTTTAAAAAATATAGAGCATTGTCAATTATTATATATACAGGGTTTAACATATTTATATTATTGAAGAATTCAAGAAAGAGCTAGTGTTACTAATACAGACATCAACAAGAAATGCACAGGTCGAGACTGGATACAAACACAGCCTTGTGCTTGCCCAGATCTTAACCACTGTACAAGAGACAGGCTTGTTGAGACCATCTCGTACAGATCTATGCACATTATATATATATATATATATATATATATATATATATATATGGAAAAACTTAAAAATAATGCCTGTCACACTTCCAGAGCTGCTTTGTACAATATGGTGAGCATAAAAACATTTTCAGTTCTGAAAATGCTACATTATGGTAAAATTATAGTAAGGTCTGCTTATGATTTAAAAGTTGCAGTGTCCAACAATCCGGCTCAATTGTACACTTTAAATACGATACCTGCGTGAATCTGTAATTTAATTTAAGAGAAAACCACACTGTTGGTGTACAGGTTTCCTACCTCTCTGAACCCCTCTTGTGTTTCTGTCATTTAAACAGTTATGCCGCTTTAACTACCTGCAGAAGCAGGTTATTAATGACATCTGCAAGCTAAGGTGTAGGTCAGAGAAGCAAAACAAAAATTTAGAGGAAAAAAAAACATATGTTTCCATGTTTTCTGTTAGTTTCTAATTTACACAATGATTATAAGTTTGCTGTAAAAGACTAGCCTACTGAGACTGGCTGTTCAGTCTTCACCACAGGCAACCACACATTTTCTTTGAAGAGGTTACAGACAAGATTGAAATCTCCTCATTTATGTTGCTCACAAGACCGTTGCTGGTCTTTCTTCTGATCAGTTTATTTTCCAAGCTTGATCTTTACTTCCACTTGGGTGAATCTTAATTATCCCGACAAAACTACACATTCCAGGATAAATTGTCCCTCTCCTGTTCACTTCCGTGGCTGCAGGTATAATGAACACCCCTGTAGAGTTCTACATGCAGCATGGGCATGTTGAAACAGGTGTGACAATTCTGGCACTTCTAGGCAGTCAGTTTAACAAAACAAAATAGAATTCAAACAATTCAGGCCATTTTAGTGAAAAACAAACAAACAAAAAAGACCAAATACTGTACATCAGAACCCATCTGGAGTTATGTTCAGTAACAGCAATACAGTTTCCATAATCTATAATTTGTTGCTTTATTATAGCCTACACCTACAGCTTATCTACTGTATCCAGGAGATGCTTCACAATGGGACTTTTTTTTAAAAATTGTTTTCTTAAACTTAATTAACTATAGTTTACTTCAAATCAATCAAAACATTTTCACAGGGATATCAATTTAGCATGATTTTTTTTGCAAACAAGAATTCGCTAATGGGCTGATTGTTTAATTATTGCCAATTACACAGCCTAAATTCAGACTAAACCGACAGTGGCTTTAGGATTACATTTACAGATGAGATAGTCCGACAGGCCTACACATTAGCACTTATATTTGCATACATTTTAATGTTATTTATATTCCTTTTCATGGCCTGTCAGTGTAGTTAAAATAAGCAATTTCTAGCTTCCTATTACCAGTGTGCATTTGGCTCAGTGTCAAGTTATGTAAAGTTTTGAGTGCCCTCAAGTGGCCAAAAAGCAGAATTGTTACTGTCAAATGGTACCTAAAATACCAATTCCTTTTAAGCAATACTTTTGTTTCAGGTCTCCTGTATTTATTGTCTAGAAATATGTAACAGAAAAATTAAGTAAAAGTTTTTCCTTGTCCCAACAGTATTCCTCCATTTATAAAAAAAAAAACACCTAAATGAAAATGAAATAGAACATGTCGGACAAATATGTTGCAACTTAATTGTCCTCTACATAAAAGATAATATGTTCCCTAGTTAATGAAAACACCAACATACTGAACAAATCAACCAAGGTTTCTAATAAAACTTGTTAAAAGTTGAGCCAATCATACATTATGTTTTTGCTGCCACCTACAGGGAAATGCTATATTATGCTATGCAACAGAGCTGTAATTTTTGAATCGCTCACGTATAATTTTCAAAGATTTAATAATCTATTGTCCTACCCCTTTAGAAAATGTGATAAATCAGCAACCTTCCTCTCAGGAACGACAATTCACATCAACATTCTCTGCACCAAATCTGAACTTTGTGGACAAAATGCAAATACGTAGTGCATCTATATGCTTCTAGACAACCTAAATATCCTGACAAACCAGTACTATAAGGATCATGTTATTAGATAGCACCCCCCCCCAAATAAAATGTGAACACAGTTTTTAGTTGAAGTTTTATTGTGAAAGTTACACATTGTACAAAGTTACATCAGACAAAAATGTATCTTGTGGATAGAAATGCAAATAATCATTAATTACACAGCTACCTAGATACACAATAATTTAACCACTAGCTTTTAACAGAACACAATGACTATTTCAAAGCAGACTGACACAGTCCATGTAATCTCCTCTGGAGAATCTCAAATTGGGTATGCAGTTTTTTAAATGGTTACACTTTTGCTTTGTGTACAATATCAAAAAAAGGATGCTTCATGGCTTCACTCAGTGTAATTCTTTTCAGAGGATCGTATTCTAACATTTTTCTGATGAGGTCAAATAGTTTTTCATGGTCTGGATTTTTAGAAGCCATGTAATTCTGAAAAGACAAAACAAACAGAAATAATTATATTGGTATTAATCTACAAGCAAAGATTCAGAAACACTGCCTTTGTAAAGCGTATTATCCCACAGTAGAAGTCCAATGACCCAAGCAACATATATTACCATAATTTAAGATTCCCATTGGATACCAGTTAAAGATTTTCTATTTGTGAGAGAATCAACCTAAGATAAAGCTTCAGTTCCTAAAGTATGTTAAACATAAATCCCATGCTGATAAAACTAGAGCTATTCGTACTATGAAAAGATCAGGACCTACATCCACTGTATAAACATATAAAGGACACATCTGATTACCCTGCGTGTGAAAATAAGGACACATCTTATTGCCCAGATTTATATGCAACTTCTAAATAATGTCAAAACAGAATTTCATTATGATTGCATAGGCAGTTACTATAACGTTATATATAAACTTCTTATGGAATTGTGCACCTCTGATCTCTTACCTTAAGAGGTCTGCAATGCTTCCTAACATATCTGCCTGAGGAACTGTATTCATCCCAGTCTAGTCGGTCTCGATGAACATACCTTCGTTTCCTTAAAGAAAAAAAACATTAGCAATTAGCCAGGTTCTGTTAGCTTTAGCACATATAAAATCACACCATTCAATTTAATTTAACATTTAATAAGTTCACTTACTTGGTCTTCTGCAGCATGTGGATCGGTATTGGTCCCAGAACTCTTTCCATCATGGCAAGATGTTCTTTACTGTCATGTGTCTGTAACAAAGACATGTATTTATTTTTTATACACAGACTTCACATGGGTGATAAAACATTGCCTCTTAGCAGATGTACCTGAATGTGTGTGGTGTGACCAAGTAAAACTGCAATTGAGAAATGCAGTTTGTGCTGCCTTATGTACCATGCTCTTTTGAAATTTAAGAAAAACATCACTCCACATTTAAATGTAGCATTTGTTACTGAAAAAAGGCACCCCGAACTTAGGAAAACACAGGGAATCCAAATGGGCGATTAAGAACAATTGTTTTAAACAAGAATACCGTTTCACTGAAAGCTGTTTGCAACCATGGCTGTGCAACCAAGTCTGTGTACAATTCAATAATTAACTTGGTAATTAAGACTGACCTGGAACAGTGTTAATCCAAGATAATATTCAATTAAAATGCATCCAAGGCTCCAGACATCACAAGACTGATTCCATCCTAATTCTGGAAGACAGATTAAAAAGAGGGGCATTTATAACTAAATGCAATAGTCAATGACAACACAGTAACCCTAAATATATCTAACTACGGTATTCAGCAGTATGCTTTTCTATTTAAAATATGGTAAAAACAGAAACTGCACATGCAAGTGAACCAGTCAATTAGATTGTAATATTTCTAAAAATGAAATTTCTTAATTATCAAATCACAAGCTTTTTGTCCACTTTTGGATTTGCATGTGGGGCACCTAGTCTATATGCTTCATGTAATAAAACACTCACCTAGAATGACCTCAGGAGCTCTGTAATGCCTTGTTGACACCACAGAGCTATGGTGCTCATGATCATATGTTGCATTACCAAAGTCTACAATCTTGACATCCGGGTTCTTCAATGTTCTTTCATCCCGTTTCTAAAGCAAAAAAATGACACCCCCCCCCCATCAGAAACACAAATAATGAAGAGGAAAAACTATTAACATTTGACAAAATCATTTACCATTTTGGCATTGTATTCCATGATGTAATCAGAGTTTAGAAAGAGAATATTCTCAGGCTTAAGGTCTGTGTGCGTCAGCTTGTTCCGATGTAAAACTAAGGATATATGAAAAAAAAAAATACATTAAGTAAATAGGAGTTGGTTTCTCTCTTCTAACATTACATCCTACCACACATACTGTTTAATCCTATACTTACTGAGATACGAAGCATACTTACAGTGAATAGCTCTGAAGATCTGGTATGCCATGTGTCTGATCTGATCTAGTGGGAAAGGCATGAAGCTATTCTCCTTTAGAAAGTCATAGGTACTAAGCCCAAGCAATTCAAACACAATACAGACATGGCCATGGTGATCAAACCAATCCAGCATCCGCACACAGGGGCTAAAAGAGAAAATATGAAGTTTCAGGATTTTTTTAAAAAGAATTTGGAACAGTTATCCTTACATCTTTATGGAGTTAACTAAATTACTACACTCCTGTCTTGAAGCTAGAGTACAGCAAGGCAGGTGAAAAGAAGCAACTTTACATGAAGGAATTACACACACATACATAAAGTGCTGGGACAAATATATTCGGATACAAGAATTAGATGTTCGTATTCGCTAGAAATGACAAAAATACCTTGCACTTATTTACTGCCTCGGTAGAAATTGGGCAAGTTTAAAAAATATCAAATGAAAAAAAACTGTGATATCTATATCTATATAAAACTGTGATATCTATATCTCTATAAAAAAAAAAAACCACAGGATTAACACAGCAGCTCTTGAGCCTCTAAAATTTTAAACAGTACAAAAGTAAACAACCCAGATTATGTGCGCTTTCTATGGAAAGTCATCTGGGTCAAAAAACTGTTGTGCTGCTTTAGAGCAAATCAGAATCTCACAGAACAGAAAAAAGGCAAGCGCGTCATTCTGAAATGCCTCACTTAAACAGGCCCAACTTGATGGAAATGTGTAGTGATTTTTATATAGATTGCTTATATTAAAGATTTTTTGTTACCACTTTCTTTTATGTGGAATGTAAAACGAGAACGAAAACTTTGAGTTTTTTCCTCTTCATTTTACAACGCCATTTCCATGTTTGTTTAATTTGAAGTGTTTAAAGTTAAATTTCAGTTTTCGTTTGCTTATTCAACTACAAAAAGGCACAAGTAAACCTCATGTTATTATGAAAACATGTCTGGCCACTGTTTACTGAGAAGAAACAATGGCAAGGAATGAAAAAAGCAATAAAATGCTGTGTCAACTTTATGTACTTTATTTTGAGAATAAACAAAACAATGTTAAACTTGAACTGTTATTTAGCATCCTTTGTTTTGTAGTTAATTTACTTGTTCTACTTTAACGTTACATATAACAACATCTTGCTGTAAAATACAGGCACACAGGGGCCACGCTCCCCTGCCCCTGCCTGCATTCTAAGCAATATAATGGCTTTTATTACTTTTTGAAAACTAACAAATATCCAAATAAATATTTAAATTATGAGTGAATACCTTAACATGAAAATCCTGTGTTCGTCGCAGCACTAATTTGACAATGTTCTATATAGACACACACACATAAATAAAATAAATAAAAACAGAACTTACTATTTCCTGTCAAAGTCTAGAGAATTGATCTGCTCTAGCACTTCAACTTCAGATCGGGCAGCTTCCCGATATCGATCAACATTTTTAATGATCTTCAGTGCCACATGATTACCCCCTCTATAGAAAAACAAAAACATACAATGTCACACTGTTCAGGCCTGGTTAAAAATTAAAGCTACAAAAGACATTTGTAAATGTGTACATTAACCAACCCTTAGTGGTCCATATATTCAGCGCGTCTCAGGCCAAATTTATTTTCACAGGCGCAGTTTATTTTAGATACGCTTTTAGACGGTTTAAAAGGCACAGCATCTCAACAGGACACTCAGTACTGCATCTCCAGCCCCACCCCTTGATCGCTGTATTTTTCACATACCTCTTCATAGTCGTGCATACATACTCGTTTCATCACCAAACTCCTCAATAATGCGATCCAAGTCATTATTTTATTACTATCTATCTCAAAAAGCTCTGCAAATGTCTGATATTCTTTGCGCGCTGGATGCAGAAGCAGCTATCTTGTTTGTTTATGGCCGTGTTATCTCTTTGGTGCCGGGGCTGTGTATTGCTCAGATCCGCCCCCATTTTTTTTCGGCTTCTCTCTGCCATTGAATGGCTTTCTCGACTTTTTCCGGAGAAAAAAAACGACTAAAGGTCTGTGTTTTACGTCTTTTTGATGATGTCAGACAGGGTCCGACATAGGACCGGAAAGGGAAAATTGTAATGTTGGACCTGGTCCGATATAGGACCGCAAAGGGTCAACGACAGTAAAATATTGTTCAAAATGGTTGATTGTGTTAATCTAGGGATGAAAGGTGTAATGTTAATAAATGGTTACATTTTGTTTGTTTAAAGTACTACAGAAAGTTTATATTTAAAAAAACAATAAAAAATAAAAACTTACTTATAATCTTTGCACTCCACAACTTTCCCAAAGGCTCCTTCTCCTAAAGTGCAAACAATCTCATCTAAAGAGATAAACAGTTTATAATTAGAGTACATGCAAGAAAGTTTAAGTTCACATAAAATCACCAGAATACACAACTACATAAGGCTAGCATTCATTGCACATTTGGATAACTTGTGCATAGGTTTTTCCTCCATTAATTTATTTTACACTGTGCTTTAAAAATGTCTAAATATTGGTTAAAAAAACAAAACAAAAACACAAAATCCCTAATGCGTACTGTTTTGCTATTACTAAAATAAACATTTATTTTTAAATGCTAGAAAGAAAAAAAAAAACACAGCCAAAACATATCCCTATCATGCCCCCATTTTATCCTACACTAACATTGTTCTGAAAAAAGTTACAAAAATATTCTATACATCTTGCTCTTAGCATGTCTCCACTGTGATAGATCAGGTGCCCCTCCTCATCATCCTCAACACTCCTGGATCTTTTCCTGCGGGGACTCCTCTGCAAACGTCAAGTAGCCGGCACCAACGTCATCAAAAACCAGAGTGAATTCAGGGCAGAACGCGCCATTCATTCATTCAGCAGGAAGATATTCAGGCATTCAGATAACGCGCCAGGCCATGGGTGGTTGGCAGGAGCAAATTCAAATTCATCCCCCAGAAATGCACAGGGCCACATAGTTTGTGTTACAGAAGAAAAACATGGCAACAAATTTTCAGATAATATTCTTCTCAAAATAGCAATGCAACAAATGCAATCAATACAAAAAAACCCACAACATTAACGTTTCTTCCGAGGTTGAGATCTTCATTGTTTTTTTTGTTTGTTTTTTTAAAGTTACAACTACATACTCTGGGGAAGATTTCCAAAGACCAATGGAATAGGTTTCCCAAAAGTTGCCTTGATATTGCATGCCTTTGTATGGCGCCAATTATTGCAAGTAAAATCCCATTTTAATAGATTATCTGTAGACCTACAGTGTATGATTAACCAACAAGCTATAACCCAATTTGTTCATAGTGCAAGGATGGATGCAAGACCCCCACTGCACAGCTATTTTATTACCATGAGTTTAATCATACAAGAGCAAGCAAAATCTTAGTTGTTACAAACTCAAGACGTATGCAATTAAGCTCAGAGTTCAGGGATTCAAACAGCTCTATACTGTTGCGAAAGTCTTCTATTTTCATCCCAGAGGTCACAAGGTAAAAACTCCTGACACTAAAATTGAACTGTCAATGACAGAAGGCCTAATAGCTCAACGGCTTATGTTTTTACACACAACCTGCCCCTTTAAAATGCTGGTCATATTTAGACATGTTTTCTTTATAGTATTGCAATATTGTGTTAACATTGCTTGGATAAAGTACCAAAAAAAATATACAAAACTGCTTAATCGTAGCTCTAACCATAAACATCTAAAGACAATCCTAGCTAGAAATGCTGAAAACTTTCATACCGAGTGTGATGGGCGGTTGACGTGGCTTCTGTGTTTTCTCTGTCTCCTGGGTCGACTGCTTCTTCTGCTTCTCCCACTTCTTCGGCTTCTCCCACTTCTACCGCTTCTCCCGCTTATCCCACTTCTCCCAGAGGATTTGCTATAATGGTGCCAGTCTCGATCCCTATAATGTTCATTTTCACACCCAGGCGAGTACTCTTTGCTACATTCACAAACCCGCTTCTTCTCTTTGCAGTCCATTTGCTCATTCATTGTCTTGGCCTCCAAGTATTGACTACAAAATGCAAAAATGTCATGATAAAAGTTCATAGTTTAGAGTCTAGCTTCTGTGTAGCATTTTGCTTAATATGTTAAACCGATATATTTATTATAAAGTCTCATTAACTGTTCAGATTTACTGATTTTCACCAACAGGTATTATTTCCTTTATTTCATAGGCATATACAAAAGATTATTGAAATACACAATTACCACTGTGTTGCCCCATGGCAGTTTGAATGCTATGTTTCAATACAGTTGGAGGATCTTGCACAGAGTCTGAAGGAGCAGCAACCTCACCCACAAAGTCATATTTTTTTTTATTTTAAAGTGGATTTCACAATGAAGCAATTATGCCTAATAACACAAAGAAATATCCGAAATGGACCCAAATTATGAAATTAGCCATAACTGGTACTAATGTATGTTTGCAATCAAAAACCATTTTGAAAGATGTAATTGTGTATGTTTGAGTACAATTATGGACCCCTACAAATTGAAATACCCACATTATACATGTACTGGAAATTGCACCACTGCAAACAGCTGAAGACCGTGACATTTTGGCTGCTGTCCTGGTTTCAGTCAGGGCTCTGAAAGGTAAGTGCATTCTGGGCTACTATATTTAGACAGACTGTATGCTGCGCCCTGTGCTATGATTAAGTGTTTCTGAAGCAGGATCATTTCTTGTAGTACAAAACTGACAAAAAAAAGTGTTTTTGTGGTTGATATATTTAACCCGTTTATTGTTTCTAAAACTCAGCTAATGCATTTTGAAAGTGGCTGCAGTACACGTTTTCTATTTTAATATTCTGAATTCCAGTAACGCATCACTCATGACCAAGGTATTTGACTTACCAGTCAGTAATTTTAACGAGACGTTGATGTTTACGGGGTTTATTTTCTCTCTCACTGCTATGAGACCGTTTTCTGCGCTTGCAACTGCTACCGAACTTCTGATCCCAACTGCCGTCAACAGCCCACTCTGGAGAGTATGATCGCTTTGAGTGCCGCATCTAAAAAAAAAAAAAAAAAGGCACAACGTCAAAAAAACTACAACTTCCGACAAAAAAAAAAAAAAGTTCATACAAATCGACTAGTTGAGGGCTCTGCGGTGCACACAATCAATTTTGTTTCGTTTTTGTTGTTGGTGGTGCGACCATTTTGGTTTTAGGCTTACGTAGGTGACGAATGGTTTCACGATCTCAAACTCATCACCTAGGCTACGATTTCGGCACATTGATTTTTAGTACATTTCACGGGTGAGTTGCGGAAAAAAAAACAAGAATTCACAGGCCACCAAATAACAGTTTCAGCTACATCAACACACACAAGAACTTTTAAATAATACACCAAAAAAAAAACAAAAACTTGCATTTAACTGCTTACAAGTTTAAATGTTAAAGAGTACAAAACTTAATTAAAAGGTCTTTTCACACCAACTTAACTTTTTTTATAATACTGTGAAAAAAACAGATGAAATAAACTGTTCTTTCTATTTATGTGTGCGTCCAGTGTAAATGTACATACATATACAAAATCAGAATGTCAAATAATTGTTTTTATTACCGTGTTCAAAATTAAACGGTGTATATATATATATATATATATATATATATATATATATATATATATTGTTTTCAATAAGAACGAGACGTTTAATTGGTTGTCTGAGTAGCCTACAGAGCACTGCCCCTTTAAAAATAAAAACAGAGTTGAAAAGCACACAGATCACATATTAATATTTTTTGAAGATGCAAGCCCACTTTGTTTAAAAATAAACTAACAAGCGCTGTATATATGTGAAGATCACAAATGATAACACGACCTGTGTTCATTTACATGCTCGCTCAGTGACGAACTACAAATCTCATTCGCTTACCAAGTTAGACGTAAATGCTGCGTGCATACACAACCAAACAATTTCGATACTCGCACATTTGTATTTTCAGTGCATGACATACTGCATTTTTAAAGTAAATAAAGTACCTAACCAAATGTGTTTTTACATCCATTTCCAAGATTTCACTGACTTTGATTTTCCCGAATTCCGTGACAAAATCGTAGCCTTACTTATCACTGTGTGTATGGGATTGTAGTGCAGTGTATCATTATTCCAACTGCTAGCAAAACTTTAAAAACCGCATACCCCACCACTAGCGTTACCAATATGCGTGCAACGACACGCGCTTTTCATAACTAACATGCCGTGCAAGTTATAAGGACGTTAAGAAATATCCACAAAAAAGTAATAACATCGCCGTTTCTTTTTGGTTTCCATTGCAGTCAGTCAGGCTTGTATTGTATTGCATTGCATGTACAGTACTGGATGACGTAAAAATGAAGATTCCTCTAGGGCCAGGGGTGTCCCTCCTGGTTTTTGTGCCAACTGTACACTAAATTGCTTAATTGTACCAATTAAGCTTCAAATAAGTGCTTGATTGGTCCAATTAAGTAATTTAGGGCACAATTGCAACAAAAGCCAGGAGGACACCGGCCCTCCAGGACCCGGATTGGGCACCCCTGCTCTAGGGCATGTCTCCATGTAACTGCATTCTAAATAAATAAATGCATAATAATAAAAGCACATTTGTAAATGCGCCTAATATTATTCAGTGCGTGCCTAGACAGTTTACATTAGAAAAACGTAAGCTTAAGGCCCTGTATTGACGGGTGCAGACTGGCAGAATTTGACCCTCAACTGTGCAATCAAAACGTTCTAGGAGACAAATTACAAAAAAGTGTGTTGATAAAATTAAAACCCTCTTAAAACGAAATTGAAGAACGTAAACTGTTTTTATAAACAGCACCTGTAAAAAAGTAAACAATATGTACGGCCTAAATGTTACACAGCAAATACAATATGGTAATAATTATTTTGACGAATTGTGTTAGTGTATTTTTTTTTTTTAATGTGCGCCTAATTTTATTTTATTATTATTATTTGTTAAATTTGGTCTCATATGCGCCTATGGAAAAAGGTTAGCGTAGCACTAGGCAAGCCGACTGTCTGTAGGGCTTTGTGATCAAGGACACGGAGTCACTAGTATTTGGCAAGCCACGTCTCCATTTTGTACACAAAGGAGTTTACCCTTCAGCTGAGTCCAAATACAATGATGGATTTGAAACCAGAATACTCGGTTATTGAGTTAAATGTCAGTTTTTTTTTTTTCGGAGTATGTAGACATTTAAGACAATGCACGTCATTTTATATTGCATCACCACAGACAACTAGTACCAACCTTATTCAAATACACATATACTGATATTCAAAAAGTCAGATTAAATTTCAGTATACCGGTAATTTACCAAGACAGACAGAAAATTACATTTTAAAATGATGCATCATTTTGACATGGAACGCTTTGTTTGACGTGAAGTCTGTGTGGGGGAGGGGTGGGCTTTATCTTTAATAAGTACAGCAATACCGATTGCACGCATTTTACTCGACTCAGTAGACAAACATGTTTTACATACTAAACAAATACTCTTGATAAAACGTGATCATGTTATACATTAAAAAATTAAATAAATATATATCTCGATAATAACCGAGTTGTTATTTTCTTTTCCGCCTCGAGGCCTTCCCGTCTGTCTTTTGTCTAGCTGAACCTTTCTTCAGAAAATTATTTTCCAGCAAATACAAATATATCTCATGCTCATTTAAAGCATCTCTCTTACCTCTGCGTCAGCTGTTTGAAGTTCAAACCAATAACTCGCTTTCTGCGTTTAAAAATAGGTTTAAAAACCTCACGATAATCTTCTCTCACCAACAAACAGTCTTAAAATGGCGACCACACAAAGCTTCCCAAAAAACATGTCAACGTCACATCACGTGACTAAACTGCAGTCATGCGTGACAATGGTGTAGATGTCACCCGAGCAACGCCTCATGGGATTTGGGGCAGTATTCAACATTTTGTTTACAGGGCCCTGTGGTTTTAAGAAGTTTACAACCATTCTGTGTTGTTATTAAGGTAACTACTCAAATATTGTATTTTTATATAGTCAGTGTTAAGGTGCTTTTACCCAAGTCTATGAGCTACTGGGTCAATTGCAACGAACTAAAAAGCAGCGTACTACCGGGGATGATCAGATCCGTGGTTACTAAGGAGGACGGTTCTATACTTGTACGCGAGTTAATACCAATTGCAACGAACTATCAGCTCAAAATAGTCCCCAGCTACGTATTAAAACTGTTCTCAATTGCAACGAACCCAAAGTAACCGCTGTTGCCCTCTAAACACGTCATGTGTTGTATGCGCCGAATTCAAACAGCTGACAAATTACGTGACGTGTTCATCCGATCCTACTCACAGGTTTTATTTTTGCAGTCGGCTAATTTAACGTTGTGCTTTTGTTTATTTTCCTCACTAGCTTAACCGAGATATCCTGACAGTTATTTTTTAAGCATAAAAATGAATATTCATTGCAGAGTGTACACTAACAGCAAGTCCTTCCGCCTGAACAGGCTGAAGTTCAGGCGCTAGTATTTCGCCAAACATACCACAAGCATTTTGGCATTGGAGAACACACAGAAATGCAGTATGATATTACAGCGTCCACACTTCTGATAAACCGCAATACCTGACGCGAGGTGATCCCGACTACGGTATTAAACGCTGTGGACGCAAACCGCATTTAACACTTTTAAGCTGGTTTAAAGGCACAGTGTGCACAGGGCCTAAAGAATTGTGGCATCCAGCTAACTGGAACAAATATGAAAAATCCCAAAATATATTGCCAGCTTTTATGAAACTGAACTATTCATAACCAAAAAGTATATAAAATGATTTGAAATCTTCTAGAAAAAAAACCTGTCAAAACGTTTGCAACAAAACCAGTTTCATCCTTATTCAATTTATTCAGCTTAACCAGTTGTCTGCCAAGGCTTGGTTAGTGTCTTTATACGAGCATGTGCACAACTGGTATTGCCAGTAAAAACTAAATCATTTTACATATTTTTCTATGGCAAGCAACTAGAACTGATAAGCAGCTCCTGGACTCAGGTAAAAGTATTGGAGAGAAACTGCCAGAGAGAAGAGGAACAAAGGCCCTGTCCACATTAAACCGGTTTAAACTAGCTGTTTTGGATGAAGGACTCAGAATATACACAGGCTTTCTGTCTTTCAAGTTTTTGGTTTTCCTGCAAGCTTACTTTAAAATAAAAGCTTAGTAGATCTATCCCCTTATCTGCCTGACAGAAACTGTATTTTTTCTGAGTAATAAATATAGTGGTGTCAGTCCGTCTTCCATCTCTCTTTTTAAACGCTGTTGCTAACAATGTGAGAAACCCAGATCAAAATGAACTCTTAACTCCCAGAAGCCACTGGAATTCCTCCATGCTTTGGCTCACCACTATGGTTCCAAGCCTGCTTGTGCTGATGTTAGGGGTCCACACAGTGCTGCATCATCTCAGAATTCACAGACTGGCCCTTACTTTGCCTCCTGACACAGTCATTGGTAAAATATGTTGCTTTTGGTGGGTAAAAGAAACACATATTACAGCAAACATGTATTCCTTTTAAAATATGACGTGCAATACTACATTAGGTTAAAGAAAGTTCTCGTTGCCATGCCTTATTCTCAGGAAATTAGGTACACTTGGTTCATTACATACCAACAGTGTCTTCTGGGTCAAAGAATGTTACCGGCTGAAAGTATGTCAGTCAATAGGACAAGCAGCTGGTTGGTTAATAACAAGAAGGAAGCATTGAAGGGGTGGGCACAATTTCACTCTCCATGTGAAATGACCAAGAAGTGCAACTCTAACATGGCCTCGAAACAGATTTCTTTAAATATAGTATAGTAACAGATATAAGAATAAAAATAAAAATACTATCATGTTTCTTTCAAAATGGCACATTCCAGACATGTAGTGAATGGAAGTGCATTATGGAACTATTTTCTAAGCTACAATCAATTTATGTACAACATTCACAAAGAAAAAAGAAAAAAAGTGTAAGACAGTTTACTTTATTCACATTGACAGAGAAACAAAATCTCCCACATCTTGACTATAGCTCAATTGATTCCATTCACTTTACAGATTTATTTTAGAAATTAGTGACATTTCAGGCAAAACTGTTAAAACACAGTATAAAAATTACACATTCAGTATATAAATCCTATACACAGACAAGTTAGCACAAAGCAAGGGTGAAAGTGGTAGATGAAGCAGTACAGGAACTCAGGTTTACCAGGGAATTGTGAAATGCACACTCCTCAAAAGAAACGTGACATGATCGTCAAGGAATAAATACTGCTGTTACTGAGGTCACATGGAGAAAAACAGAATCTTTCTAATTTCCTTTTTATTTCATAGATTCAGTAGTTCAGATCCTATAAAATGTTACTGCTAAGTTACTGCTGTATTAATGTGCTACTACTGTATAACTAAAGCCAGACTGGGCAGTACCAGGTTTATTAGGTACCATAGTGTAGTTCTTTTAAGCCCTACTGCATTCACTACATGAGGTTATCCAACAAATTATTGATTTATTAGCAGCAGTCAAATAGCACACGGTTAGTTGTAGTTTATAAATATTCAATTAGGATATCGTTTGGTAGTACTAATGGGGTATAGCTATCCCATCATTGGCAATACAACATCAATACAGTGGTCCTGTACTAAGAGCCAATGGCAGCACAAGAACAGCAGTGTATGAGACTGCCATTAGAAACATGGTTCCACAGTGGACATTTCTTCATATACCAGTAATAAACTGCCCAATGTGCACTAGCAATCTCCTGCTGTACAGGACTTTGTGAGATGACCACCATGGAATATTTGTTCCAAAGGCATCATGTTGCCATTACTGGTAATGCTGTGATCTTCTAATAATACTCTTATAATAGCATCCCCAATGATGTAATTGAAATTGTCATGTAGGGGACAACTTAATTTTAAGAACTATGTACTTCTAAAGGGATACATAGATAGTACAAACTTTGTACCTGTGCAGTATTTTTTAGCAAGGGTATAAGAGGAGTGTCCATCAACAAGTTCCTGCTCACACACACCGCTAGCTCAGAGGTTACAAACAACAAGGGAGTCCATCAACAATCCCAACATAGCAGGATTACAAACTCAGGGGTTATATCAATACATGAGAGTTCAGGATCCATCTCACAAACATCTATGGAAGTGGTAGGGTTCCTCATGCTTCTCTCAGGGTGATTACAGGTGCAGTTTGCGATGCACAATTAGTGCCCTATTGCAGGGGTTGCATGACAACTAGCAGAAAGAAGATGTCCAGTGTGGTTTTTGGAATCAGAAGCAGTCTGTACATGGTGTAAGGCTTGATAACCTTATTGAATCGTGTTACAGTAAACCGCACAGTTTTCCAAACACCAATCAATGTGTTTGGATATACTGTAATAAATCATTATGTACCCCAGATACTATCAGGCATTTTGCATATTTGCCAAAGGATTGTCTGGTAAGGAGTCACAAAAAAAAAAAAGTATGCAATCAATCTGCTAACAAAGATGTTTCCTGCTTATCTTTTATTTAAAAGATACCTATTATTTTTAAAGGTACAGTATTGATCGGGCTCTTGGAGAAAAGCTAACGAGCAGAAGACCTATGTTCTCCAACTGCGGGCCCGAGAGGAGTCAGCACACATAGAAATAGTCTCTCCCAAATCACCATGACACCTGACAAAGCAGTTGGTTTACATCAACATTTCTGTTAGGCGTTTGGGGTGATTTTGAATGTATCACTTAATACTGGGCACCAGCTTAATCGTACATCTTTATTTCCATTGCCCGTGCTAACAGCATTTATCATACAACAAAAACTGGAAGGAGAACAAAACATCCTCTTTTTGTGTACCCGTTAGAATGCCTGCTGTCATAAGGGGGCAAATGCAGTTTGGGAAGCCCTGCCTCAAGAGACAAGGTCAACTGTACATATTAACTTCTGAATAAAAATAGCTACATTTTTGCTGCAGTTCCATTTAGTGGATTGTGTTTAGTACTGGTAAACATTTCAAATAGGTTATAATTTACCAAAGAATGTAATCCCATTCGTCATTACAAGCTTAGGGGCAGATTTTAGAAGCTCACAGAGGTATTACGATAGCGTAACACTTAAGGCAATAATGTTTGCGTTTCAAATTGCTTTCTAAAAGCTTGCATCTTCTTGTTTTGTACCTTGTAATAATCTAAAGCAATGTCCAATGTCAGTTATCACAAAAAAACATTGCAACTCCTTTATTTACTCATTAAACCTGCAAATGTGTTTTCCCACAAACCAATTACAGTAAACCTAAGGAGGGGGATTTAAAAAATATATGTATCTATATTACCTACTATTTCGTTGTTTATCAATGGTTTAGTAACATATTTTTCCAGCAAGTGTCCATTAAGAAAATCATATTAAATGTTACAAACCATGGGAAGTTTAAAAAAATCGATTCTACTAAAGACTCCTGTAAATGGAGAAGTTAGCTCTGATCTGTGTTTCTTTTGAAATCAACACTGTAATTTGTTAGGTCCATATTTTACCCATGCTTACATACACAGTTTTACTACTTAAAAAAACAATATTTGTTCTCTGTTTTTACCGGGTCATGAACGGCAAAAGAAAGACTGTTTGCAAGTCAAACCTTTATTTTCCCATAAAGTATTCTCAGAGAAATAACACACAACTGAATATCAGTCTTTAAGAGACTTCTTCCCCCATTTGGAGATGCTCAGCACTGACTCGTAGTCCTCTCCTGCCTCTTAAGTCCAACTTGAATCCAGTAGTTCTGTTCCAATATGAGCATGGGCAAACCAGTGCCCACATTCTCAAAGTTACTATCTACATTAAAAACATTTAACCATTTAGGAAAAAAGAAACAATTGCCTTTGATGCAAATTCGGCATTCTGTAACATTAAGGCTGAATGCAAACAACAACAACAACAACAACAACAAAATGATATCCAGTTTATGATACCTCAAGTCCACACTGGGAGACGACAGTCCAAACATTTACAACATTTTTAAATACTTCACAAGAGTACTTGGCCCAGGAGAGCAGTATTTTGTTGAGGGCGTCCGGTAGAGGCTTCTGCTGACGAATCCTGTTCACTGTGGTTTAATAAAGTACCTAGGTCCCAGCTAGGCTCTGTCTCTAGTGCAAAGAATGAGTCCCTTTTATCAAAGGTTTTGCAGTACTGCACTCATGTCTTCCCCAGGATAGTGGATCTGAAAGAAAAAATACAACTATTAAAATTCACACATGCCATTTTTGCCACAGGCCTACAAAATGATGTGAAGCATGCACAGTAGAGTCTTGCTTAGCCCAAGCCTGGTAATCCAAACTGACCTGTAATCTGAAATGTGCTGTCACAATGACATTCATCCTGATAGCAGCTGTAGAAACTACACTTTTTATAAAAAAAAGGTTAGGTCCTAACTCATACAGTACAGATCAGCAAGTGTTTACTGTACATGAAACAAAATTGCAATTATCTGCCATTCTTGGTTCTAAAATGGTGTTTTTTAAAATGTGTAATTTTGTAACATGAAAAGTCTTTGCCTGTCATCGCTAATTCCTGATTTTCATTACATGAGAGTAGCTGTTATGCACTTCATGTTAATATTGGACTCGGCTTTCGCCAAGATAGAATGAGATAGTAGAGGTGGGGACCAACCAATATGTAGATTTGCTTTACTATATAAGCCTTCGGCGCATTTCCTCCAGGTAAAGTGGATTTCTTACAGGCCCTGTGTTGATGGCTGAAGTGCAATGCTGGCTCCAGGGATCAGCCAGTTTGAGTCTCCCTGGTGCATCAGCACACACAACGGCGGTGATTCTGGCTCCGTGGATCAACCAAAGTGCGGCCTCCCTAGTGCCTCAGCATGGCAACCATCTGGAAAGGGCTGGGTGGGGCACCTCCCGTCTTCAGTGTTTTGTCAACTAGCCCACGACACCTCAGGAAGGCTTGACAGTGATGCTGGAGTCCTAGCACCACTCCCCTCCACCTTCCACCCAACCCAGCCTGCTTTACTTACCTTAGCCATTGGCATCGAGCTGTTGATCTTATTACGCCGTTCTTCCAGTGCTCATGCCAAGCATCTCAGCACCTGGTCATGATGCCAAGTGAAGCGACCCTAGCTCAGAGCCACCTTGCATCCTGTGAGAACATGCTTCAAGTAGCTGTGATGAAAACACACAACATGCAGGGTTCTCCTCTACCCACACATTGAGGTTCTGTAGTGATGGAAGAAAAGCATATGTAGACCCGATTTTGAAGCTGATCCTTCTCTGTTCCATTGTCCACAGGCCTCGCTAATCTCATGCTGTTCCACATTCTCCCATCTCATTTATTGTCCCTGCTTAGCCTGGGACATCGTCTTCACTCACCTCATCCTCTCCTGCTTTTGCACTTCAGTAGCTAACAACTTCCTCCTTTCAGCTGGAGCTGCTCTTCCCTGTTGTACTCGCCTCATGATATCACCGATAACTTTCTCCCAGTTCTCACTACATGTGCTCCCTCTTACACACTCGTCACACAATTCCATCACTGTCATTTCCAGCTGAACCTTTGCGCACTTGAGTTCCTCAGTTAGAGCTGAGTCTGGCAGCTGCAGTTTCCTTTTATTGTAGAGTGCTAAGGCATCGTGGAACTCCCAGCCATTTCCTAATGTATGAACTAATCAAGGCTTCCAGTCTCTACTGTTCACAGGGAAACCTTATACACAGTAAGCGGCCACAGCAATCTTGGAAGAAGACCAAACTCAAAGCCCCAGACTTTAAAGAGCAAGTTGCGAGGTTCAGAAAAATATAGCGTTACACGTCCCCACGTGTTGCTACAATTGTTTAAATAACGTACCTGTCATTTTTCTTTTCACTGTTAATATCCTGACAATGTTTTACACTTATAACTTTAAAGTCTGTTTCAAAGCTCTTTTCAAAATGGCCGCTAAGGATGCTCTCTCACCTCTTCCACTCGGACTGCGTCCTTTCAATTCCCATGGTACCACCTCCCAAGACTCTTTACAGGCTTTTCCGACACTGTTAGAATGCTCTCGCCATCAATATAGAACACCTTAGCCACTACTTTGTCTTTGATGATGGAGGTGCTTCTCGACTTGGCAGGTTTGAACTCCATACATGCCCATCTGATGTTATCTGCTAGTTTGCCAAATAGCCGATTGGTGCAGGCTACCATTGTAGTCATGACTGTCATGTCACCTATGTAGACTCTAAGTGGTGGCAGCTGCATGCCAGAAGCCAGACGTTCTTCTCCCACTACCCATTTTGATGCCCTAATAATGACTTCCATTGCCATGGTGAAGGCCAGTGGAGAAATGGTGCAACCTGCCATGATTCTGACTTTGAGAAACTGACAAGTAGTGAACCATATGCATTTGCTAAATCCAGGAATGTTACATAGAGCTCCTTCTCCTTTGTTGCAGACTAAATATGTTGCCAGTTCACACTGATATGCTCCAAGCATCCCGGAAAGCCTAGGATACCAGCTTTCTGTATGGAAGTGTCGACCATGTGGTTCTTCAAAAGATAAGTTGACAACCTTTGTTCCACAATGCTGAAGAATATCTTACTCTCCACATTTAACAGGGAAAGTGGACTGAATTGGCAAAAGATGCTGGTAGATTATTTTTCCTTGGGGATAAAGACCCCTCCTGCTATGCGCCCTCCCCTTGGGAATACATGTTTTTACCCATGCTACCTTCATCAACCTCCAGAAGACTCTTAGAACCCCAAGTGCACCCTGTAAACTTGGTATGGTACACCATTGGGCCCAGGCGATGATGAAGCCCTACCTTTCTTCACGGCTTTCCTCTTTCCATTTAGAAGCAGAGTTCTCCATTTCATATTCTAGTGGATTAGTAGGTGGAATATCAGAGGGACTCGTCATAGGCTCCCCTCTTCCTGGATCAGCATACGTCTCTTTGATATCTCTCCAACTCAGGATTAGTTGCTGTAAGTATAGCATTCTTCTCGCTGGTGAATAAGCTTGAACAGATCTTTATAAAATCTGTTTCCTGCATGCTCACCCGTTTTACAGCGTTTTTGTAGGCACTCCACTTTGTGCCAAACTTTTGTAGATAATTTTACAAAAGACTGAGGGCCACTTTCTGATTTTCTTTAGCCCTCCTCCACTGCTTCCTCAGTTGCCACCCATTCTCTAACCAGGCATTCAATCTCCAGCTGCCGTCTACACTTTCCTGAAATCGTAGTAATTCATTGCTTTCTATCTTCTACTCCACACTTCTCACACCCATACGTGTAGATGGTATCCCTGAACCTATCAGGTTTCACTTAACTTCTCCAACAACAAGCAGAAATCTCAGAGGCTCTTGGACACTTAACCAGTGGTGTGCAGTGGGTTTACCAGTAGGTCATGCAGCGAGACTATAGGACTGTAACATTAGACAGAGGTCAGCACTGGTACCCAAAAACTGGGTACCCGTTGGGTTTTAAATTACCCGACGCCACTGGGGTCCAATTTTACTACCCGGGCATCGATTCATTAATTTGAGAAAATATGCCATTGATTATTTATTTTTCTCAGTAATGTATTCATATACCACGAGCCAGTACTTTGGGTGGCACTAGGACCCAGTGAAAAGGCTAGCCTGTCTGCCTTAGCTGGTGCGCAATGCATTATGGGGCGCTCTAAAGGTGCAAACAAAATGAAATCAGTATGAGCTAACGACAGTGCGCAGTCGCAGACTGTCATGCTACTTGAATACAGCATGACTTGAGCTCCATTACGCACGTGTGGCTGCGATGTCACTCGGAGAGCCTGGTACTGTTTTAAGTGCCAGACTAGTCATGCAGAGCTAACGCAACATGACTCGAACATAGCACAAAGACTGGAGCGGTCCGTGCAGTGAACATGCATTAAAAAAAAAGATTATATAAAGACACATTTTATATTCTAGTATTATCGCAACATTCTTAGTTTTCCGATTGGTGATGCAGTGCATGACTTGCGTGCCCCGACTGCATGCCACTGCATGTAACCCTTGGTTTGTGCCCACTAAGGCTCTTTTCCAGGGGTGTAGTGCTGTGGGGTTGGCAGGGAGGGCCCACTCCTCACTTCTTGGGCAGGGAAAGCACCGCTTTTTACTTCACGTGTACAATATTTAACTGTTTTGCTCCTATTAATATATGGAGATAGATATACATGTGTATAACCCATACAAATAAGCAAAGAATACAATAACCGTAAGAAACCCTTGAGAGATAAATAATGAAAAAGTTTAAATATAGCGTGCCTGGCCTAGAACAATGAGTAAGAGAGGTGAAGGGAACCTGTATCAACGCTGTGCTGAGGTGTCAGCATTTTACAATTAGATGTAATAATTGGAACAGGTCTTATTTTTAGACCCATATATCAGAAATCAAGTCGATAAAATAAGCTGAACATTTATTTAAAACATAAAACTCAATCGCAACGCACAAATAAAAAGGGTACCTGTGGCCTTACACTAATCCTTTTTTGCAAACGGATGCACTTCTGTTTCAAAACGTCGGTCTCATTCGCTCTTAAACGGCTGCAATAGGAGGACAGTGAGACAAGCTGATTCTGGACCAAACCATTCAAGATTGAATCCTTATTTTTTATGTTTATGTGAATAAGTTGTATGAAGGTCATGTATAATTTTGTAAGTGAAGTGATGTTATTTCGCTTCGTAGTCCCCCACTCAAACAGCGTGATATTACTGTGCATTTATTAATATAGCTGAAGTTAGAGCTGGAACTCATTATACATTCACCGTTGTGACTAGCGAGTTCAAGGTATGTAACTACTGTAGAGTGATAACCTAAGGTTCTGTTGAGGGTATGGGGAAACGGGGGCATGGCAGGGTTGAGGGAGGGGGGCAGTAGATAAGAATGACCCCTCACTTCTAAATACAGCACTACACCCCTGCTCCTTTCTCTCTATCTTGGAAGTACTCTCGTCTATAACAGGGGTGCTGATATGCTTCAAACTGTAGTGTGCATCCTGCCGCTAAATTTGATTCAGATGATTGTGGTAAAGCATTCTGCAAAACACTGAAACACAAACCCTTGTTCTATGAGCTATCCTCATAGAAAACATCCTTCTTGCACCTACTAACATTCACAGGTTGAGACAGTGGGGGTTCAAATAGAACATTATTACTCTACACTGCTGCTAATACTCAATGTTGCATTTGGCATTTCTGGCCCAAACATGTTAAAACAGCAGTACAGAACTGCACAAACAAACAGAACTATCAGGAAGCTTTAAAAAAAGAAAGAAATATATATATATATATACAGCTCTGGAAAAAATTAAGAGACCACTGCAAAATTATCAGTTTCTCTGGTTTTACTATTTATAGGTATGTGTTTGGTTAAAATGAACATTTTTGTTTTATTCTGTATCTCATTTGCTTTGAGGTCAAACATGCATAAAATGTTCCACTATAATTTAATTGTAAAATTAATACATTTTAAAATGTTATTACAAATCATATGCTTGCAATGCCAAGGCCAATCTAAAAAATAATAATAATGGCAGAGAAACGTAAAAGCGGTAATTCCCTGAAAAAAAAATTGTGCACGTCAATGACCCGCGCTCAATCAGTTTCAGCTAGCAGCTCGTTTTTCCTGCAGTCAGAGCATCACTATTTTATGAATAAAACAACATGTCTAAGAAACTAAAAGTGCTGATGACTCATCATCAAAAAAGAAAGTAAGGCTATATCTCGAGAGTTATCTTAACTTCGGTTTTATTGAAGGACAGGACAGGACTCGGCCAGAATGTGTCATTTGTGGCGAGAAGCTAGCTAACGACAGCATGAAGCCAAGCAAAATGCAACGACACCAGGAAACAAAACACCAGGAGACTATTGATGAAGGTCAGGATTTTTTTGAGAGGAAGAAGCAGTTGGCACTATCAAAAAGATCCACAGACATCAGAAAAGCATTTGAAAGAGCAGGCAGTGATTTACACAGAGCCACGGAGGTGCCATTTGAGTGTTCGCTATTAATTGCCAAGGCTAAAAAGCCGCACAATATTGGAGAGCAGCTAATCAAACCCGCCTGCCTGAAAATTGTAGAGAGGCTGTGTGGCCCACAGGTGGTGGATAAAGTGAGAACCGTCCCACTCTCTGACAACACTGTCAAAGACAGAATTGATAACATGGCTGGAGATTGTCAAAACCAGCTGCATGAGAAGCTTAGGAATGTTCCCTTTGCCATTCAGTTGGATGAAACAACAACAGTGTCAGACGAATCCGTGCTCATCGTTTACGTGCAATATATTGACGGTGATGACTTGAAACAAGACATTCTTATGTCTACCAATCTAGCCACAACAACAACAGGCCAAGATATTTTTATAGCTATGGACTCTTATCTCTCGTCCAACAATCTGCCCTACGAGAATATTGTTGCCTGCTGCACTGATGGGCTGCAGCGTTGATGGGCAAAAACAAGGGATTTAACAGCCGATTAAAGGAAAAAGCCCCGGTGTGCGCAATTTTCCACTGCATGCTACATCGGCAAGCATTGGCCAGTAAAAAACTTTCGGAAGACCTTAGTAACACCCTGGCAACTGTTGTTAAAGTTGTAAACTTCATTAAGGCTCGCCCTACTAACAAGAGACTGGTTGCCCAGCTGTGTGAGGATGAAGCGCATCAAACACTGCTGTTACACACAGAGGTACGCTGGTTGTCGCGTGGACAAGTGCTTGTGCGTTTTATGGAACTGCAGGAAAAAAATAAAGGAATTCTTGCAAGATCACAATCGACCACTGTGCGAACAGCTGACTGATGCGTTTTGGATCAAAACGGCATACCTAGCGGATACATTCACTCTCTACAATGAGACAAACAAGCGGATGCAGGGTCCTGAATCAAACGTCATGCAGCGCAAAGACGCTCTAGACGCTTTTGTGTGGAAACTGGAGTACAGAGTTGGAAAAATGTCAAAAGGGGAGTGTAACAGGGGGAGACCTGTGCTGACTCTGCTGGCGTGTACACAGTGCTGCAGGAAGAGGGCAGCAGTCGTCCAACAACCGCCTGTTAGTCATGGCCGTGACACAGGGAGGTGGGAGAGGGTGTGTGTGGACTTTCTCTCTATCTGAATGGCTGGGAGGCGGGTCTTGGGGTGATTGTTGGCCCTATAAGATAATGCTCTACTGTTTCCTCAGGTCTGCCAGATTTTAATGAATGGGCCAGCAGAGACCCTACGGACCGACAGAGCGGGGCTGGAAGAGAGCCGTGCTCGACTTGGAAAAAAAAGAAAAAAGACAACGCCAAAAGAAGCGGGGAAAATAAATGGGCAGAACCCCGAATTGTATAGAGTAGTGAGGGAACAGGGTGAGTGTAGGACGGAGTCCCGGGCCGTGCGGCTAGCGACGGTTGGGGTTTGTTTTGGCTGCTGAGTGCAGTACCTTTATTTTGTAGATTTTTTGTATTTGTTTTCTTTTTGCCTTCTGTTTTCTTATGATTTATTGCGATGGCGTGTGCGCTATAGGTGAGCACTGAGACACCTTTACCATCGTTAGTAACAACGGTGTCTCAGTGCCACCTTGTGGCGAGAAATAAATAGTGCACCCAAGGGGTGTTTAGAAACCCAGCTTTCTGTCTCCGGTGTCAGTGATTTCCCCCACCCTTCCACAGTGAGTGTAACAGGGCGAACAGCCCTGTACATTGTTTTGTTTATTTTAGTTTAGAACGGAGTCCCCTCCGCCCCTGTGCAGATTATTGTTTTATGTTTATTATGATTTAGTAATGTTTTGTATATTATATGCATGACGGCGAGTGCCGTATGTTTTGTTATTGTTTTGTATTTTGACGGCATAGCCGATTTGTTTTGTAGCGTGGATGGGTAGTCCCATCCACAGTAGTAATTAAACTCGTGCAGAAGGTGGCCATCTCCCGAATTAATTAAGTGATTAATTTTGTTGCTAATCGGGAGATGGTCACCTGAATATAAAAAGCCTGCAGCTCTCCATGTTCCGGGTGGGTGTTTTAGAGGAGTGTATGAGAGAGAGCGAGGCGAGCAAGAGTGAAAACAAACGAAACTAAAACGAAAGTAAAAGGATCAGTGACAGCTATTTGCCCAGCCTGACCTTTGTTTATATATTTTGTGTTTGTGATTTGTTTTTGTTTGAACCTTTTATTTCGCTCTTTGAGCAAAGTGTTTTTCTGTTTAAATATTTTATATTTTTGAATTAAAACGGCGCAATCCTTTTTTTTTTTTTTTGAACTGCAGTACCCGGTGTCAGTTGTCCTTCCTGCTTCTGCCGTGACGTCACCACTCGTCATTCCTGTCACAGGGAGCTACAACAATTTCCACTGCTGATGAAACAGTCTGGTGGCACTGTGCCTGCGTCTTTACGCACTGAGTTTACCCGGCACATGAACATACTTCGGGAGGAAATTAAATCCCGTTTTGCCGATGTTGACGAATACTTATCAAAGGAATCGTGGGTGATGGACCCTTACATTTGCAGTCTTGAGGACGTGGAATACCTCGGCTGTGAAGATGAGTTTGCTGACCTTCAAGCCGATTCTGTGTCAAAGAAATATTTCCACGAGAACGGATACAAAAAGTTTTGGATTGTCAAAGGACACGCTGTTGCACCCAGACTGGCCAAACACGCAGCTACAAGGGTTATTCTACCATTCAGCACCACGTACCTGTCTGAGACGGCCTTCAGCGCGCTTCTAACAATAAAAACAAAAGCCCGTAACAGGCTCGATGTCCACCAGGACTTTAGGCTGGCTGTCACTAGCATCACACCTGACATCCCATCCCTGGTCAGAGGTATGCAGGCCCAAGGTGGCCATTAGTTTTTTAAGGAAGGAAAAAGTTATTGATTGTAACTTACTGTTTGTTATTGTTACTTATTGTTATTTTTATAACACATACATTATAGCTGTGTCAAAACCAGTGTTCACATGATGTGCATCTGTGTATGCAACAAACTGCCCCGTTTCAGTTAACTGGTCTGAGGGAGATCTAGGACAGAGCTATATAGGTGCTGTTAATCACTTATTACGCTGATAATGAATCATTATTATTCTTTTGGTAAATTATACACAAAGATAACCAGGGCGAACCAAAGAGAAAAGGAAAGAAAAACTATAATTGATGTAAATTTTTGCCAATAAAGATTTGGAATGAATCACTTTATTCTTTTGGTGTGTGTGGGGGGGCTCAGCTTTTCTTAGATACAAGTAGGGGGGGCTCCAAGGAAAAAAGGTTGGGAACCACTGCTATAAACTACTGACAACATTTCTCCCAAATTCCAAATAAAAATATTGTCATTTAGAGCATTTATTTGCAGAAAATGACAACTGGTCAAAATAACAAAAAAGATGCAGTGTTGTCAGACCTCGAATAATGCAAAGAAAATAAGTTCATAATCATTTTTAAACAACACAATACTAATGTTTTAACTTAGGAAGAGTTCAGAAATCAATATTTGGTGGAATAACCCTGATTTTCAAGCACAGCTTTCATGCGTCTTGGCATGCTCTCCACCAGTCTTTCACATTGATGTTGGGTGACTTTATGCCACTCCTGACGCAAAAATTCAAGCAGCTCGGCTTTGTTTGATGGCTTGTGACCATCCATCTTCCTCTTGATCACATTCCAGAGGTTTTCAATGGGGTTCAGGTCTGGAGATTGGGCTGGCCATGACAGGGTCTTGATCTGGTGGTCCTCCATCCACACCTTGATTGACCTGGCTGTGTGGCATGGAGCATTGTCCTGCTGGAAAAACCAATCCTCAGAGTGGGGAACATTGTCAGAGCAGAAGGAAGCAAGTTTTCTTCCAGGACAACCTTGTACTTGGCTTGATTCATGCCAAAGCTGCCCGATTCCAGCCTTGCTGAAGCACCCCCAGATCATCACCGATCCTCTACCACATTTCACAGTGGGTGTGAGACACTGTGGCTTGTGGGCCTCTCCAGATCTCCGTCTAACCATTAGACGACCAGGTGTTGGGCAAAGCTGAAAATTGGACTCATCTAGGGGTGCTTCATCAAGGCTGGAATCGGGCAGATTTGTCTTTGTGAAGGACGCATGAATCAAGCCAAGTACAAGGTTGTCCTGGAAGAAAACTTGCTTCCTTCTTCTCTGACAATGTTCCCCAACTCTGAGGATTGGTTTCTCCAGCAGGACAATGCTCCATGCCACACAGCCAGGTCAATCAAGGTGTGGATGGAGGACCACCAGATCAAGACCCTGTCATGGCCAGCCCAATCTCCAGACCTGAACCCCATTGAAAACCTCTGGAATGTGATCAAGAGGAAGATGGATGGTCACAAGCCATCAAACAAAGCCGAGCTGCTTGAATTTTTGCGTCAGGAGTGGCATAAAGTCACCCAACATCAATGTGAAAGACTGGTGGAGAGCATGCCAAGACGCATGAAAGCTGTGCTTGAAAATCAGGGTTATTCCACCAAATATTGATTTCTGAACTCTTCCTAAGTTAAAACATTAGTATTGTGTTGTTTAAAAATGATTATGAACTTATTTTCTTTGCATTATTCGAGGTCTGACAACACTGCATCTTTTTTGTTATTTTGACCAGTTGTCATTTTCTGCAAATAAATGCTCTAAATGACAATATTTTTATTTGGAATTTGGGAGAAATGTTGTCAGTAGTTTATAGAATAAAACAAAAATGTTCATTTTACCCAAACACATACCTATAAATAGTAAAACCAGAGAAACTGATAATTTTGCAGTGGTCTCTTAATTTTTTCCAGAGCTGTGTGTATATATATATATATATTATTAGGTTTCTCATAAGTTCCTTCTCATTTTAGTTTCCCAAACTGTATTTCCAGTGACTGGTGTGCAGCACATTCATCCTGCTGCACAGGAATGTATAGTAGTGGTAGGTGAAGAATAGGCTTCCATGCACAGGTGCTGAACTTTGTTGAAAAGTGTGTGGGGCAAACTGAAGGCCTAACTGCAGAGTGTAGCAAGGCCTAACAATTAAGAAGCTCTAAGAAACCAAGAAAACCTTGCTGTTCAATCTTTGCCAAGTTACTGTTTTAGTCATTGCAACCCCACATAATTGGGCAGGTGTTTCAGCATAAAATGTTTATAAAATGGTGCTCTTGCCACAACCAGTACCAATGGCATCTCTGCACAGTGCTGCACCTAGAATTCCCACATGCAGCTTATTAAAAGGTAAATGTTAAACAGAAAAAGAAAAGCAAGCACTGTTCTTTTAAAAGTATCTCTAAGTAAGACAGTTCAAAATACTTTCCATGTCAGAAGCATTGGCTTACAATACAAAAAAATAATAATTTTGAAGCAAAGTCAAATGCAAAGTGTAGGGCCTCCACCTGTGCAATGCTGAAAGCCTTGCCTCTATCTGCCACCACACTTTACTGAGCAGGAAAGGGGAGGAGGAAATGTTCCCACTGGGGACAGGGCTGCAGTGTGAATATTCAAAATCTAAAACTGGTTTCAGTTTGTCTTACCTAAGTGATTTCCACCTGTCCTTTTCAACCTGGTTTTCTGGGCTTTCACTTTCATAGGATGCCAAGTAAAGACCTAATAGAAAGGAAAATTAACATTATTAGAGTCAACTAGCAATCAGAACTAAATATACCAAAATAATATATGTGTCTCATATGTATTTAATATGATCCACATAAATATGGATAGATACTACATGACAACATTTCTGTGACGTCACCCTTTTAATTGATTAATTCTACACATCTTCTATCTAAAAGTGGGCGTGGGGCAGATATATTGTTGATTAATGAATCCACAGTCTGTGCTACAAATGCACAGAAAACTGTTGATACATCAACAAAACCACAATCAGAACAATTCAATAGAAACGCAAAAAACATTTCAACAATTAGTAGATTGTAGTATTACACATTTTTAACCCTAACACTTAGAAAAGGGTGTGCGATTTCATTTTTGCATTTCATATTGTTAAAGAAAAGTAATACAATTGTACATTAACGTAATGCAAAAAAAAAAAAAAAATTGATAATTACAAATTCACTTCCACATAAACATCCCCCTTCTAATTTGAATTTCACATTTCTGTTGGACAGGTTCAGGAACAATATCAATTTCATCATCACTTTGTAAATCTCCACCAATTACACAGGCTCAGCTTTTGCATTTCTTTCATTTAACCATTGTTCAACAAACTTATAGCCCACTTACATTTTGCCTGAGTACTTCTTGAAAGCCAATAGCTCGCAATGATATTTAGGTCTTCACCTGCTTTAGATTTGGCAAAACGATCCATAACTTTACTTTGCCGAATGGCACTCAGTGGATTATTTTTTACTGATTCAATACTTAATCTTTGTTTATCCCTTACGTATATATCATTTCTAAATGGGCCACCTTTAGGAATTACACAAGAGTTTGCCATTAATGTGGTAGCTAACAAAATCATTTCTAAAATTTGTACACTTACTCTGTGTGCAGTTTTGAAATAAATGTGATATCGCAATAAAATATTTTCATTTTAAGACATGACATATGGTGCTGTTTTGTTATTTTTGTTACCTACAATTACTTTAAGCAACAATAGCCTTATAATTAGTTTGGGCCCCATTTATCCCACAGGCAGTCTATTTCTGAAAGCAATATACTGTGTTTAAGGACATAATAACAGAAGACTTATGAACAAGAGGATGTTGGATCCACCTGAAACAGAATGAATCATTGTCAACAACATGGCTTGGAAACCCATTCCACCACGCTCATGAGGAAGTACTTCCTTCTGCCCAGAATCTGACTCCACTCCATTCCATTCCAAAATGGTGTCCTCTGATCCTGAACTCTATGCTAACTTTGAAATCCTGACTGAGGTTTGATAGTTGAAAACGCAAAACGCTTCCAGAGTGTCTCACAATGGGCCCTGTTTGTCTGTTTTGATGAATGTAACTAAGTTTGGTATTTATTAACTTTTTGTTAAAATATGCTGACAATAGCGGCAAAAAAGTTTTGTGAATGGGTCCAACAGTATATCCCAAATTCTGATAACTTCAAGAATGCTCTAGTAAAGTTTCACCACACTCGAATAACAGGTTTATATATATATATGTAAGTGTGATATACATGTATAGTATCTACTGTGACAAAGTGGAGTTTATTTTTGCCACATTCAGGACAGGCCTCCTCTCAGGCCTTAGCCTTATCACAGACCACAGGAGTTCTCCTTTTTTTAACCTATGGCTTAACCAGCCACAGGTGTTTCTCATTGATGACCCGATTACCCAGCACAATGTCTCCTGGATAATGAAGTCCTGAGTCCCCCTTGGTTAGGACTCCGGACTACATTTTCCCCTGCCGACAGTTAACATTAAAAAAACACTGAGACTTGAGACCAACATATTGCTGTTTAGAGAGTTCTGAGAGCCAAAACACATGATGTACTTCTGTATGTTTAAGTCTTTTTTGATTAAATAAATACAGTTTATTCACCAATGTAGTTTAAAATGTCAGCAACAGCTGAAACATGAAAGTCAATCTTTATATATATGAACACCAATCATAAATACATCCTGAGTTAAAGCTGTGAATGGGGTTACATTATTACAAGAATGAACTAACCAAGCTTAATCACAATCAGATAAGTGGTTCTCTAGATATATGGAAAACTTGTGACATATGTATGCTATTACATTGAATTATTAGTAAGGTATGTTTAGGTCTTACAACTGAAATTTTCTGCTGCTGTAATTCCAGGTCAAGATCCTAAGTGTTTTTTCAAAACCCTGGGTCAATAATGTAAATACAAACTGAAATAACACATGTCCAAGTTGCTGTTGTGCTGTGGCAGGCTCACTGTCCTCTGTGAAGATGGGGGCAGTGTGCAGGTAATAGAGGATGTGTCAGTCCTGTTTAAAACTCACCGTCCTCTGTGAAGATGGGTGCAGTGTGCAGGTAATGGAGGATGCTGCGGTCCTGCTCGAAGGGGCACTCCACCTGCTTCCAGGTCATGAACTCTCCCACCTGCTTGGCCAGCTCCAGGAATTTCTAGAAACAGAGTCAAGCGTCAGAGCACAGAGAAAAGAAAGATATGCATCTCTTCTCAGCACACTGGAGTTTCAGGGGTCCATGACAATCAAAAAACAAGTAAGTTATTTCAAATGACATTTTTTTTACATTGTTGTTGAGCTACTGTGCCCTTACCTTCGTGTGATGTTTGCAATCATCCTGTGATCCTGAAATAGTGTTTTTTTTTTTTCGAAAGGTCTTTGTTAAACATCATAAAAAGGGTAAGACAATTTGATTGAAAGCTTTTCTTTCATTTAAATATGTGTTAATTTTTAAATATGTTACCTTACATATGTGATTAGATGAAACATATACTGTACTTACTGCGTCCTCATTGCCAGTATATTACAAATATACCAGTTTACAATATACTGCTGTTTTAATTGTGAAATTGCTACATCATTAATTCATGAACTATAACGTGGCTTCATCTTCAGTATGTGATGGGCCAAACTTCATTCCCGACTGAATCAACATGGCACATTCTAATCAGTGTGTGGCAATAGAAATGCTGTTTCCTGTAATGACAGTACTTCGGTACAGGAGTTGGACAAGCAAATTAGAAACACCTGCAGCATCTAGCTCACACTTTTGTGTTATGGCCTCACTGATTAACAAGGCACCACTGACAAACAGTCTATAACATAGAAAATGTATCGCTCTGTTGCAAGTCAGTTTCGGTCACAGACTTTCCTGAAGATGTAAATTTCAACGGCATCTTCCCTGACAGTATAGACAGGCTGCAAACAACAAATCAGTGCCGTCCTGGCTGCCCATGGCAGCCCTGCACCCCACTGACAACGTTTGAACCTTTTTATAACTCATAAACTAAAGCACAATGATTAAACAACAGCAAAGCTGCAATCTAAGACTATCATTAAGCACACTGCAGTACTTCAAATAGACTGGCATTTCCTAAACTTTGTTTGCATTGGCAAGACAGATTTAAGTTGTTCCAAATTCATTCATGTTATTTCTTTGCCTTTTAGTTCTTGAAGATAGACATATACATACATACATGTATACATGTATTATACATACATTTACAGGTGCAATGATCATGAGATAACTGCACAAATCAACCAGACCGTAAACAAACAGTCATTTTCATAAAACCTACATTGAGTCTGGCAAGTGCAGCAGCAGATGGTTTTTAGGTTTTGATGATAAACAGCAGCTTTACATTTGCCAGTGTGTTTTATCAGCCTTATTAAACTATAGACACATAGAGGCTCCTCTCTCTAGACATGTTCAAAGTGTGGCAGGAGCTGGATAAGCATTCATGCAATTGCCCTTTAGTATTCTCTAAGCAGAGACTGCTGAGTTCAGCCAATTTGCATTACTAGCCTAGAGCTTGCATTTCAAAATGTTTCTGAATAAAAGTTTCTCAGGATTATACTAAACTGTTTTTTTCTCTGTTTACTATACCTTTGTGGCCAATGATTTTGAAGCTGGGTGCAGACCAGATACTAGGGGGGTTAAGTTTAAACACTTTTCAGTTTAGTTTACTTACAAATAGTAATTTGCTAATAATTTCAGCTTATCACAGGGATATCAGCTTCTACTTGTTGTTACCTAAACTGTTTATTTAAGTGCGCTCTGTATTGCTCACATAAAGAGGAGAGTGGTTTGAAATGTAAAGTTTAGTTACTCAATTTATGAATTGGTTCATGGTGTGAGATGGTCCCTAGATTGAATATGGCCCAATCAGTAACATACATATTCCCATCACGGCTGTAAATTCAAAATCAGAGGTAGAGGCATCAGTGTAATGAGCATGACACATATCAACAGCATGATCACAATAGGCCATTATAATTACATATTCCAATCACAGTTTGATAAGCTGCTCTCCTGTGTAAGAATGTAAGTGTGACATAAAGACAGATGGATGTCCGTACGGAAAGACATACACCTCCATAGATCCCCAGAATCTGATACTCTCAACAACGTATTTTTATTAATATTAATACCAAGTTTCAGGACAATGGATAAGTGGTTCTCCAGATAAATGCATAAGAGGGCACCCACTATATCCCCTTCACAGGGGATTCATCGCTAACAGGGGATTCATCGCTAACAGGGGATAAGAAGTCTATGTGTAAACTGTTTAGGTGACTGAAGTTCATGTACACGTTTACAGCTCTTTGTAATGGGGAAGCTCTCTAGCTGCCTGAGGGCCCATAAGGCAGCATCTTAACCGCTGTATAAAAGGGTCCGACCACACACCACAGGATTCTTCAATGCAGTGGTAGCACAAATGGTAGAATGCTACCACAATTTTGCCTTTAAATATACCGGTGAAGAAATACACATGGGTAATCCATTACAGTACCAGTGTGTTACTGTATCAGGACCACAGTGAAACATTTAAAGCAAATCCTTTATGCTGCCGTTAGGGTTTCTTCAGGGTAAGACACTGGTATTTTAATGGTAATCCCCAATAGACTTTTTCAAAACAGGGACCAGCAATCTTATATGTACTGCACATTGCCAGGACACACCATTCCTCCCCCATTGAAACCATCACTGTGTAGGCCAAATAAGCACAGTAGGAAGATACTACCATAGCATACAATACAACTTTGACTTGTACAGGGCCATTCACATGACAAAACAACTCCAGGTTTACAACCAAAAAGACAATGAAAAGCTCTAGTATCGTGAGAAAGAAGATACCCATGACCTACATGCAAGACCAGAGGGCACAGTTGGAAAGGAAGTGGACAGACTTAGGACAGAAGGAAAAAGACACTTCTTCACACAGAGAGTGGCAAGGGTATGGAATGGGTTACCTAGTCATGTTGCTGAGGCAGAATCACTTGGATCCTTGAGACCCAACTTGACAACGTTCTAAGATCAATCAGCTACTAGGAACCGGACGAGAGCTGATGGGCTGAATGGCCTCCTCTCACTCGTAGATTTTCTTATGCTCTTATATACAGTATGTGCAGATTTTGTGATAAATAATAGTTCTGCTTGGGTTTCTTCAGGGTAATACACTTGTATTGTAATGGTTTCAGAGACATTCAATTCTTTATGTTTCAGCAAGAGTGTAGATGTAGCCAGAGGGATATTTAATAAGAAAGGTGAGGATATTTATAAGAATTGTCTCAGTGTGCCATTGCTGGGATAAAACACTGTTCTAGTATGCTGTAGCAAATTGCTAAAGTTCTCACCTCAAAATTGACATGTCCATTCGGCAAGCGATTTGCACAACCTTCATTCAAAAAGTAGATATCTTTAATTAACAGGCTGAAGAATGGAATCACAATCTGAAAAAGATGAGAACAGAAAACAAAATGATTTCCAATGGCACTCTTGCTTCCAATGCTAGAAGTTTAAACCCAGATCATTAGTGGAAGGATATACTGCAGTGTGCTCACTGGCAGCGGGCCATCTCTATACAGACCACCACATTGCTTGTGCTGCAATCCAGGCATTTTAATAAACAGCAATGCTTTCATTTCTGCGAACATGAACATTTTTTATTAAATAGATAACAAAAACAGGACACAAATATGTTGTTTTTTTTGCATTTTTAAATGTTGAACATTTGCAGTTATCTTTTCTTCCTCTACTTACAAATATGAAACACCAAGGAGATGTTTTTTTGTTTTTAAATCAATCTGACCCTCTGTTTTACCTCTTCCTGTGGTATTGTCATAAAATATATTCTTTGTTTAAAGATTCTGTCTGCCTTAGTTCTTGTTCCTTGTCTTTCATTACAGCAGCAATGTCACTGCCCTTTTTCAACAAAGCAAAATATCAAAAATATGAAATGCATGTACAGAAAATGATAGGCATAGCGTTAACTAAGTGGTGGTTTGCAAATATGATATCTTTCGTTTATAAAATAGTTGTAGATTAGAGCAACTTAAGTAATGAATCAATCTGAAACAATAACAGTAGGGCGTGGCACATATTTAAATTAAGAACACGTTAGTTGTTTTGGGAAAAAGTGAGGTAACTCAAGTTCCACGTTAGCACAAAGCTGCAAACAAAAAAACCCAATAATGAATCATTTTAGATCGTTATCTCCTAATAAAAAAATGAATGCTAGCGTAATGTAAAAAAAAACAGCAATAATGAAAAGAGCCCACAATGCGGTAAAAACTCAAATGGTACTGGTGATGTCATAAATTGTGTTCCTCTGTCATGTGACCTGGAATACAGCAGGCAGACTTTGAGATCTGATTGGCTGAAAGATCCTCAGCAGTCTATAGTTTACTGTGTGCAATCAGACTGTGACCTACAGGACCAAGACGCAGCAATGTTTGATTGGAATCTATAGTGCTGTATTTAACATATTTAAATATCCAGAATGAAAATAAATAAATAAAAGAACCAAAAGATTATCATCACAATGAAATGGACCAATGCTTCTGTCAATAATGCCAAAAGAGTTTGTAAAGCCTTGGTTAGCATGCCTTTAAAGAAGGGCAGACCCCCAGACACTGAATTCAGCTAGTGTGCACAGGAGTGTGTCCGATCCTTATTTCTTTACCTTCTCCCTGTTGCTGTGTGCGGTCAGGGATCGGTGAGCTGCACCTCGGAGGGCTGTCCTGTAGTTGTAGAAGTTGCCTGTTGGATCCATTTGATGCTAAATGATGGGAAAACAACATTGAATCTTCCCGACTGCAGCCCAGGCAGTGTTACAGAACCCCCTGCAGTGTTTACAAGAAGCACATTGCGTTACCCTTGCACATCCTGTGATGTCCATATATTACAATATATGTTTCAACGCAATCCTGATTGTTTTAATATTTGAAATCAAACATCATAGGTAAATCAACTAGGGAATTACTTTGTTCAGGTTTTACTCAAGAACGTTCACCAGGAGGAGATTATTTCTATCAAACATTGCAGTGTATCCAGCTCATGCTCCCTCCTGCAACACTGCTGGTGTTCTGATTGAAATGAGTGCTGTATTGCATATTGAAATGAGTGCTGCACTGCATATTGAAATGAGCGGTGTATTGCATATTGAAATGAGTGGTGTATTGCATATTGAAATGAGTGGTGTATTGCATATTGAAATGAGTGCTGCACTGCGCATTGAAATGAGCGGTGTATTGCATATTGAAATGAGTGGTGTGTTGCATATTGAAATGAGTGCTGTATTGCATATTGAAATGAGTGCTGCACTGCATATTGAAATGAGTGCTGCACTGCATATTGAAATGAGCGGTGTATTGCATATTGAAATGAGTGGTGTATTGCATATTGAAATGAGTGCTGCACTACGCATTGAAATGAGCGGTGTATTGCATATTGAAATGAGTGGTGTGTTGCATATTGAAATGAGTGGTGTATTGCATATTGAAATGAGTGCTGCACTGCGTATTGAAATGAGTGGTGTATTGCATATTGAAATGAGTGCTGCACTGCATATTGAAATGAGTGGTGTATTGCATATTGAAATGAGTGCTGCACTGCATATTGAAATGAGTGTTGTATTGCATATTGAAATGAGTGCTGTATTGCATATTGAAATGAGTGCTGTATTGCATATTGAAATGTTGTATTGGAGGAACAGAAAAACAGCTTAGTTGCAGGAGGGAGCATGAGCTGGATACACTGCAGTTCTTATAAAGAGAAATGATTTTCCTGCTGGCGAACAATCCCGAGTAAATGTTGAGAAATGTATCGCCTCGGTTGATTTATGACCCATGACTTGTGATTACAAATATCAAAAGTCTGCAATAATGATTCAAAATATAACGCTGAGATAATGACAACATGGGACACAGCAAAGGTAATGTAACGCATTTCTGGTATAAACACAGCAGGGTGTTCTGTTACACTGTACTATTTACTCTTAGAACAATCCTTACAGAAAACAGTAGATTTACATGAATCAGCATGGCTTCTATTATTCCATATATAAAACTCTAGGCATTTGTAAAAAACAATTGTTACCCTAACAGTTACATAAAGGGCTGGCACAAAGTTAAATCTACACATGTTGCCACTATATAGTGCTGAATTTTGGTACTGGAACAGAACATTTCATGGGGAATTCAATGATGCAATTAAAAAAATGTCCTTAGGGGGCGGTGTTGAAGTTCATATATGCCACATAGTACCACAATGCTGAATAATTCCTCAATGCTGAACAGGTAGGATTTCTGAAATTATTTTGCAGACATTCAGAATGTATCATTTCTACAGTCACACAATTTACATATCCTGTAAGCAGCTATAGCATCAGGAAGAGGATGTTATTTTACCTCCAGAATGAAGAATTTAGCAGTTTTCACCTTTGTCCAGGTTTTTTTCAGTCGAGATACTGGGCTCATATTCATACCAGCTGAAGGAGAGAAGTGCAAAAGGGGGTTTCACTCTAGATTCCACAGTATGTTGTCTTAATTTAGAAATACTAAAAGAAACTTCAATTCAATGACAAATGTTTCAACTAGAAGTCTTTTTCACTGTCTTCATTTTGAAGACAGTGTAATGTTTGTCATTAAATACACTCCTTTTAGTATTTCTACATTCAGCAGTATTGAGTGTTAAATAGTTATGGATCGCATTTAGGTTTAGACTAAAAGTACTCAGTCTAGGCAACATGAGACAGATCCACCAGGCCTTTCTTAGGACAGTTAGCACTAGTTTTTTTACAATGAAAACTGGTAATCTTTGGGAGAATCTCCTAATTCAGCTTCCAGGGATACAATCATAAAACTAATCAGAACAGAAAGTGAATTACTCAAATTATTTTTCAACCTGATTTATACCATTGCAATTGCTCTTGAGCTGTTTAATGTTCTGTAGCAGTAACATTACCAAACTTTGCCCTGTGACTAATGTGCAGTGAACCTGGTCCATAATGAGTGTGTGGACACTTACATATGATAGCCATGAGGGAGTTGAAATTGCCGATATTGAAGCACTCCCGAGCCACATCGATGAAGAACTCGATCACCTGGGCTCGCTGCTTCTTCTTTGCGGGCTGTGAAGATTGTGTGAGTGTTAAATACAAGCCATCTAAATGAGCAATCACTGAGCATATGGATTTAATTCAGTGCTTTCTTCAATGGTAGTGGGGAGCCCTCGGGACCCAACCCCATTGCCTTGTGTAGGAAAGAAGTTGTTTGTTTTATCCTAACAATCACCTTGAAACTGGTTTTATTTGATGATTTTGAAACCTACGCAGAGATATTTGTACTGTTTTTGTTGTAATAATTCTACAAACTCTGTGACTAATAAACGATTTAAAGGACTGCTAGAAATGTTTCTTTCTACTTTCTTCCTGATCTGAAAACGTTTGTTTTTGTTAAACTGGAAAAAGACATCCAAATACTGACTCTCTTAATTGTCTTGTGCATATAAAGTCACAGACTCATCTCAATGCTCTCACCAGTATCAAAGCACAAAGAACAATATCCTGTGGGCCATAATGACAGCTATAAAAGCACACAGCCCTATTATACTTGTCTTTAATTTGAAACATTCTTTAATCTCTTGGTTTAGGTTAGACACCAAGGGGGTGGGTGGATGGGTGCGTTTGTTTGGTTCGTCTGTGCATCTTGTTATATAGAATAGATTAAGCACCATGGCTTAGTGAAGTGTTTCTGCAGGATGAATGGGCTGTCTGTAAGGGGGGGGTGGGGGGGAGTCAGCCAGAGAGAAACAAGAAGGAATGTCTCAGCATCAGCATCAGCATTCCTCACACAATACAAGGGACAGTGATCTCTAGCTTCAGAGACTGTCTGTTGTGCTTAAAGAACCAGGCTCCATCTACGGAGCAAATAAGACTGACTTTATATGACTCAAGTCAAAACCACAGAGAGTTCCCTGCAATATGCACAGGCCTGGGAGCCAGCATTGCAGACAGGAGAGTGGGTTGAGTCTGTCTGGATCTGAGCTGGGTACAGATGCACAAGCTGGGTAAACATGCCCTGTATTTAGTATAACAGTCACTGTGTGGATTGTGGGTTGGGAAGTATGTGCAACTCTGTTCTGTCACGATCATCCTTAAAACACACGGAATGTAGCTTGGATTCAATGGTTCTTCATAGTGCAAGCCAGTGACATTCACAGTTATAAATACTAACCAATGAATTTAAAGAACTGCTTTACATGCAATACTCTCGTTAATCTGAACCCCGACAATGCAAACTGGTTCGGTCTGCTTTGGATTTGTTGAAAAGTGTAATAAATGGATGCCAAGTGGCGTTGAAAAGTAAATCTGTTCCTGTCAACATCACACAATACTGACATTACAGGTGAGAGGGTACAGCCACACTACCAAACTCTACCACTAGAGGCGCTCTCTCACACTGCATACAGCATGATCCCTCAAGGGAAAGATATTCACTTTAAAAGAAAATTCCACACTGACTTGAGCAACAAAGAAAAAGTTACCATGTGAAGGCTTGCACATCAGAATATTCAATAGACAATAAATAAAACACACAACACAGCAGTGCTTGTTAACATACATGTACTTACCATGCAGATTTCAGTGGCTACAAGATAGCACAGTCTGTTGAACCACTTTACATAGGCCTCAAGGTTGGTGGTCTTCTTCTGCTCACTAAAGCATGGCTGTCAAATGAGATTATTGAAAAGGTGAATATACCAAAAACACACAGGACCTCATTGCAACCAGTACATTGTATTAGTTGCTGTACCTGCCCAAGCACACAGAACTGTCAGGTTAGAAACAGTTATTCATCAAAGCCTGTTTCTAAAGAGGGGTTTCTTTTTAAACATTCCCTTTTATATTGCAGTTTATCCACACTTTTTACTCTTTTCCAAACCCCACCACCTCACACACAACAGGAGGCTGTGTGGTCCAGTGGTTAAAGAAAAGGGCTTGTAACCAGGAGGTCCCCAGTTCAAATCCCACCTTAGCCACTAACTCATTGTGTGACCCTGAGCAAGTCACTTAATCTCCTTGTGCTCCATCTTTCAGGTGAGATGTAATTGTAAGTGACTCTGCAGCTGATGCATAGTTCACACACCCTAGTCTCTGTAAGTCGCCTTGGATAAAGGCATCTGCTAAATAAACAAATAATAATAAAGATGGAATCACTTCAATTTGAGGCAACAGTTTTTCTACTTTTGGTTGTAAAATTATGTACATGCAAAGTATTTGTCAAAACACGTGATCATATTCCACAATTACAGAAAATACACACAAAAAAACATGTACCCAGACCAAACTGTTTGCTATTTTGTTTTCAGTTCACAAGTCAAGAATATAAAATACAGTGTTAAGTAATGTTCGAATGTCTGAAAATGAACTAGAAAACAAAAGTATAATTCATACCATATTACAATAAGTATAATTCATACCATATTACAATAAGTATAATTCATACCATATAACAATACAATGACATATTTAAGAAAGGAGAGAAACAATGAAATTGAATGAAACACTTGTACTTGGGCTACCACAGTTGCTATTTTTAATATTAATGTAATTAAATATTATGTGGAATACAGTAAATAATTAGCTTGATTGATTCCGGGATTCACAATTCTCTTATTGATTTATATAAAAAACTTCTTCAATACAGTTTAATTAAATAAATATTGCAAAACGGTAATCAATTAATATCGGTTTTTGTTTTATTAATGTATTGTTTTTTATATTCACAGAAAAGTGCATTTTTTCGTATCATTAACACAGGTTATATTTCTCCTTAGGACACCCTGGACAAGAGTAAAACATATATATTTTAAAGATTGATAAAAATCAGATCAATCCTACACCGCACCATTGACTCTCAATAGAAAAACTTCTCCCATGCTCTCTTTATATCCCATAACCCTTAGCGTGCAGTGTGACGGCAGTCCCCATAGAGACTCAGCAGAGTGGAGTAACTTGGTAATATACAATATCTTTGGTACTTCTAAAGACCTTGGGAAAAGGTCAACTGGAAGATATACACAATCTTTCACAATATCACAGAATTAAGAAAAAAAGACTGTAACTTGCAATACTGGTATTTGCTCCTTGGTGCTTTCCCTTCACAACAGTACTACATGTAAGTAAATATATGTGTATTAAACATTAGCTGGCATTATGAAAAATGTGCAGTAACTAGCATTATGTTAATACTTTGCATTATGTGTAATTGTCTTTTAATACAATTTCATATTACTAGCAAACAGGTGTGAGTAATTGTGGCAATGTGCCCCGCCCCTGTGTGCATTTGTGTGTTATGTGTTGTATGGTGCGTGTGTTAATGTTGGTGTATAGTCATTGGTACACGGGATATAAACAGGTCTGTGTTTCACGTGTATTTAAAAATGTATAATTGTATTTAGGCACGGGATTGCACATCACTGCACGTGCATTTAAAGTAAGTAATATGCGCGCACGAGGTTGCACATAATTAATTCACGTGCTGGGATTCAAGTGAATAATTAATTAGTAATTGAATCCCAGCATAACAGTATAAATAGATGCACGTTTCATTCACTCTGGGTTGGGTGTTCAGGGTGAAGGAACGGGAGAGAGTGAGGAGATAAATTAATAGTGAACAATTGCTACGTGGTACGTGTTTGTTTAGTGTTCGTCCCTGTGTGTCAGTGTCTGTTCGTTTTGTTTATATATTTATTTTGGCGTAAGTGCCGTGTCCTGTTTTGTGTTTAAAACATTTTTATTTTGCAATAAACCTTCTGAACGCTACCATTGCGTCTCAGTTTCACTCATCACCACCGTCTGTCTGTGTGTTTCTTCCGGGTCTGACGTGTCACTACCAGCCAGCCTTGTGACATATGGTGTTAGAGTGGGATAACAGCGCCCCCCAGACACAGGCCGGAAAGAAAAACGCAGTTTGTTGGAGAAAAAAAAAATGACAATGGCAGAAGACGCCAGGAAACTACGGGACTAGATCCTGGAAAATGCTGGGCTGGAGGCCCAGTCTATGCCAGTAGCCATCCGGATCCTGTGGTTGAAGGACAGGGAGCGATGGGAGGCCTATGAGAGGGAACACACCCCAAACACCTTAGAGGAAGGTTTGGAGTTGGTCCTCAGCTACCTGGAGGCAGCTATAACCACAACAGCAGCCCAGGTAGCAGGTCCACCAGCAGTGGAGTACCTGCTGTCCCCATCACCACCAGCAGAGGAAGAATGCCTGCTGTCCCCGTCTCCACCAGCAGAGGAAGAATGCCTGCTGGTTTTGCCTCCACAGCCCAAGTGGGAGGAGCCTGAGCGTCCACAGCCCAAGCGGGAGGAGCCAGAGAGTCCACCGCCCAAGCGGGGGGAGCCTGAGTGTCCACAGCCCAAGCGGGAGGAGCCCGAGCGTCCACAGCCCAAGCGGGAGGAGCCTGAACGTCCTACGTCTGAGTGGGAGGAGCCCGAACGTCCTACGCCTGAGTGGGAGGAGCCCGAACATCCTATGCCTGAGTGGGGGGAGCCCGAACGTCCACAGCCCAAGAGGGGGGAGTCGGTGCGTCCACAGCCCAAAAGGCAGGAGTCGGTGCGTCCACAGCCCAAAAGGGAGGAGTCGGTGCGTCCACAGCCCAAAAGGGAGGAGTCGGTGCGTCCACAGCCCAAAGAGAGGGAAGTCGGGGCTTCCACAGCCATAGGACCCAAGCTGCCAGCAGAGGGAGAATGCCTACTGGTTCCACCTCCACCAGCAGAAGAACAATGCCTGCTGTCCCCATCTACACCAGCAGAGGAACAAGGCCTGCTGTCCCAGTGTCCACCAGCAGAGGAAGCATGCCTGTTGGTTCACCTGCTGCTGACATCCCGAGAGCTAAAGGGGGAGGAGCCATCGCTGCCGTCCCAAAAGCCAGAGGTGGAGGAGTTACAGGCTCAACCCCCTGAATTTTTCTGGGGGGGAGAAGGGCAGGATGCTGGTGTCCCCCAGCAGCCTCTATTTATGTTGCTGAAGGGAGCACGGCGCACACCAGCCCAGCCGCCACAGCAGAGGGAGCCAGCACCGTCACAGCCTCCCTCTGAGTGGCCAGCATCAACCCCATCGCCACTGCCTCCACCACAGTCCCCTGCAAGAGCGGGAGAGCCACACCAGTCCCCTGCAAGAGAGGAAGAGCTGCACCAGTCCCCTGCAACAGTAGGAGACTACACGCTGCTCGCACCTCCATCGCCAGGAGACTACACGCTGCTCCCACCTCCACCGCTTCCGCCACTAGGAGCAGAGCAGCAGGAGCTGCCTCTGCCTCCACCGCAAGGAGCAGAGCAGCAGGAGCTGCCTCTGCCTCCGCCACCTCCACCAGCAGAGGGTGAATCCCTGCTGGTTCCACCTTCATTGTTGTGGGAGGACTGCTTGCCCCTCCCACCTCCACCAGCAGAGGGTGAATACCTGCTGGAGCAGAGCAGCAGGAGCTGCCTCTGCCTCCGCCACTGCCCGGAGCAGAGGAGCAGGAGCTGCCTCTACCTCCGCCAGGAGCAGAGGAGCAGGAGCTGCCTCTGCCTCCGCCACTGCCAGGAACAGAACAGCAGGAGCTGTCTCTGCTTCCTGCACCTCCATCACAGGGAGTACGGTGGCCGGAGCCCCAGAAAGGGGAGCTACCGGCTACAAAGACAGGGGGAGAGGTCAGGAGACCAGCATCCCCCGCAGCAATTTCGCTGCAGGAGTGGACCAGCATGCTGTCAGCCGTGCCACTACTGGCAGGGGTGCTGACAGCATTGCCAGCCATGGGCCCACTGAAGCCTCCCTTCCCAGCCCGAGACTTTGTCCTGGACTGCTGGGTTTTTAAGGGGGGAGGTGGCCATTGAGGCCATGTGTGCTGCGCACAAGGGGGGGTATATGTGGCAATGTGCCCCGCCCCTGTGTGCATTTGTGTGTTATGTGTTGTATGGTGCGTGTGTTAATGTTGGTGTATAGTCATTGGTACACAGGATATAAACGGGTCTGTGTTTCACGTGTATTTAAAAATGTATAATTGTATTTAGGCACGGGATTGCACATCACTGCACGTGCATTTAAAGTAAGTGATATGCGCGCACGAGGTTGCACATAATTAATTCACGTGCTGGGATTCAAGTGAATAATTAATTAGTAATTGAATCCCAGCACAACATTATAAATAGATGCACGTTTCATTCACTCGGGGTTGGGTGTTCAGGGCGAAGGAACGGGAGAGAGTGAGGAGATAAATTAATAGTGAACAATTGCTACGTGGTACGTGTTTGTTTAGTGTTCGTCCCTGTGTGTCAGTGTCTGTTCGTTTTGTTTATATATTTATTTTGGCGTAAGTGCCGTGTCCTGTTTTGTGTTTAAAACCTTTTTATTTTGCAATAAACCTTCTGAACGCTACCATTGCGTCTCAGTTTCACTCATCACCACCGTCTGTCTGTGTGTTTCTTCCGGGTCTGACGTGTCACTACCAGCCAGCCTTGTGACAGTAATCAATGAAATTGATGATTAATCGATCAATAGAAAGCTAACTGAAATCAATTACCATTCCCAGCGCTGTGATGGAAGTAACCCTCCCATTGCATTTTGATCTACTCCATCCTAATAAGACACTCCCTAGCACCTATATACAGGGCTTATGAAGCTCACAATAAAATCTGGAATAGATGAAGCTGCTACGCAATGGGAGTCTTATTTCCACCCCTGCACCGCAGTCCAGCACTTTATTCAAAGCTTGATTATTCATTAAAGCCTGCAAAATATGGCACCAACATTTACAGGGATTAAACGGAAGATCTGCAAATGCACTTAAGCAACCAGACATCCGTGACGGCATCATTAAATCAATGATTTTGTTTCATTATACCACCTGACAATGTGTGTGTTCTGCACTCACATTGCATGTTCAAGTACTGTAGCTGTAATATCACATTATTCAAAGGATCTAGATGGGGGGGGGGGGGGGGCCGCAATTCCGGTCCTGGTTTTTGTTTCAACTGTATCCTAAATTACTTAAATGGACCAATTAAGTGCTTATTGGAAGCTTAATTGGTCAGTTGGAACAAACACCAGGAGGGACACCAGCCCTCCATGACCGGAATTGCCCACCCCTGATCTACATCAGTGGTTTTCAGCCCTGGTCCTGAGGACCCCATGTGTCTGCTGTGACCAGTGACAATCAGCACGTTACCTTTTTAAACCAGACTTTATCGAGTCTAACTCTGTAAGCTGTAGAATTTGGTTTTATAATTCTGCAACATGCCTCTCAATGTAAATGCTGATTTGGTCTTGCTGGCAATTCTCTGGCTAGCCCTTTTCCCTTATTCAGTAATAAATAACCTACAGTGTGATGAATAATACATTTCCTAACCTTTCCAGACTTAATGAGTGGTTGAAATGCTGCAATGTTTACTCAAGTATTAAGAATTTTCTCTAATCATCTGCCAACTTTCATCATAGACTGGCAGCCTCCTAAGACCGTTCAAATTGCATTGGAGTATAATCCGATAAACCATTGACTTTATAGAAATGTGTTTATTTTCAATAAGCTATTATGAGAGATCCTGTATGCACGTGCGCTGGTTTAGAATGCAATTTTAATTTATAAATTACTCCAGGGGAAATAAATACACTAGATTTAAATGAAAATTAAACTAGATCCCAAAGCAGGAAAGAAATATTTAAGCAATAAGGCACTAGAGGGCATGGGTTGTGCTGGGTAGTGTCACTTCTTGGGGTGTTGTTAGGCACAAGACCAAGAAGTGACAATATCCAGCATAACCCATGCCCTCAAGTGCCATTTTGAGGTATAACCTTCCACAACAGAAAATAGTCCCCATGAACTAAAAATAAGTAAAACATTTTTTAGTTTTGTTTTTGTTTCAGTAAGTAGTGGTTAGGGCTCTGGACTCTTGACCGGAGGGTTGTGGGTTCAATCCCCAGTGGGGGACACTGCTGTTGTACCCTTGAGCAAGGTACTTTACCTAGATTGCTCCAGTAAAAACCCAACTGTAAAAATGGGTAATTGTATGTAAAATAATGTGATATCTGTATAATGTGAAATAATGTATAATGTGATATCTTGTAACAATTGTAAGTCGCCCTGGATAAGGGCGTCTGCTAAGAAATAAATAATAATAATAATAATAATAATAATAATAATAATAATAAATAACTATAAAACCTTGCTTAGTTGTATATCTGTGAGATGCTGTCTTCCTGCATATTCTACGTAACATTGTTGCTAGGTAATTCACTCCCATTGGCTCTACCGTGTACCAAACAGCGTAAGACTTTAAGGTGCTTTGTTGGGATGAAGATTATTCATTATTAAGTAATTAATTTAAAGTCAAATTGTATTTTTTTTTTCAGGAAGCCAGTTATTTAAGCATTAACAGCCCAATTTGTTTTGTGGTATTAATTTCATTTTGAGTTTTTTTCTAGCATGTCAGTGTTACCTTTTTGTATCTGTAAAGAGAGTGAGTGCGTGGTAGTAAAGGAGAAGAGAGGCAGTGAAGAAAGGCGAGAGTCGGTTGGTTAAGACATTGCATGTGGTAATGTAAATACTGTTGGAAAATATAGAAATAGCCACATTTAAAAATGAATGAAGAGTCAGTTTCACAAAACGATGGCTGATACCAACTAAAATGAGGAAAATAAAACAGAATATCTGACAACTGGAGTTACAGAAAATGACTGGTATGTACTACAAATAAAATACCACAACAGTGTCTTGTTTAAAATAGCAAACTGGTTAGTAGTACAAACTAATGTAAACTGGAAGATATGAAAAGACACCTTGATGTCTTCAGTATCTTCCATGACAGCAGGTATCTTGACAGGTGTTTATCTTTGATTTTGGTGGGGTAGTGATACATGGTTAGCACAGGTGCAGTGATTTGCCTTTGTTCCTAAGTCGTTCCTAATCGTGACATTGTGCTGGATATTGTAACGGCGTGGAACCCTGATGGACCAATCAGCATGCAGCATTCCAACAATCTGTTTTATAATAACCATTCAGTAAGAACAGAGCAGCACCCCCTCCCTTATTTGCATTAATTCTCTTGCTCGAATCATCTTGAGTTATCCTCGGTTAGCTTACCCTTGTGCTGTCCAGGGGGTCATCATGTACAAAGGCTTGGACAAACTCTTCAGGGCCAATGTGACTGAGTTGTTCCTGGGGGAGGAAGAAGATCAATACCATGAACAAACATGAGCTGTGTAACATTCACATGTCAGAAGACACCCCAGGAAAAAGGTGCTCTGTCTTACATTGAAGAAAGAATTGGTGTTGAGTAACATGAAATAGCTAAATTATTAAAGGTGTAGCTTCATGTGAACATGTTGTTACTGTCTCCTTATAGCATCAGAATGTTTCCAGTTATTCTGAGCGATTCTTATTGCAGTTACAGTAATTCGTCACATATCCACCCACCACATATTCGCCCTAACCATTTATCTGCCTTGACCAAGCTCTTCAGCACAGTGTGTGTGTGTGACAACCAGAACCAGGGTTGGATACTGAACTGTTGGGAGCATGTCTCAAACCTGACCCCCTGCCATGCAGCCTGGGAAACCCTGGCACACATCAGCACTGGGAAGGGACTGGGGGTTTCCATCTGCACCATGAAACCAGTCTTTAAAACGCAATCTCATCTTGTTATCAACCTGGCCAGCTGCACCATGAAACCAGTCTGTAAAACGAAATTGCATCTCATTATCAAACTGGCCAGCTGCACCATGAAACCAGTCTGTAGAACTCACCTCATCTCGGTATCAACCTGGCCAGCTGCACCATGAAACTAGTCTGTAAAACTCAATCTCATCTCGTTAACAATCTGCAACCAGTCATTACACATGAGTCAAAAATCACCTGTATGTAGAATGTTTTTGTATAACGGCTAGTTATAATTAGTTATACAACTTACAGTATTTCTCTGACAGTATAATATACTCACAGACCTCTGTTCAGTCTACATATTTTCTGTAGCGTGAGACCTGCCTCGATTGCATTGGACACTCATTAGGTAACTTCCACCAGCAATGTGAAGATCAATCCTAACTGGGGCTGACAGACAGACAGAAGGCAGTCCCAAATGAAATGGATTTGATCTGCTGCTGATGGGAATGAACAAGTCTGATTTCAAATCACTTTGAAGTCAGTGCCTGAGCCAGATTTAAACCCAGGCAGAGGTAAGGCACAGTACACTAGAGAGAAGTGGCCTGCAGCCAAGTATCTGCTTCTACACTAACAGGCATTCAATCAGGATCGAGCCAGAATGGAAAGAGGAAGTTTGTATAATAATATACAGCTTTCTCTAAATAGATAATACTGTAAGGTCTCCTATAGTCAAAATACATTCTCAGCATTAGGGTTTTGCTGTAGCGGCTGTGAATCACAGGCAGTGTGGCCTAAAAAATACCTCAGGCTTATACAGTGTACGGTTTTTATGAATTATATGTGTGTTTTGTAAAGAGCCACCATACTTGAAACAGGTATGAAATATCAGTTGTCTCCCTGCAACACTGTCCCAGTGTAAGAATATCACATTTGTTCAATGTGGCATGTTTTACATAAACACATATTATACCACACATGTATTTTCAGTTTAAAACCTGATATCTTGTACTACTTCAGGTTAAAGGAAGCTCTCAATGTTGATGTCTTATTCTTGTGCTATCTGGGTGTGTCTTTCACCTCAGCAGTGTCTTCTGGGTCAAAGCATGTTACTGGCTGAAAGAATGTCAGTCAATAGGAAAGCAGCCAATTGGTTACTGACAGGACCGAAGCCAGTAAAGGGGTGGGGACAATGTCACTCTCACAGGTGAAATGACCTAGGAAGTGCAAGCTAGTCTAAAATCGTGGCTTGCAAACAGACATTTCTTTAACCTAGTGTAGTACCACATACCATGTTTTAAAATGAAAACATGGGTTTGCTAGAACCGGTTTGTTTCAAAACTGCACATTTGAAACCTATATAATGAATGGATGTGCATGGCAGATGCATTTTATGTAGGGTTACCATATGGCTCCAGATTAACCGGACGCTTTGAGACAGACCGGGATTTCAAAATTCCCCCTAAATTGAAAGTAATTCACGTATAAATGAGCTCCACCTTTGCTGAGATTAATCCTGCTGTGGTGGAATTGCTTGGGCGCAGCAAACAAGTCACACTGATCAGCTGCTTCTGATCAGATCTTAATGAACGAACAGCTAATCTATCAATAGAGCAACGAGATGACGATGCTTTGATTGTATTTGCAGAATAATACGGGCGATTGAATTTTAACAAACAGAAAAAAACAGCAACTGGCTGCAATTCATTCTTAGTATAATACAATTATTTGACGCGCATGCTGGTATTTAAGCACTATTATTAATTGTAGCTAAGGATGGTTCATTTACACATTCATTTATTTCAATTTAGGGGCAAGTTTGAAATCCCGTTCTGTCTCACAGCGTTCGGTTAATCTGGAGCCACATGGTAACCCTATTTTATGGAACTATTTCGTTAGCTACATTTACTGGGATAAATGTGTCCCAGTGTTGAGTGTCGGCTGGAAGACTTACCAGCTCCACGTGGGTTAGCTGCTGTGCCAGCGTGTAAGGGTCGTTGCAGATGGTCAGTATGTCCCTCTGAATGGGAGGGGGTTTGCTCTTGTAGGCAACCAGCTTGTCCGAGACGGAGGCGTTAACTTTAACAATGCTTTCCTCCCCTTGGTTCAAGGAGGCCAGCTTCTGGTTCAGATTCTGAAGGAGCTGGTTCATCGTTTTCCAGTATGCCTGTTCGAAAGGGTTTTATTGTTAGCATCACGTTGAAATAAGTTTAATAAAACAGAAACCAAGACAAATATGTAATTACATTAGAATCTTAATTAACTAGTCTCCCTGCTGACTGAATATTTATGGCTGCTTAATCTTTTATCATCTTTTACCGTCTGAACACATTTGCAGAAATGAACGGTGGCAAAATGCTTGGGTTAGTCAAAAGTGTAGAGTACCAATCAAAGGCGGTTCTGGTGAGGTTGTATAACACACTGGTGAGACAGCACTAAGAACACTGTAATCAGTTCTGGTCCCCACGATACAAAAAGGACTTTGCTGTGTTGGAAACAGTACAGCAAAGGAAACCTGAGTAATCACAGGGCTATACAACATGAGTGATGAAGATAGGCTGAGCAAATGTAATCTATTTAGTCCAGAACAAAGAAAGGTAGTTTTTAAAATGAAGGAGTCAACAAAGTTAACCCTATTCATTATTTTATTCACAAGGACAAAGAGTTTGAAATTAGGACACAGACCCTTTTTTACACAGAGATAGGTGAGGGTATGGAATGGGATACCGAGTAATTGACGCTGAATCATTGGTACCCTTTAAGAAACAACTAGACAACATTTTGGGATCAATCAGCAACTAGGAACTGGGCAAGAAGCCTCCTCTCATTCAAAACTTTTCTTATGTTCTGATGATTAGAAACAAGCATTATATTTACAGACAGTGGGGACTTTATCTAAATATCACTGTCAACATTTTACACATTTTTACAGACAGAAATACACAAAAGACTCAAGTGCAATGTTAGATGTTTCATAACCTTGATACACACATGTTATTGATGTAAACAATGGCAGTGTTTCAATTCAGAAACATTGAGATTGACTATACCCAAGTACCTAAGAATTGGGGTACCATTAATAAATCCATAGAGGAACTCCCAGTTATCATATTGTATTATTGTGTGCCAACGAGGGGTTTGTTTTATGCCTATAGTGTTCCTTGTTTGATCTAAATCATTTTAGCTTTTTAGAAATTATATAAAAAAGGGATTCATTCTTTTTAGTTACAGACGTGCTCAAATTTGTTAGTACCCTTACAGCTCATTGAAATAATGCTTCATTCCTCCTGAAAAGTGATGAAATTAAAAGCTATTTTATCATGTATACTTGCATGCCTTTGGTATGTCATAGAATAAAGCAAAGAAGCTATGAAAAGAGATGAATTATTGCTGATTCTTCAAAGATATTCTAAAATGGCCTGGACACATTTGTTGGTACCCCTTAGAAAAGATAATAAATAATTGGATTATAGTGATATTTCAAACTAAGTAGTTTCTTTAATTAGTATCACACATGTCTCCAATCTTGTAATCAGTCATTCAGCCTATTTAAATGGAGAAAAGTAGTCACTGTGCTGTTTGGTATCATTGTGTGCACCACACTGAACATGGACCAGAGAAAGCAAAGGAGAGAGTTGTCTGAGGAGATCAGAAAGAAAATAATAGACAAGCATGGTAAACGTAAAGGCTACAAGACCATCTCCAAGCAGCTTGATGTTCCTGTGACAACAGTTGCAAATATTATTAAGAAGTTTAAGGTCCATGGAACTGTAGCCAACCTCCCTGGGCGCAGCCGCAAGAGGAAAATCGACCCCAGATTGAACAGAAGGATAGTGCGAATGGTAGAAAAAGAACCAAGGATAACTGCCAAAGAGATACAAGCTGAACTCCAAAGTGAAGGTACGTCAGTTTCTGATCGGCTCCATGGAAGAAGACCCAGGAGGACTCCACTTTTGAAAGGAAAACATAAAAAAGCCAGACTGGAATTTGCTAAAATGCATATTGACAAGCCACAATCCTTCTGGGAGAATGTCCTTTGGACAGATGAGTCAAAACTGGAGCTTCTTGGCAAGTCACATCAGCTCTATGTTCACAGACGAAAAAATGAAGCTTTCAAAGAAAAGAACACCATACCTACAGTGAAACATGGAGGAGGCTCGGTTATGTTTTGGGGCTGCTTTGCTGCGCCTGGCACAGGGTGCCTTGAATCTGTGCAGGGCACAATGAAATCTCAAGACTATCAAGGCATTCTGGAGCGAAATGTACTGCCCAGTGTCAGAAAGCTCTGTCTCAGTCGCAGGTCATGGGTCCTCCAACAGGATAATGACCCAAAACACACAGCTAAAAGCACCCAAGAATGGATAAGAACAAAACATTGGACTATTCTGAAGTGGCCTTCTATGAGTCCTGATCTGAATCCTATCGAACATCTATGGAAAGAGCTGAAACTTGCAGTCTAGAGAAGGCACCCATCCAACCTGAGACAGCTGGAGCAGTTTGCTCAGGAAGAGTGGGCCAAACTACCTGTTAACAGGTGCAAAAGTCTCATTGAGAGCTACAGAAAACGTTTGATTGCAGTGATTGCCTCTAAAGGTTGTGCAACAAAATATTAGGTTAGCGGTCCCATCATTTTTGTCCATGCCATTTTCATTTGTTTTATTATTTACAATATTATGTTGAATAAAAAATCAAAAGCAAAGTCTGATTTCTATTAAATATGGAATAAACAATGGTGGATGCCAATTACTTTTGTCAGTTTCAAGTTATTTCAGAGAAAATTGTGCATTCTTCGATTTTTGTGGAGGGGTACCAACAAATAAACAGCTTTAAATTCAAAGCCAGTGTCCCTGGTGACTGGCTCAAAGTCTGACCTCTGACCTCTGGCTTCAAGTGCATGTTTTGCTCAAGCTAGCACAGGCAGCTGAATAATCCACTCCTATTTGATTAGTGAAAGATTCCAGTAAGTCTGTGATGTTACGTTATAAAACAGCAGAAATAACCCTCAGAACAGGTCCTACTTATCATTTCCAAAAATATACATTTTCATTTTACTACACTGCAGTTATACCTCCTTTCAAACCTGTATATATAAGCATGTTCTCTATTTGTGACTTTGTCACTTCCCAGGACCTTTGATGTAAACAGCCCTCTGGATAACAGCGGTTATGTTTAAATAGGACGGTATCTGTATGTTTATTTTTAATGCCACGCTTTGCAGAGGGTTAGCCGTAAATCAAAGCAAAAAACAAAACATAACTCTGTACTTAAATAGTCCCTAGCTACGAAATACATTCAATAGATATAGAATCAATGTCACCGGGTCTGTAAACAGCTCCAGCCTTAACACAGGCAACCCCTGCAACATTATTCTTATATACCTGCCTGCTTGATTACAGGAAGGTGTGCCTCCATACCTGGATCCCCTCCAATCACAGAGCTGAAACATATTTTTCCCAAAATATTGCAAAATATTCTGTTTCCATAAGTGTAAATTGTATGATATAACTGCTTCTGATATACTAAAAAGCGGCGTGCTTCTTGTATATCCTAAGGTACAGTGCTTGTTTCTGGCATGCAGAACCTGTAAATGGTACCACATGTATCACCATCCAGCTGATGCTCACTCGGGTGGGCAGTCCTTTGCTGTGGAATCACAATGCTCTGAGGAATCCAACTGAGTCCCAGCACTGCTCATTAGATGAATATTAAGCTTTTTAAATGTTGAGCTCATGAATTAAATATCAACCTGGTATGGGTCTGAAATATCCATTATCTTATATAATGTATTCTTCTTGTAGTTCAGAACCACTTTTGATGTCATTTTCTTTTTCAGTCATCCTGGTGACTTTTTAACCTGTTCCCAATGTTGAATGTCTTGCTGCTGTATTTCTCACACCCACTAGGGGATTTTGGCATTTACACTAGTGGGGTTCCCGTAGTTAAACCAGGCACAGACCATAATAACAGTGAGTAAGTTAGTGAATCAGAGAGCGATGGAGAATCTGCCATTACCTTAGTGTGCCTGTTTCTTGTGCTCCTCCAGATAGAGAAAGAAAGATATATAAATAAATGAGTGTTCATTTTGAAGCCGGACCAACGTTGATCATTTCAACAAGTACTATACTGGTAATATTATAGTATTGCATAGCCTTTCAATTGCGTCTCCATCTTCTGACACATCTCAGCTGCCGCAGTTTCTCTTTTCATCAGCAAAAAATTACTTTTCTTTTAAAAGCTGCATTAAAAAATGTTCATGAAGTTCGCTGTGCAGCCATTTTAATATACTGGTACTGTACTGAGAGTAATATCTGTAGTGGGCAGTACTGTGTACAGTCGGTCTTGTTCAAGCGCACCAGAATAATTGACATGAGCAAATGTAAATTGGTACCCTAACTAAAAACCTCAAATCCAAGTCGCTCCCCCCAAATTTGAACTTTTATTTTGGCCACAAAAGTGCGACTTAAACTCGAGTAAATACGGTAACACATCCCACTCACACACAGCGCCTCACCAGAACAATCCTGTTTAAAACAGCGGAAGGACACACCAATGAAAATCATTATCAAGACTGTAAGTGCCTGATTGGTATGTTAGTAAGCAATGATTATAAATGCCATTATGTTACTGCAGGGTGCTGTGATGTGCCTTTAACCCCACAGCCATTGTGATATTTCAGCAAATCACAACGCCCTGGAGTACCATCATTCTTAATTAAATAACATGGCAAACCAGGGTAAACTACGGTAAATGCATAGTATAACCAAGAGAAAAGCATGGGAAAACTGCAAAATGACTGTACAAATATACCATGGAAAACTTTGATAAGGGAAGATAATAATAATAATAATAATAATAATAATAATAATAATAATTTATACAAGAAAGGCCAGCTCATTAGTAACCAAACCAGTGTTTAATATATTCCATCTTCATTATCTTCAAGGGTCCTGCCCTCTTTTGAATTATTTATCAGTATTTCTGATTAGCATGCCTTTCTTATGCTGGAACATAGATAATCCTTTTAAGCTTTGGCTTGAAACTAAGAATACAAACAATGGCAACTATTCAAGCCTTAACTGTTTCTCCGTTAGTGATTTCTGGTATCACAGAAGCAATAAAGAAGACTTCAAACAACTTGAGTTGTGTAAAACAAACAGTGAATTCTCTGTTTTGATCACCTGTCAAATAAGAATGGACTGTCATCTTTTAAACTGAACGCAGGGCAAATATATACCCTGAATTCAAGATAGGTGAGTAACCGACAAGGATAAAAATAACACACTGTCGGTATGAGTCCCATGAGAATGTAGGTCCCTGTGTAAGATATCAACAGCATATCTCCTCAAAACTAACAGCCATGCACATGTTACAGGCAGTGTTATACTAACAGCCATGCACATGTTACAGGAAGACCCAAAAAGCTGTTCAACAAGGATGAACAATACTTGAAGATAATATCCTTAAGGAACAGAAAGAAGACAAGCGTTGAATTGACAACAGAACTGGCAGAAGGCACAGATGTCGTTGTCCATCAAATCAACAGTACGAAGGTCACTCTTGAAATCAGGACTTAAAGAATGTGTTGCAGTAAGAATACCTCTGTTAAGAAAGGGGAACAAGACTAAAAGGCTAAAATATGCACAAGAACACAGAAATTGGACTATGGAACAATGGTCAAAAGTGCTTTGGACTGTTGATGGATGGACAGTGACATCTGTGCCTTCTGCCAGTTCTGTTATCAATTCAACATTGAGACGGTTACGTTATTTGCTTTAGATTGCAACCAGATTAGTGACTCACAAAAGTATGTCGATGCAAAAGGCACAAGCACTTTCATGGCTTCGCAGACTAGTTCTTTGCAGTCCATGTGCAGAGATAACCAAAAATCACGAAGTAATTGTTTTGGAAAAGTTTCAGGGTATTATCGCATGCTAAATCCACAAGCTTGTCCTGCACTGTTGGGGGCAAGGCTGTATTTTTAACAGCATCTTCAAATGGGTCTCTTACCCAAAGGCTTCCTGTTGCTGTAACCTGAGGAAAATAATGCTGCAGCTGGTTTTATAGGCCTTGCAAGTGCGACAGGATGATGTCCTTTATCTTCAACTCACAGAATTCATTTTCCCTCATGACATCTGCCATCAGAGAGAAAGTTTCAAAACTGCCACCCTGCACAACAGATATTAAGCTTTTGAATGAATGCTTCGATCTTGTCATTCATAAAAAAAAAAGGTTATATATCACGTCCCTGTAGACTTTTGTTGAGTTCATTGAGCCGACCAAACACATCCGCGAGATAAGCAAGCATTGCAAGCCACTGTGAATCTTGGAGAAGTCCAGCATAAGGAAATCATCATTTCTCCAGAAAAAACACTGCTTCTCATCTCAGCTCATACAAACATATCAAAACCTCCCCACGTGAAATCCATCATACTTTAGTATGAAACAGCAATTGCTGATGTTCATTACTTCGCAAATCAAGGAAAACAAACGTGCATTAGTTGGTCGACCTTTGATGGAGTTCACCACTTTTACAGCCTCATCAAGCACCTTGTGAAGATCAACATATTCTTAGCAGCTAAAGCTTCACAAGGTATTGAACAATGAGTCCAAGTAGCATTGCAAACAACATGCTGAATTCGAGTCTCCAGACCACTGTTCTTTCCAGTCATAGCTCTGGCACTAATAGTACATTCCCAATACACAGCTCCCAGTCCAGCCCAGCATCTTTACCTGCCTCAGAAAAAGTGTCATGAATGCTTTCCCCAGTAGCTTGACCTGAAAGTGGACGACAAAACAATACATCCTCCTACACGGATACGTCACAAATGTATCTTACAAAAGCTAATAGCTGTGCAGCCCCTGATATATCAGTCGATTCATTGAGTTGGATAGCAAAACAGTAAAGCTGTTCATGAACGTCAGCAGCCATTTCATGAATACGCCGTCCAACCGAATCGTTTGAAAGGGGCTTGCGGAGTCAGGTCCCAGCATAATGGTTGCCATTTCTCAATAGTGTGGGGCTTACCGCCTTTTGCTATCCTTAAAGCCTATTGTTTTTTCAGATTCACCAACTTCCTCTGGAAAAAATCTATTGGTTTGTCCTTCAGGGAAGGATGCTTGGTTTCTAAATGATGGTGCATTTTTGAAGGCTTCACACTTTCACGAGCACGTATTTCACCATAAAGAACACACTGTGGATTAGTCGCAGATCCAGCAGATGTAAACCCCAGCTCAATATATCTGTCATCATATTTCCGACTTTTCGCTTTTGAAACATGACTTCCATGCTCACATTCCTCACTGGCCATCTTAGAAGCAGGCTTTTTCAAAAACGATCCATTTTATTACACAATGTAGTTCGAATACTGAAACTCATCCACAAAAAAGCTTGTCTTTGTAAAATGGTCATTTAGTTTATTACGTTTTCATATGAGATGAACTCTTCTTTGCTTCATTGATTGCTCTCTTTTATGGTTACCAGAATAATCAGTGAGAAATGTCAAGGAAAGGACCACTTAAGTATCATACCCAATTCTAAAGACATCACTGTTCACCCTTCAGTTTAGCGCGTAACCTCCAAATACGGCGGTATATCTGTAACTAAGTAACTTCTGGTTACATAAAGATATAGGCGGGACCCACAGATATGAAGGAAGGAGGAGAAAGTCGGACGTACTAATTAGTAGTACTATAGGGAGGGCGTGTTGTTTTTGTAAGTCGATGTGCATAAAGGTAATACATTTAATAAATAAATAAAGTTTATTCCACTAAATCCTTTGCGACCCCCAGTTTGAGAACACCTGGTTTAGATCATTAAGACAGACCCCAGTACATTGCATAACATATTTTATCCTTGTATTGAGAGATCTAGGATGGAATAACCTTTTTCAAAGTCAATGCTGCAGCGTGAATCTTGCTTTCATTCAAATTCAATGACAGGCAAATCATGCTGTTCCTCATTACACTGTGGTACTAAGCAAATTGAATTCAGCTGTCAAATACAAGTTTAAACATACTTTCTTCTCATTAGATTACACTTATTGTATAAACAGGGTATGTTCACGGAGTGCTCTGGTTATTTCACTCGTGGAAGCTGTGTGTACCTCATCGCAGGAAGCGATCCTGTGGATCATTCCCTTCACGTGTGCCACCATCTTCTCCTCTCTGAAGTCATACGGGAACGTCTCCGCCCACTCTGTCAGGAGCTGCAGGATTTTGGGCCCAAATTTTCTGACTTTTGCCTAAAAACAAGAGAAAAAAATCTTTACTAACAATGTTTTAGATAACAAGAGGAAACACAATACTCAATAGTAGAACAATACTAATCATTCTGAATGCTTCTGGTTTCTGTTGCTCAACTATTGAGCTATTTGATTTTTCACTAAATTCATCTGACTTTGAGCTACTTTAATCTGTCTGGAATGAACAGCCTTCCTCAGTCCATTCAAATCATGTGACTTTTCAACTCTGCTAGCCTACTCTACTTATAAACAGGCAGAGAGAGTACTTGCCCTACAAGATGACTGCAAACACCATACAATAGTAAATGAAAGATAAAAAAAAGCATTTAAAATGATATTTGAAGCTATATACATGCTCTGAGTTGTGTTTTGCTGAACTTTGCACTGGTACAAAGAGCATTTACACTCCTAAACTAATCTAAAGAATATTTACAGATACAAAACGTGTCCCACCTTATCAAGTACAGGGTCGTTAAGGTTCTGCTGTTCGATGCACATGTGGCACAATCTGGAGAGCAGGTCATGAGGTTCAATGAAGAGTCTGGAGCTCAGGAGGAATGTAAATATGTAGGCTTTCTGCAAAAGAAAAGAGAGCACAGGTCACACCTTTAATATTGATATAGCAGCCCAAACAAAGGGAAAGGCTATTAAAGGGAGCATTGATGTAGAGGTCAGAATTCTAAAAAAAAACCCCACTAAAAACAAAAAAGAATCCTGGCCTACAGTGGGAAGAATGACTGCATGCTTTAAAGCTGAGGGAACACGAAGCCACTTTTCAGGAGACAAGGTTAGTGTGGCAAACCAGGGAGACTTGGGGTTTGATACAGCAAAGCTGCCTCAAACTAGATCTCCCGGTCTCCTGGAACCAGGTTTCAAGCCACTGTTGCTGAAAAAGTGGCTTTGTGTTCCTTCAGTTAAAAAAAATCTATTTAAAATTAATAAAGAGTCTTGTGCGTGCTCGTTATTGGGAAGTGAGAGGTCATCAGCACTGTTTCTCTGGATACTGTAGAGCTAGAAATGAATTAACCAGCACAGCACTTTGAATGTGCACAAGTGTTTTTGAACAAATTAAGATTCCCTGTGCATAGGCTATTTCTCATATTTAGCTGTATTCAGCAAGTCTTCACTGACAGAGACTCTCGTCTCTCTCCAATGTCTGAGGATAACTGATACTAATGTAAGAGCTATCAGCAATATTTTAGGATTTAAAAAACATTACCTTAAATAATTGTATAAAAAAGTAATGGAGTGACAGCAGTGTGCATTGAGCTGTGAAAATATGCAAATGCTACCACTGTGAGAGCCATCAACAGCACACACCATTGTAGCAGAGACTGTACTGCCATTGCCACTTACCGCTGGTGCCAATGCACTTTCAATGAAGATCACTAGGATGGCTACTACACTGGTCTTGTGTGTTGAGTCCATTTTTTATGGAGCAAGGCCTGGGTATTAATGAGGAAGAAGTGGCTGCATGTTAATAAGGCTATTGGGAATTCCCATTCAGTACATTTGAATATCAGGTATGTACATTCATGTTTGTTGAGCAATAAGGGGAGGTGGGGGGGGGGGGGGGGGACTTTAAAGGTTGTGTCAATTTCACACCAACACATATTTCAGTGTTGGGTTTCCACATTAAACTCTTTCAGCACTCTGTAACTGTACAGAAACACTGCCCTCAATAATGAAAAGTGTAAATTATTAATAAGCTTCAGTGTCCCAGGCACAACTATAGCTATAGTTATAGTTGTATTTTCATTTTAGTTTACTGGGCTGCTATTTTTTCCTATACTACTAGGACTGCAGTTCTTAATTTGAATGCCATTTACTTCAATTTGAAAGCAAACCTTGGTGGTAGTTTGCTTGTCAGTTACTTCTTATAAGATAGCTCTAACTGTGTAGGGACACAAGCCTTGACCTACAGACGTGCTCAAATTTGTTGGTACCTGTCACAAAGACGACCAGAGTGGGTGGCGTCAGACCAGAAAGGATTTCAAACACAGACACAGAGACGGTGGTTGTGATGAGCTGAGTGCAATGGTGGCACTCAGCGTTTAATAACAAAATAACAGGTTTAAATAACGGAATACAAAACAGGACACGGCACTACACGCCAAAATAAATAGACATACAAAACGGACTAACACTAAACAAACGGTGCACGGACAGACAGACAGACACGGTGAGTACAAACAAACTTATCTTTACGTTTAATGATTTTACTTATTTTAACTCTCCTCTCTCTCTCACCCGTTCTCCTCTTCCGAACACCCAACCCCGTCTGAGTGCTACGTGTCTCTATATATACTGTTGTGCTGGGATTCAATTACTAATTAATTATTCACTTGAATCCCAGCACGTGAATTAATTCTGTGCAACCCCGTGCGCACATATTACATTTAACCAGCACGTGAAGTGATTTGTGCTCTCCTCGTGCCTAAATACAAATCTACACTTTTTAAACACACGTGAAACACAGACCCGTTTATATCCCGTGTACCAATCTATACACCAACATTAACATACGCACGCATACATACAACACAACACACACAAATGCACACAGGGGCGGGGCGCATTGCCACATATACCCCCCCTTGTGCGCAGCACACATGGCCTCAACGGCCACCTCCCCCCTTAAAAACCCAGCAGTCCAGGACAAAGTCTCGGGCTGGGAAGGGAGGCTTCAGTGGGCCCATGGCTGGCCATGCTGTCAGCACCCCTGCCGGTAGTGGCACGGCTGACAGCCTGTTGGTCCCGTCCTGCAGCGAAAAAGCTGCGGGGGCAGGTGGTCCCCCGACCTCCCCCTTCTTCGTAGCCGGCAGCTCCCTCCTGTGGGGCTCCGGCCACAAGAACTCCTGCAGCGAAACTGCTGCTGGGGAAAGTGGTCTCCAGACCTCCTCCCCCTTCTTCGTGGCCGGCAGCTCCCCTTTCTGGGGCTCCGGCCACCGTACTCCCTGCGGAGGTACGGGCAGCAGAGGCAGCTCCTGCTCCTCTGCTCCCGGCGGTGGTGGAGGCAGAGGCAGCTCCAGCTCCTCTGCTCCTGGCGGTGGTGGAGGCAGAGGCAGCTCCAGCTCCTCTGCTCCTGGCGGTGGTGGAGGCAGAGGCAGCTCCAGCTCCTCTGCTCCTTGCGGTGGTGGTGGCGGAGGCAGAGGCAGCTCCTGCTCCTCTGCTCCTTGCGGTGGTGGTGGCGGAAACAGAGGCAGCTCCAGCTCCTCTGCTCCTGGTGGTGGTGGAGGCAGAGGCAGCTCCAGCTCCTCTGCTCCTGGCGGTGGTGGAGGCAGAGGCAGCTCCAGCTCCTCTGCTCCTGGCGGTGGTGGAGGCAGAGGCAGCTCCAGCTCCTCTGCTCCTGGCGGTGCTGGCTCCCTCTGCTGTGGCGGCTGGGCATGTGCGCGCCGTGCTGCCTTCAGCAGCATAGCGAGAGGCTGCTGGGGGACACCAGCATCCTGCCCTTCTCCCCCCCAAAAATTTTCAGGGGGTTGAGCCTGTAACCCCTCCCCTTCCGGCTCTTGGGGCTGAACCAGCAGGCATTTCCCCTCTGCTGGTGGCTTGGGTCCCAGAGCTGTGGAAGCCCCGACTTGCCTCCCTTTGGGCTGTGGACGCACCGACTCCTCCCTTTTGGGCTGTGGACGCACCGACTCCTCCCTTTTGGGCTGTGGACGCACCGACTCCTCCCTTTTGGGCTGTGGACGCACCGACTCCCCCCTCTTGGGCTGTGGACGTTCGGGCTCCCCCCACTCAGGCGTAGGACGTTCGGGCTCCTCCCACTCAGGCGTAGGACGTTCGGGCTCCTCCCACTCAGGCGTAGGACGTTCGGGCTCCTCCCACTCAGGCGTAGGACGTTCGGGCTCCTCCCACTCAGGCGTAGGACGTTCGGGCTCCTCCCACTCAGGCGTAGGACGTTCGGGCTCCTCCCACTCAGGCGTAGGACGTTCGGGCTCCTTCCGCTTGGGCTGTGGAGGCAAAACCAGCAGGCATTCACCCTCTGCTGGTGGAGATGGGGACAGCAGGTACTCACCCTCTGCTGGTGGAGATGGGGACAGCAGGTACTCCTCTGCTGGTGGTCCTGCTACCTGGGCTGCTGTTCCATTTATGGTTGCCTCCAGGTAGCTGAGGACAAACTCCACACCTTCCTCCAAGGTGTTTGGGGTGTGTTCCTCCTGATATGCCTCCCATCTCTCACAGTCCATCATCCACAGAGCCCGGACGACCATGGGCAGAGACTGGGCCTCCAGCCCAGCATTCTCCAGGAACCAGCCCCGCAGTTTGATGGCGTCTTCTGCCATTGACTCTTTTTTTTTTTTTTTCCCCAAAACAATATTTGTAATCTTTTTTTTTTTTTTTTTTTTTTTAAATCCAGACCCCTCCTGGTCTGACGCTTGGAGGCGCGGCTATCCCACGATGACACCACGTGTCACAAAGACGGCCAGAGTGGGTGGCGTCAGACCAGAAAGGATTTCAAACACAGACACAGAGACGGTGGTTGTGATGAGCTGAGTGCAATGGTGGCACTCAGCGTTTAATAACAAAATAACAGGTTTAAATAACGGAATACAAAACAGGACACGGCACTACACGCCAAAATAAATAGACATACAAAACGGACTAACACTAAACAAACGGTGCACGGACAGACAGACAGACACGGTGAGTACAAACAAACTTATCTTTACGTTTAATGATTTTACTTATTTTAACTCTCCTCTCTCTCTCACCCGTTCTCCTCTTCCGAACACCCAACCCCGTCTGAGTGCTACGTGTCTCTATATATACTGTTGTGCTGGGATTCAATTACTAATTAATTATTCACTTGAATCCCAGCACGTGAATTAATTCTGTGCAACCCCGTGCGCACATATTACATTTAACCAGCACGTGAAGTGATTTGTGCTCTCCTCGTGCCTAAATACAAATCTACACTTTTTAAACACACGTGAAACACAGACCCGTTTATATCCCGTGTACCAATCTATACACCAACATTAACATACGCACGCATACATACAACACAACACACACAAATGCACACAGGGGCGGGGCGCATTGCCACAGTACCCCTTTACAAAAAACGAAGAATGCACAATTTTCTCTGAAATAACTTGAAACTGACAAAAGTAATTGGCATCCACCATTGTTTATTCCATATTTAATAGAAATCAGACTTTGCTTTTGATTTTTTATTCAACATAATATTGTAAATAATAAAACAAATGAAAATGGCATGGACAAAAATGATGGGACCGCTAACCTAATATTTTGTTGCACAACCTTTAGAGGCAATCACTGCAATCAAACGTTTTCTGTAGCTCTCAATGAGACTTCTGTACCTGTTAACAGGTAGTTTGGCCCACTCTTCCTGAGCAAACTACTCCAGCTGTCTCAGGTTTGATGGGTGCCTTCTCCAGACCTCAAGTTTCAGCTCTTTCCCATAGATGTTCGATAGGATTCAGATCAGGACTCATAGAAGGCCACTTCAGAATAGTCCAATGTTTTGTTCTTATCCATTCTTGGGTGCTTTTAGCTGTGTGTTTTGGGTCATTATCCTGTTGGAGGACCCATGACCTGCGACTGAGACAGAGCTTTCTGACACTGGGCAGTACGTTTCGCTCCAGAATGCCTTGATAGTCTTGAGATTTCATTGTGCCCTGCACAGATTCAAGGCACCCTGTGCCAGGCGCAGCAAAGCAGCCCCAAAACATAACCAAGCCTCCTCCATGTTTCACTGTATGTATGGTGTTCTTTTCTTTGAAAGCTTCATTTTTTCGTCTGTGAACATAGAGCTGATGTGACTTGCCAAAAAGCTCCAGTTTTGACTCATCTCTCCAAAGGACATTCTCCCAGAAGGACTGTGGCTTGTCAATATGCAATTTAGCAAATTCCAGTCTGGCTTTTTTATGTTTTTCTTTCAAAAGTGGAGTCCTCCTGGGTCTTCTTCCATGGAGCCCACTTTCGCTCAAAAAGCGACGGATGATGCGATCAGAAACTGACGTACCTTCACCTTGGAGTTCAGCTTGTATCTCTTTGGCAGTTATCCTTGGTTCTTTTTCTACCATTCGCACTATCCTTCTGTTCAATCTGGGGTCGATTTTCCTCTTGCGGCCGCGCCCATGGAGGTTGGCTACAGTTCCATGGACCTTAAACTTCTTAATAATGTTTGCAACTGTTGTCACAGGAACATCAAGCTGCTTGGAGATGGTCTTGTAGCCTTTACCTTTACCATGCTTGTCTATTAGTTTCTTTCTGATCTCCTCAGACAACTCTCTCCTTTGCTTTCTCTGGTCCATGTTCAGTGTGGTGCACACAATGATACCAAACAGCACAGTGACTACTTTTCTCCATTTAAATAGGCTGAATGACTGATTACAAGATTGGAGACATGTGTGATACTAATTAAAGAAACTAATTAGTTTGAAATATCACTATAATCCAATTATTTATTATCTTTTCTAAGGGGTACCAACAAATGTGTCCAGGCCATTTTAGAATATCTTTGAAGAATAAGCAATAATTCATCTCTTTTCACAGCTTCTTTGCTTTATTCTATGACATACCAAAGGCATGCAAGTATACATGATAAAATAGCTTTTAATTTCATCACTTTTCAGGAGGAATGAAGCATTATTTCAATGAGCTGTAAGGGTACCAACAAATTTGAGCACGTCTGTATCTGAACTGACCTGCCCCCTCAACTTGAAGGATTAGCACACTAGGTTATAAATGACAATTTGAGAAACCCCAACCTGCTTAAATATGTAAAACAAAAAAAACAAAACAAGGGCACTACATGTTGGAAACAAAGTAGCAGCTGTACTTGTTGGTGCTCCTTGCAGTGCTTCTTCTAAGCGTTACTCATCTCCCTTACCTCTGGGTAGTACTCTGTAGTGGGAACCAGGTGTTGTATTAAAGCATCGAGGGATGCAGAGGTGAGGTTTCCATCCTGGAAGACCAGTCCTCCTTGGTCACTTTCTTTAGGAGGTTGCAGATGAGGGCTGAATCCACTGGGGGTAAACATACTGGTAGAACTCAGCGTTTGGGGCATGCCGCCCTACCAGAGACAATATGAAAGGAACAGGGTAAGTAACAATCCACATACCTCTTCTGCCAAGAAAACACTGCATTACACACAAAATGCCCATCAAAAATGCCCATGAATACAGCTGATCTATACATACTGGGATAGGTTTGTTTCCTAGCCAATTTGTTGATTCTCTTTTCATGCTTTTTCACCACAACATTGGGTTTTCATAAAATAGAACATTAGAATATGAACAATAAAACTGTTTGTGCCTCGCTGTAGGAAGGGTTATTTGACATTATGCTGGAAAAATAAATCAAACACCATAAAAAAAGAGGTTGTGCTCGTTATTAAGAAGTGTAAAGTCCTCAGCACTGTCTCTCTGAATAACCTAGTAGAGCTAAAAATCAATTAACCAGCACAGCGCTCTCAAAATGTGCTACTTGTTTTGAATAAATTGAGATTCTCCCTTCCCGATGCGATTATTTCCTCATATTTAGCTGTATTCATAGAAAGGTTGCTAAGCATTTTGCTCCAGTGGAAAGCAGCACAGCTGGGGATGGGGAGTTTGTTCCCGGATAACTTCACTCAGACGACTTGCTCATTAAATATCTTGGTATCCCTGAACAGATAATGGTCTCCTCTTTAAAAATAGGCTAAGCATTTTAATGAGAAGTCTGTCTCAAAGGTGCAGTGGCAACCTAAATATGATTTGTGTACTAACAATGCTGAATAACTCGGGGGAGCATTTGTTCTCTATTTTACACAAAACATTATTTTCTGAGTGGTTACTGCCAAGACTAGTACAATATTCAATGTAGGATTGTCTCAATGTCTCCTGGGTGAATGACCTTGAACATCACAAACTGTCCTTCCTGTTAGACAAACAATCTTTTGCAAAGTTAATATGTATCTTAACCCACAGATTCATCTAGCTTTAGAGAATAATCCAGTCTAGGGACAAATGTGAAGCAGTAGAATTACCTTTCGAATCCTCTACAAAACACAATTTAAAATGGCAGTAGAGCTTTCTGTGCATGACTCTCTCACCACCAGAAAGGCAAGAAGTAGACTTCAAATATCCAATATTAACAAGCAGTTCTGCTACTGCATTACAACAGCTGATACCCGGACCTGCTGATTACATTTTTTTTTTCAGAAGATGGACAAAAAACAGAAACACCTGCCATATTCAACACATACTCTGTGCAACTATTTTAATATGCTATTGTACACCCCACATGTATTCTGTAATATATCAAATATGCATCTACCTGCTGTAAGTTTCAGTTAAGCAAGATAGAAGATGTTGTTTTGATAGAGGGTTGATCATAGGCATTTACTACAAATATTTAAAAAAATAGGCATGTTCCTACTACTCACGGCAGACTTATTGGTGGTTGCAGTCCTACATTCATGTGGGGACTCCATGTTGAGAAATAACTATGAATGGAGCTGGTGAAACCTTACTTGTGTACCACCAGTGGGAAACAATGGAAAACTCCACTTCCCAGCTACCCACGTGCCGGATGGTATGCACCAGAAAGAATCCTGGGAAGATGAGGTTGATTTTATGATCAAGTCTTTCCTTATCTATACATCACCATAAAAGGGAAAGTGGTTTGTTTGAAGGTTTGCTTTCATGTTTGGAGGTGCACGCACTGTACATCTGGCTGCTGACATTTGTAAAGTTGTTTGGGTAATCTCACCTTATCCAGACATTCAATCAAGCATGGTAGTTAACAAGACTGTTTGTGACAACCATGGTCTGACAATGACAATGGGAGACAACTGTTTGAGCATTATATAATTAGGTCCTGTTCCATCCTGGTGCGCAAACCACGCTCTTCAGGAATGCTGCCACTGGATAAAATGTAAAAGCACTATACTGTGCTCAGATACGTTTCTTAAAACAATCATTTTTTCTTATGTTTATATCGCCCCCAGGAGCCACAATGCTAAAATAATATGCTTATCCCGGTTTGAGGAGCAGCAATATATTGTGTTATACTCTTTAGTGTACTGTGCTACATGTTGATTTACAAGCAATATGCTTTGATCTTCCCACACGTTAGCGCTTTGCCTTCTCAAAAGACACAAACCCCCACCCTACCTCCTGCTTACTCATTATTATTATTTGTTTATTTAGCAGATGCCTTTATGCAAGGCGACTTACAGACACTAGGGTCTGTGAGCTATGCATCAACTGCAGAGTCACTTACAACTACGTCTCACCCGAAAGACGGAGCACAAGGAGGTTAAGTGACTTGCTCAGGGTCACACAATGAGTCAGTGGCTGAGGTGAGATTTGAACAGGGGACCTCCTGGTTACAAGCCCTTTTCTTTAACCACTGGACCACACAACCTCCTATAACCCCCACACATAAACTGCACAAAACAAGCCCTGATAATGCACTTCTCGCTTTGTTCTCCTAATCTAGCGTCTTTTTTTACTCACAGCAGGTGTGCTTTTCTCATCTCTCCTTTTCACACAGGGATAGTGTTAACACAAAGGCTAGAAAAAAACAGGCAGGCTTTAAGGGGTAAAACAACTCAGTAAATCAGTCAGTAAAACAGGGATGTACTGCGGGCCCGTGCAACACGTGACAGGACTCCGGCTTTCACTGCTCAGGCTCTCAAACAAGAACAACACAAACCTTAGCATTCTCTTCCACGGTCAGGAAACAGAGCAACTCTTCTAAAGGAATACATTCCAAGCCTACAGTGCCACTCACAGTGTGCTTCCACAACACAGATATATTGTTTCATTCCACCAAGCAAAGGCATCAACACAAACTAGCTAGGTCAGAGAATGCTTTGAAACACAAACTTCTTTCGAAAGCCAAACTACATTTGTTACTATATTCACTTACTAACAAAAATCCTTTTAACAGCATCTTCTACCATATTCAACCTCATTTCAATTCAATTCTAGATCTTCTTGCTTCACAAATTAGATGGTTTACTAAAGAAACAATCCTTTAGGGGGGCTCCTGAGTGGCGCATCCAGTAAAAGGAACTCCGCCCGGAGTACAGGATGCGTCCTATAGCTTGGCCAGGAGTTCCCAGGGGCGGCGCACAATTGTCCAAGCGCTGCCTGGGCGGGGAGGGTTTTGGTCGGCTGGGGAGTCCTTGGCTCACCACACAACAGCGACCACTGTGGCTGACCGGGCACCTGCAGGCCTGCCTGTGTGCAATTCAGAGATGCGTGGTCCTCCGACGCTGTAGTTCTGTAATGGTTTCATGATGGGCTTGCAGTGTGGAAAAAAGCAGATGGCTGACGACACATGTTTCGGAGGACGCGAGTGCTCGTCCTCGTCTCTCCTGAGTTAGTGCGGGGGTTGCAGCGGTGAGCAGGGTTGAATAATTGGGCATTCCAAATTGGGAGAAAATCGGGGGTAAAATAATTGGCGATTCCAAATTTTAAAAAATAAAAAAATAAAAAAGAAACAATCCTTTATACATGTTTACCATTGTAAAGCATAGCAAAGTGTAATACATCACAATGAAAGAAAGTAAAGCACAGGTAAGCACTGTAAAGCACAGAGAGGTATGGTAAAACATTAAAAAACATAAACTATGGTAAACTATGGTAAATGTATAGCAGAGGCATTGGAAAACTACAAAATTAGTTAGCAGATTTACCATTTTATAATGGTAATAGAAAACTGCTAGATTATACTATAGCAAAATTTACAACCTGAATTTTTTACTTGATGCTTTTAACCCATTATGAGCAGCCATCCAAAAGAGTACCGTTTTAAAAAATATCAATTGCAGTAACATAATTGTGTATACTACACGGGGGCAGAATTTACAAGCATGGAAAGATATTGAAAATGAAATACTGTATACTTGCTACTATATAAACACTAAAGCTACCATCAATAGTTAATATGCATTAACAATGCTAAATGTTTAGGTAGAAATTCATAACACTTTGAATGTGTTTAAATGTTTTAACTCTACCTCATATATATCAGAGCCCGGTCACATTGTTAGTGGACTGCTTGTTTTCTTGAATGAATTGCACGTTCTATTAAAATGAAAGCTATCAGGCAATACAAGCCCTCTTCAGTGGAGGATGCAGTGCACAGGTAGGAACCCTGGCACTTTATCAAAGTGATTCAAATGGCTGCCACCTGATGAGTGGGATACACAAGGAAACAGCAGAGATAACATCTGCAGCAAATGATGAATACGGAAAGATAAAACTGCAGGGGACTGTCTGCCTGGTGTTGGTGCCGTCAGCGCATAATTGGATACGTGTGGCACTGACAAGTGGTTAACTTGGTGTGGTAACTTAACCGGATCATTTGCCATCTGAACTGATTGACTATGAAATATTTAACTTTCAACGCAGGAGCAGACTTTTTCATTGTATTCAATGCTGATTCAACTCAATATGAAAGTATTACATTATGTGTGTGTAGATATAATCAAACATAATGTTTAAGGGTTACAAGTAGATAAACAGAACATGTATGACAGGCATGGAAAGAGCTTGTTGAAAGACATCCAGAAAGAGCAAAGGCAGGCCAATGATTGAGCTAAAAGGAAACTATCATTTTGTTAACAACTCCAATTTAACTACAGTAGTTTAAACAAAGTATTTAGCCTCAACTGTAGTTGTTGAAAGGTGGTTTACATAAACAACTAGTTTCGAGCAGATCAACTTTTTGTTGGTTTTGGTAAGGGTAGTCAGACCTTTAAACATACATTACGTGGTAAAAACAGAACTTTGTCAAGTTGGGTCAGGATCCAAGTGATCCTGCCTCAACAACATGGATGGATAACCCATTCCATACCCTCACCTCTCTCTGTGTGAAGAAGTGTCTCCTTTCCTCTGCTCGGTCTATCATTTTCAACTGTGTCCAGTTGAAAATGAAGTGGAGATAGCTTTGAGATCAGATAGTTACTCGTAACTGGCCAAGCATGTTAGGTTCTTACCTCTGTGACATCACTCGTAAACAAATCCAATATTTTTGATAGTAATATAAACATTGTTTATAGTCAATCATATCGAGTAGATCACTGGTTGTTCTGTGGTAGATAGTGAGGGTTTATAACTTGAAACTTTTCAATAGCGTTTCAGTTTGAAGAAGTCTATATACAGACGTGCTCAAATTTGTTGGTACCCTTACAGCTCATTGAAATAATGCTTCATTCCTCCTGAAAAGTGATGAAATTAAAAGCTATTTTATCATGTATACTTGCATGCCTTTGGTATGTCATAGAATAAAGCAAAGAAGCTGTGAAAAGAGATGAATTATTGCTTATTCTTCAAAGATATTCTAAAATGGCCTGGACACATTTGTTGGTACCCCTTAGAAAAGATAATAAATAATTGGATTATAGTGATATTTCAAACTAATTAGTTTCTTTAATTAGTATCACACATGTCTCCAATCTTGTAATCAGTCATTCAGCCTATTTAAATGGAGAAAAGTAGTCACTGTGCTGTTTGGTATCATTGTGTGCACCACACTGAACATGGACCAGAGAAAGCAAAGGAGAGAGTTGTCTGAGGAGATCAGAAAGAAACTAATAGACAAGCATGGTAAAGGTAAAGGCTACAAGACCATCTCCAAGCAGCTTGATGTTCCTGTGACAACAGTTGCAAACATTATTAAGAAGTTTAAGGTCCATGGAACTGTAGCCAACCTCCATGGGCGCGGCCGCAAGAGGAAAATCGACCCCAGATTGAACAGAAGGATAGTGCGAATGGTAGAAAAAGAACCAAGGATAACTGCCAAAGAGATACAAGCTGAACTCCAAGGTGAAGGTACGTCAGTTTCTGATCGCATCATCCGTCGCTTTTTGAGCGAAAGTGGGCTCCATGGAAGAAGACCCAGGAGGACTCCACTTTTGAAAGAAAAACATAAAAAAGCCAGACTGGAATTTGCTAAATTGCATATTGACAAGCCACAGTCCTTCTGGGAGAATGTCCTTTGGACAGATGAGTCAAAACTGGAGCTTTTTGGCAAGTCACATCAGCTCTATGTTCACAGACGAAAAAATGAAGCTTTCAAAGAAAAGAACACCATACCTACAGTGAAACATGGAGGAGGCTTGGTTATGTTTTGGGGCTGCTTTGCTGCGCCTGGCACAGGGTGCCTTGAATCTGTGCAGGGCACAATGAAATCTCAAGACTATCAAGGTATTCTGGAGCGAAACGTACTGCCCAGTGTCAGAAAGCTCTGTCTCAGTCGCAGGTCATGGGTCCTCCAACAGGATAATGACCCAAAACACACAGCTAAAAGCACCCAAGAATGGATAAGAACAAAACATTGGACTATTCTGAAGTGGCCTTCTATGAGTCCTGATCTGAATCCTATCGAACATCTATGGAAAGAGCTGAAACTTGAGGTCTGGAGAAGGCACCCATCAAACCTGAGACAGCTGGAGTAGTTTGCTCAGGAAGAGTGGGCCAAACTACCTGTTAACAGGTACAGAAGTCTCATTGAGAGCTACAGAAAACGTTTGATTGCAGTGATTGCCTATAAAGGTTGTGCAACAAAATATTAGGTTAGCGGTCCCATCATTTTTGTCCATGCCATTTTCATTTGTTTTATTATTTACAATATTATGTTGAATAAAAAATCAAAAGCAAAGTCTGATTTCTATTAAATATGGAATAAACAATGGTGGATGCCAATTACTTTTGTCAGTTTCAAGTTATTTCAGAGAAAATTGTGCATTCTTCGTTTTTTGTAAAGGGGTACCAACAAATTTGAGCACGTCTGTAGATAGTGAAGTCTTCCTTCTATACCAGAAAATGTAAGAACCTGTGACAGGGCAGAACAGAGCCCTGCACATAATCAGGGGGCAGGGCAAAGCCCTGCTTGTAAATACTGTATTGTGTTGTGTTTATTTAGCACAAGTGAGTGTATTGTAAATACTGTATTGTTTTGGTATTAGAACGGGTGATTTGAAGGTGGTGTTTTTTTCTTGTTGTATAGTTTAAATGTGGTCTGGCAGAGGCGGTGTTAGCATCTCATCTCTGCTAGACAGCTCGTGAGAATGTGTGGTCGGCAGTCGACCACGCTGATATAAAAACCCTGTGCAGAATCTCCAATCGGCACATGCATAAGAACCCACAGCTTTTGTTGTTCAAGGTGGGTGTTCGAGGAGGAGGAACGTGAGTGAGCAAGAGAGATCTGAAAGAAAAAAAAAGAGAAAGAAAGCAATTGCTACTCGTGCTGGGCAGACCAGCACAGGATTTGTTTGGTGTTTTGTGTTTGGGATTGTTTTGTTATTGCTTTTATTTTTGGTTCTGTTAGCTGTGTTTTTGTTAGACCTTTTCATTTATTTTTATTGCAATAAAAACCACGCACCAGAGCTTTTCACCCGCAAATACCTGTCTGCCTCTGTGTCAGCTTCCTGGTGTGAGTACGTCACTACTCTGCCATCCTGTCACAGAACCGCACAGAGGTTAGACAAAGAAATAGAAACACCTGCCAAACCACTTTCCATAAGGTGTAAGGCCTCCATGACAAGTGACAAGTCTGCAAGGCATTTCAATTGTTCTGGAGGGATACATGACCATTCCTCAATGACTGCCACCTCTAATTCCATCAGGGAATGTGACTCTGCAGCAATCCAGAATGCAATCATATCTGAACTTGTGAAACATCAGTGAATTCTAGCACCTGTGAAATGAGTGCCGACTGTACATAAGTGTGACACAACCCCAGAGTGTGCTGCCGACATTGTTTGTCTATCATGTACGGTACATGAAAGCTAAAATTACTGCTGATCAAACCCCACAATTTTTTTTACAAATCTGTTATTGTACGGTACACAGGAACAGGTGCTTGTTAAATCTGCAGACTCAGCTCTACTGAAATGAATAAAGACTCTGATGCAGCATACATCTGGGGACTGGCTCGACAGTCACTTTGATTAATATGTTAAACTCTTCTCGGGATACAAATATAAGAAGCCATCTTTGTATTATGTCATACATACAGCATTAGTTCTTGAGTCTAGCCAAGAGGCCAATGTGTAAATGGCTACCGGTGCTGATTCTATCAAATTTTGACACCTCAGGCAGGAAACGATCCCAGTGGATTCAAACCAGCGGAACACATTTGCCTCGAAGCCAGCCGCCTCACCATACAGAAGGGCACCTTGTTTGCAATCATTCCTGCTTACACTTACAGGGATGTTTCTAAAAAGAGGAATAATTAGAAGGAACTTAAAGGAAAAGAGAAAAAAATGAACTAATAGGCAGAGGGAACAGCACAGTGCACACAGAATCAGAAGCAGATGTGTTAATCTCTTATAGCCAATTAAACCCGACTACAATCACAGCTTGGTCTCGGTTGGAGTCCCTTGGAGGAATTCAAGCGTTTAATATGTTTTGTTGGTGCATTTCTTTAAGCGCTTAACTACGTGTGACATAACATTACAAGTGCTATGCTTTAAATCCTAACAAGTGCTAATAACCAGTAGCTCAGACATCCTGCTAAAGGAGCTACTAAAGAAACTCCTTTCAATGTATTCTTCATTGATGCAAAGCGTTTCCTAGCTTAGCTGTAGGACGATTTACAGATTTGTACTGTAGAATACATTTATAATTGTAATAAAAAGGAAAGAAATAGCTAATATCAAATGTTAAATGTACATATATAAAAACTGCATACAAAATATTCACAGTCTGTACAACGGGGTAAAACGGGAGGGAGCACATCTACTGTATTCCTTCCAATACAAGCCCCATTTTGGGGGAATCATTTGCGCGTGCTGTTTCTCCCAGGATTACTGGCTTTTATAGGGTTTGTCCAGCAGCCATCTTGAGTAGGTCTTGAGCAGGTGTGGGGTTCTTTTTAAAAATCTAGCTTTGAATTATGCCATTGTATTTAATATAAACCAACTGCAATTGTTATCACATCCCTAATAATAGGAACTTTAGTTTGGTTGCTAAATTACAAAAGGCTGATACTCTGTTAGGTACATTATTTTTGGTTTTCTCAGTTTGTTTTCTCTTCCAGTTTTGTTGTTTGCTGCTTACTGTTGCTAGTTACTATGCTGGTAATTTGGCTAAAACGTTTGGTGATCTGAATGTAATATTTCATAATAATGATGGGGGGAGTTGGATTAAGCAGTGATTTCTTGTCGAGTAAATATGGTACTTATTAACGGATACAGCATAGGATGTATATTAATATACACTTTTCTGTACTGCATAAGGATGAATTTGTTTTGTATTCAGGAGTTTACAGTTCAATAAAACCATTTATTTTTAAAGTTGTTTAAGACATGTAATACAGCAGCTTTTCAAATACAGCATTATGTCATTCTAAAACAGTTTATTTGTAGCTAGAAACATAGTAAAATGCAATATTGTTTAAGCTTTTTGATGTTTATATGATTAAAGTTGCACGGCCATCGTACCATTATTGTTATTTAACCTCAAAGGCTTCCCATTTCAGGATTTTGGAAATAAATTTTAAAAAGTACCATTACACCCTTAACCAGAGACTATTATATTAAATGTGTTTCATTTGAATGTTGGGCGACATTGTGTTATACAGGCCTAATAGTACACATGCCTGAACCTTTCCAAGCCTCAGAATATCTGTAATCCCCTATCTGTCAGCATTATCCACAATGAAGAATGTTATCTAATGGTGCTGTTGCAGGACCAATTGTTTACTTCCTTAGCAATTCACCTTGTTAAAAGCCTTGTGAAAAGCTGTATTCTTGTTGGGCTAATTCCACTGCACTAAATAAAAAAAACACAATCCTGCATTGACGTATTCTAACAAATTTCTATATGAAAAGCTAGACAGGATCATTTCAGTGGCCCCTTACCAGCAGTGTTGCTGGCTTTACTTTCAGATCTTACATTGCACAATAGATGTATTGAATTCAGAGTGGAGCTGGCTCAATAGTCAAGAAGCACCAACGCTTTTTGCATTCATTAGATACCTTTCTGGCTGGTGCCAGCATAAAAATAAATGAATCCCATTGTAGCAATAAAATGTGTTCATTCATGTAATAGCTGGTTGCCTTCACTCTCAAGGTATTAGTTGTTGTAATGCATTTACATTTACAAACTTTAATGGTGCTAGAAGCGTTCTAAATTTAACAATACCACACAATGAATGAATCACGAAGTAGACCCAAACCACAAGCTGGATTAAGGTCAGTAGACTTTCTTATTTATGGTTACTTAACCCAATCATATTTCAAATAGTTGTGTGACAGGCTGGACGCTGGGTGCTAATCAGTGACAAGTGAGCGTTTCAACCTCATCTCAGACAGGGCTCAATATCTGTAATGACAGTGTATTACAGTTACACTTGTCTCAATTTAACTTCAGCGATCGGCTGTGAGATCCGAGTCACGACAGCAGTGCAACATGGGTGAAGCTGGATGTGAACCCAGCGACCACGCACACCACAAGGGAGCATATGCAATGCAACAGGGGTGAAGCTGGATGTGAACCGGCGACCACGCACACCACAAGGGAGCATATGCAATGCAACAGGGGTGAAGCTGGATGTGAACCGGCAACCACGCACACCACAAGGGAGCATATGCAATGCAACAGGGGTGAAGCTGGATCTGAACCGGCAACCACGCACACCACAAGGGAGCATCTGCAATGCAACAGGGGTGAAGCTGGATGTGAACCCGGCGACCACGCACACCACAAGGGAGCATCTGCAATGCAACAGGGGTGAAGCTGGATGTGAACCCGGCGACCACGCACACCACAAGGGAGCATCTGCAATGCAACAGGGGTGAAGCTGGATGTGAACCCAGCGACCACGCACACCACAAGGGAGCATCTGCAATGCAACAGGGGTGAAGCTGGATGTGAACCGGCGACCACGCACACCACAAGGGCGCATCTGCAATGCAACAGGGGTGAAGCTGGATGTGAACCCAGCGACCACGCACACCACAAGGGAGCATCTTAACCGCTAAGCATTCGTCCTTCTGGAGCTTTATTTTATTTTTTTTATTTCAACCCAATTCTTTTTTTATTTCAACCCAGCTCACCGCTGCCACCCCCGTGCTGACTCTGGAGGGACAAAGACGGACACACGCGTTCTCCGAAACGTGTGCCGTCAGCCGTCCGCTTCTTTTCAGTCTCAGGCAGGGGTTTTGCTGTTGCTCGTCACTCTCGTAATTTGCGAATGGTTTTTGAAAGTGACGACAAAAAAAATGTGGAATCGTCACTAGTGACGATCGTTTCTGTTTGTACTATAAAAAAAAAAATCCCTTTTGTTAAAGTCACACACAACGTCTCGTTCTTCAAAAGAAGGGATCGCTAAACCATAGAGTCACTGCTGCTGATCAGATCAGCGCCTCGGCCTCATCGATTCATTGACTCTGCAACGTTCTCATCCCGTGGTAGGCGACGTAAATGCAGTCAGCCATTCAGCGCCTCAGTTTCATGTTGCGTGTCAGTTACCATGGTAACCCAGACCGCTTTATTATTATTACTATTTATTTCTTAGCAGATATATGGCTGTACTAGGTGCTGCTGTAGCTGTCAGCCTCACATTATTCTTTGCAACCTGACAGCTTCTGCTGCTGCGCTTTCACGACTACAGAGAGTTCTGCTCAAACCTTTGCATCCACAGTGTTTGCGCTAGGCCGCGCCGTTGCGCCAATGTCCCGCTGAAATTCTCTTAACGCGCTCATGTGTCCCCCTTCCCTGACCAGACGCAATCAATACCAATATGCAGTAAATGAATACATATTGTATTACCATGACAAGTCTGGCGACAGGCTAATCTTTTTTACTTGTTTGTTTATACTTGCGTTTTCATAATTAAACTCCCGTGCCATTATTCTCCAGTCCAGTAGAATGCGCTCGAACCGCCCTGGTTACAGGCAGTTTCACAGTAAAGCCTGACGACAACATCAGGCTTGTTAACAACATGGCCCGGCGCAAATATAACCTCGTATCACTGTTACACCCGACCATTACTTCTGGAAGAATAAGTAATAAGCTTCGGCAGTGACTGTTGAAATATTATAGTTGTGCTTAAAAATACTGTGTGTAGAAGATTTATGAAACGAAAACGCATTAACTAAAAAAAAAAAAAAAAAAAAAAGTAGCCTATGGTAACGTTATAAAATATGTGAAATGTGTCTTTTCTATGACCAAAAATGCTAAAATTCAGGGCCAAAATTATTCCGTATGTGTTAAGCACCAACTGTCTCTTGACCATTTCGCCAGTAGGCCTATAACGAGCATGATAAAATTATATACAGTGTATGTGGTTTTATACGGCACTGTATATATGCCTACAATACATCTTGCATTGAGAAAACACCACTGGAATCGGAATAAAGGAAATTAGTATGTAATACAGTTCACGTGCAGCATGGTTTTGGTAAGTAGCATTTTCTAAACTATATAATTATGTGCAGTATTAAAATAAGTTAAAAACATAGCAAATCCACAAAACCAACAAAATACATAGTGTATATTTGACATTTTTTTGTAGTGTTCTGTGTAACACGGACAATCGTTTAACCTGAAGCAGATATACGCGTTTATCATATTATCAACAACACCAACGTGAAAAAATAAAGCAACAATTGTTTTGAAAACTGTCCAAAATATTTACTTGGGGGGCTAAGAATGAAATGTCAAGATAAAAATGCTGTTTTTTATATGGAAATTGTCAAAAAAAAGGGGAAGCTGGAAGAATTTACCAGTGAGGACAACGGCATTTAAATACTACTACTATTAAACTGTATCTGTTGGTAATGTGGTTTCTTCTAGCAGTTTTCAAACTGGGGTTCCCCTTCCCCCTGGGGTACTCAAGAAAAATTCTGAAAATGCAGACAACGCATTTTATTTAGTACCACTTGCCAATCTATTGCAAACTTTTGTCATGTAATCAACGTTTAATCACGAACACCAGACTGATGTGCTGTGACAGAGCGTTCAGTGCACACACGACTAATTTACATATTAAATATGTACATTTTAAATAAGCCCTGTTGTTTAAATGTAATATAAACAGTTGGGTGGTTACTGCAGTCTGTCTGGGATACAAAAAAGTTTAAAAAACTAAAAGCCTAGTCTTTAAATAATTTTATTTCCTGTGTGCGTTCATGCCTGCAAGTCAATATTTATTCTTTTCAATGACCCGATTAAAGTTTATTGTAACTTAAGTACTACATTTCAAAATTGCCATTCAGAAACCGCAGTATTGTCATGCGGTCTAGTTTGACAAGCCGTTACGTCTGGTGTGAGAGTAGTAAGAGTTTTTAGCTTTCAATCCAGTGAAAAAATGTGGATTTTTTGCTCAATACTAGTACATTACTAGCAAAGGGCGATCAAGACGAAATACCATCAAAGATTAAAAACGCCAAAAATGTCTTGCGACTGAAGCTCTCTCCAATTTCCCTGCCATCACCAGTGATTTGTGTGGAAACAAGCAGGGACATCCATCACACTGATACTAGGTAAGCGTTTTATTATTCTTTTTTAATTAACATCAGTACTGTACGTTTTAATCACCAATAATTTAAAAATGCCAGTAATATGTTTTCATATTGAGGTCAGCTGTAGAGATGCATAGATAGTGAACTTTACTTTGCCTTCTTTTCCATAACTTTATCATCAATATAAATACATGATTGCGGTAAACTTGTGCGCGCGAATTAAAAAACAAAACTGTTAGCCAATACTGTAAAATGTCGCAGAAGAAAATCCACTCGTTTTTTTCAGCGTGGCCACAGCAAGGGTGAAATAGACCAAACAGAACAACACGTTGTAGAAGATGAAGACTTGGATTCAGAACACCAGATAAAAAAGAACAAAGCTCACAAGCGTCAGATAAAAGAAAAAGAAAAAAGCAGCAAAGTTTCAGCCCTATTGCAAAACTCTGTTTCCATGGGTTGTATATAATGTTCTAACACTGTTTTTTTTTTCTTTTTATTGTAAAAAGACATACATGGTATAAGTAATTCATAATGCATTCTGTGTCTGTATGTAGCTTTTCAGGGCAAATAAATCTGGTTCTTGAATTTTAATGTTCTAAAACTTTACAGCTGTAAATTACCAATTTATTTAAACTGTAGAGCATTATTAAAATGGTTTAATTAAATAATTGTTTTGGTCAATACAGTGATTTAAGGTATAAAATAAAAACAGAATTCATAACACCCTTGAAAACTTGAGCTGTGCGCCAGTAGTGACTATTGAATATCTGGAGTGACTAATGTTTTTAGAAAGTATTAGTCACTAGTGACTACACAAATCTAGAACCCAGGGGAAACCCTGCGTTGCAGTGAAGTTACGTCTTGGGCGATGTTGCAGTGAAGTTACGTCTTGTGTGACATTGCAGTGAAGTTATGTCTTGGTTGGTCCCCACCACTACTGTCTCATTTTATCTTGGTGAAAGCTGAGTCCAATATTAGCATGAAGTAAATAACAGCTACTCTCAGATAACAAATTAATTTTGCCAGCGCTAGCCTTATAGCAGGTTTTTAAAAGTACAAGCAAATAAAACAAACAGCAACCTCCTTATAAAGTTTACTGCAGTAAATCTGCACAGTAATTTTGCACTTTTCCCATTGATATACTATGCATTGTTTTTGGTTTACCATGTTTTTAACATGCTTTACCATACCTCTCTCTGCTTTACAATGTTTACCTATGCTTTATTACACTTTATGCTCTTACTATGACACACTTAGGTCATAAAATGTTGGCAGATTATTCATTGTTACCAATATATGATTTCTTGCAGTAATCACAGTTTTTGTTATTTTGTACTTTTTATAAGCCACCATCAGAATGTAATCCTAGCATCAGTCACTTGCTCATGATACAATCTGCAGCAACAGGTGGTTATGCCTGCAACCAGCAAGCTCTACTTGGGCTCAGGGAAACAAACAGAAAAACTGGATATGTTTTTTCCAGAAATTGGAGCTTTATACTACAGCTGTTATTTTCAACATGGGCTTAATTAGCTGACTATGGTACTTTTAATATGTAGCTATTTCTCATTTTCTGCCACAATGGATATTTCTGAAGTGCATCTTATTGTAATTAAATGACTTGACATCTCTAACAAGAGAAGGGAGATGAAGCAAGGTGTTTGCCCCATTCTAATATGACAGGTTAGGTTGGTGCAGTTAATCCTTAACCATTAACCTTGCCAATGCAATGGCACTAAGGGAGAATGGTAACATATTATTATCAGGGTGAATTTTCTGGTCATGGTCACATTTTCACTTTAGGTTGACCTTTGCCAGCTCACAGCTCGACGGGAAATTAAAAAAAATGTAAAAATAAAAAAATGATCATTTCTGAACTCAGCGGGCCCGAAAACCCCCAGGTGAATTTTTCTAGCAAAATCTGAGACGGTGGGGCAACAGCTCTGGTTGAGTTGGTATGGATGTGGTTTCTTCAAGGTCAATTGGATTATAAAGGTAAACCAACACTGTTTTTCAAACTTTTCTCCTAACTTCAGCAGTTGGTGAAATAACAAAACAACCTCCCCTTACATACTCAGCTGGATTTATTCAACAGTATTTGAATAGTAAAATGTGGCTCATTCATACTACATTATCTTATAACTGAGGGCTATATTTAGCTGTCTGCCTGTCAAACTTGATAACAACAGTTACAGTAGAACAAGTTTGGCACTGTAATCAGTTATTGTAATATTATCACTTATTTATTGTACATCGTACAGATGTTTATTTAAAAAATGCAGAAAAAACAGAGTGTGGGAGAGAAAACAAACTACTAAGTAGGGAGTAAATTGGAGTTTGATTTATGATCATTTAAATTATTATTATTATTATTATTATTATTGTTGGCTGCTCATTTATAACTGAGACTGCTAACCCTTCCAGTACAGGCTTTTGATATACTGCAAGGTTCATGAAAAAATGAAGATATGTAAGGCTTAGATTCTCTTACTATGCACCTAAGCCCATTTCATGCCAAATACATTGTTCTGCCAGAGTGTGGTCTATTACTCCTGAATGGATCTTACGAAACAATTAGCAACACCAGGCATTCCTTCAAAAACACATGTCACGAATCTTAAAGTCAGAGCAGTCAATATAATGAGAACCAGGCGCTACACTCCCAGCATGTATAGATGAGCATTTAATAAGAAATGCTTGTGATTAGCTTCATGAAATCTGCTGAGGCAATCACGTGTCCACCAATATCTTGATACAATAAGTCAGAGTGACCTACAGTCACAGTAGGTTGAATAACTTGCAGTAACTGTCTTTGCAAAGCTTTATCATGCACCAAGCGATAGCCTTAATTAGCCCACCCAATCACAGAGCAGAACAAACAGCACATTGTCCTTTGTAACAAACTGGACTGCCAACAAGACCTGCTTCAATTCTTTCACAGCAGGGTGCACAGGCTGAACTGTACAATAACGCAGTAAGTAGAGTTACATTGAACAGGGCTGTCAGACTGCAGTTTTAAACTCTGAATGTCCCACATTGTGCTTTTCATTGAATGAATATAAGCAGCAATCCTAGTGCCGTTTCCAATCGCTGAATGTGACAAGTCAGCAAGTGCAGCTCTGTTCCAGAGCAGTAACGATGTGACATTTAATCACACTTAAGACGTACTTTGGATCTCAGCAGCCAAGCCTCAGGCAAGTGCGAATAAGGAAATTATTTCTGAAGCTCTGCAAAGATACTGTGATTTTTCCTCTCCAGGGTGCAAACTGTATGGTAGGTTAGCGCTCATACTAATATAAACTACTCGCCTTTCTAGCTAGGAAGAGAGAACTGATTCAAGAAAATATCTGATTACATTTATGCTGGTTCGCCTGTATTGTTATGATACAACTGCACACTGGGCAGAGAGACAAAAAAAAGATAAAATAGATGACAGATATGTGTAGGCGGAAGGTTGCAGCTAAGGTAATTTCTTTCATGAGTCAAATATTATCTAAAATCAACAGACTGATCCAAAAAACAAATAATCAAAATGAAGGAAGCAACTTAAATTGAATTAAATTAAATTATAATTGCACATGTCATCCACAGTTTTTTTTTTGTTTATTTTTAGCAGACGCCTTTATCCAAGGCGACTTACAGAGACTAGGGTGTGTGAACTATGCATCAGCTGCAGAGTCACTTACAATTACTTCTCACCCGAAAGACGGAGCACAAGGAGATTAAGTGACTTGCTGATGGTCACACAATGAGTCAGTGGCTGAGGTGGGATTTGAACCGGGGACCTCCTGGTTACAAGCCCTTTTCTTTAACCACTGGACCACACAGCCTCCTATGTATTAGGCTTCTATGTATCTAGTATACACAGTCCAGTTTGTTTCCATTCCCACAAAGGAATTTTTACTTTGGGCAGAAATCTGCTTAAAACCTGCATGCCATTACATCACTCCAAACATAACACAAAACAATTTATTAACAAAACAAGGCCATTTGCTCCATCAGTGCTCGTCTGGTTCCTAGTAGCTGGTTAGGTCATAAAGGATGCCATTGATTCAGCATCAACAAAAGAAGTGTCTCCTATCAAAACGACTGGGTAACCCATTCCATACACACACTGTGTAGAAGAAATGTCTCCTATCCAAAGTCTCCACATTATGTTAACTTGTTCAATGTCAATCAAATGCCCCCGCCCCCATGCATTTTTTTCTTGGTTCTAAGCCCAAGAGATTCAGTTCCTACATGCTCTCGCTGCAGCTTTTGCAGGGTTTTAAATGACATAAGAAAGCTCTGCTATGGCTAGCACAGTAATCCAGAAATAAAAACATTGGGACCCAAGTCATACTAATATCTTCTCCCTCCCCTTACTGAATAGAATCTGAACACGCACAGCATGAGAGCCCCATTGCTGTCAAAACACTACTAAACAATCCTAAAGGCTGATTAGGACTCCATGCGAGTTTCTCAGGGTGAAAGCTTTTAAACGGGTCAGAAATACTGGAAGTAACCGTGCCTCTAATAACTGCTGCTGCAGTGAATGTGCTCATTGTGCAGAGCGCAGATGAACATGTTTGGAATACAGCTCCAGTATACTGCTGGCATAGTCTGTCTGGTAATCCCTATTGAAATATCCTCTCCTAATTAATGACAAGGAAACATAATGCAATTTCCTTGTGACCTTGAAGTCACTTCAGTGGTGGTATCAATGGATTATTGTCACCATGTGAGTCAAAGCACTGCATTAATATCCACACACAAGTCCTGCTGACCTTTCACTCACATGGTGACCTAAAGACTATTTTACCATCCTCCCCCTCGCCTTCATGTCATCTTTAAAATGTCTAGTCGGTCACGGTTTGACCGCACATTAAATAATCCTAGTTGCCATGCTGACTAGAAAATGTAGCAGGCACTAAAATAAGTGAAACGAATGACACATGGGAATTTTTATGTGCCTTTTTAATTTAATCGGCAATCACCTGCAGATTTATAATTCTGCTAATAGCTTCCTGTGAAAATCTGCATATAGAGAGGTTGGACAAAAAAAAATAGGAACTAGGGTCATAAAACTGTAGAGTCAGGACAGCACTGCTATGACAGGTTATGTCCGCAAGGTGTTTAAATTGCTCTGAAAGCATCCCTAACCCTGACTGACTTCTGCAGCAAAGACTGCTCTCCAGAAATGTCACCGCTTTGAATGCACTTCTATGGGGAAGCACCTGTCAACCGATCACCCACTGTCCGTCCGCTATGTCTGTCATAGGCTTTCTACAGATTACAGAATACATGCCAGCGACACTATTAGCATAAAGAATCCATTATTATAATAATCGATTAGTTTACATGTACAGAAACGACTACAATCCTGACGATTCACTGTAGATTCATAGTTAATGGTTCATATGCATGGCTGACCAATGGAGTCGGGTTGAAATTGGCAACAACATGTTTCATTATCATCTCGATCTGGATGGGATTTTTATTATTATTATTATTATTATTTCTTAGCAGACGCCCTTATCCAGGGCGACTTACAATTGTTACAAGATATCACATTATACATTATTTCACATTATACAGATATCACATTAATTTTACATACAATTACCCATTTATACAGTTAGGTTTTTACTGGAGCAATCTAGGTAAAGTACCTTGCTCAAGGGTACAACAGCAGTGTCCCCCACTGGGGATTGAACCCACAACCCTCTGGTCAAGAGTCCAGAGCCCTAACCACTACTCCACACTGCTGCTCCTGTTGTAATGTTATGGCACCCTAAACCCAATAAAAGTCATACCCGCCTTCTTTTTCAATGCTAATGTATCCTCTTTCATAGCATGTATAGCCTAATCGCCGATTTTACGTCGAACGACAGTTTGTACGCTTGAGCTATCAAGGAGAATAGAAAGTTAGTGGTGTGGGGTTTCCACTGAGATCCCCTCCCCCTTTTGCTTTAGCCTAGCTTGTCAACAATGACAATTGTTATTTGGAGGACTCGGACGAAAAGTAACCGAATGTTCTAAAATGGGTCTTTCTTCTTTTACATTTAATATGTAAATGACACCGTACTGCGGTCGTTATTAAGATGTCACTTTAATAACTCTTACCGCAGGCAGAATACAAAGTAAGCTACAATAAATTCCACGCAACTAGTGAAACCGGTACACGCGTTACTGTAACATGCTGCTGTACATATTAGCGTATACATGTTTTAGGTTATGCATATTATTGTTGTTTTACTGTACTACACCTTCCTGTGTCGTCAATAAATGTTAATTGATAAATGAACCCTAATATAAAAATACCCGTAACTATGGCTCTAGCTACTTCCAAGTTATTTTTCACACGTATATTTAACAGTACTATTGTAGTCACTTATCACAACAAAAATATAATTTTAAGTTATTTAATTCGATCTAACAAGTAGTATTAAGCGTTTTAGAACCAAACACAGCTTCTCGGTGTATTCAGATATTTGACTACAGTCACCGCGTGCTTAGTTTATCAGCCTCGTAGTAAAGAAGCAAGTTAAATACCCCACAGAGTGAATAAACCGAATTCTTCAACCAACTGATCATTTACTTTGAAAGTCTTTCGGCTTGTTCTCCACTTCAAATATAATGAAGTATATATAATAATTTGAAAAAGGAAAACTGCTGTGTACCAAAAAGGGCAAAATCAAAAATTAAAAGGTAATTAAAAAAAAAATTCAACTAGCCTATACCATGTTTCTGAGATATATATATATGATAGCTATTGCATCTTTTTTTTAAATCTACACAACACATTATAGTACCTCTTTCAAATCATGAAAGCATACAAGCAGACCATTTAAACGAATACGAAACAACTACTTTAGATTAATTTATTTTTCCCAGTTAGATAATTAATAAATAAATAAATAAATAAATAAAACGTCTGGGGAAGATAAGAGGGTCCAAATTGCCTATTTGAACTCAATACAAGTTTGAATGTATATGATACGATGTACTTGAAATGACTGCATGTTTATCATTGAAACTAGTCTCTTCTTTGTAATACCAGAAAATATTTTGTGTTTTTAGTTAAGTGCTGTGGACACTCCAACACATTAAAATGACCTTCAAATATTTCTGTTCTGTATTGTACATTGCAGTGTTTGTGGGACGCATGAAACGCTGTGTTAAATGCATTTATAAAGTCATATCTAGAGAGAGAGTCCCCTGCAACGTTCAAATCAGTGTGTAGTGCTCGCCACTTACCAATTCTACTCACACATCACCCCCGTGTTCCAGTTAAACAGCCGCGTCCTTTAACTATAAGAGACGATTATAACAATCCAGAATTCTGATTATAAATACAGCTTTTACGGGAACAAAATCTGTTTCCAAAAAACAAGTCAGCCAGTCACAGCAGTGCGCGCAGAAAATGAAGCGAAATCTTGCAAGTGCTGTTCACAATTTGTGAAACCGAGATCCAGTTAAACGCATTGCTTGTTTGTTTTTGTTTTGTTTTGTTTTTTTCATCGAGGTGTTACTTCCCAATCAATACACAGTAACTCCAGTTATTGAAGGCTTCAAATGTATATCCACCAACAAACCATCCAGTTAGCCTCCTCCAATGAGGGAAACAGGTCTGTTTTAATCCAGTACAAGCAAACAAGCAGTTGAAATTTGCTCAGGGAGGAATGGGCAAACACCGCACACACAGCCAATAGACGCGCACACCTCTGCAAGAAAACGAGAAGCAATGAAGCGGAGCAGCGAAGCATAGTGGGAGGGTAGGGTTACACACCGGCTTCTTCAGACAGCAGCGTCACAAATCCTTCAAGAAAGAAAAAAAAAAAAAACCCTCACACTGAGCTGCCCTAAAAAGACGAGGGTGCATCACCATGGCAGCGACGGCCTGCCCAATGTGGCGCGCTATATCGGAGGCAGGTGCAGCTTTTTTCACCTAACACACACAACAAATAAATCAGACACACTTAAGATAAGCTCTGTGCTATACTACAGCCACTTCCTCTTGGGTGTGTGAGAGTCGCTCGCTCTGTCTTCTCTCTCACCCAGGCAGTGCTGAGACATGCATTCAAATGAGCGAATGCCTGCAGGGCAAAAAGGTTACCTCACAAAAGGCTACCACATTCAGCAGACACACTGTGGAAAGAAAACAAAAGCCAGCAGAAAACATCTTTCCTCATTCTCTGAGCCAAGCCCCGAAACCACAATACAATACACAGGTTCTGGACTTTATTTATTTATTTATTTATTTATTTATTTATTTATTTATTTATTTATTTATTTATTTTATAGTTTTCTGACCCAAGATTTAGCTTTCACTGTGCCTGTCATCATCTGAATGGACGTGGGTAGGTACTTGCATAGGACTACATTACTTGGTAGGATCATAAATAGTTATAGATATTAGATGAATAGAAAAGGCGGCATGCTAATAAACTGAATTTAATATTCGGTGTACAGCAGCCCAATAGAATTAGATAGACTACATCTACCTGTTTTTTTCACACTGTTTATTAATAGATATATTCTGGAGTAGGCGGTTAAACTACGGAAGGAGGAATTTAAATAGACACCAAAAATACTGTTTAGGTTTAACAATAAACCGACTATCAGAAGTTGAGATGTAGGTGGGGTTTACTGCTGTAAATGCACTAAATAACATGCTATGAATATGATTTCACCAACTGACTTGTGCTTGGTATGTCTTTGATGATAAAAGTCATCTAATTTATGTAGCTGTCAAATAGCACTTCATACACGGGGTGGATTAGGTCCCCTGGCTGTTAAATTCTCATGCTGACTTTAAAACGCTATTCAAAAAGCTTTTAAAGGTTTGCTCGTAAACATTTGCAGCATTAAGTGGCCCTAATTGTCGATGTGCTGTAAATACTATGCATTTTTAATGCGTTGTTTAAAATATTATTCATTTTAATAAATTAACCTGCTACATTTTTAAAACGGCCTTACAGAAAAAAAAAACATGTAAAATGAGCCAATATTTGAAACTCGGCAGGCTCATTGGAAAACTACTAACTTTCAAGAAGATCTAAGAAAATAATGCTCTGGGGCCGGTTTTTTCAAAACTTTAGTATCGGATTTCCGCCTTTGATCTGGATTATATTGTGGAATTGGGGTTTTTCAAAACATCGAAATGCGATCGAGATTACTGTGATCCGGATTTCGTTTTGGTAATCCGATCGCAACATTTTTAATCGCGATTAAATGTTGCAATTGGGTTTTTCAGAATTTAAAGAAGAGATCACGATTATTTTGATCCAAAAATACAAGGATAATTGTGATCCCACTGCGGAGATGGATTTAGCTTTTAAATGATCATAGAACAGCGATATTTTGTTTGAATTGTCATAGCAAACATACAGTGTATGTCAAAGTCGAATGTTATAATATCATATTTACATATTTATTTAAGTTTTGTATCATGCAAGCAAAAAAGGAAAACACGTATTTAGTGGTATAGCTTTAATAAAAAAAATAATAAAGCAAACATACGCATACGCCTTCACATACGCCTCCTTAAAGCTCTTCAGAGATGCTGGACTCCCGACCGACGAGGAAGAAAAGTTTTATTTTTATTCAATTTAGATTTAGTTATTTAATTTCTGTTAAGTAGGCATAAATAAAATAACACTTGTTTGTGCACTAATCCATACATGTCAACAGTCCCTATATGATCGGGACAGTCCCGATTTCCTAGCAAATGTCCCGCGCCCCGATGCATAGGAAGAAAGTCCCAATATAAAACCACACGCTGTGCTCTTCGTGCGGCTGACACATCTGCTGATCACTAACTTACCGGTATACAAAAGTAAGAACGCTTCATGTTTACTGCCATGCTGGTCGTGTGGTGTTGAGTTGAGGGGATACGTCTGTTATTAGATGATAGTGTTTTTTTGCGTATGACCCCTCCCATGTGTAAGATGCGTATAAAGAGATGGGGAATCCTTACCTTGAAGAAAGTGACGATCTTCTTGTTCTGCACACAAGAGGTATTGCTGAGCAGGCTGTAGTTCCCACCGTGAGGAAGACTGAATGGTTAGGACGAGAAGAGTACAACACGTTTGTCAGAGAACAACTAGACGATCACACAAGACATTTACATGACCATATTAAGAAAAATAAAGTGCTACTGTTTAGCTGCCCTCCAGCAACAAGTCAGGCAAGATCTTAGCTGCAGGGGGACAGTTTAAAAACTACACTTTGTTTAGCAGTCTCTACGCTGCCCTTCAGTCATGGAAAGGTGATCCTGGTGAATTTCTTAAACATGAGAATCAGTCTTTCCCTCCTTCTCTCTCAAAGCTGGGGTGAAGTCTGCCGTTGTAGTCTGTCCGGTGATGGCTCTCCTTCACATACAGAAGCTCCTTCCTCTGAGGTGGCTGTCCATGATGGGGCAGTGATGGTGAGCATTCTCAGACCAGGCACAGCAAAGACCTTTGCAGATTGTTTTGTTCTAATAGTTTGTTATAGATTCCTATCAGCTGTCTCTGTGCACCAACATTCTTCCCAAAACCTTAAAAAAGTCCTGGTTTACAAAGTGCCAGATAGCACTCCTGACACAATTAACACCAACAATCACCAGTCATATTCAAATATGGCTCCACTGCTTTAAGAAAAATACAAGCGTATTCAAGAATAGAACATTTTCACAGAATACCTTAATACAGTCAAAGTTATTATTCTTGTATAGGCTTGTATTATTTCTAAATTCATTTTGGCCCTTTTTAAAAACATGATTTACAATGGTGGAAGCTAATGGAACTGAAAGGTGGGATTCAGTCTATTTGCTTGTGAGACGGAGTAAAAAGGAGGTTGGAAGAACTCAAAACCTACCATGGATTAAATATAAAAATAACAGGTCTGGATAACACAGTGAGTAAAATCACCATTTTAAAGGTTCATTAATTGAGAAAGAAAATGTGAATGAAAACAAGAAAAAAAAGACTTTCCAAAACGTAAAAGTGTATTTGTAACAGCGATCTACAGAAATAATCTAATGTATAAAACATAATCAGAGTAAACTTTTAGGTTGATGGACTGTACATCTAAATGTAATCACAAGTTTATAAAGGAGATCTCCACCAAAGATTTGAATTAACAAGTCGTTATTGCATTTGACAGAGCAATGCCCATGAAGAACGTAATATATTTTGGCCTATGGCCATGTCCATTGGAGCTCTATAGCCGCCCCATGTGCTGGCTGAACTGTGATGTCATTTTAAATTTGATAGCAGTTATAGACAGCGGGCAGGACAAGTGGCACTCTGGACAAGGCACGCTGCAAGGTGGAGGCAGGGCAGGAGAAGGACCAAATAAAGAAACGACAAAAGAGCTGTATAAGGAACAGTTTGATTACATATGTGATTAGAGGGAGGACCCTCCTTTCAGAAACACAACATACAGGTAGTGAACAAAAAAATGGAAACACCAATGTAAAGTCACTTAATAGGGTGTTGGGCCACTATGGTATCCCGGTTTGGAAATCTGGTCACCCTATTTGTCCCACAGTCATGTTCAGGTTTATATTACTCTGTGATTGCTGGCTGACTGTTTACTGCAGTTCAACAGAGCACACCTTTGGCTTTTTCAGTTTGCTTCCATTCTTCGCAGCTTTAGATGTAGTTGTATTAGTTTTTATACTGTCCCCTTACTGATGGTTACAATCATTCAGAGCCGTTGCACATGTCAAATATGTTAAAGGTGCTTTCACTTCACTTCTGTTGGTTTAGTTCTAATTGCCTGTAATAGATCTATGTAATAATGGCTAGTAACTTTCAATTACACTGTACACCACATATCAGAAATCAACCAATCACAGTGCTTTATTTGCAGAAATTCCAGTACAGATGTCATCCTGTGCATAGAACATTGGCAATTAGAACTGAAGAGCAGCTCCTGGACTCCTAGTCAAAGACTTAGCACCGAATACTATTATTGCAATACCACTCCTCAGAATAACTGCAAATGTCATGCATGCTGAAAACTCGTCTGAGACTGCTGGTGCTGCAGCTGTACATGTTACAAGGCAGCCTCTTGTGTAGAGTGTTACTTTTCATGGTGTATTGGACCAGGAGCTCATGGCTGGCGTGAACGTTCAAATTAAACACCAGAAGAGCCATTCTCAGAATCCACTGCTTAGCATCCACTTACCCCCTCTCGTTGTCATTATTCAAGTAGGCGATTGTAAATGTAAATTGAGAATAATAATCACAAACAGAACACTATCTAGTGACTTTACAAACCTGAGTATTCTTCCCCATAAATCTGACTGGATTCATTTAGACACACAAAAGGTGATCCAGTAATTGTTTGTTCAGGTTACTGAGGATAGTTTGTCCCGTGTTCCTGACAAAAGCCAGATGACAATGACTCTTGTATCTTAATATATTTTCCACCACTTGAACAAGTTGTCACAAGTTTTTCCTTGCTCATCAATGTCAATAGTTCTGTACTAAGGGGCTATGGTTCACATGGGCCAGAATGGTGCCACAGTAGTAATAATTTCCTATTGTGACATTATTATTATTATTTATTTCTTAGCAGACGCCCTTATCCAGGGCGACTTACAATCGTAAGCAAATACATTTCAAGTGTTACAATACAAGTAATACAATAAGAGCAAGAAATACAATAACTTTTGTTCAAGCAAAGTCCAAGTGTGACAAACCACAATTCAATAATACAGCAGATAATAGTGATAGTTACATCAGGATATGATTAAATAGTGATAGTTACATCAGGATATGATTAAATACAAAACACTACAAGTTAAACACTACAAGTTAAACACTTGGCTATTTACAGTATTCTGAAGTACAGGATTAAATGCAGTAAAATAGGGGGCAGATAAGAGCAAAATATAGCACATTTAAGTGAAGGGTGATAGTGTCCCAGGATAAAAACAGAGGAATTCTACAGGTGCTGTTTGAAGAGGTGAGTCTTAAGGAGGCGCCGGAATGTGGTCAGGGACTGGGCAGTCCTGACATCTGTAGGAAGGTCATTCCACCACTGCGAAGCAAGGGTGGAGAAGGAGCGGGCTCTGGAGGCAGGGGAGCGTACCGGAGGTAGAGCCAGTCTTCTAGTGCAGGCGGAGGGGAGAGGTCGAGTGGGGGTGTAGGGAGAGATGAGGGTCTGGAGGTAGCTGGGTGCAGTCTGGTCAAGGCATCTGTAGGCTAGTACAAGAGTACTGGATGCGAGCGGTGATCGGGAGCCAGTGGAGTTTTTAAGGGTTTTTAATAATGTATATAGTTAAATATGAATACTTTTAACAGTATAGCTAATCTTAATGCAATGTTATGTCCATAGGCTGTATCACATCAGTATCAGGGTCTACTGTGTATGTGTGTGTGTGTCTATAGTGACAGAGGGGTTTGTGGGATGTATGGTAAAGTGTGTAACAATGCATACGTAAGTAATAGAATGGAAATCCTGTTTCCACAATAAATAACTGTCTGTATACTGGGTACTGTGTGTAGTGGGGTAAAATGGCTGCCGACTAAAAGACTATGTTTCCCAGAAGGCCGTAGTCAAAATGGCCTAAGTTAATTGTTTAACAGGACACAGGTGTGTCTTGTTAGGGCGGAGTCCTAGCCCAAATCCAGTTCAAGGGGAGACTAGCAGGGAGAAGGTTGTAGAGTGAGATATAGTGATTATGAATGATTACTGTGAGTATTCAAGATGAACTGTTACTGTGTGGAATAGTTGTACTGTTTGTAAAGTTACCAATTGTTTTCTGTACAGGGAAAAGCTGTCCTGTCCTAGATAGGGACTTGTGGTTAGTTAGCACTCCTTGTTGGAGTAGTTTTTTGTTTGTTTATTTTTGTTTTGCCAACCAACAACTGTATATAATAAACGTACACTATGGTGTTTCACTGCAACTCCTGTGTTTTGTGTATTTCCTACCATCGATCACTCTACCACTATATATACATATATATGAAAGATATTACTTGAATAACTCTTGTCATTCAATGCTTTAGAGTGTATTTTTATATATTGTTTCATATTATTTACCATTGTTTCATATGTACTGTACTTCAATCTTGCAGGATCTGAACCTGTCTGGAGCTTCACAGATCACTGAGCTGGGGCCGGACAGATTGAGATACAAGATTATAAAGATGAATAATAAATAATTCTGAAAAAAAACATACAAAAGTATGCAGCTCTCACAGCTGCTGACAGAAGCAATGTCATCTTCAGAGGTGATGCTTCCCTTCACCCTGTTCTGATTTAATGACACCCACAAACACAGCAGCGCCAGTTTAATTGCATAGGAAGATGTATTCTGTGCCATGTTTTTGATGAGAATTATAACAAAGTATGTTATATCTTGGAGGATGCATGAGGTTTTTGATCTGAAGGGATTTTATTTCACACTTGGATAATGAAACTATTCACACATTTCCATTCTAGCTTTTGCAACCTTACCCAAAGTAGCTCTGAAGAATTTCAATTGAATGTAGTAGAAAAATGGCCCTTCAATGGGTTCTTTCCTATCATTACCCAACTAACTACTTGAGTTCAGAGTTTCTGCACAGGTGGGTATTTGGCTCCAGGGGACTGGTGGATAGGACTTTAACTTTTTCTGATGGAAAGCAGGTTAAACATATTTAAAGACAGTTCAGAAAATATATATGTTGGATCAGTACTTTGGTGAAATCCAATTTGAAATTCTAAGGAGGAGCAGGTTTTTGTATTGAGAGGATACGCACACACCTGTGTCTTCAGGTTTTCATATTGAGAGGATACACACACACCTGTGTCTTCAGGTTTTCATATTGAGAGGATACGCACACACCTGTGTCTTCAGATTTTCATATTGAGAGGATACGCACACACCTGTGTCTTCAGATTTTCATATTGAGAGGATACGCACACACCTGTGTCTTCAGGTTTTCATATTGAGAGTATACGCACAAACACACCTGTGTCTTCAGATTTTCATATTGAGAGGATACACACACACCTGTGTCTTCAGATTTTCATATTGAGAGGATACGCACACACCTGTGTCTTCAGGTTTTCATATTGAGAGGATACGCACACACCTGTGTCTTCAGGTTTTCATATTGAGAGGATGCGCACACACCTGTGTCTTCAGGTTTACATATTGAGAGGATATGCACACACACACCTGTCTCTTCTTAACACTCCTGGGAGCTGCAGTAAAGGTGTAGTGCTTAGGGGTAGAGTTTTAATGTGCAGAAAGGTTAGCATTTGCCTTTTTGATCGTGAACAGGTAAACACAGGTGATCCACCACAGTACTTTAGTTTATTAACAGCACATTTAAACAGAATATTTCTGAGATTTCATAGGAATAAAACCAAATGTATTTTTAAATACTGTTTAAGGGATTATCACTTTAAAACTAACATTTCCCATTTTGACATTTTCTGTAATTTGCCATGAGTGTCCTCCTTCTTTCCTCCTCAGTCATTATGGAGTTGTAATCTTGCAGTCCACGCTGGTTTGGTTTTGAATTGTTATAGATTACTCCAGGTCTCAATACAGGCTTTGTCATCCACCTTGTGTGCTGCCAAAATAATTGTATTCTACCTGATCCCACTGCATGATCCAGGCTTCTCATTGAAAAATCAATATGTTATCAAAAGCTATTCCATAGAATGGATTCGAGAAATGTTGTGTGAAACCTAAGATCTGCAATACCTTGATAATACGTGATCAGAAACATGATTATATATAAGGTATTCTGTCTTATATATATATATATATATATATATATATATATATATATATATATATATATATATATGATTTAGTGGGTGAAAGATCAGGATAGGCTCACAAAGTTACAATATACTTATTAAAGGTTACAGGTCTGTGGGTGGTGCTGTGGTGATGAAGCAATAAATGACCGAAGCACACTACTCACACACCATGCAAAGGAGAGGTCTCCACACACTACTCACTGAGGTCTCCAATAAGGCGCAGACTATAAGCATTCAAATGATCCATTAGTAAGTTACACATGCGCCCCATGCTGTACTGAAGGTCCTTGTTGGAGAATCGTGCTGATAAGGCAAGTCATAATATTTGGCTCACATGCGACTTGCACGCTTGCAGCAGCGCCACCCTCAGGGAGGCGCAGTGTAAAGCAACTGATCAGTTAATTACATGAAGTGGTAATTGTTGCACCATTTCATGATGCTTAGATGAATGATCTCAAATTGCCTAAAACGAACCCTTTTCTCTCAAGATTTAGTAAAGTATCTGGGTAATCGTAAACCCTGAATCATTTACAATCCTATAGAGAGCTGGAGCTGAGCAGTAGTCACAGCTTCACATGACTCTGTGCAGCATGGAAATCAAAGACCAGTTGGTGTTAGGATTATACAGCCGAGGCACGTAGCTGGAAGTAGGAGAAAATAATAAGAACAATTACTAAACTTTCAAATGGAGCAACACTTATGAAGGATTACCATAGTAAAAGCATAACAAGCCATGGTAAACTACGGTAAATGCATAGTATAACCAAGCATGGGAAATGACTGTGCTGATTAACATTTTCATAAGGGAACAGAACACAGAAACACAGGCTAAAGATATTGAGTTAACAAGTTCATTTTAATTTCTTAAACAAACTTCCTTTGTGTTCAATACCACAATAACATTTCCACCCGACCTGTCGTGCATTCCTTAAATCAGGTTGTACAGGGTGTGACTACAGTCTCAGGACTTTGAGAAATGAAATGCTGCGTAACTCACTGTTTTGGTCAACCTTAGTTTTCCACTCGTTTTTTCTACCGAATTCAAACTGCCCAATTCAAAATAGCAAGCCAATGGTCTCTTTTCACCAACGAACTTTAGCAACGATTGTTTGAAAGCTATTGAACCCAATCTGACTAGTCTCCACCAGTAGGGGTCACTGAAGCAACACAATTTTCCTCCCTAACCCACAGGAATGCAAAGGCCAATTCTAGACTGGGTGCCCAGCAAATAATTCAGAATGATCCGGATTCAAACAAGCAAGCTCCTGATCGTATGGAACCTGTGGTGTGTGAGTTATTGTGCACATTAACGGATAGCTTTCAGATGTAACAATGCTCAGCAGTCATTGTCTAGCACTCTGTCTGCAGTTTGTTCTGACAGCGTTTGTCAATCCCTAATAAATGACTGACACAGTTCTCAATATCCTGGTTGCGGTTGCAATCTGTGATACAGATTTATAAACATAACTGTTTTTAGCAACTTCCTATATTTCTATATTTGTATTTGCAGTTGAATAACAACAACATTTTTCAGCATTCTTTTATTAGCAACTGGAAACAAAACATTGCCTTATATTACCAGCTAAAGCACACTTCAGTGGCACTAGGGATTGTATTGGATGGTACTGTGAACCAAATATAAGGTGCTGCTTGATAACTTATGAGGTAAAAAAAAACATATTTAGAAAGACTAAAAGAAACTTAATAAATTCAATGAAAAACATTTCAACTAGATGTCCTTTGAAGACACATCAAGTCAAAACGTTAGTCATTGCCTTTTTTAAAGTTTAGTATGTCTAAATTTAGCTGTATTGATTGTTTAATAGTTATGCATTCAAAAAAATTGAGACCCACACCATAAAACACTTTTACCATGTTATTAATTTTCTTTGAACACTAAAAAGAAAAATAGCATATGAATTTGACTGTCATTTTTTAATTCAAACACTCTATTCCTTGAATTCAATGTAAATTCAATGCTAAATGTTTCGACTAGAAGTCATTCTCACTATTATACGCACTAGTAGCACTTTTCTTCCCAAACTCCCGCCCATCAATAAGAACCCTTGCCGGTTGCTAGGTTACAGTTAATAATAATGGCTTTCTATGACATAAACCAAATTAGATTCATTTACTTTAATTGCCCCATAATGCCATTACAGTAGTACTTGAGCTCTCATTATAAGGCGGAACAGAAATTGCACTCTCATACCTGTGGCTCCAGACAGCTGCATTATAAAGAGGAAGCAATGTAAATAGAGTTGTTTAAATAGCATTGCGATTGCAAGCTTTGCATGTTGTAGGGTATTTGCGCTTATTAGATAAATATTACAGCTAATAGCCTGGAATCAGTTATCCTATACGTATGTCAAAGCCTTACCTCCAGAAAATAAAATTAAAAAAAAATCACATGCCTTCAAAATAGCAGCCATATGGAGTCAAGGGCCGATGTTTATATAACCCTAAAAATCTTTATCACTAATGGTTTCTGAGACATGAGTTGTTGAAAGCACCCATAATAAAATCAAATTGCTAATACTGTGTTATTCAGCAGCAATAACCAGAAAGTTGCTAGAAATACAGAACGCTTTAAAAACAGGGGATAACTTGTATGGATTCTTTAACCAACTCCCCAGTAATGTTGTTGAAGCTGTAGGATCCTTCACGAAGCTGCTTGATGAGATTCTGGGATCAATAAGCTACTAATAACCAAACAAGCAAGATGGGCCGAATGGCCTCCTCTCGTTTGTAAACATTCTTATGTTCTTATGTTCTTATGTTCTTATGATTAGGCCCAAGATTAAGACATCATCTGTCTTCACACAAGAAGATTTAAACACAAATCATTAATTATCCAAGTTTTTACTGCATCCCCGCACTTTGTTTAGTGACTTTTGTGGAATTTGTACTTGATGTATAATTGAATACAGAATAAAATTTCAGTCACAGAAAGTTTTTGAACAGTAGTTTTGGATCTTTGGGCTGCTTCACATAATTAGTACGCTGGCTGATTTAAGCAATAATTGGGTATTGTAATCAGTACAGAGAACAGAACAGTCAAAGATAGAGCACTATCAAGAGTCACAGATACAGCACTATCAAGAGTCGCAGATACAGCACTATCAAGAGTCGCAGATACAGCACTATCAAGAGTTACAGATAGAGCACTATCAAGAGTCACAGATACAGCACTATCAAGAGTTACAGATACAGCACTATCAAGAGTCGCAGATACAGCACTATCAAGAGTCACAGATACAGCACTATCAAGAGTCGCAGATACAGCACTATCAAGAGTCGCAGATACAGCACTATCAAGAGTCGCAGATACAGCACTATCAAGAGTCGCAGATACAGCACTATCAAGAGTCGCAGATACAGCACTATCAAGAGTCGCAGATACAGCACTATCAAGAGTCGCAGATACAGCACTATCAAGAGACACAGATACAGCACTATCAAGAGTCACAGATACAGCACTATCAAGAGACACAGATACAGCACTATCAAGAGTCACAGATACAGCACTATCAAGAGTCACAGATACAGCACTATCAAGAGTCACAGATACAGCACTATCAAGAGTTACAGATACAGCACTATCAAGAGTCGCAGATACAGCACTATCAAGAGTTACAGATACAGCACTATCAAGAGTTACAGATACAGCACTATCAAGAGTTACAGATACAGCACTATCAAGAGTCGCAGATACAGCACTATCAAGAGACACAGATACAGCACTATCAAGAGTTACAGATACAGCAAAGTGTTGCAAAGTTGTGTCACCATTTAACTTTCTCTGTCCCAAATAGCATCATGAATGAGAAAAAACAGGCAGGAATTGGGCTTGTTTACAACGAGATAGCGTGCTGCGCTTTGTTAGCATTGTTCTTATTCTTAAAATACATTATATTTATATATTTTTCAAAGAAAACTGGAATTTAAAGAAATTACAAAAATATCAAATTGAAATAGGGTAAAAATAAATTGAAATCTGAAAGCGCACAGCACAGCCCAAGTGAATCACTCCTTGTTGTCTCACTAATATTGCATTATTATAGAAATAGTAAATGCAATGTAATCCTGTGATGTCGTTATAATCAATGGACAATGATGAACTATGAATAAAAAATGAATGAATGTCCACCAACTCCTTGAGACTCTGAGCGCGAGCAATTACATCACACAGCAACCGTCACTGACTTCCGGGATCCGGGTTAGATTTGAAAATAATGATGTTCGACAAATGTATTTCATTCATTTGTGAAGAAAACTTTGATCATCTTATATGTGATTATATTATATCCTGCAGCATCTTGAGGGGGCAAAAGGTGGAAGACATAATGGAGCATATAGATCTATGAAAAATCTGGGTGGGAACCAATTTTGGGGGGATGGTAACTGTCCGTTTTGAGATATCTGTTACAATATAACTGTAACATATACATTATATCAACTGGAAGATGTCTTCTAAGCAATGAGAAAATTGGGGAAAGAACAGGAACCAGATCTATAGCACTCCATTATTGTTTTATGTTGTGCTGTCTGCGCTAGTTAAGTTCAATAATGTAAAAACAGTAATATTGTGAACGTAAGGAAATCCAATATTCTAACCTGAATGAGTTTGTTTGGAATGTGATGAGAGTTTGTTTCTTTTGAAGGTAGTCGTGGTATTAAGATCAAAGAAGTTACTCATCCAGTGATTTGGTGAAGACACCTCCCCTGGAGAGATTCTTTTTTCAGAGCAATGCTAATGCCTGAAACATGCATTACCTGCACAGTACAAACCCAGGACAGCACTGAAACATGCATTACCTGCACAGCACAAACCCAGGACAGCACTGAAACATGCATTACCTGCACAGTACAAACCCAGGACAGCACTGAAACATGCATTACCTGCACAGTACAAACCCAGGACAGCACTGAAACATGCATTACCTGCACAGCACAAACCCAGGACAGCACTGAAACATGCATTACCTGCACAGTACAAACCCAGGACAGCACTGAAACATGCATTACCTGCACAGCACAAACCCAGGACAGCACTGAAACATGCATTACCTGCACAGCACAAACCCAGGACAGCACTGAAACATGCATTACCTGCACAGCACAAACCCAGGTCAGCATATCTTGTGTTGAGTGGATTCATGTCTTATTCAACGTATTGACTATTTGGTCTGCAGTAAGGTGTACATTGATTTCCATTGCTGTCAAAGAGCTGTAGATTAATGACATACTTTCACTCCAGTTATGTAATTACTGCTCTTTGTTTCTGCATTGATTACACATTACAGTTTTACTTTGAAAGAATTGGTACCATAACATTGTTTATTTAAAACAATAATGATGTATGTCATTTTAAGTTTTGTTTATGTGTTCATTTTGTGCATGTCTCTTACTGGAGCTGGTACAGTACAGTCAGCAGCAGCATGAGCTTCCTCACGCTGCTTTCCCCGGCTTAAAGGAGTCCTAACAATGCTTTAAAGGTAAGTCTCACTGGGGTTTTTAGGATTCATTATAAATGTACAGCATATCTGTTTGCAGCAGACAATAAGATTTATGAAATACGTGCTGGTCTGGTTTAGCTAGTCGCATTTTTGCATTGCAAAATGCAGTACAATAGAAATCACCTTTAATGCCATGAAAAGCTATGCCACCCAATATTAGAGGAATTATACCAGTGAGCCACTATTTTAATCTCCCAACTACAGGGGCCCTAAAACAGGTCAAACCAAATTGTTGTATCTAGCGTAACATACCTGTCTGAATCCAGTGTAACATCTCTCTCTGAATCCAGCGTAACATCCCTCTCTGAATCCATCTTAACATACCTCTCTGCATCCAGCTTAACACCCCTCTCTGAATCCAGCTTAACATCCCTCTCTGAATCCAGCGTAACATCCCTCTCTGAATCCAGCGTAACATCCCTCTCTGAATCCAGCGTAACATCACTCTCTGAGGGTCACCCCTTACTCACTACCATGTGTATTACAGAAATTCTACCAGCAGCATACTTGCATGAGTAGGTCACTATGGAAGTGAGTATAACACATGTGACAGAATACTGCAATTCAGGTGCTTTTTTTGCACACTTTTATTTAACAATTAAACAAAATAAACAAAATAGTTACGCAAACAAAGCTCCAAAATAAAACAGCCCCCAAACTATCTCAGTGCAGGGACAGAGAGCACAGCCTAGTGCTTCAGTCCTTCCTCAAATTGAACCCCCAGAGCGGTCTCCAAGAGCCTCATTTATACAATGTGTTACACATTCAAAATACAGTACAATCATCCTTCTCAATTAAGAAAGCAATGCATCTCTACAACTATTAGTACTCCATCCCCTCATAAGCAGGCTTTATCAGGAGAAGAGTTATGACCCCTTAGAGAAATAGGTTCCTTTTTAATCAAGAACAAAGGTCTCACACTTCCAACACTCTAATTACCATAAGAGGCAGACTCATACCTGTGCCACTTACTGTAGTTACTGCTGCAGGATACTGAAACCACACATTTCTTATACTGTGCAAACCCTCAGGTGTTTCAAATGCAGCCAAAATTCTCAAAACCACGTGCGGTGGGGAAGCTGAACAGCTGTATTTAGTAGTAAACTGGATAGTGATCTGACTTCAAAGGGTTTTAAGCACGAGTGACATATCTCCAGGCTGCCGTCTTGGATGATTCTAGTAAAGCAGCATGCATTTCCAGTACGTTCTTTATATTCAGCAGCGAGGCTTGAGGGCACTACATCTTCATATCTTGCAGAGGAAGGTTCACACTGAAAGTCAGGTAGTGGCCTGCATTCAGAATGGCTCGGGGGAGATTAAAGCACCTGATTTGAAGCGGGGAGTGTGGAGGATGTAGGACTTTCATTTCTCACCCTATACAACAAATTGATTCCAAAATTAAAACAAAAAAAGAAGAATTGTGAATCCCATGGTCTCTACTTCTTTAGGAATTAGAGTGGAAGATGAAGACCCCATGATAAAAATGAAAGTCAGTATGTTTATGTTTTTTAAATGCAAGTGGAATTGAATTTTCCACTATTATTCCACGTTTACATGCAGACATGAATATCCTGAATCCTGCACTCACTGGGCATGAGCAATGGCTGAATTACAAAGCACCAGTAAAGGTGCTCACTCCGCCCGGAGTGCAGGATGCTCCCTAAAGCTTGGAGATCGCCAGTCTGAATCCCAACATGTGGCCTCAATGCCATTGAGTCTTTCAGTGTCAATGTCCATAGGCATGTACCCAAGTTCCTGAAACTGACCGAGGTGACCTGCTAATGATTTGTAGCCACTGCCAATGGGTGCCTTGGTTGATTTAGCTGGACACTGCAAAGCTTCCCCAGTCTCCTTCTGACAAAGCACACAAAGTTCCCAATGAGTTTTGTATGTCTCAAAATATATTTTTTGTGTTTTTTAAAAATATTATTTATGTTTTAAAAATATTTTGTGTGTTTTAAAAAAAAAAATGTGTTTTAAAAATATTTTATTTGTGTCCTCAGAATATTTTTTGTGTTTTAAAAATATTTTATGTGTTCTCAAAATATTTGAATTCCGTTTTGCACTTGTCACGAGTTGAAAATACTGATTGACCTCTCATGGCCATTATTATGAGGAACATATAGTGGCTTCTACATCATTATGACAACAATATAAACTCTGTGGCACAGAACAACACCATAACTTTCATAAAAGTAGTTTATTTTTTCATTTAAACATATGTGGTATGATGCAGGGTACAGACAACTGTAAATCAGCATTGTTCATGGTCATTGACCTCTCAATTTAAATACATGTCAAACATCGCCTTTGAAAATGTAGATGTCTGCAGGACACAGAAACCCACATAACAATTGTGTAACTTAGGGAGTTGATGATATTATGACACATGGTTCTAAAATAGAAAATTATCATTGTCTGAGGTCATTGACCTCTCACGATCATCAGAGGTCAAATCTAAGATGGCTCCACATCTGAAAATAAACCTTAGGGTATGTAGAAACACTGTAGAAATGCCATGCTTTTATCATAAAATGCCATGCTTTTATCATAAAATGCCATGCTTTTATCATAAAATGCACAGTACCTTTGCGTATCACCTGTACTGTAACAGGAGTATTTTGATGTTATGTCCTAATGTAGTCATTATAACAAGTAAACATATACATCAGCTGTTGATGTATGGGTAGTAGATCGAAATACAAAGCAAGACAAGCTTCAGCCCAACACTGTGAAGATAGTATTATTCATAACAGTTAGTAGGGACTTTCATTTTTTTCTCCATTAATCTTGGTACATGTTCTGTTTTCTATTTTGAACTGCAGCATTCACCTGTCAGCTCCGGAAACACACACTGTTTATTTGTAATTAATTAACAGCTTTTAAGGCCAACGGAAACGTTTATTGTAAACTGTAAGCTATACCCTAACAGCAAAAAAAAAAAAAAAAAAAAGAATACTTAATAGCTGTTATAAACAAGATTGGATTCCTTTAATTACCATCTGTATTATAACATTTTAAGCATACATACTGTATCTATCTACATCTAATCCATTCTTCCTGCCAGCAGTGACAAAGTGTAACTGGCAGTGTTGTGATGCATGGATCTGACCCTGGCTAAGGAGGTTAAAAGCTGTATAAAATCCAGACAAGCCTGCCTCTTTTGCAGAGTGGTTCTCACTTTCAGTTTGCGTGGTTGCCGGTTTGTGCCCTCCTCTTCCCAGTTACACTGGGAGAACAGTACTTCTGAATCAGGCAAGGTCTGAGGATCGAAACAAATAGATTATTATATTATTCTGATTGGTTATTTCATGAACAGGAAACTCCAACACAGTACTTTACTCTATCTGTGTTAGATCCTACCTCTGACTTTAATGATCACTCCCCTACAATGCTGAATCTGGCCAAGGATAAGCCTTTAAGCGCTGCACCAATGCTTAGTTTTGATTTCAAGCTTTTACATTTTGAGTGATGTGATACCACCTTCCTCCTGAAGGTGATAAGTCACTGCGGGGAGGATGCAGGCCCCTGATGTACTTAACTGCAATAAAGCAGATTGCCCTGGCCAGCTCCCTTTTTTTCAGAGGCGGTAGATGGATTAGACATTTCACCAAATGGTGGACGTTCTTCATTGCAAGCAGACAGTGACAGCTCCGACTGTGGCCAACAAGAAAAATAATCAACGGGCTCATTTCTAAAGCTTTGTATTCATCTCCTGGGACTGTGCAGCAGAAATGCCATGTCATACATAAACTTTGGTCAAAAGGACTGGGAGTATTAATTTAAGGATTACAAGGGGTGACAATGATTTACATCTGAGTAACACATGAGTAGAACAACTGACATTTGAAAGGGTTTTATGAAAATAAAAACCTTTCATATGTAAAATGTTAGTCATGCACTGTGTTTTAAGACATGATTACCACGAGTCATATTTTAATTAACTCCTATTGCTTTGAAAGATGAGAATTCAGAAGCAACGTACAAAAAAGAGAAACAAACAACATAAGAAACTTCTTATTAGAGGTCTGATACTAAAGATTGGAATAAACACAAAAAATATGACCCTTGGTAAAACAGTATTTTGTCCCAGCAAACAAATAAAGGCATTAGGTTAAAGAAAACAGCTTGCATATCTTACTTGGTATAAACCTTTTTTTGTAGTATGGGCATTTACGAAATATGTAAAAAAAATACTGCCACTTACATCATTTCAAGCTCCATTACACTACAACGAGTGAATACAATAACGTAATCTTCAGTCCATATGAACCCACGCACTTCACAATTACTTTCCATTTAATTCAAACATTTGAATACAATTCAAATATTGACACTGCTAGTTTGCTACTAGTATATGCATTAAACACACAACAACATTACTATGTAGCTGCTCTTGCTTTGAAATGGATGTGTGGGATTAGTCAGCTATCAGTTCCTGAGGTCAACTATTTGGTGCTGACCCTAGTACATATCTTTTTTCTTTAGTTTATACATGCTTTTTATTTCACCTTGTTAACGCATCCTAGCTGAGTACATAACAAGTTAGTATCATACAAAAGTCTCTAAAAGCTGATATACATAGACAAAATATGCACCTTAATTGAGTCCAGATCGTTAACCTGGTTTAAAAAGATGATCATTGTGAAGCACATGAATTATGCAGCATGCACTTCCATCCTGCACTGTGAAACAGTATGATCATTATTCATAGCACATAAGGACAATAAATCACCTTCAAACTCAACTGTAAATTTCATACTGGCTTTGCAGCAGGAGGACCCTGTATATATATAGGACTTCATGTCCGAGTTGTTTATTTCTTTATTGGGTGTGTTTGTGCCAGCTGATAAAATTGTAAATAGCTTTGTGAATCTATCCCATTTCATTATATTATTTAGCTGTTTGGTTCTAGATAGGATATTTAAATAATAATGAAATGACCTCCGCTGTGTATCTCACTTCCAACCCATTCCACATCCTTTATGTGATGGCTGTAGTAATCTCTTATATAGGAATATGCATGACTCCTGTATTAAGCTAGGATTTGCACAGTATTTAATAGGAAATGAAACTGTCCACCCCCTGCCATGACTGCAAATTCAAAACTAGAGTGCTCATCAGCATGAAGAAGCAGATCACCCTGACCTCCTGTGTGCACATGTCAAAATGTAAGTTTGAGTTCCAGACAAATAGACAGGTGTCGCCTGATAATAATAATAATAATAATAATAATAATAATAATAATAATAATAATAATAATAATAACTTCTGCTAAAGAATTGTCTTTCCAAGTTTTAGCATCACTGGATAAGCGGTTCTTTATATATGTAAACTTGTGACATACAGACATATGGGCGGGCAGACAGACAGCCTCCAAATACCCCGCAGATTATAATACAATCACCATGTGCCAATGCTAGTCTTTAGCAGGTTTCATCACAATTGGACAAGTGGTTAGACTCATTTACATATATCCTTCATGATATCACGCACATATATGTTCTGTTCATAGTCCTTGTTCGAACTATACATGGTGAACTTGATAACTTCCTTAAAATATCACCAATATCACCATACAACAAGCGTTGAGTTATCTAGCATAGAACACCTTTCATATCTGGTGGCCCTTACTGAATATTTTTCTTACCAGATCTCATTTTGGTATCTATGGCGGGGTTTCCATGGAAAAATAAAAAGTCTCACCTTTTTCTTTCGCTATTTTGATAGAACCTTTCGGGTAACTTGGGTTTCCATGTAGTTTTCTTTTAGAGGAGAAATTCTCCTTCCAAATGCAAATGACTTAATTAACAATAAAATACGGGAGGGTATATTTAAATATTTTTGGTCTGAGTTTCAGTTTGGCCTTGCTTCTGATATCGTGCAGCTTTCTTAAACTGGCTTTCCACAATTGTTTTAGGTTGTGCTGAAGAACCGCAGCCTGCCTCATTTGGCCAACAAAAAAATCTATAATAAAAAACAAAACCCCCTTGTGTCAGGGCTGAGGCCTGCCCTGATACATAGTATGTTTTGCTTTAGGTTTATAAATAAAATTGTATAAACAAAGTGTGTGCTAGATATGGTAGGGCTGGGAGGTTAGGTAATGAGCGGCAGGTGGCCAGGTGTCAATTGAATAATTGATCATCAATTACCCCTGCTCACCTGCCTTTAAAAAGGTCTGGAAAGCCAGTCCTTTGTTCTTCTTTTGTTTGCACCTGTTCTCTGTGCACCAGCGTGAGGAGGCATGACTGTGTGGATAGCCAGGGAGCCTGAACCAGATGGACCAACCAAGAAGGGCCGCGTGTATACCTGGGTTCTTTGTGTGTGTGTGTGTGTGTGTGTGTCAGTCAGTCAGTCAGTGCAGTGTGTGTGTGTGTGTGTGTGTTTATGTGTTTATGGTACACATTCATTTAGGGGATTTTAATCCTTAGTTTGTGCAGGGGAAGGTTCCTTGTGCAGGGCCTCCCTTTAGTGGGAGCAGCGCTCAGACTCAGCTTGTCCACCTTTTGTTTTGTAGCTGTTTCTTCCCCCGCTGTGTTTTGTTTTGCATTTTTGTATTTCCACGTACCTGTTGGTATATATCCTTCTGCACTAGGGCTACCATTGCTGGTACTCTAGTGGATGCCACCACCCACTGCAACTGCCTGTTTATTACTAAAACCTGGACGCCTGAGCGGCATCTCAATATCAAACCCTCTGTCTCTCTCTCTCGTTCTCTCAGTGAATACCCACATAGCAACAGAACGCCCCTGATACACCCAGACATAGCAACAGAACGCCCCTGATACACCCAGACATAGCAACAAAACGCCCCTGTTACACCCAGACATAGCAACAGAACGCCCGTTACACCCAGACATAGCAACAGAACGCCCCTGTTACACCCAGACATAGCAACAGAACGCCCCTGTTACACCCAGACATAGCAACAGAACTCCCGTTACACCCAGACATAGCAACAGAACGCCCCTGTTACACCCAGACATAGCAACAGAACGCCCCTGTTACACCCAGACATAGCAACAGAACTCCCGTTACACCCAGACATAGCAACAGAACGCCCCTGTTACACCCAGACATAGCAACAGAACGCCCCTGTTACACCCAGACATAGCATTACACAAACATGTATAAAAAAATACCAACGTTCCATAAGAAAGCGCTGTTTACTGTCCATGTATTATTTGCTAAACATTTTTTTCCATATATATTTATTATAAACCTATTATACATGTAAATATATAATATATACAAGTTTTCCTACAGAACCGTAGCTTCAGCAATTTTGATCCTTATGGTAGTATACGAACTGAGCTACAGTCCAGCACTTTAGGTTAATAGTTTAATGCTTGATATTCAAATTATTCAATTATAATGTTTAGTACTGGTACAGTACATTTTCAAAATATTATAGAAAATCTAAAATAGGCTACCCTACTCGCCCACATTTCCCACTACATAATAATAATAATAATAATAATAATAATAATAATAATAATAATAATAATAATAATAATAATAAATACCTTAATCCAAATTTTGCAGGGACAGTGCAAGACTCCAGTACAATGTATATAATTTTTTTTTTTATATATATATACTGGTAGCCCACACAAGTTCAACATATTTCTCAGTAGTTCAACATATTTCTCAGTTGTCTAACTTTCTGGAACTTCGTTCTGTAAGTCTTGCAGAAAGCTGATGTTTGTTAGTTTTTTTGCCAATATTTTGAAAACAGCTTTGAAACAAACTTCAGTTATAAGTGTATTTAAACACGTAGGGACATGTAACGCTATATTTTTCTGAACCTCGCTACTTACTCTTTAAGGCTAGTGTGCAATGAATTGCATAAAACACTGACAGAACAGGGACAGAAAAGTATAGGCTTAAAGCAATCAGCAATCTGATGACCAAACATAGGAAGATAACAAAAGTGTAAAGGATGAAAAAAAATAATGTATTTAATTAATTAATTAATTAATTAATTAATTAATTAATTAATTGCAAAGGGCTGCATTTTTTAAATTTGTAGTAGCTTCAGTGTATCAACTCAACTACAAAGAACTACCATTTTATGAGTTAAATGGCAATACTTTGAAATGTTGAATAAATGGTGTCACATAAAAAGAAAATTAATGAAGAGGTCTCTAAACCTCTCGTACTGTATGCTTATTTTTTCTTATTTGGTCAAAGAAACTGCCAGGGCTATAGTAGAAAGTCACAAACGGAATCTTCACTGCCGAAGTCTTGTGAACATAAGGTACAGCTTTTGGACATGTTTCCCTGCCAAAAATGATCAATTTTTGGTCAATTTGCACTGTTTTTTGCACTGTGATTTACCCTCCCTTTTCAGACATGGAAACCTGGCCAATGTTGCATTTATTCAAATTCAATGACAGAATCACCAAATCGCTTTGTTCCAAATTATGCTGTGTTGCTAAGAAGATGTGAATCTTGATCTAAGCTGTTAAATAGATATTTCATTTTCCCAACATTGTATTTGTTATAAACAGAATACTCCACTAATGTTCATAGAGTGCTGTGGTTATTTCTCTCACGAGGAGAGCTGTAAACATCCCACTTGATCCTGGTGTCTGCTAATAAATAATAATAATAATAATAATAATAATAATAATAATAATAATAATAATAATAATACTGTGGTAATTCCAGTTGCATTACTCAATCTATTAGCTTTAGACTTGGCTAGCTGGCATTCTAAGGATAAAAAGATTCACCTATAAGAGCGCAGTATTCATACGTATCTAATCACACACACACACACACATGTTCAGATCATGAGAATGTATAACCCCCCTGAACAGTAGTGTATGTGTGTGTTCTGGTTCTTATTCCTAGCCTGCACTGCACCACTCGCATTGTTGTTCAAAGACCTGCGTGGGCGAGTGACTCATCATTCTATTTCAAGAAGTGTCTGAAATGCGTAATGCTCAATGCTAAAGAATAAGGATGTGAAGCTTAAAAAAAGAAGTGATTTAAGAAAGGAGGAAGCCACTGTCACTAAGGACTCTGTTTTGAAGCACAATATGACTTCTGGCTTTGTTAGCACTTTGTTGTCATGATTGTATGCTCAAAGTGGCAGTTCATGAAGCTGATCAACTAAAACTGAATGAAAGGAAATGACAAGGAATGTGCAAAAAAGTGAATGAAGCAAATTAAAAGAAAACCAGAAAATGACAAAACAATCAATTTGTTTCTACATGACTAGGTATATGCAAATGAGAACAAGGCTGCATTATTTTGCTTCCGTCGGTCAGCAAGGTGTATTACATATATTGTATATTTCAGATACAAAAGGACACGGATCTATAAGATTGGAATTTTGTCTAGAAGCGCCACCTTTAAACACTATCATAATGTCATATTTATCCCATCTAATTCTAAACAAAATACTAAAGATTGCGCTCAAGGATTATTACCTCTACTTCCCACAGGGAAGATAGGGATCGAATCTGCAGCACGGTTCCCACCCATGAATCAGCATTCATTCATGCACTGTTGAAATCAAAAGCCCATATATGCAAATAACTACTGCAGAACAGCAGTTTAGGTTTAGGTTATGAGCATCTAAACAGGGTTTCTGTCTGAACTTTAAAAACAACACCACTACAGATGGCTTTTAAACCCACTCTCCCATCATTTTACACTGCTAGTTATAGGCATTAATACTCTTTAGTGCGACCTAGGTGTCCTATTCCCTTCTGGTGGGAGTGCAGGGATCATTATATGTTCACACAATGTGTCCTAGAACCACAAAACCACACCGAGGAAGACAAGAACTTGACATGTATTTTGATGGCCATTCATCATTTCGAATTTTGTGTTTCTTGGAAATCACTACATAAACTCTTAGGAAAATGAAGAGCACTACTTCAGAAAGTATCTAAAACAGTAAGTATAAACCTTATAAATCTATAAAACATAAATTAGAAATGCTCATGTGATCCAGAGTGGCTCACCTGGTAAAAACACATCCGTTAAGTGTGCAGAGTAAGTCATACAGTCAAGGGAGCACAGGATGGAGTCACCACTGTGTCTTCCACTGGGATTTCCTTGGGGATTCCAAGCCTTGCATTGGCCCTGGCACTCCCATGGGTTTGGGAGGCAAAACTAGCACTACAGTGGACCCTACTGGCCAGGCGCCTGGTGAGCTCAAGCAGACACCTACAGGGATGACCTTTATCCTCTTGGGGCCGGTTTTTCAGAACTTTGGTAATCGGATTTCTGCGTTTGATCTGGATTATATTGTGGAATTGGGGTTTTTCAAAACATCGAAATGTGATCGGGATTACTGTGATCCGGATCTCGTTTTGGTAATCTGATTGCACTTTTAATCACGATTAAATGTTGCAATTGGGTTTTTCAGAATTTAAAGAGGAGATCAGGATTACTTTGATCCAAAATACCAGGATTATTGTGATCCTACTGCGGAGGTGGATTTAGCTTCATGATCATAGAACAGCGATATTTTGTTTGAATTATCATAGCAAACACACCTATATGTTCAAATAAGAGGGTTAGAATATAATATTTACATATTTATTTAAGTTTTGTATCCATGCAAGCAAATAGGAAAACACATATTTAGTGGTTTAGCTTTAATAAAAAAGCATACACATACGCCTTCATATACGCCTCCTTAAATCTCGTCTGAGAGATGCTGGACTGCCGACCGATGAGGAAGACGATGAAGATGTCTAAAAACACATATCCTTTTTTCAAAAGTTTTATTTTTATTCAATTTAGATTTGGTTATTTAATTTATGTTAAGTAGGCATAAATAAAATAACCATAATTTACATGCGTTATATCTGCACTAACACTAAAAGTGACTTAGATTTTGTTAAAAAAAATAAAATAATATAAAACAAAATAAAGCTGTGTATTAATCATTATTAACATGATCTTATTTCTTTTGTTAAATTAGGTTATAGCATAAATAATGCTTCTTAAAAGGAAAAAAAAATAACAACTAGCCTACTTAAAAAAAATGGATTTTGTAATCGTGATTATTTGTTGGCTGGATAAATGTAATCCAGCAGTGACATTTTCTGAAAAACCGGATAAAAAAGATCCAGATAAAAGTAATCTCGATCAGAAAATATAGGATTACAAAATCCGGATCCCTTTGATCAGATTAGTTTTGAAAAACTGGCCCCAGAAGCCGGTAGCTCGCTGATATCTGCTCTCAAGTTCCTGGGTGTAACGAGGCAATTGCCTTGGCTGTTGGATTGGAGGATGCCCACTGACTTTGAATTGATGTGGTGAGGAATGTAAATGGACGTTCTAAATTGGGGAGAAAAAGCTCAACTGCACTGTGATAAAGGGAGCTGTAAACAAGTTAAAGGGTACATAATGGACTACATCATTAGTGATAAATGTCTCCTCAGGAAGAAAACCTGCTCCCACCGCTCTGAACCTGTGCCAGAGCAAGCAGGTAAAACAGATCCAAATACTGAACTTTGGGAGAGGAGCTGGGAACCAATGAAATGTTTCCGATTGAACAGACTGGATTTTAGCAGCTGATGTTATGAATTCAGACATTTTGACGAGAATAACCAAAGCAAAACTGATGTGAAATGAAAACAAGTAGTTAAAACTGATTTATGAGCAGGGATATGCTAAGAAAAAATATCCAAACAATCGCAGTTATGCTGAAAAAGATATTGCAAGAACACGTACACGTACTTAATCAAAGCTGGCATTTTACTTTCTCACAAGTGTTGGCCCTCTCTCTGAAGGAATGGCTAATTGACTGTATCACTGTAATTCATAGCCTCTTACGGGTTCCTAGAATTACAGTGTCTCTGTCCCTTGAAGTGAATAACTTGGCGTGGCAGTGAAGGTAAGAGGCCATGCAGTTTGTGTTCTGCCTTATGATGAGAATACAGGTGCTGGTGTTATGGCATTATGGAGCAAATGGGTGTCATGACTTTAGTATTATTGCCATGGAACCTGTTCTGCAGTATAACACGGCCTTACAACAAGGGAGCACTGTATCTTGGTCCAACAGCATACAATTATCTTATATAACAATACCAGTGTATATACCCGAAGAAATCCTGGCAGGAGCATTAATGGCCCATAGCATTACCACATTATGAAAGATTTGTGTTTAACATGCAATCCTGGTGAAGAGATATATATATATCTTCAGTTCTTGTCTGTAATTAAGAGACAACACAGGTGGTGGGTCCACCTGCATAACTATATCCTGCATTCCTAATCTAACCATAATTGAAGCACTCAGCCCCGGGGAAATCTGATTTGTCTTGTTCTGTAATTATAATTTCTTTACTATTTCCTTATTGCTGCCAATGTATTTAACAATGAATATAGGAACATACCACATGCCATGTGTTTTCTGCATATCCCTTGTAATTCTTTTCTCATGCCAGGCTAAACCCCTGAAACACTGTCAGCTAAGCTGAATTTTTATCCAAAATCAAAGGTAGCTTGATTTTTTGAAGCCATGTTTTATTGCCCATAACATTATGTTTTAATCTGCTACATCAGGCAAACCTTGAGTTAAAGCAACACAAAATTGTTAGCTCATATTTGATTCCAAGCCCCATTTCTGACATGCATTTCTGCTTCTAAATAACTAAATATGAACAAAGTTAAACTAACCTGTGACATGGAGGAGACTGGGCCACCCCACACACCTCAAGTGGGTGCCTTAACTACTATGCCAAAGAGCCGGGCTCCTCTGCATTCATGATTATAGAGCTTTTAACCTCATCCTACTCACAGGGGACAGATTCCTTAATACAGTGCATCACACAACACTGTCTGCTAGGTAGGCTTTTTTTTTACTTGTTATACAGTTGGGAATTTGAGTGATGGCCATTGGGATACTATTATAATACCAGTACTTTACCTAGCAAAACCATTAGCCGATCATACCATACCACTTGATTGATACAGTACACCAATGGCTTGCCACTGTGAACTGGTTTATTCTATTGTGATTCCAACATATGAAATTGTTACCACTATCGGTAAAACCATTCTCTTAATGGCTCACACCACTGCATCTGTTCATGTGCCCCTACAGAACCATTGCATTGCCATTGATGATGATCTTGCTTTCACTTTGATTTGCTGCAGTTTGCAATGCTTTTACCATGGTGTACCACATTTATACCTCAACTATTAGTACGTTTTTGTTTTAATTGCTTTACCCCCATACTTCATTTGCTAGTGCAATGATGCCTTTCCTCTGCAGGCAGGCTTTTTCATATGAGCGAATGGAGCACACATAGCTTGTACAGTATTTCATCTTACACATTTCTCAGCATTTTAGCTGCTATCGCTGTGGTGGTTTTGGAGTGATGAAAATATGTCTCTCAGCAACTGTTTGTGATACCGCATAGTCGCAGTTCTGTGAAAACTGCAACAATACCCTTCTCTTGACATGAGACCTAACAGCATTGTATAAATCATATTTCACAAAACTTTAAAAGTGGAAGTCTAACTGGGGCCATTTAAGATCAATCATACATGTACAACACATCCGGTTTTAATAGCAAATACAATGCCTGAAATGTGCGTTTCCCTTTCCCCATTTCAGCTGTCTGAATGCCCTGGCTGCTCTGCTGCAGCTTCTGTCATTGAGCTTCACGTTACCCACAATGCCATTGTGGTGAGGCAGAAACCCAAAAGGCTTGATAGAGAAGTCAGCCACAAGATTGTTCTTATAAACCTGTGTGGACGTTTTAACTGTGATAAAACTTTTTCAATCTAATTTAGTCGCCTTTAAGCCCCAAGTCACAATTTTAAATGTTTCACTAAGACTATGTGGGGATGCCTTTCACTGCTTTTCCTTGGGAACAAGCAGCTATTTTTACATGTCACAACTGCAGGTCTTTTGAAGGGGTTTACAAAGTGACTTGTTTCGTCGAGTGTGACACACCAAATCTGTCTGGTAATAGAGGTAAACTGCACTCATATGCCATTTTCCAGCATATTTCTTAGAAAAACTAGCAAGCAGCTCTTACGTTCTTCACATACCGGACACGATGCGATAAAATTGTCAACTGTGATGTTCAGAAAGCCCCACTCTGCTCCTCATCTATTGTTATTAAACATAGAAACTCTTAGTTCCAGTAAACCCACAAAGCATGTTTAATTTAAAGGCTTCCCCCAATGATCTGCATGCCTGCTTTTCTCATCCAGCACCATTCTAAGATACTTTCAGGAATACATGAAGCATCACCTGTTTGCTCAAGCCTGGGTTCGCAGTAATAAAGCCGGCACTCAATTCAATGTGACTCGCTCTACTTCACTGCCCTCATATGTGCTTTTTCTTAACAAGACTCTGGAGACAGAGAGAGAAGGATAGTGCGGGGATTCTGCTGCTTTCCCTTGACTCAATTCATTTAGATTAACTGCCTCTCTGTGAAAATTCATTAGAAAATTGGGCTCAGAGTAAAAGGCGAGTCTTCCTGCATATAAAAAGCATGCCCACTGGCTAGCTACTAGCCTGTTCTCTGTCAAACGACACTTTGTTAAATATTTTGTGAGACAATATGCTAACAGAGAGAAATTTTTGACTAGATTAGTTTTATTTGAACCCGTATAGGTTCCCCCCCAAGGTGACATTGGGACTCATCCCTCACTTGCTGGAGGCCTACAGACAAGTTAATGCCAATTTAATGTTCATTTGCCATTTTGTTTTAGTGTCAGTGTCACATTAATTAAAGGAAAGAGAGCTAAATTAAGCAGGTCCTCGACTAATGCAGTCAAATGTGCTTTGTTCAGATAAGGTTATTCAAATGAACAAATCAATGAAAATGAATGGTCCGTTTGCCAGCTGCGAGTATAGGAGTACACTTCTTGGAGCAACAAAATTAATTCAAATACATGTTTGGTTTTACCCTTAGCTATTTAGTCAATAAATAGTTATGGCAGGTTTTTACTTTCAAACCAATTTACACACACTAGGGCAGATTCATCAAGTAACAAACATTTAAGAAGGTTAACTTGAGGATTCAGTGTTGCGCCTACATTGATAGCACCAATGTACTATTTTATATTCCTCCAGTAAGTCAGATCCAAGCAACAGGCACAGTATAGCGTCACAAGCAGAAGAGTGATTTCAATCGAACAGTACATTAGGGCATTGGATCCAGCTTCTTTTTTTGATTGGGGTGACAAAACCAATGCATACAAATTAAAGATTTGGTTAACGCAATGGATTTTGTGTCATCCAGTGTGCCAGAAAAAAAAAACTGAATTTGTTCACTCCTTTAAAACATGTTGACACACAAAGCTAACAAGTTCTGAGGATGACAACAAGTGGAAATACCTTCCTCACTGGCCAGAGAACATCATAAAAAAACAGTGCTATAGGGGGGCTCCATTAAAGTGTTTTTTTTTCAGATTTGACCTACAGACTTCCTGTGAAGGACAATGGAACTGGATGTAGTGAGCTCCTCACAGCTCTGCAAGTGAGTGCACCTCAGTCTTGACCTGAACCCCCCTGCCGTTCTGTCCTGGGGCTCTTACAAAGATAGTTCCAGGGCCTGGTCTTTGGGAAGGCCCATTTCAAAGCATTAGTGATCAGCACTCGCTCTCAACACAGCTCATCTAATTTCTTTTGAGTGTGATGCAATGCCGTTACCTAACAAGCCATAATATGCCCTGGGTGCTTTGTGAGCAACCCAGGAGGTGTGGTAATTTCATTACTAATGCACACCGTGGAGCGCCCCACATCAAAGCACCAGACTTTAATCTTGCCCAGTAGTGCAGTAGTGTGGATCCTCTTCATCCCTTGCACTGCCTGCTGTCTCAACTCTCCCACTCGGACTGTCTTTTTAATCCCCATCGTAGCACCTCCCAAAACTTTACAGGCTTTTCTGACACTGTTGGAAAGGCCTCATATCAATACAGAACACCTTATCCACTACTTTGCCTTTGATGATGGGGATGCTCCTTGACCTTGCAGTAGTGCAAAAATTCCTACACGACCATGTGATCGCTGAGAACCTATCAGAGCCCTTAGTTTGTCCATGGCATTATATAAATACATTTGCATTTCATCTTCTGAAGTGTTCAGATTTTGTTTTGTTTTGATGTTGACATCCTCGTGTTTCCTTGTGATCATGTCATGGTCGCCTTGCAGGAGACACTGTAAAATATTGTCTTATTACTCCTATGAAACATAAACAACTGAATATGACAGTGCAGTTACTGTAGGTTTACCTATTTGTAAGGCTCTGGCATAGAATAATCTGTTGACACTCTAGGTTCTTGTCGAGCCTGCAATCCGTTTGCTTGTTTTTTCTATTGCAATTGGAAAGTATTATGGGAATAAATTGCAAAATTAAATAGAACTAACAATTTTGTGATTATCAGCAGCTCTTTGCAATTTAAACAATCAGAAACACCTGGACTCAGCCAGAGCCTGCTCAGACAAGGAGGTAAGCATGAGTCATTCCCATCATTACACAATTAAAGCTTATCTTAGAATCGTACCCCACCGACAGACAGGAGGAAACAGATGCTATAGCAAACATAGATTCTTATTTTAAACATCTAGTACTATACCAGGTTAAATAAATCTCTGTTTAGACATACATGGTTTCAGACGGTGTTATACTTCATTGAAATTAAAGAAATTGTCCCCACCCCTTAAATGCCTTCTTTCCTGTCATAAACCAACCAACCATCCTGAGAGTAAGGAAAGCAAATGGAGAACCTAGAGTAGTACCAGCTATCACATTTTAAATGGGATATTTACTGTAGGGTGTGCACGGCAGGTAAGATTGATGGATTTTTTTTTTGCTACAACCACTAAGTTGCAACTGATGTTAAACATGTACAGCATATGACCTTATTAATTGCACAAGGTAACAGGGATGTGTTCAGTTCTAATGTACTCATTTACAATACATAAATAATACAAGAGAAAGATTATTATCAGGTTCCGAGTGAGCGGTTTCAACAGGTTAGCAGTGTCCAACATGCTGACCAGTGACAACATGCTGACCTTGTTAAAGTGAATTACCCTTGTATGCCTCTATTACAGCAACAAGAGCAATACCAGGGCAGCTTTAAGAGCGTATCACCGGAAACCAGAATATCGAAACGCTCTGTCTCTGAGGATGCTTCATGCAGCTCATTACGACATCCCGCCAATAATGGAGGCTGTAATCAAAGCAAATGGGAATCACAAAGTGGAATATGGAAAACGGAACCCGCTATGGTCCATAGTGGAAGTTCTGACAATGCGGAGAGTATTAGGGGTGTGCAGAAAACTCATTACTCCTATTTGTACTTCATTCAAACTGCAGGTATCCAATCATAACGTGTTGATTTCAAAACAGAAAAAGCTGTCTTCCTCACACTTCAAGTTGAATAGTGTCGTACTGGCGTACTGAGTTCGCTGATAATGAACAGTCAATTTACAGCCTCTGCACAGGTATGGCAGTAAAATGTCAACGCCCCAGATGAGGAAAATAATCTTCTGATCGCCTTTTAAAACACTCAATTGGAAATGTGAGGGAGACAGCTTTTTTGTTTTGAAATCAACACATTCTAAATGGATTTATTAGATACCTGCTGATAAATAATTCTGCACACCCCTAGAGAACACCATGTGGCAACTCTATCTACCATGTTTTTTTTTTCCATAGTTGTTAGTTCTCAAATGACTTTATAGTCACCCATCTATTTGAATTTTAATGCTAGCCCTTAAAAAATAGGTTCTGCTACACACTTGCTATATTAGTGTGGCCATTCTATTTATTAATGTTACAAGAAATTCCTGGTCTGTCTTGAATATGAACAAACAGAGCTTTAAACCTCAAATAATAATTACCTTGGAAAAGCAGCAGTCAGCGCCTCAAGGTTTTTGTTAAAGAGATTTGTGTGTATCAAGTAATAAGCCTGACAGGCTCTTGGTTAATAGCTGCAGGAAAGGAGAGCAGAGAAATGAGGCTGCAGCTTTGGAAATGTCAAATTAGAACACAGGTTTGCCTTTGGAAGTTGTCCCCTGCTGTGTCATTTGTTTATGAGAATAATTAGTGGAGTAGTACTGGGAAACCACTGGGTTCTCTTACTGAAGTTAACCACAGTAAATCAGTAAATTTGCACGGTAGCTTTTCAGTGTTCCCTTGCTTTTCTCATAGATATATTTGCATTTTCCATAGTTTACCATGGTTTGCTGTTTTTTAAATTACCACACCTCTCTGTTTTACAATGCTTACACTATGTTTTATGAACTGCTGAGACCACACTTGGAATACTGTGTTCAGTTTTAGTCTTCACAGTACATAAAAGGAGAAAGTCCAGAGAAGCACAAGCAGACCAATACCAGGGCTCAGGTCTTGAAAATTGAAAGGTTGGGGGAGACCTGGTGATAGTCACTATTTCATACTTGCTACATTAGAAATTTGATAAGAGACAGATTCAGGATTGAGGGCAGGCTCTTTTTTCAGAGTAGTGGGTGTATGGAATGGGTTGCCAAGCCTTGCTGTTGTTTCTGATTCATTAGGATCTTTCAAGAGCTGCCGTTCTGAGATCACTTTGCTTTTAAGAATCAGACATACAATGATGGGTTGAAGGGTCTCCTTTTGTGAATAACTTTTCTTATATTCTTACGCTTTTATCACTGTATTCACAAAACTCCACTTGAGAGCTCACCATGCACCTGTCTAGTAGGGTCCACTGTATCACAATGAGGAGAAACAGTCCCTGAATGTTTTGCCTCTCTGACCCATGGAGTGCCAGAGCCAATCAGATGGTCCCTCTGGAATCCCCAGTGAAGACCATCAACTTCGCACAGACCCTGCCCTCCCCTGACTGTATGGCTGACCCTGCACACCACCCTGCCATACCTTTACTAGGGGAGCCATTATAACTATTGACTTCAGAATTTGATCTGAACTTGCTGGCATTGTGAAGTTGCTGTATATCTACGTGGATGTGGATACAGTTGCTGATCCTTATGGTGGCCCTTGTGCCACAGGCTGAATTAGATTAAATCCACATAAAGAGTCATTTAAAAGGGTGGGGACAATCTCCAGGTGAAATGACAAAGCAAGAGCAACAATAACAGGTGGCATGGCTTGCAAACAGAGATTTAACAACATGTTGTACTTGATAGTATGCTTTAAATGAAAAAACGGTTTACTATAACATGTTTTTCTTAAACCACAGGTTCAGTTTATGGAACTGTTTTGTTAATGTACTGCAGCATTGACAGGGATGAATTTTTGCTGTTGTTAGCATCATTCAAAGCATCCATCTCCAATATTACCAACAATATTTATCCAGAAAATCTTGAAATTAAATTTTCTCCCAAAACAGTAATAATTCCAGGGGCATTTTTTAAATGAAACCCCAAAATAAGGGTATTGATAACGATGCAAGGCCAATGAAAATGACAACATAGGGTCTGTTCTTAAACCATTTTATTCTCGTGTGCAATTAACAGCTTTTTTTAAAAGATACAAACTAAAACCAAACAGCTTAGTTGTTTAATTTAACATCCAGCACTCTCAAGCTGTTTTCTTGGTTTTTTATAACATTAATGTGAAACAGGAGTAAATTCTCCACTAGAATGCAATGCTTTAAAAATAGAATAATGAAGATTAGGGGGGACTTGATTACAGTCTTTAATTGAACCCAGTACTTAACATGCAGCACATAAACCAGGGCTAGAACTGTAAGTAGAGTTACAAATTAAGTAGAGTTGGAAATGAAGCAGAGTAAGGCTGGGGACAGAGGATAGAGGACACTTCTTTACACAGAGAGTGGTGAGGGCGTGGAATGGGAGACTGAGGACAGAGGATAGAGGACACTTCTTTACACAGAGAGTGGTGAGGGTGTGCAATGAGAGACTGAGGACAGAGGATAGAGGACACTTCTTTACACAGAGAGTGGTGAGGGTGTGGAATGGGAGACTGAGGACAGGGGATAGAGGACACTTCTTTACACAGAGAGTGGTGAGGGTGTGCAATGAGAGACTGAGGACAGAGGATAGAGGACACTTCTTTACACAGAGAGTGGTGAGGGTGTGGAATGGGAGACTGGACAGAGGATAGAGGACACTTCTTTACACAGAGTGGTGAGGGTGTGGAATGGGAGGCTGAGGACAGAGGGCAGGGAACACTTCTTTACACAGAGAGTGGTGAGGGTGTGGAATGGGAGACTGAGGACAGAGGATAGAGGACACTTCTTTACACAGAGAGTGGTGAGGGTGTGGAATGGGAGGCTGAGGACAGAGGGCAGGGAACACTTCTTTACACAGAGAGTGGTGAGGGTGTGGATGGAATGGGTTACCAAGCCATGTTGTTGGTGTTGAATCACTGGGATCATTTCAGACCCATCTTGACAAAGCTTTGAGATCAATCGGCAATTAGGAACCGGACGAGCTTAGACAGACGGAATGGTCTTTTTTTCATATGTTTTAAAATAAGGCCCACAAACACAAATGCTTCATAACTTGACCCTTACATTTAATATTGCAATAGTTGAATACATTCTTGTTCTAAAATATATATTTTTTATTTCACTTAAAAATAAACTTTTGCAGAAACATAGTAAATCTTTTAACTGGGTGTTAGATACTATTTTTTATATACTGTATATAGTTTTCAGGCAGTGCTTTGTTTCAGTGTATCCGATAGTGAACAGCCACTTTCTGTCTATTACTCTTTAATAGAGTGCATCTGTACCACGAGACTTCACTTATTCTAACCTACATTTCAGCTAGAAATAAAAAAGGATGATACCATGTTGTATTAAGTGCTTGTACAGAGATATTCCCCAAATAGAAACTAGCAGCATGAAGTCAATGTTAATCTTAATAAGAACCTAAAGGTTGTTTTGAATTGGAAATCCTGAATTCAAATTATGCATTTTACAGTACATTAAGGTCCCATTCAATTATGATAAGGCATGAACTAGATAATATGAAACATATTTCTCTGCTTCTCTGTATTACAAGACAGAATTAGCATTTAAAGCTATATGTCTCAAAATAAGCTTCTGTAATGACAAAAAAATGAAGCTAACAATCCATTCAATATAAAAAATACTGCCCAGTACTGTACAATGATAATACACAGAAACACATTATTAAAACACAATCTCCCAGGGAACCAAAATACAAAAATGGTTCCGTCCCCAGCCAGGCTCCACAGTCCCCATAAAGTCCAATAGCAGACAGGAACTCCAACGCAGCGCACAATGTTGGCTCACATACAATACTGGCTCATATACGATGGAGGTTTTGTGAGGTAGAGGCATGGCAGAAGTAGTAGATAGTCTAAAAACAGAAACAAAACAAACAAAACTGAGAATTACAGAGATTTGCTTTCACCATTCATTCAGCACACAGTATATTGCAATCAACCAGCGCAAAACCTCCCACAAACAAACAAACCACAAAAGAGAGGAAAGCAGCACTTAACTGGGAAGCGATCTATCGTCTCTCAACTAATAATGATAAAACAATTCCAGTAAAAAATCGTGTATCTGCCTGTCACATATCCGCCCAAACCATTTATCAGCCATGACCAAGCTCTTCAGCAGTGTGTGTGTGTGTGTGTGTGTGTGTGTGTGTGTGTGTGTGTGTGTGTGTGTGTGAGAGAGTGAGAGTGAGAGTGAGAGTGAGTGAGAACCAGAACCAGGGTTGGATACCGAAGAGTGAGTAAGCAAGTTGAAACTGCTGACAGCTGGGCGAGAAGCCAGAGTTCGTTTATTATTGAACAGAGAAGATTAGTTCAGAGATTGTAGATCTCACCAAAGTTTTCGTACACAGAGTTGTATGTACTCTGTATGCTACCACTGCTGGTAGTATCACATGAGCTGTTTAGCGTGTTGATATGTAATAAATCCTGTTCATCTGCGAGACGTACGTAGCCACACGGCAGACGGCTACTCTGGCACAAGCATTAATACCCTGTATCTTTCTAAACAAGGGATTTAGGGGAGCTCCCTAATAAAAGCTGAATCTCTACAATAATTCTGTAAATATAGTAATAGTTACAGCTGTGTATAATGGTATTTAAAACAGGATTCATTTATCAGATTTTTTACATATCTGCCCTTACTCCCACAGCAGTTGGATACACGATGGACTACTTTACACACATTCAGAAAAAAATACATACATAATGCAAACTAAGAAAACTTTAAATCGAAATTAGGCTAAAAAATAATAGTGTAAATAATACAATAATAATGTGCTCAATAAAGAAAAAAGCAAATAGAAACAATCACACCTGTGATACTAATACAGTCTATTCATAACTCTAAACATGGTGGAACTTGACACTTGACACTCACCCCAGTCAAAGGCAATATCCATGATTTTTTTAAACCCTTCCAAGACTGAAAGAGCTCCTGATCGGTGTGGTTTGGGATTCCAGTTGCAGCTTCTTGCACATGTCTGATATGGTTTATCATTTCAAGGGTGGCCAAACAACAACAACACTATGTTACATTTTAGATATAGAGTTTTGCCTATTAAATCTACTATTAATGCTAAATAAAATTAAAAAAATATATATTTTTTTTATTAAATTCATTGAATCGTTCAAGTTAAAGTGCTCTAGTGACTTTCTCTATAGTTAATATATTATTATAATCCTGATATTGATGTAATACAAGCATCTGGAATATCTGTGAATCAGATAGTTTGGCTTGTACCAGATAGTTTGTATCCGATTGACATGAGCCACATTAATATAAACTGTATAAGCGAGGTAGCCTCTAACACAGAAACTTTATAAACTGCAAGCAAAATGTGAAAAAATCAACAACAAAGAAAACAACGCTGCACAGAAAACCTTCGTAGACATTCAAATAATAAGGCAATACCTAACACCCATCGGTGAGACACATCAAATTCATCAAATGTCCCTGATGGACCCAGTCCTAGGCAATTAGATAGTGTGTCTCTCAGAGGCACAGTGGGCAGTATAGACAGATCTTGTGCTCACCTTAACTATGGAAGTTTAGCATTTTCCATGTAAATGAGACAACATGGGACTCAGTAATTAAACCAATACATTTTCCTTACAAGCAGGCTCTAAAAGTCTTGGATAAAAAAAAAAACTTGTGAGATACCATCACTGTAACATTTTGAGTAAGTATCAATTGCTGAGTTTTGATAATTATGTCGACTTTTCTTATGAGAAAATGGTATTTAAAACTTTGCATGGATTATGTACTCCACCCTTAAAGGAATTCATGAAAAAGCTCTCTGAAGATACTAATAGGCTCACAAGGGAAACTGTATGTGGGAATTGTAAAGTGGAAAGGCGTAGAACAGCATTCACCCAAACAGCTCTCTCTATAAGAGGTACTTTATTCTGGAACTAACTCCCTTCAGAAATTAAGGTTTTAAGGGATTTTAAAATGTTTTGTAATAAACTTGAGGCTTGGTTGAAACATAATCAATTATGCAATCATTAATTTATTCAGGATGTATTTGAATTTGAATTGTGTATATTGGATATTTATATTATATCAATTGTACTGTAACTTGATTATTATGTAAGCTGCTGTTTATTATGCAATTTTAATAGATAACACCGTGTAACAATTTTTTTTTTTTTTTGGTTCCTGGGTAGTAAGTGTTATTTCCTAATTGCTTATGCCTCAAAAGTATAGAAAATGGCTATTATTCCCCACAAACTTTGCTTTTGTGACCAGGACAGTGATATTTTGAAATTTACCTATTTTCCAGAACATTCCAGATAGATTCAGTGCTGAGTAAACTTGGAGTAACTTCGAGAACTTTCTAGAACTTTCCAGTAATATAAATAGTAGTATAAATACAGGGGCCTTAAGCCCACTAGTTCAGTTTAGTTCCAGCTGCCTAAGTGGATACATATCTGCATTTTTCTGAGATGGCATCAAGGTCATAGGAGACTTCAAAATGGTGGCATTCCTGATGGGTCTCTGTGACAGTCTGGCTCGCAGTGGTGTGGTGGATGACGTCACGGACCAGGAAGTAACTGACTCCAAACAGTGGATGGGCGGGTGAAACTGAGTGCAAAAGCACTCAGCGTATTTAATAACAAACAAACAAAATATTTAAACAAAATACAAACAAAAGGGCACGAGGGCCAAACGAATAAATAAACAAACAAGTAAGTGCCGTGCTGGATTATCCAGCACGTATTAGCAATTGTTTTTTAAATATTATTCCTTCTCTCCGCTCCCCGTACTCTCTACTCCAACACCCCAACCTCAAATGCAGAGAGCTGCAGGTTTATATACTCTGGCCGAGGGATTAACTAGTTGGTAATTATCTTATTATCCCCCGGCCAGAGTCTGCACGCGTTTGGTAAGGATGCATGACTGTCAGCTATTTAAGTAATCAGTAGCTGATCAGCCATGCATCCTCACGGGGTTTTTAAATAATAATAAAAGACGCAGCGCTTTTACCCGCGCCGCAAACAAAAATACAAATAATAATAAATAGGGGCGGGACACTCCGCCACACATGCCCCCCCTTGTGCGCAGCACACATGGCCCCAACGGCCACCTCCCCCCTCAGTCTTAAAGTCCCGGAAGAGGGGGAAGCAAGTTACTTCTGGGGGGTGGCCATGGTGGAATCTCTGGCACCCCCCCATTCTTCGTGGCCGGCAGCTCCCTCTTCCGGGGCTCCCGCCACACTCTATCCTGCCGCGAAAATGCGGCTGGGGGAGCTGGTCTCCTGACCTCTCCCCCCTTCTTCATGGCCGGCAGTTCCCCTCCGTGGGGCTCTGACCACATGATCTCCAGCCGCGAAAGTGCGGCTGGGGGAGCTGGTCTCCTGACCTCCCCCCCTTTCTTCATTTCTGGCAGCTCCCTTTCATGGAGCTCCGGCCATCGTGTAGCGACCCCAGGCGAAGCAGGATCCCTGGCGACCCCAGGTGAAGCCGGACCCTCGACGACCCCAGGCGAAGCAGGATCCCTGGCGACCCCAGGCAAAGCAGGATCCCCGGCGACCCTAGGCGAAGCCGGACCCTCGACGACCCCAGGCGAAGCAGGATCCCTGGCGACCCCAGGCGACGGCAGCAGCAGCGGACCCTCGGAAGGCGACGGCAGCAGCGGCGGACCCTCGGAAGGCGACGGCAGCAGCGGCGGACCCTCGGAAGGCGACGGCAGCAGCGGCGGACCCTCGGAAGGCGACGGCAGCAGCGGCGGACCCTCGGAAGGCGACGGCAGCAGCGGCGGACCCTCGGAAGGCGACGGCAGCAGCGGCGGACCCTCGGAAGGCGACGGCAGCAGCGGCGGACCCTCGGAAGACGACGGCAGCAGCTGCGGACCCTCGGAAGGCGACGGCAGCAGCGGCGGACCCTCGGAAGGCGACGGCAGCAGCAGCGGACCCTCGGAAGGCGAACTCGGGAGGGGAGCCCCTGGCCATGGAGGCGGCAGCGGGAGCTCCACTTCTCCCTCGTACCCTGTGTCCTGTAGAGAACAAAAGGCAGCCCCAGGCGATGCAGAACAGCCATCCCCAGGCAATAGCAATGGTGGGAGGGGAAAGCAGTCCTCCCACAGCGGCTGAGACGGAACCAGCAGGTATTTACCCTCTGCTGGTGGAGCTGGGAGTGGCAAGCAGTCCTCCCACGGCGGCTGAGGCGGAACCAGCAGGTATTCACCCTCTGCTGGTGGAGGTGGGAGGGGCAAGCAGTCCTCCCACGACGGTTGAGGCAGAACCAGCAGGCATTCACCCTCTGCTGGTGGAGGTGGGAGGGGCAAGCAGTCCTCCCACGACGGTGGAGGCGGAACCAGCAGGCATTCACCCTCTGCTGGTGGAGGTGGGAGGGGCAAGCAGTCCTCCCACGACGGTGGATGTGGAACCAGCAGGCATTCACCCTCTGCTGGTGGAGGTGGCGGAGGCAGAGGCAGCTCTTGCTGCTCTGCTCCTGGTGATGGTGGAGGCAGAGGCGATGGGGCGGATGCTGGCCACTCAGAGGGAGGCTGTGGCGGTTCTGGCTCCCTCTGCTGTGGCGGCTGGGCTGGTGTGTGCCGTGCTCCCTTCAGCAGCATAAATAGAGGCTGCTGGGGAACACCAGCATCCTGCCCTTCTCCCCCCCAGAAAAATTCAGGGGGTTGAGCCTGTAACTCCTCCCCTTCTGGCTCTTGGGACTGCAGCTTGGGTCCTAAGGCTGTGGAAGCGCAGACTTCCACCTCTTGGGCTATGGACGCACCGACTCCCCCCTCTTTGGGCTGTGGACGCACCGACTCCTCCCTCTTGGGCTGTGGACGCACCGACTCCTCCCTCTTGGGCTGTGGACGCACCGACTCCCCCCTCTTGGGCGTAGGACATTCGGGCTCCTCCCACTCGGGCGTAGGACGTTCGGGCTCCTCCCACTCGGGCGTAGGACGTTCGGGCTCCTCCCACTCGGGCGTAGGACGTTCGGGCTCCTCCCACTCGGGCGTAGGACGTTCGGGCTCCTCCCACTCGGGCGTAGGACGTTCGGGCTCCTCCCACTCGGGCGTAGGACGTTCGGGCTCCTCCCACTCGGGCGTAGGACGTTCGGGCTCCTCCCCAGGCTGTGGAGGCGAAACCAGCAGGCATTCTCCCTCTGCTGGTGGAGACGGTAGCGATGGCTCCTCTCCCTCTGATGCTGGAGACGGTAGCGATGGCTCCTCTCCCTCTGATGCTGGAGATGGCAGCGATGGCTCCTCTCCCTCTGATGCTGGAGACGGTAGCGATGGCTCCTCTCCCTCTGATGCTGGAGACGGTAGCGATGGCTCCTCTCCCTCTGGCGCTGGAGACGGCAGCGATGGCTCCTCTCCCTCTGGCGCTGGAGACGGCAGCGATGGCTCCTCTCCCTCTGACGCTGGAGACGGCAGCGATGGCTCCTCTCCCTCTGCTGGTGGAGACGGTAGCGATGGCTCCTCTCCCTTTTGTGCTGGAGATGGCAGCAGCAGGGTCTCTCCCATATCCGCAGCCAGGTAGTTGAACACCATGGCTGCGATGTCTGGGAGGGAAGCTGGGTGGTGCTGCTGTTCCCAGGCCTCCCAGCGCTCCCCATCTCTTGCCCACAGGAGGTTGATCACAGCAGGGAGGGCGTCCACGATATCCCTCTCAGGCTCCGCCAGCCAGTCCCAGATCCCCTCTGAGGAGAGTGGACCAGTCCGCCTCAGAGGATGCAGAGGCAGCTCCTGCTCTGGGCCATCCTCCTCCCATATGTGCGCAGGATGTGCGCAGGATTCAGACTCCTCCCTCACCTGCCATGGAGGGGGTTGGTCGGGTGCTACATGCCCAACCTCACCAATGGCAAAGCACCATTCCTCACCCCTCAGACAGGTGAGGCAGACGTCCAGCACAGCAGAGACCCGGCGGGACTTGCGACCAGCCCCGCGCTGTTGCACCTGCTGCTGCTGTTTCCTCCTTCTTCCCATTATTTAGTTTGGGAAAAAAAAAAACGAACAAACAAAAAAAACGCACTTTTCTGTCCTGGTCCGGCTGTTGGAGGCGTTGTTTGTCCCACGCTGGACACCATATGTGACAGTCTGGCTCGCAGTGGTGTGGTGGATGACGTCACGGACCAGGAAGTAACTGACTCCAAACAGTGGATGGGCGGGTGAAACTGAGTGCAAAAGCACTCAGCGTATTTAATAACAAACAAACAAAATATTTAAACAAAATACAAACAAAAGGGCACGAGGGCCAAACGAATAAATAAACAAACAAGTAAGTGCCGTGCTGGATTATCCAGCACGTATTAGCAATTGTTTTTTAAATATTATTCCTTCTCTCCGCTCCCCGTACTCTCTACTCCAACACCCCAACCTCAAATGCAGAGAGCTGCAGGTTTATATACTCTGGCCGAGGGATTAACTAGTTGGTAATTATCTTATTATCCCCCGGCCAGAGTCTGCACGCGTTTGGTAAGGATGCATGACTGTCAGCTATTTAAGTAATCAGTAGCTGATCAGCCATGCATCCTCACGGGGTTTTTAAATAATAATAAAAGACGCAGCGCTTTTACCCGCGCCGCAAACAAAAATACAAATAATAATAAATAGGGGCGGGACACTCCGCCACAGTCTCCAAGGCAGTTTTACCAAGTTTCCCTGCTATCTTTGCCTTTGGGACAACAGGGACACCAAGGCGCACTACCACAGGCAGGACTGGCCACAGCAGACGGAGTTCTCTGTGGGGAGGAACAACGTCAAGTGGGAGCCACTGGTGGACCCCCGGAAGGTGCTGATGCCACCACTGCACATCAAATTGGGCCTTATGAAACAATTTGTCAGAGCTCTAGATAAGGAGTCGGCAGCCTTCAAGTACCTTCAAGACTTCTTCCCTAAGCTGTCTGAGGCAAAGGTCAAAGCCGGTGTCTTCGTCGGACCACAGATAAAGAAGATCCTGGAGTGCAATGAATTCCCCAAGAAGCTCACTAGTAAGGAGAAAGCGGCTTGGAACAGCTTTGTAGCAGTGGTTCGGGGCTTCCTGGGCAATCACAAGGCCGAAAACTATGTGGAGCTGGTTGAGACTCTGGTGAAGACCTACGGCACAATGGGCTGTAGGATGTCCCTCAAAGTCCATATCCTTGATGCTCATCTTGATAAATTCAAGGAGAACATGGGAGCGTACTGGGAGGAGCAAGGCGAGCGCTTCCACCAGGATATACTGGACTTTGAACGCCGCTACCAAGGACAGTATAACGAGAACATGATGGGAGACTACATTTGGGGGCTGATTCGTGAAAGTGATTTACAGTATAATCGTAAATCTCGAAAAACTACTCACTTTTGTAGTCATTTTTGTATTACTTTAGTATAAATACATGTTAATTTGGATTCATATGTTGTTTTTTTCTGACTTTATGTGAACGAAAAGACACAAATTCGCCCGTTTTCTCATTGGAAATAGGTAAATTTCAAAATATCACTGTCCTGGTCACAAAAGCAAAGTTTGTGGGGAATAATAGCCATTTTCTATACATTTGAGGCATAAGCAATTAGGAAATAACACTTACTACCCAGGAACAAAAATTGTGTTACATAGTGTAATTTATGACTTTAATGTTGTATGTATTTTTAATAAAATATTCAATCAGAGGTTATTATAGTTTAGAGTAGAAGTAATATGGAGATTTATTAGAGTTGTCATCAATGTCTGCCTGGAGACTGTCAATGGAAATTAGCCTACTGGCTAAATTGAAAATGCAATGTATCTTGGGTCATGTTATAATTGCATGTGTCCCTGAAAAATAAATACAATAAACAAACAAACACTGTAAACATGTATCTGTAGCTATACTGTTTAATTATTTTTCTTTAACTATATATTATCAGAAATAATGAATAGGTTACTGTAAGATACAGGCTTCTTCCACCCCACTCAAAAAGATAATGTACTGTACCTTCATTTAGTCACAGTATCACAATCACAGTTGTAGTTTCTTGTGGAAGCTGAAGTGAGACTTGGGCATTAAACACTGCAGAGCATGTTCTCAAGGGGTATCCAGCATTCTTCAGCCTTCTCTAGTCAGAGATACTTGCCTGGTTTCATTGAACACTGCAGAGCACGTTCTCAAGGGGTATCCAGCATTCTTCAGCCTTCTCTCGTCAGAGATACTGGCCTGGTTTCATTGAACACTGCAGAGCATGTTCTCAAGGGGTATCCAGCATTCCTCATCCTTCTCTAGTCAGAGATACTGGCCTGGTTTCATTGAACACTGCAGAGCATGTTCTCAAGGGGTATCCAGCATTCTTCAGCCTTCTCTAGTCAGAGATACTGGCCTGGTTTCATTGAACACTGCAGAGCACGTTCTCAAGGGGTATCCAGCATTCTTCAGCCTTCTCTAGTCAGAGATACTGGCCTGGTTTCATTGAACACTGCAGAGCATGTTCTCAAGGGGTATCCAGCATTCTTCAGCCTTCTCTAGTCAGAGATACTGGCCTGGTTTCATTGAACACTGCAGAGCACGTTCTCAAGGGGTATCCAGCATTCTTCAGCATTCTCTAGTCAGAGATACTGGCCTGGTTTCATTGAACACTGCAGAGCACGTTCTCAAGGGGTATCTAGCATTCTTCAGCCTTCTCTAGTCAGAGATACTGGCCTGGTTTCATTGAACACTGCAGAGCATGTTCTCAAGGGGTATCCAGCATTCTTCAGCCTTCTCTAGTCAGAGATACTGGCCTGGTTTCATTGAACACTGCAGAGCATGTTCTCAAGGGGTATCTAGCATTCTTCGGCCTTCTCTAGTCAGAGATACTGGCCTGGTTTCATTGAACACTGCAGAGCACGTTCTCAAGGGGTATCCAGCATTCTTCAGCCTTCTCTAGTCAGAGATACTGGCCTGGTTTCATTGAACACTGCAGAGCACGTTCTCAAGGGGTATCCAGCATTCTTCAGCATTCTCTAGTCAGAGATACTGGCCTGGTTTCATTGAACACTGCAGAGCACGTTCTCAAGGGGTATCTAGCATTCTTCAGCCTTCTCTAGTCAGAGATACTGGCCTGGTTTCATTGAACACTGCAGAGCATGTTCTCAAGGGGTATCCAGCATTCTTCAGCCTTCTCTAGTCAGAGATACTGGCCTGGTTTCATTGAACACTGCAGAGCATGTTCTCAAGGGGTATCTAGCATTCTTCGGCCTTCTCTAGTCAGAGATACTGGCCTGGTTTCATTGAACACTGCAGAGCACGTTCTCAAGGGGTATCCAGCATTTCTCATCCTTCTCTAGATACTGCCCTGAATTCAATTTGATAAATAAATCAAAGTCTCCAAATTCTTCAGAGAGGTTTTCAATCATTCCAATCCAAATAAACTTGTCCCTGGCTCAGAAACGTCTGTGAGCGGTACTGGGGACGAGTGCACAGCTAATGTTAAAAAAGAGATCATGTCAATGCTGAAAATCCAGGACAAAGGTTAAAGGTTAAAGTTAGGCTTGACCATTAAAGTGACTGTATATAACAAAATAATTCCTTTTCAATAAAAAGACACTCTCACTCAAATAATATTTGAGTTAAAGATTGATTAATGGTTTTGAGGGAGTGTGGGGGGGGGGTCCAAAATCATCTCATTTTGACCCCTTGATCGATCAGGCTGAAAATATAAATGTTGAGTTTTTTTCCCTGCGCACCGAGTGTGGTGTAAATTGGAGGGGGACGGGTGTTACCTGTTGGGTGATTTGTCACGGAATGACCCTGACCAAAAGTTGCACCAGTTAAAACTTTCAATAGCAATGCAATTGCATGCATATTTAAATCACAATAAATAATTTATACATTCAAACTCGCCTTAATAAAACTCATGTTGGCTTATAGAGTTAAGCTGTTGTCCTGTGCATATCTTTCTAAGGTCAATGCGTGATGTTTTTTTGAATTCATGAAGATGAGGCTTACACGCAGACCTTTATAAATTCATATTTTTTGAATTTATTAATTTGATTCAACATCATCAATAAGTCATCAAAAAAAAATCTCCACATCCAATTTTTATTGCATTCATTAATAATTCCCTAAAATGCTTACAAAGTCAATTTTTTCTGATTTCCATGCTATGTATTAGAAATAGTGTTTTTTTTTAAATGTAACTATTGCCATATTCGGTTATCTCTCTGAAAAAGGAACCATTAGAGGTTACTAAAAAATGTAATCAGATTACAGTAACGCATTAAAGTAATGTTACTCCCCAACAGTGAACCAGTGTATGAAACATCTTCTTAGTTGTATATTCTTACAGAGTGCATGTTCAACAAAAACAGGCATATTTTATAAGAACCCCTTTAGAGAGTGCTTTACTCTTTGTGTGAGTGCTTTTGATCCATCACTGTTCCTCTATGCACAGGGAGCTCTGCAGCACAATGAAAAGTCCTCATGAGGACACCATGCCTTCCTCTCCCCTGTCCAAGGGTAATCCATCAGAAATGCAGAACAAACACAGTTCAGAGACAACATGGGACATTACTGATTACAATACAGTTATCAAACCATTACCCATGCCAAGGTAATTAACAAAGTCATCCCATAACTCGTACACTGTGCAATTCCATTAGCTACGTAGGGCTCACGTGCAGAACTGAAAGAAACAGATGTTATAGCAAATTGTATTTTCATTTTAAAACAGACACCTGGGTTAAAGAAAGCTCTCTCTTTGCTTGCCTTGCCTTACAGGAAGACTCTTACTGCTTTACCTCCTTGGTCATTTCATCCCTGCAGTGTTTTCTGGTTCAAAGCGTGTTACTGGCTCAAAGCATGTCAGTCAATAGGCAATCCAGCTGATTGGTTATTTACAGGACCAAAGCCAGTTTAGGGAGGAGAACAATTTCACCCTCCACATCAAATGACCCAGTAAGTACAAGAATATTGAACGGATGTGTATGGCAGGAATATTTTTGTATTGCATCCCCTGTACACAGTACTATCCAGGAGACACAACCCCAAAAAAACATTTTAAAAGATCAGCATCAAAAAAGTTAATGGAAACAAATAATCCAAATCAATTCAGATGCACTGTGTCAGCAACAGTAAGCACCTAGCAGTGTCAACCCAGCTAGACTGAACTCAAATAAAGCAGCCCGAGGACATCATCTAAAGGGAAAGTCATGTCAGATTGAATGGTTTGTAAACATGATGTAAAACAGATGGTGAAAAAGACAGTCAAAGTGTACTTCTCTATACAGCAAAAACTTAAGAAGTCAAATTAACTTAATCACTATGGCAGCCATATTAGAAATCAGAAGTCAGATATGAGGTTTTGAGTATGGTGACAACAGGAATTACATTATTTTCTTGTACAATACCCGCAACCAAACTTGAATGAGAGAATCATAGAATACAGCTGTGTACCGAGTAAGAAGCCAACATCTCAAACCAAAAAGTCACACAACCCCAATGTTAGGTCACAGGTCAAAGTGAAGAGTGACGGAGAGTTTTCATGACACAAAATATGAAAGTGCAAGCTGAAATGGTTTCTGAGATATTTGCAGTTGTGAGTGAGGCGCTGGTGCTGTAATTGAAATTCACACAAGTTCCGCTCACAGGCATGCTTAATTAGAATTCCTGACACTGAGATAAAAATGGGCTGATAAATTGTTTTTGCCTTTTATGCACGTTTCACAGAGGACATAATGACTTAAGGGTTTGCCTTATTCAGTCACTTTGTTCTGCAAGATGCTTATGTTATTATTACAGTATTGGTAACAGGCTATTTAAATGTCCATGAAAGACAAAGGCATCATTCCATTAAACTGCCTTGACCCCTTCTTATCAGTTTGAACCATTTATGAAATGAAAATGCTGGTGATTTTACAGCACTAATAAGAAACTACTTTGGCAGACTTTAGACAGATTGCTCAACCCTGGGCCTCTGAACAAAGGCTGTCCTAGAGAATCACATTTAGTTTTGCACTGTGGATTTCAGTACACAAGGGAAGGAGTTCCGAAGCTTGTGCCCTCTGCTGAATCAAAGAGCTGAGCTCCAAGCAGAAGTGCAATGCATCAGCCAAATATACTACCTAGGGCTATTTTTATACACATGCATGCACAGCTATGCAGTCTGGTCCAGTACAGTTTAAAGTACATAAATCTAAAAAAAAAGAATTCCGTAAATCTAATATCTTATTTAATATGTATTGCCATTTTAAAGGGTAGAGGCAGGGAGATGAGGTTAGAGTAGTTAGATTTGCAGCGGCAGGGAGAAGCTAGAGGACAGGAACGAGAGTAGAGGATGGGGATTTTAAAGTTAGTCATGGTAGGGAGCAGTAGAGGAGAAGAAGTAGAAATGGCTATGGGAGAGGGTGGTGCTAAGAGGGAGGCGAAAACAGACAGGTACAGGAGGAGCAACAGCATTAATTAATAAAAGGAACAGAAAGAAATGTATGCACACCTGGTCTGGAGTTGGAGCCTTCAGTTCCTTAGGTAAGATTCTTAGGTAAGGTTTACTGGAATTATTTTGTTAGCACCATGTACTTCAAGGTTTTTAGCATTGTGCTTTGTAGCTGCAAAGGTCATTGTGAATAGCTGTAGATTTGGAAGGGTAGAGGCTACAGATGTAATCTAAATAGACAGCTGGCCATTCTTGAACTCCTGTAACTGGGGGGGGGGGAGGTGGGGGGGAATCAGCTACTAAAATCAATGAAACCTTTTTGTATTATCATTAGGCTCTGAAACAAGAGGAGCTCTGGAAAACCCACAATCAATCAGAACAGTCTATTGACTGAGAGCCTGAGAGCCTAACCAGAGCCACGGTGGGAGTCTTGGACGTGTGCTGACGCCAACGCCTCTGGCTCCAATAAAAACCTTAAGCTTTAATCATCTGCAGTTAATGCTGTCAGCAGCTGTCAACTGTTTAAACAAAACCTGTAATAACATATTCATTTCAAGCACTGTAAATATTTGTATTTCCAGAGTGCTGACTTATGCTTGTGATGTTATTGTTAAGCTTTCCTCTGCAAGACACAAAGAAATTCGCTAGCGACACTTTGATGTTTGGGGAAATGTTTCACTCCACCGGCCAAGAGAATGCGTAGACTGAATACCAAAGCATTCAGCTACTGTCAAGAATACCTAACAGTTTGCACCAGCACATTTCTGCTTTCTCTGAAAAATAACTCTATCAATACATTGATAAAGACATTAGCCAAAGGTTTGTTTACTTGACTTATTTTCTTGTAGTGTACACACTGCTAAAAATAATCCAAGTTAGACAACTGTGGCTTTTTAAGCATCAGTAAGCAACGCAGCAGGAATTCTAGATAATTGACTCTGTTCTCTACTAAGATAATAAGAACCTGGCTGGCTGATATGATTCAGCAGGTTTATAATTAGGAAATTATTTGTTTTTGACTGCAAGGCATGAGGTAATAAATATCCCAAATTCTAATAAACGATATTACCTAAATTAAAATTCGAATTGACTAAATTTGAACTAGGGAATACTCTGCATAAACAGCACATCATTTTGGTCCCAATTTTTGTGTTTTTCTACCCAAACCTAATTTGAGGAACTTAATGTTTATAACGACTTATGTTTTTGTTTAACAAATTAAACATTGCTGGGGCCCCTTGTGTATTATTAAGCAGGTGCACACTACTGTATAGCTTTTGACAGAATTTTAGTGCAGTGCTTCACAGGTCTTTCACAGTTTTAGAGTTCAAGAACTTGGTTATTTTACGGGTGACAACACATATTCTCTTTTAGTAGGTGTAAGGACCCTTCACCAATTCATCCTCAATATTTCACATTTTTTACAAATACTAAAATAAACTTAATAAGTTAAATGAAAACCATTTTCAACATCTTCAGTCTTGAAATTGAAAAAACAAGCTGTTGTTTATTTTCCCATAAAGGAATTTTCTTTTGGCTGTCCGCACATTATTCTGGAGAAACCAACATATTAAAGCAAAAGCAAACACAACAGACTGAGTGTGGCAAAGTGCCCCGCCCCTGTGTGCATTTGTGTGATCTGTGTTGTATGTTGCGTGCGTGTGTGTGTTAATGTTGGTGTATAGATTGGTACACGGGATATAAACGGGTCTGTGTTTCACGTATATTTAAAGTGTAGATTTGTATTTAGGCACGAGGAGAGCACAAATCACTTCACGTGCTGGTTAAATGTAATATGTGAGCACGGGGTTGCACAGAATTAATTCACGTGCTGGGATTCAAGTGAATGATTAATTAGTAGTTGAATCCCAGCACAACAGTATATATAGATGCACATTTTCACTCAGTCGTGGTTGGTGTTCGGTGAGTGGAGAACGGGTGTGGAGAGGTAAAAGTAATAACAACAAGAAGAAGAAGAATAATAATATTAGTTGTATCTGCTCACCGTGTTTTGTTCGTCTGTCCGTTTACTGTATAGTCCGTTTTGTTTGTCTTTTTATTTTGGCGTGTAGTGCCGTGTCCAGTGTTTTTGTGTTTCAAACCTTTTATTTTCTGTTTATTAAATGCTGAGCGCGATCACGCGCCCAGCTTATACCAAACCACATCTCTCTGTTTATTTACTTCCTGCTTCTGGTCTGACGCCACCCACTCCGGCCGTCTTTGTGACACTGAGTCACAGTATTATGACAATATTTGGCTTTATTTCTGATGTTAAATGATTGTGACAATAACTGTAATTAGAGTAATATTAGTCTGTGTGTGTGTGAGAAAGAATGAGCTATTACACATTCCAAACATGACTTCACCGTGGTAACGAACGGTGTGGCTGGACGATCATTGGATCCAAACCTACATCATCAGGGGCAAATTCACTTTGAGTTAGCAATCTTGGGAAATAAAAGAATGAAGCAATAGGTGGCAGGCTGGCTGGTGGTAGGTATCCAGGAATCATACAAACACACAATTATATTCAAGCACTTGAAAACCTTTTTTTTGAATTGCAAACAAAATATTTTGCTTACTCAAATCGGCCTGCCACAGAATCTTCTGTTTATGTTGCAATGTGAGATTATCTTTGAGTCAATGACTAAACAATGTATGGCTTTGCTGATTAGCCTGCTCAGTATGCACATGTAAAAACAGTACAGATGATGAAATAAATACGATGCCCAGTGCGTTATTTATAACATTTTAATTTCATATACAAACATGCTCAAATTTGTTGGTACCCTTACAGCTCATTGAAAGAATGCTTCATTCCTCCTGAAAAGTGATGAAATTAAAAGCTATTTTATCATGTATACTTGCATGCCTTTGGTATGTCATAGAATAAAGCAAAGAAGCTGTGAAAAGAGATGAATTATTGCTTATTCTACAAAGATATTCTAAAATGGCCTGGACACATTTGTTGGTACCTGTCACAAAGACGGCCAGAGTGGGTGGTGTCAGACCAGAAGCAGGAAGTAAATAAACAGAGAGATGTGGTTTGTTTAAGCTGAGCGCGTGATCGCGCTCAGCATTTAATAATTAACAGCACAGAAAATAAAAGGTTGGAACACAACAAAAACACAGGACACGGCACTACACGCCAAAATAAAAAGACAAACAAAACGGACTAGACAGTAAACAGACAGACAGACAAACGAAACACGGTGAGTGAGACAGTTCTTTCCTTATTATTATTATTATTATTATTATTATTATTATTATTATTCTTATTACCTCCTTCTCCACACTTGTTCTCCACTCACTGAACACCTAACCCTGAGTGCAAGAAATGTGCGTCTATATATACTATTGTGCTGGGATTCAATTACTAATTAATTATTCACTTGAATCCCAGCACGTGAATTAATTCTGTGCAACCCCGTGCTCACATATTACATTTAACCAGCACGTGAAGTGATTTGTGCTCTCCTCGTGCCTAAATACAAATCTACACTTTTTAAATACACGTGAAACACAGACCCGTTTATATCCCGTGTACCAATCTATACACCGACATTAACACACGCAACATCCAACATACAACACAGATCACACAAATGCACACAGGGGCGGGGCACTTTGCCACATATACCCCCCCTTGTGCGCAGCACACATGGCCTCAACGGCCACCTCCCCCCTTAAAAACCCAGCAGTCCAGAACAAAGTCTCGGGCTGGGAAGGGAGGCTTCAGTGGGCCCTTGGCTGGCAATGCTGTCAGCACCCCTGCCGGTAGTGGCACGGCTGACAGCCTGTTGGTCCCGTCCTGCAGCGAAAAAGCTGCGGGGGCAGGTGGTCCCCCGACCTCCCCCTTCTTCGTAGCCGGCAGCTCCCTCCTGTGGGGCTCCGGCCACAAGAACTCCTGCAGCGAAACTGCTGCTGGGGAAAGTGGTCTCCAGACCTCCTCCCCCTTCTTCGTGGCCGGCAGCTCCCCTTTCTGGGGCTCCGGCCACCGTACTCCCTGCGGAGGTACGGGCAGCAGAGGCAGCTCCTGCTCCTCTGCTCCGGGCGGTGGCGGAGGCAGAGGCAGCTCCAGCTCCTCTGCTCCTGGCGGTGGTGGAGGCAGAGGTAGCTCCAGCTCCTCTGCTCCTTGCGGTGGTGGTGGCGGAGGCAGAGGCAGCTCCTGCTCCTCTGCTCCTGGAGGTGGTGGTGGCGGAGGCAGAGGCAGCTCCTGCTCCTCTGCTCCTGGAGGTGGTGGAGGCAGAGGCAGCTTCTGCTCCTCTGCTCCTTGCGGTGGTGGTGGCGGAGGCAGAGGCAGCTCCTGCTCCTCTGCTCCTTGCGGTGGTGGTGGCGGAGGCAGAGGCAGCTCCTGCTCCTCTGCTCCTGGAGGTGGTGGAGGCAGAGGCAGCTCCTGCTCCTCTGCTCCTGGAGGTGGTGGAGGTAGAGGCAGCTCCAGCTCCTCTGCTCCTGGCGGTGCTGGCTCCCTCTGCTGTGGCGGCTGGGCATGTGCACGCCGTGCTGCCTTCAGCAGCATAGCGAGAGGCTGCTGGGGAACACCAGCATCCTGCCCTTCTCCCCCCAAAAAATTTTCAGGGGGTTGAGCCTGTAACTCCTCCCCTTCTGGCTCTTGGGGCTGAACCAGCAGGCATTTTCCCTCTGCTGGTGGCTTGGGTCCCAGGGCTGTGGAAGCCCCGACTTGCCTCCCTTTGGGCTGTGGACACCCCGACTCCTCCCTGTTGGGCTGTGGACGCCCCGACTCCTCCCTGTTGGGCTGTGGACGCCCCGACTCCTCCCTGTTGGGCTGTGGACGCCCCGACTCCTCCCTGTTGGGCTGTGGACGTTCGGGCTCCCCCCACTCAGGCGTAGGACGTTCGGGCTCCTCCCACTCAGGCGTAGGACGTTCGGGCTCCTCCCACTCAGGCGTAGGACGTTCGGGCTCCTCCCACTTAGGCGTAGGACGTTCGGGCTCCTCCCACTCAGGCGTAGGACATTCGGGCTCCTCCCACTCAGGCGTAGGACATTCGGGCTCCTTCCGCTTGGGCTCCTCCCATTTGGGCTGTGGATGCTCAGGCTCCTCCCATTTGGGCTGTGGAGGCAAAACCAGCAGGCATTCACCCTCTGCTGGTGGAGATGGGGACAGCAGGTACTCACCCTCTGCTGGTGGAGATGGGGACAGCAGGTACTCACCCTCTGCTGGTGGAGATGGGGACAGCAGGTACTCCTCTGCTGGTGGTCCTGCTACCTGGGCTGCTGTTCCATTTATGGTTGCCTCCAGGTAGTTGAGGACAAACTCCACACCCTCCTCCAAGGTGTTTGGGGTGTGTTCCTGCTGATATGCCTCCCATCTCTCACTGTCCATCATCCACAGGACCCGGACGACTATGGGCAGAGACTGGGCCTCCAGCCCAGCATTCTCCAGGAACCAGCCCCGCAGTTTGATGGCGTCTTCTGCCATTGACTTTTTTTCTTCTTTTTTTTTTCCCCCCAAAACAATATTTGTAATCCTTTATATATATATATATATTTTTTTTTTTTTGAATCCAGACCCCTCCTGGTCTGACGCTTGGAGGCGCGGCTATCCCACGATGACACCACGTGTCACAAAGACGGCCAGAGTGGGTGGTGTCAGACCAGAAGCAGGAAGTAAATAAACAGAGAGATGTGGTTTGTTTAAGCTGAGCGCGTGATCGCGCTCAGCATTTAATAATTAACAGCACAGAAAATAAAAGGTTGGAACACAACAAAAACACAGGACACGGCACTACACGCCAAAATAAAAAGACAAACAAAACGGACTAGACAGTAAACAGACAGACAGACAAACGAAACACGGTGAGTGAGACAGTTCTTTCCTTATTATTATTATTATTATTATTATTATTATTATTATTATTATTATTCTTATTACCTCCTTCTCCACACTCGTTCTCCACTCACCGAACACCTAACCCTGAGTGCAAGAAATGTGCGTCTATATATACTATTGTGCTGGGATTCAATTACTAATTAATTATTCACTTGAATCCCAGCACGTGAATTAATTCTGTGCAACCCCGTGCTCACATATTACATTTAACCAGCACGTGAAGTGATTTGTGCTCTCCTCGTGCCTAAATACAAATCTACACTTTTTAAATACACGTGAAACACAGACCCATTTATATCCCGTGTACCAATCTATACACCGACATTAACACACGCAACATCCAACATACAACACAGATCACACAAATGCACACAGGGGCGGGGCACTTTGCCACAGTACCCCTTAGAAAAGATAATAAATAATTGGATTATAGTGATATTTCAAACTAATTAGTTTCTTCAATTGGTATCACACATGTCTCCAATCTTGTAATCAGTCATTCAGCCTATTTAAATGGAGAAAAGTAGTCACTGTGCTGTTTGGTATCATTGTGTGCACCACACTGAACATGGACCAGAGAAAGCAAAGGAGAGAGTTGTCTGAGGAGATCAGAAAGAAAATAATAGACAAGCATGGTAAAGGTAAAGGCTACAAGACCATCTCCAAGCAGCTTGATGTTCCTATGACAACAGTTGCAAATATTATTAAGAAGTTTAAGGTCCATGGAACTGCAGCCAACCTCCCTGGGCGCGACCGCAAGAGGAAAAATCGACCCCAGAGTGAACAGAAGGATAGTGCGAATGGTAGAAAAAGAACCAAGGATAACTGCCAAAGAGATACAAGCTGAACTCCAAGGTGAAGGTACGTCAGTTTCTGATCGCACCATCCGTCGCTTTTTGAGAGAAAGTGGGCTCCATGGAAGAAGACCCAGGAGGACTCCACTTTTGAAAGAAAAACATAAAAAAGCCAGACTGGAATTTGCTAAAATGCATATTGACAAGCCACAATCCTTCTGGGAGAATGTCCTTTGGACAGATGAGTCAAAACTGGAGCTTTTTGGCAAGTCACATCAGCTCTATGTTCACAGACGAAAAAATGAAGCTTTCAAAGAAAAGAACACCATACCTACAGTGAAACATGGAGGAGGCTTGGTTATGTTTTGGGGCTGCTTTGCTGCACCTGGCACAGGGTGCCTTGAATCTGTGCAGGGCACAATGAAATCTCAAGACTATCAAGGCATTCTGGAGCGAAACGTACTGCCCAGTGTCAGAAAGCTCTGTCTCAGTCGCAGGTCATGGGTCCTCCAATAGGATAATGACCCAAAACACACAGCTAAAAGCACCCAAGAACAAAACATTGGACTATTCTGAAGTGGCCTTCTATGAGTCCTGAGCTGAATCCTATCAAAGATCTATGGAAAGAGCTGAAACTTGCAGTCTGGAGAAGGCACCCATCAAACCTGAGACAGCTGGAGCAATTTGCTCAGGAAGAGTGGGCCAAACTACCTGTTAACAGGTGCAGAAGTCTCATTGAGAGCTACAGAAAACGTTTTGATTGCAGTGATTGCCTCTAAAGGTTGTGCAACAAAATATTAGGTTAGCGGTCCCATCATTTTTGTCCATGCCATTTTCATTTGTTTTATTATTTACAATATTATGTTGAATAAAAAATCAAAAGCAAAGTCTGATTTCTATTAAATATGGAATAAACAATGGTGGATGCCAATTACTTTTGTCAGTTTCAAGTTATTTCAGAGAAAATTGTGCATTCTTCGTTTTTTGTGGAGGGGTACTGTGACAGGATTGACCGAGGTTTGAGACTCAGAGACAGTATAAAGTTCAAAAATAAAGTTTTTAATAAACAAAAAATAATCAAATAAATAGGCACAAGGGCCAAACAAAACAGTTTTAAACATAAAATAAACACAAAGCAAAACTTACAAGATAAGGCTTCCAGGCTGGGCGTTGCCTTCACTGGTTTACCAAGCTAACACACCACACACCACACACCACACACCACACCCCAAACCCCAAACCCCTATCCCCTGTGGCTGGAGCCCAATTAATCAATAATTGCTGCTTATTCAATTAGGGCTCCAGCCACATTCTCACATGTTTTCCTGGCAGGGAGGAATTTTAACCCCCTCCCTGCCAGTCCCAACCATGATCATAAAGACGGGGCAGTCCCCCGTCACAGGTACCAACAAATTTGAGCACGTCTGTACATGTACTAGTGGGTAACCCTGTAGGCACCCAAACAAAAATAGTTTGTATGAATACTTTGTATAAGGAAGGGTTGCATGTAACTGGGCTCATGACATGCAACATAGGTGTACATATTATAATCCTATGACGTTCCCATATTGCAAATACGCACCCATCCGATTTAAAAACATAAAATAAATAAAAGCAAACGTGAGCTTGTATTACAGCCTATTTTATAAACCTGGGGATACAATACATACCATTAGTAATTATCCAAAGACTGAATGGTGTATCTATTCCTCCAATTCCTTTGATTTTTTGGTCATAGTTCACTGGATTTAAAAAGTATCCAGAGGCTGTCCGCCACCCAACCAGAGTTTCTTTGCCAATGCACATCTTTCTTTAGTTTTTCATTCTGAGTAAACAAGAGCAAACAGCAGTGAAGTGCAGCAAGAGTAACGGCAGCAGATTAATATAGATACATAGACACGGCACTGATCACTACCATCATCATCATCATTATAATAATACTAATACCCAGTGAACTACTTGAACTGTCCTGTTAACTGCAGTGTAAGGGTTTATCATCCTTCAGAGCTTAGATCAGACTGTTTTAAAGAAGAGGAGTTGCAGCTTGTCTTAGTGAAAGGAGTTTGATGATAAGGGACAGTACAGCGGTTCACATCACAACCCCACTGTTGCAGTTGTCAATGAGAGAAGACAATACAAGTATGGATATAAAACTTCATTTTAAGACATCTTTATTTGTCTGCAAATAATGGCAGTAAAAGAGGCCCTACTATATTAGCTAAAACGGTATTTGTATTGCTGAAAACAGTCAAGACACACCTTAGCATCACCTCCTAATCCTCTGGGTAAATCACACCACTTCTATAAGGAAAACTTGTATTACATAGTGTCCTTAGCATTCTCCTATCGGATCTTTAACTAACCTACTGTCACAAAGACGGCCAGAGTGGGTGGCGTCAGACCAGACAGGAATTCAAAACAAAGACAGTGGTTGATGATGAGCTGAGTGCAATGGCTGCACTCAGCGTTTATTAACAAATAAAAGGGTTGAAAACAGCACAAAACACGGGACACGGCACTTCACGCCAAAATAAACAGGTAGACAAAACGGACAGACACTAACAAACAGGGACGAACAAACACGGTGAGTGAAAACACTATTTACTTTATATTTACGTTCTTCCGTTCTTATTTTAACTCTCCTTCTCCACACTCGTTCTCCACTCACCGAACACCAACCCCGACTGAGTGAAACTGTGCATCTATATATACTGTTGTGCTGGGATTCAATTACTAATTAATTACTCACTTGAATCCCAGCACGTGAATTCATTACGTGCAACCCCGTGCCACACATTATACACATTTTATCTGCACGTGAAGTGATGTGCCATCCTCGTGCCTAAATATAATTATACACTTTAAACACACGTGAAACACAGACCCGTTTATATCCCGTGTACCAATCTATACACCAACATTAACATACGCACGCATATATACAACACAGAACACACAAATGCACACAGGGGCGGGGCACTTTGCCACACCTACCTACATTAATTATAGAAATGACAAACCCTTTTCTCACCAGTGCATATGGTAAAATCGGACTGGAATCTACACTATCAATATTTTCCACACGACTCCAGTCCTATTGTGTGTGGATTCAGATTTCCCCAGGCTATTTCTACATTAGTCCCGTGGTCTTTCAGCTCTGCGTTCTCTGGTGACAAAGCTTTATTTTCCAATGCAGTTTGTCATCAATTAAGTCAACCTTTCCCTGATACAACAAGTGTATGTTTCTTCCAGGTTCTTAGTACATCTAGGGAGCTTCTGAACTGTTTTAGTCAAAGTGTGCACTACCCTCAAGTGAATACTGTATATGCATTACTGGGAGCTTGCTGACTAAATATTTTGGTATCCCTGATAGATAATCATACCATAAATGTTCTCCCATATGCTTTGGCACCCCCAAAATATATCTAGAAATAGAGAATGACTGGAAATTAGATATTTATTTAACATTTCACTCCTCAGACCAAAGTCTCACAATAAATTCTTGGGGTCTTATTTATCATTTTTCAATTTTCAAATACATGTAACACGTTTCAATGAAGATGATGTCCCAATACATAACAATGCAGACTAAATGTAATTTCAGAGTAAAAGGAACAGAAGAAACAAATGTGGGATAATAGAACCATGTTTTGACCTTAATAAATAAAGCAAATCATGCCTCTCACTACAGCATTGTGTTAAATAAATCTGATTGTAGTCCGAACTGGATATAATAAGACTGTAATTCCATCAGAGGGTCATTATAAACCACAAGAGCAGTTTATATATGCTTGCCTTATACATTTACAACCATATTTCTTGACATAACAGTCTGATATAAGCACTGCATGATAATAAACCATTAAACTGCACTTTATAGGACACTGGATATTATTATTATTATTATTATTATTGTCATGATGGTAGTGATTAGTGCCACAGCTATGTATCTCTATCAGTCTGCAGCCCAGTTACACTTGACTTCTAATTGCTCCACTTTGCTTTGAATTTTAATGTGTGCATGACCTGCAATATCTATTAGTCTCTTGTTCACTCTTGTATTATCACTACCGATGCTGCTATTATCTGAAGAGCGTACCAGAGCCCCAGTTTCATGTGCTCCAGCCCTAATCAGAGTTTTCCTTGGTAATATTGCAGTTTATGTTTACAGAGCTCTAAAGTCACTACAAATCATAAAATTCAATGAAACCTTTATATTAATAGTATTGTAGCGACCCGGGCACCGTTCTGTGTCCTCTGGACTTGTATGTTGTCCCGTTTGCTTGTCTCGTCTGTCTTGTCCTGTGTATGTGTTGCATGAATGGGGAGAGAAGCGAGGGATGGATCTGGTTGGTCGGTCCGGGTAGAGTGGGCGGGAGCAGCATGGGGGGGTTATAAATACCACTTGCGTGGGAGAGTGGGGGTGGAGAGTGAGAGGTTCGAGTGCGGAGCGTTTGAATGAACCGAGCCGTCAGAATTCTAGTGAGAGACAGCCAGAGAAATTGGGCCTGTGTGTGACTGAGAGAAACTGAAGCCGGGCAGTGACATGGAGCGAGAGCCTGAGGGAGAGCGAGAGCTTGAGAAAGTGCAGGTGACGGTCAGCAGGTGAAGGAAGGAATAGGGTCTTTTTATTGTTTTTGTGGCGTGGTCTTGGCCTGAACAGGGACCACGTTATTATAATTAATACATTGATTATTAATTGTACCTGGTAACGCTCTCCATCTGCAAATGAACATAATGAGAAGCTGCTGTCTGTGTTTAGATATGCTACTGTTGAGATCAATTAAAAAGACCACAGTGTGTTCAGTGATCTCAGGGGTTAGTTTATAGAAACTAGTTTACAATGTTGTAGCTTTAATTTTATAATCTGTCAGAACAAGTTTTACACTGCAGCAAAAAACTAAACTTTGAAAATGGTCCTGTCTTTTTATTCACATATATAAAAAGCATTGTGATGTTTAATTCTATTTGATTTTAGTGAGTTCATTACAGCCTTTTCTCCAAGTTCATTACATTCCATAGCTTTGTCTTTCTTTTTGATATGAAAAAGGAAAGTTCCTTTGCTGTCACTAAAAATTCTCTTAGGTTGACAAAAAGTGTATTTTTGTATAATGAGACAGTGGCTCAGATAAATAGGAGAACTAGTTTTATAGTTAAAAAAGGGAAAAAGAAAAAGAGCATGCTGGGTAAAAAGCACTTCAATCCAGCTTGTTCTCCTCTCCCTCCAGCAAGTCCACAGTGTCCCTGAGTAGCTGCTGCCAAGGAGGTCAACGAGGCCCGCCCACTGCCAGCCTGAGCCCTTCCAGACAGCAGGTCAGAGAGGCCACCCCACTGCCAGCCTGAGCCCTTCCAGACAGCAGGTCAGAGAGGCCACCCCACTGCCAGCCTGAGCCCTTCCAGACAGCAGGTCAGAGAGGCCACCCCACTGCCAGCCTGAGCCCTTCCAGACAGCAGGCTTGCTTGAAGAGTGTTCTGGTAGAGAGTATGGTGTTGATACTAGGAGCTTGACCATGCAGTTCTGTACCTGTACCTCTTCAGGGATTTATGGGTTATTTCAGCTCTCCTCATTCATGGAATAACTACTATACAGTACTCTGTGAACATGTATGAGGCAGCCTATATATATACCTGTAATTATTATTATTATTATTTATTTCTTAGCAGACGCCCTTATCCAGGGCAACTTACAATCGTAAGCAAATACATTTCAAGTGTTACAATACAAGTAATACAGTAAGAGCAAGAAATACAATAACTGTTGTTCAAGCAAAGTACAAGTGTGACAAACCACAATTCAATAATAGAGCAGATAATAGTGATAGTTACATCAGGATAAGATTAAATAGTGATAGTTACATCAGGATGTGATTAAATACAAAGTACTACAGGCTAAACACTTATATGTTCTTATGCTTTAATGCGATATTCATCATTAAAGCATAAGGAGGCTGTGTGGTCCAGTGGTTAAAGAAAAGGGCTTGTAACCAGGAGGTCCCCAATTCAAATCCTGGCTCACTCACTCACTCACTGTGTGACCCTGAGCAAGTCACTTAACCTCCTTGTGCTCTGTCTTTCAGATGAGATGTTGTTTTAAGTGACTCTGCTGCTGATGCATAGTTCACACACCCTAGTCTCTGTAAGTTGCCTTGGATAAAGGTATCTGCTAAATAAACAAATAGTAATAATACTAATAAAATACTACCTGTGTGTTAGCACCTAATAAACACAACAGAGAATTCAGTATATTTGAATGTGTCTACAGTCTGCTAAATTCTCCAATTCAAGTTTGTTATTTCTCTCTCCAATATGAAGTACCTATCTTCAGGTATGACACTTTTTGTACAGTTTTGAAACCAATTATAATGTATCATGCTTTATTTTGTGGTCAGACAGTGTTTATATTGCCTGCACATCGACAAGGTGCTTTGATTTTTGTTTACAATAATAGCAAGCCACAAAGATCAATATTGCTGTCATCATCATCTATAATAGGAACCAACTGCTAAGAGCTCACAAAATAATGGATCATTATAATTGTTTATCTTTGGTTATAATGAAAATGTGTAATATAAAACACTATAAGGAAAATGCCTGGATGTATTTATTAGTCTCTCATAGACATGCTAGGACTATAATATTGCCATTCAGACACTATTGAAAGTTTACCATTGTTTTTTGCATGGTTTTGTTATGTATTTATTATAGTTTGCCATGTTTTTTAATATGCTTTACTATACCTGTCTGATCTTTACAATGCTTACCTATGCTTTACCATGCTTTCTCTACACTTCATTACACTTTGCTATGCTTTTACAATGCTAAACTTGTTTAAGGCAATATACTAGTCAAAGTTACAACACACTGGTGGTGTCATGCAGTAAACAGTATGCAGTCTACAAAAATGCTTTCTGTCTGTCCTGCATATTCAATACCTCACAAACTAAGAAATCACGGTCAGTAGCACACAGGTAGGTCACTGAATACTAGGCCAGTCCTGTAGGTTCAACCTTATCACAGCAGGAGTAGAACCAATATGTATCCAAGAATAAAGACAGGTTATAATGGGAGACTTCATTGCAATCTATTAGGACAAATGTAACCCTAGTCACTATTCAAATGCAACACAGAGACCAGTAGTAGCAGAGTTGGAAAAAGAGTAAAGAAGAGTAAAGACAGACAGAAGGTGGGAGACACGACACACTGGTGAGTGGATGGAAGGGGTACCAAGCAACGTTGGTGTTGAGATCCTCTATGATATCCTCCAAGATATGTACTTGGTTCCTACTGAAGTAAACCCGTGAAACAGAAGTCAGTTATGACATCCATTAAAAATAGGTTTATCCACTGATAACTGTAGAAAAGTATACGTATAAAAGAACATCAGTTCTACTGCTAATGTGAGAACGTTGAAAACAGAGGATTTGCCTAGTATTCTGTCAAAGGCTTCTCACTATCATTGTATATGACCTACTTTGTGACATACAGAGATTGTGTACTGCACACCCATGGCGAATTTCCCCATACTAATAGATGTCTAGGTTCAGTAATTGGAACAATTATTAAGAACGCTGAGCTAAAATACCCGTGTGGATACAGAAGTGCTCCTTTTCTCCCTCTCTCTATTCACAGATGCTAGATTTTTTTTTTTCTTGGAACATGCCTGCCCTGTCACATTCCCTTTATTATTATGCCAAGTATTTCAATCACAGCAAACATCCATAATAGGTTGGAACAGCTTTGGATTAAAGCAGAGCTAATCAGATTTGACAAGGTCCTGTTCTCACTGGAACCTGTAGATCAAACTGGACAGATGGCCTTCCTGGCTTTGCCAGTATCCACTATAGGGTGGAAATATTGACCTTGAGGCTCAATTACCATAACGATCTACCAACCAGCTTCCCAAAACAAACAAAAAAAAGATAAGGAAGGCTTTTCTGTGTTAGAGGGTTTTTAGATTTTTTAATTTAAGGTCACTTGAGAATTTCCCTGTGTACAGAGAAACAAGTCTGTATAAAGCAGATGTAAGCCATTCTAAAACCTGTTAGAACTACGTCAACTGAATAAACTGGCCTGTTACAAGAGATTTATATTAGTAGTTCAACTGTGGAACAGATAAAGGTATAAAGTTAGCTTTGCTGGGAGGTTTTTTTTTTTTTAAAGTAGACAAATGTAACAGATCAGGAACAATGGCTATGGAAATGTACTGTAACAATGTATACCCAGTATCTCCTGTTGAAAATGTGGCCTCGGATATCACTGTGGAGACTAGGTTTACAGGTTTCATTACTGAGCTGTGTTTAACTACAGGATGAGTGATTTATAAATCCCTTTCAAGTCAAACAGACGATGGGAAAGACTTCCCAAATAAGTAAAGGATTGATCAGAGAGGCTGGGCAGAGTGCCAGTCGCTCTATCCCTGCAGATCAAGGTGTTGTTTTACAGTGTCCTGTCAGGCACACTCAGAAACCCAAAGTCATTACCTGTGGTCTGTCTGCCTGTCATAGACACAGTGTATTGTGCAAGAACTTGACACACACTAAGCCCAGGTTGGTTTGACATCATTACACTCACTGTCATTTCCTTTAGAAGAGGATTCAATGGTGGGCACTTGATTGAAGTCTTTATAATCTTAAAAGGAGTTGACAAAGTAACCCAAAAGCAATACCTCAAGCACAGCAAAGAAACCAGGCTCGGAGGAGCTTACCGACAATAGTGGCAGTGGAAGCTGCAATAACAGCTAAAAAGAAGCAGAAGAAAAAGCATTTCAAATTCAACCTGATTTCTTTTTTATTAACAGTCATATAAAAACATGCATGTAAACCAAGCCTCTGATGTTCATAAGTGAGTAATGAAGTTGAAAAGGTGCCTTTCTCTGTTCTTGTGCTCAACTCAAATCTAAAGCCAGGCTTGAGTGAGAATGTGGGAGAGCTGGGAAACAAATTACATGAATGATATGTGGGTAGGAATTATGCGCTTTTGTAAATCAATTTGAGCTTTCATGCCAAAAAACTAAAACCAAGCCCAATGTGTGTGGAAGTGTGTAAATGTGGATAGATAAACAGATGTTCAAGAAGTGGTGAAATGATAACTATAGGATCTGAATACATGCTTCTCACATGCCCCTTGTTACAATTATAATCACTGGAATTGGCTGCAATACTCCAGAGCAAATGGCAACACACGTGTCATCAGGCGTCTGTGCAGATGGAAGGAAAGGAAGGAAGCATATCAGGGGAAGACTAGTAAGTAAATCTCATTAATCTGTTCAAAGGCAATATGCAATCCAGGAATCACAGAAGTGTTGCAAAAGGTGAAGGAGAGGTTATCACACAGCTGTAGATTACAGGGTTCAGCAGTGCAGTCACAATGCGATGGACAGGAAGTCAAGCCAACATGAACTCCATCCTTATCCTAGAGAGTTGTTCTCACTGTTTCTCCAATTACACTTCCTTTTCAGAAGTCCCATTCACTAAAATGTGTTCTGTTTTACTGGAACACTAAAAGGAAGTTAAACTGGGCAGGAGTCAGCAACATGTGATTGGTGGTACATTTCACAACCAAACTCCACCACTAACTGAAGAAAAGCATGGCTTGACATTTCCTTCAAAAGCTATGGACACAAAATATTATTTCTACCAACTATGTATTAGACACAACTATTTCACCCAGACTACATGTAGAGAGCTACAAAGGGCCAAATCCAAAATGATGTACCGCTCTTACGGCTTTCTCTCCTTAACATTGTGTTTGTTTTTATTGGTTTTATAGTTTTTGAGACTGGTGTGAATCTAGGTACTATACAGTAATAAGGAATAAGGAATAAATACTAGAAGAACTGTGGTTCAGTGGGCGTTCTCTTATCCCACCGCCAAGTCAATCACCTCTTACACCCAGGAGCTCCACAGTGGATATCCAATCAATCACCTCTTACACCCAGGAGCTCCACAGTGGATATCCAATCAATCACCTCTTACACCCAGGAGCTCCACAGTGGATATCCAATCAATCACCTCTTACACCCAGGAGCTCCACAGTGGATATCCAATCAATCACCTCTTACACCCAGGAGATCCACAGTGGATATCCAATCAATCCCCTCTTACACCCAGGAGCTCCACAGTGGATATCCAATCAATCCTCTCTTACACCCAGGAGCTCCACAGTGGATATCCAATCAATCACCTCTTACACCCAGGAGCTCCACAGTGGATATCCAATCAATCCCCTCTTACACCCAGGAGCTCCACAGTGGATATCCAATCAATCCTCTCTTACACCCAGGAGCTCCACAGTGGATATCCAATCAATCCCCTCTTACACCCAGGAGCTCCACAGTGGATATCCAATCAATTCCCTCTTACACCCAGGAGCTCCACAGTGGATAGCCAATCAATCACCTCTTACACCCAGGAGCTCCACAGTGGATATCCAATCAATCAAAATTATTTTCGAGGTTAAAAACACAAGAAACGAACATCACGGCTCATCCCGGCACAGGCTGATCAAATCTAACTGTAAGTCATGTAGAAAAGGGACATATTTTGAAGCAAAGGCAAATGTTCTGAGAAGAAGATAACAATGTTTGCTGTTTGAATTTGAAATTCAGTACATGATGTGCAATGGGAAAGTGAGTACTGCAGTACGCTCATGAAACTCCTTTTCAATTCCTCTGCATGTGAAAACAATTCCAAAGAAATCAAAATGTGTTAGTAAATGTGGAAACAATGTACTGTAGCATTCATAACACTTTCATAAAGGCAACATATCTCTGTATAACTACATGTGAAAATCATTCAGTACCAGCCCAATTTAATATACAGACGTGCTCAAATTTGTTGGTACCCCTCCACAAAAAACGAAGAATGCACAATTTTCTCTGAAATAACTTGAAACTGACAAAAGTAATTGGCATCCACCATTGTTTATTCCATATTTAATAGAAATCAGACTTTGCTTTTGATTTTTTATTCAACATAATATTGTAAATAATAAAACAAATGAAAATGGCATGGACAAAAATGATGGGACCGCTAACCTAATATTTTGTTGCACAACCTTTGGAGGCAATCACTGCAATCAAACGTTTTCTGTAGCTCTCAATGAGACTTCTGCACCTGTTAACAGGTAGTTTGGCCCACTCTTCCTGAGCAAATTGCTCCAGCTGTCTCAGGTTTGATGGGTGCCTTCTCCAGACTGCAAGTTTCAGCTCTTTCCATAGATGTTTGATAGGATTCAGCTCAGGACTCATAGAAGGCCACTTCAGAATAGTCCAATGTTTTGTTCTTTTCCATTCTTGGGTGCTTTTAGCTGTGTGTTTTGGGTCATTATCCTGTTGGAGGACCCATGACCTGCGACTGAGACAGAGCTTTCTGACACTGGGCAGTATGTTTCGCTCCAGAATGCCTTGATAGTCTTGAGATTTCATTGTGCCCTGCACAGATTCAAGGCACCCTGTGCCAGGCGCAGCAAAGCAGCCCCAAAACATAACCAAGCCTCCTCCATGTTTCACTGTAGGTATGGTGTTCTTTTCTTTGAAAGCTTCATTTTTTCGTCTGTGAACATAGAGCTGATGTGACTTGCCAAAAAGCTCCAGTTTTGACTCATCTGTCCAAAGGACATTCTCCCAGAAGGATTGTGGCTTGTCAATATGCATTTTAGCAAATTCCAGTCTGGCTTTTTTATGTTTTTCTTTCAAAAGTGGAGTCCTCCTGGGTCTTCTTCCATGGAGCCCACTTTCTCTCAAAAAGCGACGGATGGTGCGATCAGAAACTGACGTACCTTCACTTTGGAGTTCAGCTTGTATCTCTTTGGCAGTTATCCTTGTTTCTTTTTCTACCATTCGCACTATCCTTCTGTTCAATCTGGGGTCGATTTTCCTCTTGCGGCCGCGCCCAGGGAGGTTGGCTACAGTTCCATGGACCTTAAACTTCTTAATAATATTTGCAACTGTTGTCACAGGAACATCAAGCTGCTTGGAGATGGTCTTGTAGCCTTTACCTTTACCATGCTTGTCTATTATTTTCTTTCTGATCTCCTCAGACAACTCTCTCCTTTGCTTTCTCTGGTCCATGTTCAGTGTGGTGCACACAATGATACCAAACAGCACAGTGACTACTTTTCTCCATTTAAATAGGCTGAATGACTGATTACAAGATTGGAGACATGTGTGATACTAATTAAAGAAACTAATTAGTTTGAAATATCACTATAATCCAATTATTTATTATCTTTTCTAAGGGGTACCAACAAATGTGTCCAGGCCATTTTAGAATATCTTTGTAGAATAAGCAATAATTCATCTCTTTTCACAGCTTCTTTGCTTTATTCTATGACATACCAAAGGCATGCAAGTATACATGATAAAATAGCTTTTAATTTCATCACTTTTCAGGAGGAATGAAGCATTCTTTCAATGAGCTGTAAGGGTACCAACAAATTTGAGCACGTCTGTATCTAAACATTACAGTACAATTGTTGATAGCTACAAGACACAGAACTTTCCCTACACGTTTGGTTTGTAATGTTCTGACAACATACTTACAAATACATTTGTCAGTTTTCATATTATGCACATACACAGTTAAAGAATTAATGTAGCCTTTCTGAAGACATACATTATGCACCTTTTGGTAAGGAAATGACTTTATAGTGATATATTTATTACTTCAATTGGAACTTTAAAACACCATTATAATCTAATTCTAACATTAGATGTGGTTTGTAGATGATATGCTAATTTTTCTTTTCAGTTGGGTAACTGACCACAATGTTGTATTTGTGAATGCAGATAACCCTGACTAAATGAACTAAATCAACCCTCACAGATGGGCAATTAAAGGAAGGAAGAAGGAAAGCTAGTAGGAAATGTCTGTGGTTAGCACTTCACTGGAGAATGGCTGTCTGCTTCAAAAACACTGTCAGTTTGTGAGCTCACTTTGGAAATCCCAGGGTCATTTAAAATGTATTTCCTGTAGTTAATTTTAATTACATAATCTGCATTTATATCTACAGTATATACATTAAAAACTAGAGCTATCAGTATGATGAAAAGGTTGATGACTTCGTCATATATCAATCAACATTATGTACAGAATATAGAATAAGAAATGGTAACTAAATGTTTAATTACAACTAGGGCTTTTCCACATTTAAGCAAAAACATGTGACATGCAGATGGACAGAACAGACCTCATATCCCCAGAATCTCTCAATAACTTCTGCAAAATAATGTTAATACCAAGTTTTATTACAAACGGATAAGTGGTCCTCCATAAATTTGGAAACATGTAAAGGATGCATACGTACACTATATCTCCATTGCCTGATGGGAATAATACATCATATGGTATTGGATACTTACTGTGTTTAGTGAAATTCATATAAATATATGACTAGTGCATATTTTCTAACCAATCAGATTGGAAGCTTTCAGGCTATTTAATTGAAGACCTGCCCCCTTTCCACATAATTATGCCCAATACAGGATCCTACTTGCGTTAGTCCGATGGTGATATTGTATTGCAGGACTGAAACCCTTGTTAGTAAGGAGAAGGGAGAAGTGTGAGAAGCCTGAGTACTGATTGAACTGTCTCCTGCAATCAGAGGCATTTTTGTTTTGCTTCCCTGAGCTACAGCAGAGCTTGCAAATGACATGCATAGCCTCGTTCTGCTACAGGGAAAAGCAGAAGCATGCCTCTTTACTTCACTGAGGACAGGAACGCTTCGAGGAGTGAGTGCTTGCAGCTGAAGCTTCCCTGTAGGGAATGCAGAAATGAAGCAAAGTGCATAGAAGGCTGCAGTAAACAGTCACACAGCACATACACATCATACAATTAAACATTGCTGTGGGGTACTGAAGCTTTACAATGTACCTCTTGTGTCTAATTGGGTTAGGATTGCGGACACACACTGCTGGTGGAAGTTATCTAACGAATGCCCATTGCACTGGACACAACAGGCGGGTTTTAAATCCCCAGCTTCAGAAAAAAAAAAAAATGTTGGGTAACAAGATAGTATTTCAAAATTTTTAATACAGGTGAACTATATGGGGTTTGAGAAGTAGTCATGCCAAAACTTTGAAAAAACAAACATCGCAGACTAAAGTATTTGGGCAGTTATGAAAAATGAGAAAAACCACAAAGAAAGTGATTTCTATCATTTCTAATTGTTCTATTGAAAGATATGAATTAAAGTAGAGTTTCAGCTTTATAATAAAACAAATAATTATTACATAACATGCATAAAATTAAAAATAACATGCAAAAACAAATTGTCCTGTAATTCAGTCCTGTAATTCAGCAATGTTCCTGGGTTTTTCAGTGTGCCTACTGTATGGTGTGTTGTTTATAAATCACCCTATATAGAAGTTTGTTTTTTTATTTTATATAACATTTCCTGGGAATTTATCAGTGTTAATTAAAAAATATATATAAAAATACAAATCTGTGAAAATAATTCATTTGAGTTTCTCAGGAAAATATTAGGCATAATCCTCTGGCAAAAAAGCAACTTGTCTGCTTTTATTGTTTGTGAAAGTAAACCTTGTAAAGCTGGTGAAGTTAACTTGTATCAGTACTTTAGTTCAGTACAATAAATTAGACAGCTCCACTTTACACTAAAAGCATTTTTTAATTAACATAAATGTATGTACTGAATGTAAAGTAGAGATTATTTTCTTGGTGTGAAGCAGTATTTTCACATGCTTGAGTGAGACACATTCTGGATGTAAATTGGTAAATATAGACCTCTAGTTTTTGTAAAACTTGACAATAAAAGGCCTTGAAAGAACTGTACTCAAAATACAAAAATAAAAGAAAATGATTATTTATAAAGAAAGACATTGTGAAAGGGGGCCCAACGAGCTCGTTCAAGCATAAAAGTAGCAAGAACATTGATTTCAAAGCATTCGTTATCACTGCTTTTAGGTTGGGCATAATCTATGACATGTCTAAGGGCATGAGACCAATGTAACCATTTCAGCTGACAAGATTTGTAGTGAAGATCTGCTTCCCATCACTCCACCCAGCATGGCTCAAGCATGCTTCCTCAAGCATGCCTAAGAGCCTGTGGGTCAGGAATACGCAGCAGCTTTGAGGTTATGTGATCACTCACAATCTATTGAGAGAGGCTCCTGGACATGAACTGGCACATTTTTCTGACTGCAGCACATGCAGTGATACAGGGCTGCTAGATACTGTTATCCAAGCTCTACCCCTACCATCTACAGACAATGGTAGTCACATGGTATTAGGGCGGTTTTGCTGGACAAATACAGTCACGTGATTCTGATTTTTCTAATTTTTTCTGGTTTGAAATACATTTTATATACAGTATTTTATATACAGTTAGAGTTCAATTTTAATAAGATGGGCTGAGCACCTGTTTTGAATCCCTCAATCCTACTTAAACGAGTGCCAGACCTAGGTGTGTATTTCTAATTTAAAAACGACGTTATTGCACACAGTCGCTGTATTGGCACCCTACAGTTAATATAACACAATTCAAGAAAACATGTTAAATACAAGTGTAGAGAAATTAGCAATAACACCTTAACTTAGATCAGGTGCAGCTATCTAGGTTAAGGTAAACAGAAAATGGTAACAGAGACTCATAATGAGCAATAAAAACCTTTGAACTACTGCTTACAAAGTCTAGGAAAACAGTAAATGGTAACGGGAACTAAAACACCCGAGGAATGCGAGAATCCTTAGGACAGGAAGATATACTATTTACTAGAGAACGAAGAATACAGTGTGAAGTGGAATTACAATATGTTTGTATTACCTGCCTGCATATAAGTAAGGGGTCAGACAGAGCTAGTAAGAGTCACTTGCCCTCCAGACTTTGTGCTGCTGCTGCTGACCCAAGAACAACGTGACTCCCAATGGTGAGGTGAATATACAACTAATTATCTAGCCATTGCATTTCAAAGCTAGTTAACTACTTTAATTCATCTATAATTAAAGTTTGCAAAGTGTATGTTTTAATCTGTATTATTTTGGAACCAATGAATTCTGTCTAAACTCTGTTAAATATTCTAAATTTTGTTTAATAAAGTATCTGTCAATCATAAGTCATTTGAATCATAATTATACTTTATTAATAATTGTTAGAATAAATATTACAATAGTAGGACATAATTAATAAACAGCCAATTAAACCACATTCCTTACACAAACATTGAGTGAACATTAGCCACTAATTAATATGGCAATGATGAAAATACACAACGTCTGGTAGTTTAACGATCTTTATAAAAAACAAAAGCACTTAAGTAATTTCAAATATTTCATCATGACAAAAGTATTGGCACCTTTATATTAAAAGCCTGTAAAAATGTAATAAAACTAATTTCAAAATATATTAATAACACAGTAACTAAGCTGCATTATAAAAAGTCAATAGCCAGAAAAAGAGGTAATTATTTCCAAAATCTGTTGAAGAATGCTTTGGCAACATGTGATGGTCAAGACAAAGGAGTTGGATTCACGTTTGAGAAAAAACAGTTGTAGTAAACTACAGCAAAGGAAATGGCTGCAGAACAGTATCAAAAGGATATGGAATTCCAAAATCCACAATCAAACCAATAATCAAGAAGTACCACAGAACAAATTCAACTGAAACAGGTAGGACAATAGTCCGAGCAGCAAAAGAAAATCCAAGATTAACAGCCAAGAACTCAAAGAAAGATTTAGAAGCATCAGGCATAATAGTGCATGAAAGAACCATACAAAGGCACCTGAGCTCAGGAGAGTTGTATACATGTAAACCTTGCTGCAAACCACTTTTGAAGAAAATTCTTAAAACAAACAGTTTGAAATTTGAAGATTGAATGAATGCAGCCATGTATCAAAACATTCTACAAAATACAATGATTCCATCTGGAATTCTTTAAGAAAATTAAGATACAAGTTCTGTAAAGGCCTTCACAATCACCAGATACCAATCCAATAGAAATGCTTTGGACTGGTCTTTATAAAGCTTATACACAAGCATTGTGTATCCAATCTGTCTGCGCTGAAGGGAATATACAAGACAGAATGGGCCCAGATTTCACCAACAAGATGTAACATACTGGTTAAGAATTATCATAAACGTCTGAAAGCCATAATAAAAGCAAAAGGAAGACACACAAAATACTAAAGCAGGGGTGCCAATACTTTTGTCATGAACACATATTTTACATGAAATGTTTGTTTGTTTTTCGATAAAGTAGTTTGTTAAATTACTAGAAATTGTGTATTTTGCTTTGTTTGTTTTATTAAAAAGTGTTTACAGTTTTCTAAACGCTTGACCTTAATCAGTTTCCTTTCATTATGGTATAATTAGCGTAGGGTGCCAATACGTTTGTCTGTGACTGTGCAAGCTATTAAGAGTATCGAATTCAGAGGATACCAGAGGTGTGTTAATTCATCCATCCTTCTGCACATCACATTGTTGTACATCTCTGGGGAATCACATCTCAAATTGGCATGAAACATTTCATTGCTAATTCTTTAATACTATTCTGTACATGCACTTGATATATATCAGCCATGGTGGGAGATGTATGGTACTGACAAACTGTACTTGCTGTACATTAGTGAATTATTTAGTGTGTTTTATATACAGTGCAGGGGCATGCAGAACAAGCATATCCTTCATTAGCATACTTTTATTCAGGATGCCACACTTCAGCTAAAACTAAGCACACATTTTAAACCAGACAAGAATGTGTCCTTACTTTACAACATCCCTCAAATATATAAAGGTTTCTCTTTATGTAACATACCGCATATTGCGATTTTATTTTACTTGCTAGTTATATATCCAATCTCTGGGACAGTACATGGTTTTATCTGGTGTGACAACCTACTTAATAACCATTTATTCTGCACACGCTTTGCTTATAGTTTACTACCTAATAAAATAGCACCTGCATTAACAAGCCTTTCCATTGTGCATTGCATTATATTTGTGTTGAATAATTTAATATACAGTGGCCCTGGAGAGTATCGACTCAGCAGAATAAAGGATGCTGTTGCTAAGTTTTGACGGTTTAACCAAGATCTGCTCTTGTTATTGCTGCAAACCCTTAACATTGACATATCTGCCAAACTACACTTGCAAGACAGACTGCACAAAGAACTAACGAAATAGAGATCACTTTGAAAAAGGACTCTTGTCAACCCAAGTTAGCACTGTGGGCTCCTGTTAAACCTTAATGACTGGGAATCATGCAAAAACATCATGCATATTATAGAGGCAATCTTTGTAAAGTTACAGATTGTATTGCAGTCAGCAGATGGAACCAGCTCTTCAGATTGAGGTTTACATACTGCTTTTAAATTTAACCACCAAGCTATTTCATTTTTGTAAAAGACAGCTTTGATTAAAATAATGAACTGAATCATTCTACATTATTTTAATATGATGAGCACAAACATCATGCATGATGAACATGCATGTAATTGATATCTGGGGTTCACTAAACCAAAACAAAAATGGTATACCGTCTATTTAATATGACAGGTTTTAATATTCACCAGGATACAAAAATTGACACTACAGAGAAAGTAATGAGAACGGTTTGCTAACCGCTTCAGGGCGCCTGATTATGGTTATAAACTAAATAAAATACATTTTAAACTATACAGCAAAAGCATTTTTTTAAAGTACTGTAGAAATATTTAGCACAATTACATTTACATTTGTATTACATTATGCAGTGTGACACAATTTAGTTTCTTGCATATAATTATGTTAAAGTGAAAAATTACAGTGAAAAAATGGTTAGAATCACAGTTAAACTGAATTCCATTTGCTGTCCAATCAATGCAAAGCCTTTTTATTCTATCGGCCTCTTTAATCACACTTATGGGCAAATTAAGAGGTTTTTACTTTGGCAGTTGTGGAGCTTTTGACCTGAATGGTGCAATAAACATGTTAGATAGTGTATGTACTGCAATAAAACAGGTTAAAATGGAGCAGAACTGTAGCCTGATCTGACGAGACCGAGGGCAGTGCAAGTAGAAAGGCTAGCTCTATAACAGCTTGTGTAGGCGTCTGTACAGTGGTTAGGACAACGCCTTGGATCAAACCTCTGCTTGTACATCTGGTTGCATTGCCCCATATCCGTGGACAGAACAGCGCAGCACTATCATGAGCTATAGCAGAGGAGCCCAATTCCTGCCCTGGTTCAATGAAACTGTAAAGCCTGCTTGGAACAAAGATCTGGACTAGAAGGGTCCAATGTGCTCTGCCTGGTCTACAGGCCTGCTCCATAATGTTCTGCCTACCCTGCTTCTCCCTGAACTCCACTCTGTGATGACATTGAAATACAAATAAAAAACACACAGGGGTTTTAATCCTGGTCATCACGTACCCCTAGTACTTTCAACCAGGAGCAACGTTGCGTTTTAAACATGAATTTGTTTCCCAGAACAGAGCTTTAAACAGTTTGCAGCTACAGTGACTGTTCTATGGTTTATGTTCATCACAACAAATTGAACTGGTTGTATCAAATATTCAAACTACAAAGTCACAACTTTCTTTAAGTTTTTTTTACACGGAGCGTAAAGTCACAATCTCTTACCAATTTACACACTTACAGAGCATTTTCAACAGAGCTCACAAAACGTGCCATTTTCAGTAATACATTATGCAGCCTGTTGAGCTTTCATGCCCCCCTGCTTCACCCTGATAGAAGAAATAATTAAAAAACAACACTCTGACAGATGGATATTTTTAGGCCAATCTGAATAATTGTATTTTCTTAATAAAAACAAAACATGTAACATTTGGTGGTATCTTCAGGCTAGACTTGACAAATAAACAAAATCTCCTTTTGGAAAGAAAAGCTCCAGGCACCCAAGGGTGATCAACAGTGCTCTCTGACATATGGAGAAAATGAGAGACGGATATTCATGTATTACACTGAACTATACAGGGACAGTGATGACACATCCATTAGTTCCACGTCTGTGTGCAGTAGGGCTTGGAATAGGTACGCTGTGTACAGCAATTTAAAAAAAAAACAGGGTGACACATCACCATCAGCAAAAAACTCCAGTTTCACAGTGCCTGTGGCCAGGGCTGCAGAATAGTTGGACGCACACACACACACACACACACACACACACACACACACAATATATGCAAAGGATTTGGCTGAGCGCTAACAGGAACATTCTCATGTCAGCATCAGCTACAGCTGGAAACCCCCTTCTTGGCTATTTGTTGCACAGCTAATCAAATCTCTTATCGGATTTGAAGTGAAATACAAATATATAAATGTGTTAATTATAAATGTATAATTATTTGGTACCAGAAGGTTTGTAATTTCCAGAAGGTTTGGAGTCTGTGCCCAGAAGATTTTGGAGATTCTGCTATCCTGCCTGTGGCTCTGGAAGACATATCATAATCCAGTATATGACATTTTGGGAGTGTGAAAACAACCCTACACTTTATATATAGTATACTACTGGCTAGTTTCACAGAACCCGATTAACACTAGTCCTGGACTACCCTACCTAAGGTAACATTGGGTAGTCCAGGATTAGTGCTTATCAGTGTCTGTGAAACCAGCCATTAAGGCTTAGTATAGTAAGTATATATTTTTGTATTTAGGGGAGCTAGGCACAAGTCAACACAGATAACACATGGAAACACATAGTTTATTGTGTACAGAATAACACAATTATTTATGTTTCATTTATTATAAGAATATAACAAGAATGGCAGTAACATATAGTACATCCCTCATTACAGCTGTAAATTCAAAATTATATCTATTAGTATGATAAAAAAAAAGTTGATGACCATGATATACACTGTAGAATTAGCAGTGCAATATTTAATCACAATTTGATGCAACAACTTAACTGTGAATGTACATACAGAAACCCCTCTATAACCCTAGAATTCAATATTCTCAATAACTTAAGCTAATAATGTTACTGTCAAGTTTCATGACCACTGGATATACTGGTTCTCCACCAGATAAATGCAAAAATGTGAAGTGTGTCACGTGTACTTACAACTGCCTCCACTAAATTATTATTTGTGTATTTAGCAGACACCTTTATCCAATGCAATTTACAGAGACTAGGGTGTGTGAACTATGCATCAGCTGCAGAATCACTTACAATTACGTCTCACCCGAAAGACAAAGCACAAGGAGATTTAGTGAGTCACACAGTGAGTGATCCAGGATTTGAGGTGGGGACCTCCTGGTTACAAGCCCTTTTCTTTAACCACTGGACCACACAGCCCCACAGGGAGTTTCATCCAATTAGCCAGGGTTAACAAAAGGAGGTCATTTTACCCATCAATGCTCACCCTGTTCTAGGAGCTGAAGACCCTCTGTCTTTTTCAATTGTCAAATGTGTCCTCTAGTCATGGTCTTTGTGCTGCTCTTAATATAGTTAGAAGGGTAAACTTCTGCTGACTTCAATCAAGTCTCCATTAAGCCTTTTTTTTGTTCTACGCTTAACAGATTCAGTTGCCATAATGTGTTACACAGCCTCAACATAACCTTTGATAATAGTGTTATACACTTTTGACTATGAAATCAAGTATTGTGTTTTTAATTGCCACCACTGTACAGATGCTGTCTGAACAGGTGTCTTGAGGTGGCGCTGGAAGGTAGTCAGGGACTGAGCAGTCCTGATATATGTGGATAGGCAGTAAGCAATCAGTCTACTGTACTTGCAAGGTTTTTTTTTTTCTGCAGCAGGCTTGTTCTAGTTCTATATCTATTTACGTTCTAGTCCTATATCTATTCCAGTTCCAGTTCTATATCTATTTCAGTTCTAGTTCTGTATCTATTCATGTTCTAGTTCTATATCCATTCCAGTTCTAGTTCTATATCTATTCATTAACCTCAGTGTCACCCTCGCCCCCTCCCTCTCCTACTCGCAGCACATCTCTACTCCTGTCGCTTCTTCCTTAGCAACATATGCAGAATTCACCCCTTTTTCACCGACTACTTCACCCAGCTCTTAGTTCTGGCCCTGGTACTGTCCCGCCTCGACTACTGCAACTCCCTCCTGGCCAGCACTCCCTACTTCCACTATCCGTCCGCTCCAGCTCATCCGAAACATATGCTGCTTGCCTTGTCTTTCCCCTTTCTTGTTTCTCCCATGCTACTCTACTGCTCCTTCTCCATCCTTGCCCCTCAATAGTGGAATGACCTATCCACATATATCAGGACTGCTCGGTCCCTGACTACCTTCCAGCGCCACCTCAAGACACCTGTTCAGACAGCATCTGTAAACCTCACAACTCTTGACTATACTGGACTATATGGCACCCAATTGTATCAGTACTTGCACCATCTTGTACTTGCACTTAACTGCTCCACACTTTGTTGTATTCTACTACTGCTCTAAATCAGAATTATATTTTCTAGATCTTGTACTTGATTTTACTCTTAAAGGTAACCGTATTCACTATTTGAAATCGTTCTTATCCATGTATTGTACTTACTATTTGTTCTTATTGGAATTTACTCTTATGAGCTGTAACGTTGCAGTTTGAATAAGTTTAACTGCTCTTAGTCGTAATCGCTCTCAAACACAATTATTTACTGCATTTGTTATTTTCTCTCATTTGAATTTGCTCTTAGTTACTACATAGTTACCAAGCAGATGCCAGCTAATTTTAACAGTAACATCTGAACTGTTATCTCACTTCAACTTGGCAATGTTAAAGGTGTTTTCACAGATTCTGGGAATAGTATTTACACTGGGAATAACGACTTTGAAAATATAAAATCTATTCAGAATGAATAGCATTTTCTCTGATGTTGTCTTTAGTGGAAATTAGGAACTACAATGTACTCTTTATATAGCACACCTTGGCAACTGAAACTAATTAATCTTGTAGCAGACGTGTTCTACAAAAAGACACAATTTCTTGCATATGTGGCTTTGAATAAAATAATACATTTTATAACTTGGTCTGAGGAAGGTATAGTCAATGTAACGGCAATAAAAAAGGGGTTTACTTAAAAAGCCCAAACACCACTATCTTCGATAGTCCAAATCATTACAGATTTGAATCACTGTATTTAACAGTAGAATCCTATTCAGCTCTGCTTTGATTTCAAAGATCTTTTTATACAACTGCCCCTCAGTCACATGTTCCTGTCATATATAACTTACTTTGAAAAGGTTTGACAAATACAACAATTTTCACTCTACATAAATATAGACTTTTTTATAATTGAGGAATTGAGTAGTTTACTTAGTGAAAACAAGTTTTAAAAACATGTGGTACTCCCCTTATACAGTAAATGTTTAGTAAAAACATAACAAGGTGTGATTAAGCATAGTGAAAGCATAGCAAAGCATATGTAAGCACCGTAAAGCCCAGAGAGGTATAGTAAAGCGTATTAAAAAAAAAACATGGCAAATCATGGGAAACATGGGAAAAACATGATAAAACATTGCTGTGCAAATATATTGTGGTCCAATGTTAATTGGAGAAATGCTGTTTCTCCAATTAACCTAGTTTATGTAAAATAAGTTAATGATACATGCACAGCCAGTAGCAAACAACGTTTATCGTGAAATATCCTTCTTAACAATGAAAAACAGGTATAAAGCCATGCAAAGCACCACACCTTACTTTGTGTGGTTTCCTGTGTACTATGTACTGTTGTTTGTATTATTATTATGTAATAATTGACACTACCATATTTGTTTTGACACTTTGTATATCTTTATTCAACTGGAGACATACAACTCATTTCACTACCCCACCACTGCACTGTCTTTGCTGGGAATAAACTCATTTGCTTTCTGAAAGCTGCATTGCTGTACACTTCTGCCCCTCTCAATTATGCAGAAGGACTTTCATTACACAGAAGCACTTCTTTGATACAAAAGAAAGAAAAAACCCTTTTAGATAACTGAACTACATTGTCTCTCTCCAGGATTGCAGTAAAGATGTTTAATTACCTTCTGTATTTGAAACATAATAATCCTATAATTAAGTGTGTAGGAGTGCTGCAGGGGAAATAGATTAAAGAAGCGCCAGATCATCAATGTATAGTGCTGCTATTCCTTTCTCATGGTTTGTTTAAACAAAAAAACATTTAGCATGGATCAATCTAAGTGGTTAATGAAGCTCTGTAAAATTGGAAAAACTTTCTTGAAATGTTCTGGTTTCTCTGTAGGAATTTTAGATGCATGAAAAAACAACATGTCTGGAGAATTAGAAGAAGTCCCATTGTTTAAAGTGTTCCGCTAAAGTTACAGGATCCTTGGCATAACTTGCAGGTTGTCGTTCATCCGATGGAAAATTAAAATTAGCTTCCATGTGAAAATGTGCTATTAGAAACAAATCTGTATATTTCCAGAATATTATAATAATAATAATAATAATAATAATAATAATAATAATAATAATAATAATAATAATAATTGCGTTATATTTATATTATTTTTGAAAAATCCAGAAAAATGTAAAATATAATTTGCACCCCTCTGTAAAATCTCAAATATTCCGGTCATTCTAACTTTATATAATCAGATCAAGGATTAGTTGAGTGGTTAGTTGTATACACAACTATTCAAGGAAGTACATTTTACGACCATAGTTGTGTGTCTATACTCTATGTACCTGTACATACTAAAATCCTGTTTAAAATATGTTTTAATATATTTTCTAAATTGAGGGTAGTGAAATGCAATAAAAGGATCTGTTCAGTGGCGTAACTTTGGTTTGAAAAGTGGGGGGACAGCTTCTGTAGCTGGGGCGTTCAGTAATACAAATAACCTTGATGGCCAAACCAGTGTTGGCTAGAGAGCTAAGGACCTTGTAGATATCCTTCAGATGTGAATTAAAGCTGGGAGAAGCAATGATAATGCCATCCAAATATACAACACGCATAATGTATATCAATCCAGCAAGGACATATCCATTAAGCAGTGAAAATTTGACAACTCCAAAAGGCATGCTTTTAAATTGGAAAGGGGCTTTGTGGTAAATAAATACTGTCTTGGGACGGTGAATTTTGGCAACAAACATTTGCTGAGATAAGTCAACATTTCCTGAGATAAGTCAAAGGTGAATAAATACTTTGCCTGCACCAGGAAATCGAGGGTGTCATCCACTCTGGGCAGGGGGTAAGAATCCTTTGCTGTAATAGCATTACGTAATCAATACAGAATCGCTGGTCCCCATCGGCTTTTTGGACATTAACTATGGGGGATGCCCAAGGTCCAGATGCAGGCTCCATAATGTCTTCCTGTAGAATCTTGTCAATTTGCTCTTACAATAGTTTTTCTTTTTATTATTATTATTATTATTTATTTCTTAGCAGACGCCCTTATCCAGGGCGACTTACAATCGTAAGCAAATACATTTCAAGTGTTACAATACAAGTAATACAATAAGAGCAAGAAATACAATAACTTTTGTTCAAGCAAAGTACAAGTGTGACAAACCACAATTCAATAATACAGCAGATAATAGTGATAGTTACATCAGGATATGATTAAATAGTGATAGTCACATCAGGATGTGATTAAATACAAAGTACTACAGGTTAAACACTTGGCAGATTACAGTATTCTGAAGTACAGGATTAAATGCAGTAAAATAGGGGGCAGATAAGAGCAAAATAAAGCACATTTACATGAAGGGTGATAGTGTCCCAGGATACAAACAGAGGAGTTCTACAGGTGCTGTTTGAAGAGGTGAGTCTTAAGGAGGCACCGGAATGTGGTCAGGGACTGGGCAGTCCTGACATCTGTAGGAAGGTCATTACACCACTGCAGAGCAAGGGTGGAGAAGGAGTGGGCTCTGTATGGTAGGAGGTTAACATACCCTATTCCTTCGATTTTATGACGCTCTCAAATTTAAGACGCAGCTCAAATTTCCCACCCTCAATTTTAGGCAAAAAAAAAATCCAACATAGATTAATATACAAAGATACAACCTCAATTATGCATATATGAACACAACGTATGGAGGTAGTTTGCGGCCGTCTGCTGTCACACAGAGCATTACCGTTATGCGCTCCTTCTCCTCTCCAGTCGTGATTACTCACACCTGTTCTCCCTTTTTGTGAACTGTGGTATTGCTTGGCATGTTGAAAAATACAGGGGTCTGATTAGCATTTCCAATTTGTCCAAGCTGGTACTGTTTGTTAGAACTGAGCCTAATAATGAAACACTGAAATTGTAAAAGCTGCTCTTCGAATTCCTCAGGAAGCTAAATGATGCTTCTTTGAAAGCCTTTATGTCAGGATGATTCGAAAAATTGGCCAGTGACGTTTTTGTTCGTCTTTTCTCAGCAGTCAGTAACGTTGCTGTTTGTTTACTTGGGCAGTCATGTCTTATGTTGGCAATTTTAATACATGCATCACTATAGTCAAATTTAAGATGCAGGCCATTTTTGAGAAAAAAAAAAATAGTTTAAAAACTGTGTCTTAAATTCTAAGCAATACGGTACTTTACATCTCCAGTGTCTATAGTAAGTTCAACCAGATCCATATGTGCAAGCCGTCCATCAAAGAGAGTTTTCACCAAAACCTGTTTCAGCTATTGTTGGACTGGACTGGCATATTCCAGTAAATATGCTGAATTCTTCAGTTTCTGGAACGTCATACTATTCAGGTTCTGAATCTTCACATTCCTCAGCTTCCAGAACATCATTCTTTTCTGGTTCCACGCAGATTGGTGGAAAAACCACATTCGTGGTTTGGGAGGATGTACTTCCTCCAAAGACAATCAGCTTGGCATTCTTGTCAATCACTAGCCTAGCGTGTTCTATAAAGTCAGTGCTGAGCACAAAAGGAGATAACAGTTCAGGAATGATGAGGAAATGCTGATATAACTGCCTGTGCAGAAATTTAAACCATATAGCTCTAGAAATCTCACAGTGAGCTGAGTTTGCAAGTCTGAGTGCGGAATTCCATGGTCTTGACTCATTTATATTGTTAGTACATCAGAACAGCTCATATAGAGGTGCCTGTGTCCAATGTCGCTCCCAAGTGTTGACTTTTCAGTGTGACCTCCATCATTAAAGGATTATTTTTCCAAGGTAAATGAGAAGTAGGTTGGCTATATCCCACTGTATCATTCTTTAGAGGTACTGGAATCAAGGCTGATGCCTCTGAGGCTGTTGGAGACTCGCATTGTGACGGGGGAGAAGGCAGGCCTCCCCAAAGTCCAGCCTCTCTTTGAAGTTTCCCTGACGGTGGGTTTGCACTGCTGATAAGGAGGATGTGAAGGATTTTGCCCCCTCTTGGTTGTGATCCATGGACACTTTGTTTGGAGTATTATGAGATTGACAGTAGTCATACTGTTGTCGGGGGTTCCCCCTTTTATTTTTGCAACCACTTGGGCAAGTGTTGACAGTCATCCAGATTGGTGGCAAATATAACAGTGCATTGAAACAGGGTCTTTAGCATCCTTTGCTACTGGAATGTCAACATTCAGGAGACCCAGTTCCTTGTGGATCTCAGTTCCTTGTGGATCTGTGATGCTGGAGAGGTTGGAGAGACACAGTACAACTCTGTTCTTGACATGTGGTTTGAATCCACTTGGAAGTACTCACTAGGAGGAGAAGACAGCTTCTTAAATTCACTCAACATGGAGGTGACGGGAATTGAAAGACTTTCCTTAAAACGCTGCATTCTTTGCAGGACTGCCTAGGACTTTCTCTTCATAGTCAACTCGTAAGAACGCTCTGTAGAATTCAGCTCGAAACAGGGCCCAAGACAACAAGTGAGTGCACAAGGCATCAAACCACTTCCTTGGCTAAAAACCTGGTCCTCTCAGCCAAAACTTGGACATCTGTCAAATGTAATGAGTTCTTGTAAAAAGACAGAGTGCAGCCATTCATCTGGTGGTGTAGAACCTGTGCCATGGACAATTGGTTGTTCTAGTTTATGCTGATGGGATAATAATGATTTCCATAACACGAGAGTAGATGTTAAAACTTCATGCTGATTTGAACTCGGCTCTCGCCAAGATAAGCACCAACTAAGACATAGCTTTACAGTAAACTAATGTGATCCATATGTGTCTCCATCCATTTACGTTTCCTTCCATATGATGATGTAGATATTCTTCTGTCTGGTGTTAATGGCTGAAGTGTAATGCTGGCTCCAGGGATCAGCTTATTTTGCCTCCCTGGCGCATCAGCACACACAACGGCTGCGATGCTGGCTCCGGGGATCAACCAAAGTGCGGCCTCCCCAGCGCATCAGCATGACAACCGTCTGGATTGAGCTAAGTAGGGTACATCTCTGGGGTTTTCAAGTGGGCACCTTCCATCCTCAGTGTTTCGTCGACTAGCCCACGACACCTCAAGAGGGCTCGACGGTGATTCTGGCGTCCCAGCATCACCCCCCTCCGTCCCCCACTCAACTCAGCCCAGCTTACTTACCTGTACATCAGCGTTTCTTTCTTTCTATTGTGCTTGAGAAGTGAAGGCAGATGAAATGGAGGTAGGTGAGTTGGTAGAAGTGTCAATAGTGGGGATAAAATAACAGGAGCAAATATAAACTCTCTGATCAACAACAAGCACACATGCTGAGTGGGCAGAGCAAGCACAGTGTCAGTATCTTCTTTAATCTATCCCTTAAAGATATGGGAATCTTCACAGCCCACGTCACACTACACACACATTTTCCTGCTTATCCAATTGTTATGAAACTTGGTTTATTCACATTATTTATCCAAAAAAGTGTTAAAGAATACCCTGCAAATTTTGCAAGAAATGTATTAAGTTGCCTTTGCTGTGTTCCATGTTATCAGTATCACAGTGTTATGTTTCATATTGCTGACTCTTGACATTTTTAACCATACACCAACTTGACAATACATTTCTCAACATGTATTCGTGAATGTTCGCCAGGAGAAGAAAATGTAGTCTAAGGATCGCAGTGTATCCGGATCACACTCACTTCAATCTCCAGCAGTGTTGCAGGAGGGAACATGAACTGGATACACTGCCATGTTTAGAAAAAAATATATATTTCTATTGGCAAACATTCCTGAAAACAGTATGATATGTAAGTAATTTTTTTATAAAAACTATTGGGAATATGTTGATAAAAAATAGACAACACAGGTTAGAGCTATGGCAATGTGTTTCTTGAAAACACTGCAGGGGTTCTGTAGCATTTGAGGGTATAACATACTGGGGATATAGGCGGGTGTCTATCCATTCATCCATGCGTCTGTATGTCACCTCTTACATTTGTCCATATATATGGAGAAGAGCTGATTAAACATGTTATTGCACATTCTTATTCTGTACTATTCTTCACACACTGGTGATATAAAGCACTACACTGTCTATCCCAACAAAAAAGCCTCCTATAATCCTAATCAGTATTCATCCAGCCACTGTATTCTGAGAAATCAGGAAATATATCTCATTCCAGAAAAATCTATCACTGCAAAAATGTAAACACATGCCTGCATTTGCAATTAAAATGCTATTAGAAGTAGTTTTTCTTACCATGCTGGTAGAAGGTAGACTATATGAAAACCCTTGTATAAATTAGCTTGGTGCTGTGTTTTTTATTCTTGTTGACCATGTTTTGTTTATTAGCACTAGTAATTCAATGCAGTGGGGGAGTGCAGAAGCGTGCCAGGGTTAGTGATGGATTTTGCTTTGAGTGCAATGGCTGCTGAGACCAAACATCATTACAGAAGGTCACGGTTCCTTAAACTGCATTTATACCTGATAGATGTTTGCTGATGGATTAGAACCAGGCTAAGCATTAATTTCATTGATATCACAGTGCATTGATTGCAGTGGCTGCAGACACAATTACAAGGATGACAAGTTTGGCCTGATCAATTGAGTCCCCAGCCTGGTCAGGGGCTGGATTAGCAATTTAATCGATTTATACATTTATTCATAAATAAAAATTACAAATACATGATATAGTATTGTGGCAGGGTGGCCGTGCGGTGACGTGAGGCCAGAAGCAGGAACCAAAAATAAATAAAAGGTTTTAACAAAAATACTTGCTCACAGAGCGAAAATAAATATTTAAACAAAATAATCACTTACACGCCTTCACGTTTTTTAAGTTTTGTTTTCTTTCTTTCTTTCTTTCTTTCTTTCTTTCTTTCTTTCTTTCTTTCTTTCACTCGCTCGCTCGCTCGCTCTTGTTCCTCCTTTTGAACACCCACCCGGAACGGAGAGCGCTGCAGATTTATATGCAGGTGACCAACTCCTGATTTAGCAACAAATTAATCTCTTAATTAATTCAGGAGATGGCCACCTTCTGCACGAGGTTTTTATAACAGTGGATGGGACTTCCCATCCACACTGCCAAACAGTATGAACCAAAAACAAACATTCGGCTACGCTGTCAAATTTATAAAACAATAAACCATAACAATAACAAACACGGCACACGGCTCTCACCATCATATTTACACAATAACTTAATCATAATAATAATAAACCACAAATACAAAATAATAAACTGCACAGGGGCGGAGGGGGATTTCTAAAAATAAATAAACAAAACACTGTACAGGGCTCCTTGCCCTGTTACAAGTATATAAAGATGTACACACCTCCAGACTGTCACTGATAAAAACACTGAAATATCATTGGCAAACTGAATTCTGTGTTGCGCAATCAATAAAGCCTTTTCATGTCATCCCAAAGCTCATAGCATGGAATCCCGCTGTTGGAAAGCATTTGAATACACAACTACAACTCTTATAATACAGTAGTGATATCCTTTCTTTAAAAATTGCATTGGTTTGGATATTTGCAAGTCTTTCATCCGACCAATTTAGTATTGACTTGAACCATAAAACAAAATAAACGTTAAAAGTAGTCAGTTAAAAAAAGAATGGAGTTAGTAGTATTGGCACAACTTTAGCAAAGGACATTAAGAAGTCTTTTTTTTTTTGCTTACTGTATAAGAAATAGTTACATTTACCATGGTCGGAGATCGAAAAAAAAAAAAAAAAGCAAGGATGCCAAGTAGCAGAAGTAGAATAAACTGCTATACGCCTGCATGGGCATGCATAGGGAAGTACATGAGATCATTTCTGTAATATCACTCTAACATCTTACAAAGAGCATTCTGTAGTACGCTGGTTCTAGTGATATTAGCACTGCCCCTCCGTAATTACCAGACAATGATACCTACTGGCACAACTTTGACATTTGTCTCACTCTATTTTTTGTTGTAAGTATATCCCAATACAAAACTGTTGTGTTTCATTTCTTTACAACATTCTAACACCAAAATATCACTGACATATTTCACAATACATTCCACAAAGAAAATATATTTACAATCTTTCTTACGACTGCATTCTGATAAAGTATTGTACATTGATATTACTGAAGATGCAGCATACATGTGTATTGTACATAAAACAAGCTTAAACAACTGTAGGGATCAGGGCCGGATTATGGTAACCCACACAGACTTAAAAAAATATTAATCAGATCTTTGTTTGGATCAAACTGATGGAGCCATCACTCAACTTAATGACTACTTTATTTTTAATTGATCTGTAAATTACAGTGTAATTCGAGTTTGTCTGAACTTGAAATTGACTTACAAATTATCCCAGTGAAATGTGGGTTAGCCCATTCAGAAATGTGACTCATTTACTCATCGTGGCTTATTAAAAAAAGAAATGCCGGTGCTCATCTTTGTGTGGGATAGTATTCAGTTGTTGCAAGCAGCTGCCTTTTAAAAGGAAAAGCAAAACCATGTGCAATATTTAAATCTACATTTAATGGATTAACCATTTAAACCTGTAAATGATTACTATTTAAACTGTCCGGTATATTCTAAAGAAACAAGCTACTTTTGCAACGGTTTACACTGTATCAAGATACTACAATATCAAACTTTTTGAAAATGTTTGCACATAAAAGCGAGATGCTCAAAAAACAGTGCATTACCGGTTAAACGTTTAGTAAAATAAATACTCTGCTATTTTGTGTTTACATTTTTATTTATTATTATTATTATTTATTTCTTAGCAGACGCCCTTATCCAGGGCGACTTACAATTGTTACAAGATATCACATTATACATTATTTCACATTATACAGATATCACATTATCTTACATACAATTAGCCATTTATACAGTTGGGTTTTTATTGGAGCAATCTAGGTAAAGTACCTTGCTCAAGGGTACAACAGCAGTGTCCCCCACTGGGGATTGAACCCACAACCCACAACCCACAACCCACAACCCACAACCCTCAACCCTCAACCCTCAACCCTCCGGTCAAGAGTCCAGAGCCCTAACCACTACTCCACACTGCTGTGTGCGCATTTACCTTTTAAACTTTTAAAACTTCTTGGATAATGAGTACACGATGGATGGAAGACCTGCAGGACAGCACGCTATTGATCAATTTGAATGAAAATGTGGGCTTCCATTATCTTGCCCCAATACACATACACTTTGTTTTTGTCATTAAATAACTGCGGCACATGTTTTCTGTGGTTAACTGGTTGCTAGAGCAGATGACTGCAAGACATGTTTCACAGTAGACAGTTCTCTCATTTCCTGAAATTTTTATGCTGTTTCCCCACAATTTTCTGTATTATTTTTGTAATAGTAATCTCATTTGCACATGCAGTGTCAACGTTTCATGCAAAAAACTGCTGATATCCCGATAGTAACGCTGTGTCACTTTGAGAGCCTGTGTGTGAGTGAGTGCATAGTGCAATTAGAAAAGGTTTTCATCATGTGAAACAAGCTAGACCCATAGTATTCAATCATGTTCTGCTGTACCTGCCCACCATGTCTGTATTTCTCTTTGATTGCAATAGAAAGGACATGTGTACAGTTACTCTGTTTTTTAATATAAATGTAAGTGTTACAGATCCCTCTGCAGTGTTTACAAGAAACTCCCTTTTCTTCTGCACATCACAGTGTATCCAGATCATGCTCCCTGCTGTAGCATTGCTGGTGTTCTGTTTGGAATAAGGGGTGTGTTGGGATTTCAGAATGGTGGATACACTTGATAGGCTGATTTGTGTGTGATATTCTGTGGTATACAGTCATTATTGATAAGGTTAGCATTAGGGTACTACAATCAAATATAACATTACTTTGCAATATTTTCCAACAATAATAATTCATATTTAACCCCCTAATAGTTTTTATGTACACTGGGTACCTCAGCAATAGAACACAGATACCTAGGTCTGATTCTGTCTTTTATATTAAAATTCAGCACCTAGGATGTTGTACATGAATTTGAAAAGAGATTTTACATCTTATTTTCAGCAGTGTCTACAAAAAGCCTGTGTTGAGTTATAGGTGTCTTTACTTAAGTGGCACATCACAGGACAAAAATCCTTGACCTTGGGAGGATCTATAATTCATGTTACGAATAAATTCAAGTAATTTATTGAACCTTTTTAATACCATAGCGTATCCATCTTGGAATGGCTATCGCTTTGCTGTAATTTCCCACCAGGTCACAACCACAGCCCCGCTGGTCCCATGAGTGCTTAGTGAGCAGTTCTATGGGCTCCCATGAAAAGTACTCTCCGCTTTCACTGTTTGAAGTGACAAGATTTATTACACCTCATACTATATATCACTGCAACTCGGCTAAGCACAGTAAAGAAGATATGAAAAGCAATCATAGAGCTAATACTGTGAAGAAAAAAGGCTTTCTTTTCAGTTTAACCCTTCCGAGAACCCTTCAGATAACATGAAACCTTTCAGACAAGGTTTTCTTACTGTAACAATACAAGTGTAATCTCTCTTGAACAATTGTTTATTTTAAGGCAGGCAAATAACTGTATACATCCATGCTGTGTGTGAAAACAACTCTCCTTGTATAGCTGCAGGTCTAAAATTCTGCCTGTAGCTCAAATAAGTCTTTCGATCTAGAAGCAAAACCGTTTGTTTTTCTAGTACTATAGTTTAAAATGTTAACAACCAGCATTCTTTGCATGCGGTATATCTAAACATAGAAATTGAAAGCATCTATTATTCATGATTAACATAGAATTAGAATGACAAAGAGACTTTGTAATAGAACCATAAACATAAGCATAGTCTATATGGATAGGTGATGCCAAGCAAATGCTATAATTACACCAATAAGGAGCTAGAATGCTCTGGCATCCTTACACAGAACCTCAATTAGGTCACCAGGACTATCAGGGAAATAGCCTGTGGAACTGAAATTCTTGCAGCTCATTCCCAATCTTATTTTACAGCCCATCACAGATTCTCGACATCTCTTGATAACTCCCAGTAAAGCAGACAAACCTATTAAGAGCCCCAATTTTTTTGGGCAGATTAATATAATGATGTGTCAGAAAGTGTCAGAAATACTATTTTTAACTGTACTTTAATTTAGGAGATTGCCATCAAGCTATTTCTTTCTGTTGCCATCAGCTGCCTTATGAAACCCCCTGCAAAAGGGATACAGTCGAACAAGACCTGCTGAATAATGTTATGTTAACATATTGAATTACATACCGCTTTGTAGTTTTCCATATACTTAATGTAAAACTGACAAAAATTTTAAAAATGCGATATTTCAAAATCTAACATGAAATACTGTACTACTATTATGGCTTCCGGTAGACTTTTGCGATATCTTTTTGTAGTTTCTTTGATTACATGAGATTAAATACAAATCTAATATATATATATATATTTAAATTCTGTCTCAATCCTAAAATTCTAGGTAATGCAAAGCTTTTGGCCATAGCTGTACATCCATCAAGTCTCATAATTTTCTCACGTTATTTTGGTAGAACTTTTCTGGTAATTTGGGTTTCATGTAGTTTTCTTGTAGGGAGAGACATTCTCCTTCTAAATGGCCTAATTGGTTTATATTTAAATATTTCTGTTCATAAATTGGGTTCCACTAAGTTTTTAGGTTGTGTTGGAGAAACGCAAGTGCACCCTGCCTCATTTGGCCACCAAAAGAATAGAATAAAAAAAGCAAGGGAAACAAAACAAAAACCAAGATACAGCATTACATAATAAAATAAAATAAATAAATAACATCATTCCATAATAAAGCGCAGTGTACTATTCATGTATTATAACCCTATTATAAATGTTGGCAAGTGGGTTGCAGCAAAAGCTGTGAATTTCAAATTATGTAGAAAAACAACTGTTGAACAATAATGGGGACTAAACATCAGCATTCTGATATTTTTATTTAGCTGCAAAAGCTTCTTTAAAAAAGAAAGATGCTTACTGAAATCAGATACTGTGAGCCTTATCCTTGCCGCCAACATAATTAACTAACAACAGGACTTGTGTTTGATTATTCAGACCTGTAGTTGTAACAAGTAAAGATAATTACTTTTGTGCTCTCAGTGCTAAAAGAACATTAAATGCAACCCCATTCGATTGAACGACCTACCGGCTGTCTGTGTTGATGGGTTTGGACGTTGTCTGTTCCCTGGTATGTTATTTTAAAATCACGATGGGTGTCAATTAGGCCTGGATTTTGACCCCAAAATACTGATGAAAAAAGTCTAAATAATCCCATGTCATGACCTATAAAGCTAGTGTATGAGGTGAAGTTTGAGGTGGTACAGTGCTGGTACAACACAACTGTTTGGAACAGAAAAATTGAGGGAGTCCCATTTGAAAAATCGATTTAATCTTGTGCTGCTGTTGGAAACAAATCAGCCTGATTTCAAATAGTTTTCAATCCCAGTAGCAGATGAAACATACAGCATTAGCTGCAGGAGACACCCTTTTGAAATCTGCTTGCATCAACAAATATCATCTGTTAGAGCTCGTGCAACCACACAAATCAGCACTAATGGGATCCACCCTCCCTCACATGTTTGTGTTACGCTTATAACTGAGAAATGAAACTCATACTTTCAAGACAACACCCTTCTGAAATATGAAAAAAAAAACTTTAAATTAAGTAAAATTGTATGTGGGTTGTGTGTATGTTGTTTTGCATGCTTGAAAATCTACAAAATATTACTGGGTCCCATACTGTGTACAGGTATAGGAAAATATAAATAATACAACAGTAGGGAAGCAATGCCAGTTCAAAAATCATGTAATGGTCATTTCAATAAACTGAAAAACAGACTTTTCACATTAATGTATACCTCCTCAGTATTTGTTAAAGTAATTGTAGCTAACAAAATACTTCCATAAAATGCACATCTCTCTCTTCCTTTTACAGGTTTCAAATGTGCAGTTTTGAAAGAAAGACAAGTTATCGCAAACATGTACTTTCATTTCAAAACATGATATCTGGCACTACACTAGATTAAAGATTTTCTGTTTTGTACTTATATACTGTCTTGTACTTCCTGGGTCAAGTCACCAGGACAGTGAAAGTGTCCCCTTCACTTTCCTGTCAATAACCAATCAGCTGCATCCCCTATTGACTGACATCTTTCAGCCAGTAGCACGCTTTGACCCAGAAGACACTGCTGAGGTGAAATGACCCAGGAAGTGCAAACAGATAACCCAACAATAACGCATAGAAACAGAGCTTCCTTTAACCTATAGTACGAGAAATTATAATGCAGGTGTGCTATAACACATTTGAGATTGACAGCTAATGGAAGTGCAAAATGGCTAAGATTAATAGAATTACTTTGTTAGCTACACTTACTGTAACATCCCCTTTGGGATATATTTGGTTTAAAGAGCTTCAAATGTTGTACTTTTGTCTCACATTTCTCTTCTATTTTATGCTGTTTGAACTCTGAGAGGTTCTGGTTCTCTTGTTCCCTTACAGAGTTCTTATTCTGAGAGGTTCTGGTTCTCTTGTTCCCTTACAGAGTTAGCATTCTGAGAGGTTCTGGAATCTCTTGTTCCCTTACAGAGTTCTTATTCTGAGAGGTTCTGGTTCTCTTGTTCCCTTACAGAGTTAGCATTCTGAGAGGTTCTGGAATCTCTTGTTCCCTTAAGGAGTTCTCATTCTGAGAGGTTCTGGAATCTCTTGTTCCCTTACGGAGTTCTCATTCTGAGAGGTTCTGGAATCTCTTGTTCCCTTACGGAGTTCTCATTCTGAGAGGTTCTGGATTCTCTTGTTCCCTTACGGAGTTCTCATTGTTCTCTCATTCAACCTTTACCTGGCTTAGGAGCATCCTTAGAGTCGGAACTGATGTGACAATGAGACTTTTCAACTCTGCTAGTGTCACCAAAGATAATCGATTATACCCCGATACTCAACTCCGCTCATAATGGGACTTCCACCATGCTGCTGGGAAAGGGTTATGGGATACAAAAGGAGTTTAGGAGAAATGTTTCTATTTAGAGGCATTCTTGAATAATACGTAATCTGATTTTGCTGAGCACCCTGAATCTCTGGAATATAATTTATTTGTTTGCAAAGAAAACAACAATGGTCACCTGAGTTTACTGAAAACAAAAATGAATGAAAAAAGAATAATCATATAAGTTATAATGATAGGCTACTTTTAGAGCTTCTTAATTCATATCAGAAAGTCGCTGCGTGATTAAATATTCTCTGCTGTGCTTCTAATCTCTACTCGTTCCCAGCACACACCATCACTGTTTGCAAGCAACGCCAATGAATTCACCTGGCAAATTCAGTGTAAAACTAGGCACTAAAGTCTGAAATTGAAAATTGCCTACCGTCATACAGGCAGATATATCAGACATATGACAGAAGGACTGATTGATAGCAAAAAATAGAACGACAGAATAACTTAATATCACCTCATTTACCAAAATGAAAATAATTAATTATGGATGCGGGAAAAACACATTAACAATATGCTGTGCAGCGTCAATCTAGAAATCTGTCTGTGTGAACGTCATGTTTTTATTCCATTATGAACCTACACAAAGGGGAAAGAGATAAATATTATATGTTTGTGTATAAAAGAGATAAGAGATAAAATACATTATCTGAAATCAAATGAACTGAAGCACAATCTCGTAAATGCATCATTGTATTACTGACTTAATAAAAGTGCAAATGCAATGAAAGTGAAACATAACGTTTGTTTTGCAAAACAAATAATAAAAATAATACTAAATGTACTATTTAAGAACACAGTATATATACAGTTCTGGCAATGTCTAAGTCAGATTGGCAGATTTGACCCGAATTGAAGTCAAAGTAGGTGCTATAGTCAGAGGTGAAAGTAACTTTAATTTCATACCGGTGTCGTGTTATTTTCAGGTATGCATTAAAACGTGGTTCTCGCGCATGCCTAAACAACTTCCGCTAAGAAAGCAGGGAAGCACCCATTCAAATCTGGTACGTTATGCTTTTTAAATTGAATTTATCATATTTTTCCACCATAGAAAATAGTATGTGAATATTTATCATATGCAATAAATTGGGTCTTTTTTTTCACTTGTGCAGCTTTGCGTTGGACTTCTTGTGGAATTGTTTTTTTTTTTTCTTTTTAGAGAAATTGATTGTTTATTTCCAGTTTAAGTTTGCAAAAAATGATGTATAATTAATGGTAAATGTAGCTCTTTAGACAATAGGAATACACCCATCAGATAGTAATTGATTGTACCTGTACCAAAATCTGACAGCGTACCACACTCTGACATTACACAGGTCACGTTCTGACGATGTACCACTTTCCAACACTACACTGGCTCTATAGTCCAGATCACAGCTTCTATCAAAGTGAAAAACAGCATCCATAAACTTGAACTTGAAGCATAAACTTCAAGTACATTCAAACAGTATTCTAATTCCAAAAGATAAGAATATAGTGACAGACAAGTTGAAAAAGGCATTGTGACAGGAATGGCATTGTGGTGACGTCAGGCCAGATGCAGGAAGAGACAGAGGCAGTACTGCAGTTCAAAAGGCGCAGTGCGCAGTTTATTTTAAACAACAAAAATAAAATAAATATTTAAACACAAGAACACTGCTCACAGAGCAAAATAAAAGTTTAAACAAAATAATCACGACCACAAACAATACAACAAAACCCAGGTCGGGCTGGACAAGCGCCTTCACTGATCTTATACTGGTTTGTCCAGCCAGGCACCCAGTGAGCACAGGGGGACACCTGCAGGGCTGGCCTTTGCCTTCCAGAGGCCGGTAGCTCACTGACATCCTCGGGAGGTGACAGCAGCAGCAGGCAACTGTGAAAACAGACTTCAGAAGCTTTTAAATGCTGAGAAAATCAACCCAATCCGACCCCTCTTCTTTGAGACTCAATAGAAAAATAGCCCCGAAGCTCTCTTGGTATCTCATAACCCTATGTGTGTGTGCAGCATGATGGAAGTAAAAGCAGAGTTCAGTATCTTGGTATAAAAAGAATATCTTTGACCCCACCTAGACAGAGAGCACAGGTGGGGCTGAGAGAGTCGAAAAGGTTACATTGTCACATGGTTTTAATGGAATGGTGTTCGTCCAAACACTTAGGATTCTCCAGACGAGCTGAAAGCCAGGTAAAGGCAGATTTAGAGAAAAATGGTAATTCATTCAATATTGGAGCAACAAAACAAAGAACAGACGATTGAAAACACCATAAGAGAGTAAGGGAAGTATAAAAAATAACAACATTACATTTGCAGCTATTTATTCTATAAGTTCCATGGTTTCTTTATGTCTTCAATGGTAAGTTTTTGTTGAATCTTTAATGTAAATGGGCTTCACTGTACATTTATTTTTAAAAATGTTGCATTTATTCATTTATGAAAATGTCTACAATAAAAAAACTGAATTAATGTGTTTCTTTCACAATTTAACAAACAGAATTGGTATCCTCGAAACACCATGACATTTACCAATCAAAACAGATTCATCATTGCACATACAAATGGAAATAGATGCTGTAGCCAAGCAAGCTTTAAATCATACTGCCCCCCCCCCCCCCCCCCGCCCTTTCCTGTAGGGCTTGTATTCGGATGGTGATTGATGGTCCAGCCAGCTGACATGGAGTGGTCTGGTGGAGAATCAATACACAGAGCTGCATTTCCACAGCTGAAAATGACTAACATTAGTGTGGCAATATATGTGTTTTCTTACAGTTTTTCATCCCACCATATCAGAAAGCCAGTCTTGCTGCATTCCCCAGAGAGGTTTTAGCTGAAAGGGCACAATAGAAACCAGCTTGTCACTATGTCAATACGTATATGAGCCAAAGACACAGACTTCTGCAGCAGCAGATTTTACATGGCTTATTCAAACTCCAGAATGGTTTTATAACCACCCTTTTGGGGCATACCTTGTACTACTGCATAATCTTTTAAAAACTTAAATATCTATAAAAAAACACATAATGTGAATCAGGTTACTGTTTACCCCCAACACAATAAAACTGTCCTCTCCTCAGCACCTCAGGCAGAATTAGCTGGTTGGAGGTAATCAAAGACCACAAGACAGCTACTTTGCTGCATTGCTGTCGTCAGTAGATTTATCACCCAGGTAACCAAAGAACTGATGATGCTCATAGTATAGAAGAGTGCAATTGATACAGTCAGAGCAGGCATGACCAGATAAGAAATGAGTGTTCATGAAGTACAGGAGCTCTAACGAGAGTGAAATGAGACAATTAGTGTTGCTATATGATGCAATGCTTCTTAAGACTGAAAAAAATAAAAACAAAAAGGCATTAGATGGATTTTAGTACAGCATTGGGTACTGGTGAGGGAACTGATGTATATGCAGTAGTGCTACATGCTATAAAGACAAGGCAAGGCAACACCTATATCACATATAACATATTTTCAAGGCAAGATTTGCTACAATTATTTGTTTGATAAGGTTATCTCTGGTCCCTCTTCCATGTGCTGAATGATTTGGCTCATTGCTTCTGTTTTTGTTTTACTAGTAACATTTTTAGACAAACATTTTATAATAAGAAGTCTTTCAATGAGTCAAAATGTTTGTCAAAAAATGTTACTAGTTTATTTTAGTATTTCTCCATGATTTATCAAACTGTAGAGTAAACAAAAATATTCTTTTAGATTGCTCATTTGGTAAAGGCAAGACTATGTCATGTGTAGGATGAGTCATGCAGTCAGGGAAGCGGAGGTTTGTGTCCTGGCTGTGCCGAATTGCCAGTTTTCACTGGGATCCCCTGTGAGCTTCTCATTGGCATGTCACGTCTGGGGTTCTTTCACCTCAGCACACTACAGCAGCCCCTACCGGCCAGGCATCTGGTGAGCTTGTGCGGATAGCTGCATGGATGGCCTTTGTCCTCCAGGGGCCGGTAGTGCACTGACACCTGCTTTTGAATTCCTGGGAGAAAGAGAAGTTGGTTTGCTGGCTGGACCATCAATCACCCATTGACCTTCAGTTCTCATGAGCTGTTGCGGGGGAAATTTGAGATTAAAACTGGGGTATAATAATTGGACACTCTAAAAGGACATCAGCAGCCTGGCAGGGGGATCCTTTATTACTACGCATAAGAACTGTACATGCCATTCAAATAAAAGACATAATCTAAAACTTTATACAACATGATTACTTCTGATAGCAGGGATGCACTACAAGTGATGGACCCAATAACATGTTCTCAGAATCCAGAGCTCAATAGAAAGCTTGAAGGTAAAAAAATAACAGCTGTATGATGTTTTCAGTACTATAATGAGATTTTTTTTTAGAGATTGTTGTAGAAGCAGAAAAATAATACAGTATGCCGTTGTAATGATCCCTTATATATTAATATTAGCTGTGCACCTTTAAGGTTTGGAGCTCTTGAGAGACTGACGTCAAACTCCACCTCCTAACAGAGGAGATGCAGTGTGTGTGTATGAGAAGAGAGCTGAACAAGTACAGCATGGTGGTTAATAGTTGTACAGGGATATGGGAACTCTTACAATAATATGCATACAGTATCTGTGGTTTGTGTACTCGATTGTGAGGATGGAGTAACGAAGTATGTGATGGAAAAAGTCTGGACTTGTGTGTATTCACTGAAGGACTGTTTCCTACACTGTTACTCTGGCAGAAACCTTACACCATGCTTTTAGCATGTTGGTGTCTGCCAATAATTACTGTGTGATAAAATAAGGTTAATATTAAGGATCAATCACATTTTTAATAGTTACTAAAATGTTTAAATGTGTTACCTGCAATTGCACCAAAATAACGGTTAGCCTTGTGTGGTTCTACAGATACAAATAGTGCATACTAATGCATTAGAACCATTAAGATATGCCCACACAGCACTGCAAAGGCCACGACCCAAAGGAAAGAAAGATTTCTTAACCCTTTGCAGTCCATTTATTAAGTGCACGTCAGGCGCGTCAGGTCCAATTTATTTTCACACGCGCAGTTAATTTTAGACGTGCTGTTTAAAAGTATTTTTTTTTCACAGTCAAACGGGTTTAAAAGGCCCTGCATACCAACAAAGCACTCACTAGGCATCTCCAGCCCCGCCCCACCCTTTCGTTCGCTATCACTTTCACATATGTTCAGAAATAAATAATAATAATAATAATAATAATAATAGTCGTACATACCGATCAATCATCTCCTGATCACTCGTTTTATCACCAAACTCCTCAATAATGCAATCCAAGTCATTATTTTATTACTATAACATCTCAAAAAAGCTCTGCAAATGTCCGTGATAGTCTCTGTGCGCTGATACAGTAACATTCAGCTTGTTTCCTTATGACCGCCCATATGGGATGCCAATGACAAGTATGACTAATCATGAGATACGCCTTTTTTTTCTCGGCTCCTGTCGCTCCCACTCGGCAATTGAATGGTTTTCTCTGCTTTTTCCGGAGAAAAAACGACTAGAAACCCGTTTTTTGCGTTTTTTTGATGATGAACCGGATAGGAATAATTGCAATGTCGGACCAGGTCCGACAATGGACCGCAAAGGGTTAATGTGGGAGAAGACAGCAAAGCCCTTTGTGGAACTGATAATCACTAACAAATTCATCACAGCTCCAGCCTGCTAGATGAATGCTGTTACATTTTTGTAAGCGAGTTGCAATAACGTTTCTTCTGGAGAGCTTTAGATCTGAAATAAACAAGTAACATAAATCTCCTGCCACAGCTTTAAATACAAGATCTGTTGCAGTTACAGTAATCCGTATAAGTTACAGCAACTTACTACTTTTTTTTTTAAATTTTTTTCTTTTAAAAATGTAGTTGTTGCCAATGATTTTTACCCCAGTTTTCTCGCCAATTTGGAATTGAAAATTGTGTTATTATTAATCCTGGTTCACTGCTGCAAACACCCGGTGACTCAGGAAACGGAGGCTGAAACACGTGTCCTCCGAAAAGTGTTCCTGCAAAGCTGTCATTTTTTGCACTGCAGATCCACAGCGAAGCCACCAGACCTATAGTGCCGGAGGACAACACAGAGCTGAATGGCTCCACTGCAGACCTGCAGGCGTCCTATCAGCCACAGGGGTCGCTAGTTTCCGGTGAACCGTGGATTGCCCTGCCGACCTAAGCCCTCCCTACCCGGGCGGCGCTCGGCCAATTGTGCGCCTCCCCCCTGGGAACCCCCGGTCACGGTTGGCAATGACATAGCCTGGATTCGAACCAGCGCTCTCCAGGCTATAGGGCACATCCTGCGAGGAGCGCCTTTACTGGATGCGCCACTCGGGAGCCCCCTAAATTAAATCATGTTAACAATGCATCGTGTATAGATACGGTTATCAAGTTTTTGCCAGGGGCTATTAAAGAAAACATTTGAGTAACATATACAGTATTTGTTGAATAAATAAAGTAGTTCAGAAGCACTTGTCAGATTTAAAATCAGTAAGAATTTCACATAGCAAGAAATTTCTAAAACAAGGACATGTATTTGCATAATCACATTTGTAAATAAAACAGCAAGATGTACAATGAATGTCATTTACCATTACAAAGCTGAGTATATCAGTCTGAGTAAGTGTTGGTAAAATCATATCATGAGTGATGACTGTGAAGATAAAGCTATTTTTATAAAAGAACATGACACAAGCATATGCTCAGTTGTATTTGTTTGTGGTTTACTAAATGATCACTATTGAATCTCATCTAGTGATGATCATTTTAAAATTGATTTGTTTTACTTAGATGGAATTGGGTAGGGTAGATACAAAATCTGGGACTTCGTGATTGTCATAGTGTTGCATCTAAGAGTTTTATCAACACTATGACATCACAGTATTTTAGAACTTTCAGAAGATGCCTAAACCCTTAGAAAGGTTTACATGGTAAAAGCATAGCAAAGTGTAATAAAGCACAGTGAAAGCATGGTAAAGCATAGGTAAGCACTGTAAAGAATAGCAAGAGATGATAAAGCATATTGATAAGCATGGCAAACCATGCAAAAATACTGTGATAAACTTTAATAGAGGAAGAAAGGATCCCTTATGATATTCATGGAGTACTGTAGTAATTCCATGGATAAGGATGGTCATCTGGGCTATTTAACATCCTCATGAGTGAAATAATGAACGTTCATGGAGTATTTATATAGGTACAATGGACAAGAAAACTTATATTAATCAGCTGAATTCAGAAAATTACTTTTATCAAGCTCCACGTAGAAACGACATGTACTTTGCAACAGTGTGATTCTCCTGGTCATTCTGTCGTTGGATTGGAATAAATGCAAAATAGATGCCAATGAGTAAAAACGATAGGTTGCGGATGCAACCCCGGTTCCCTGAAAGAGAAAATAACCATCAAGGTATAGGTATGGGATATTGCCGTCAGGCAGTAGCGATTGGCTGAGCTTTTATAGCAAAGCTGCCGATAGGCCTCTGCGCGAGCTGCCACGTAAGCCCGCCCCCTTGGGAGCTTACTATACGCAGCGCGCAGAGACTCACTTCCTCTTTTGCTCTTCAGGCCGTGAAGGCTTCTGAAGCGACCACGCGGCTTGATGGTTATTTTCTCTTTCAGGGAACCGGGGTTGCATCCGCAACCTATCGTTCCCTTTCAAGTCGAAAATAACCATCAAGGTATGGGAACAGTGTACCCAAACCGTCGCGAGGGAGGATTCTCGGCAGTAGGACAGACTTACGTCATAACGCAACTGCGTAGGCAGTATATCTAGGCATATGCGGAGCTGCGCCTCAGCGTCTATGCTCGTAATGACACCTGTCTTAAAGGTGGAACAGTCAACACCATGCTATGAACCATTCCCAGATGCGCTCCACCACTTGAGGGTGGAGACGCCATTCGCCCGCAAGAGGACCTCCTCTGGACAGGAGATCCGCTGCGTAATTGACTCTGCCCGGCAGATGAACTGCACGCAGAGAGGCTAAACGCGGTTGAGCCCAGAGCAACAGCCGCGTTACCATCTGGTGAAGACTGGGGGACCGCAATCCGCCCTGGCGATTGATATACACCACTACTGTGGTGTTGTCTGACCGCACTAACACGTGCTTGTCTAGAAGCACTGGCAAGAAGTGCCGGAGGGCGAGGTCCACCGCTCTGAGCTCCAGAGCGTTGATGTGGGCTGACCTCCAGGGTCCTGACCACACTCCACGGGTCCCTGTCCCGTTCCAGACTGCTCCCCAACCGTGGTTGGAAGCGTCGGTCGTGATGACCTGCCTTCTGAAAATGGGACCCAAGCGTACGCCTTGGCGGAGGTTTGACGGAACTCTCCACCAGCGTAGCGCTTCCCAGCAGGCTTGGGATACCCTTAGCCTGCGGTGTTTGTCTCTCCGCGGATGCAACGCGAAGGCATTGAACCAGGCCTGCAGAGGTCTCTGGTGTAGTAAGCCCAAAGGAAGGGCTTGTGAGGCGGCAGCCATCAACCCCAGCATGCGCTGACACAGCTCCATGCTGACTGTTTGTCTCAACCTGAATAGGGCAAGACACCGCTCTATTGAGGCAACTCTTTGTGTCGACAGGGTCGCTTCCATGGACACTGAGTCCAGATGTAGACCCAAGAATTCGGTCTGTTGGCTCGGCACTAGGCGGCTCTTTTCTGAATTGATCTTCAGACCTAGCCGCCGAAGATGGTCTGTAACCATCACTGTGTGCTGTGCCACCTGCTCCTTCGACTGCGCGCAGACGAGCCAGTCGTCCAGATAATTCAGCAGTCGGACACCTTGAGCCCGCAAGGGAGCTAGAATGGCATCCATACATTTCGAAAAGGTTCGAGGAGCTAGTGACAGGCCGAATGGAAGGACACAAAACTCGTATACCCTGCTCTGGAATGCGAAACGCAGATACTTCCTGTGACCCGGGCAGATGGGAACGTGAAAGTACGCATCTGTCAGGTCCACGGTGGTGAACCAGTCGCCGTGTCGGACTGACTGGATGATGTGCCTGTGCGTAAGCATCCTGAACGATAACACCCGCAGGTATTTGTTCAGTACTCGCAGATCTAAAATAGGACGGAGCCCGCCGTCCTTCTTGGGCACCAGGAAGTATTTGGAATAGAACCCCTGGTCGATCAGAGCAGGGTCTACTTGTTGAATGGCACGCTTGCTGAGCAATGCTTTATTTCCACATTCAGAGCTGAGGACTGAACCGAGTCCTTCACTGCAGTTACGACCACTCCCCGAAAGGGGGGAGGTTTTAACTGGAACTGAAGGGTGTACCCGGTGGATATAGTTTTGTGCACCCAGATGTCGTTGGTGCATTGTTGCCAGAACTGGAGCTGGGAGACAGTGTAGGGGAGGGTTAACAGCTGCCTGGTGTTCTCAGGGCTGTTTGGGCTGGGCTCGTTCGCGAGGCGCCTGGCCAGAGCCCCGAGGGCGTGGCTTGGCACCACCTCTAGGGCGCCACCCTCCGCGCTGCGGTCTTGAAAAGGGAGGTTGACCGCGCGCTGCTGTGCTTGAGGGAGAGGTCTTAGTACCCCCTGGCCGTGGCTGGTGCTGCGGTGGTGCCCTGCGCCACTGATGTTCCTGAGGCCGCTTCGGCTGGAACGACGGTTTTGGCCACATTTTCGCCATTTGCTGTGACGTCTCCCGCGCCTTGGCGGAGCGTTGCAGCATCTCCTCCACCGCTGGACCAAATGTGTGTCCCGGTGTAATTGGGGCATCCAGCAACGGGGCCTTATCAGGTTCCTGCACTCTCGCCTGCGAGAGCCAGAGCTGCCTTCTGGCCACCACCAGAGACGCGATGCTCCTGCCCTGAGCCCGCGCGTTGAGCTGGGCCAGCTTCACCAGCAGTTGACTGACGGTCCCCAACTCGCTTCTGAGGGCCGCCGAAGGGCACTCAGGCAGGTCTTTGATTAATGCCGCTTGGTAGACCGTCAGCAAGCTGGCCACATTAGAGAGCTTGACCGCCTCTGTGGCCGCAGCGTACCCCTTCTTGAGGTGTACCTCAGTGGTCCTGCACTGCTTATTGGGGCATGCAGGATCTTTCGTCAGCCCCGATAATGTTGGCGTCTTCACCAACGCGGCGAACGCAGCGTCCACAGGTGGGAAGGACGCCAACCCAGCCTCACTTGCCCCTTGCATGTTAAAGGCCGAGGCCTTGCGAGAAGTCGCCGGGGCAGAGGCCGGAGCCCCCCAAGTGGACTGTACCTCCTTAATAAAGTCTGGGAATGCCGGAAGCATCCTGGCCTGACTGGACTGGGCTGAAGGCGACTCAAACAAGGAGCGCCGAGGTGGTTCCGCCATCGGCCACTCGACGCCCAAGTGGCGGGTTGCTCTGTCCACCACAGACCACGTAGGGTCATTGGTGTCCAGCACGTGGAGCTCGTCCTCAGAGTGCTGGGAGGCTACCTCAGCCTCTGTACTGTCCCCCTCTAGGATGTCAGATGCGTCTCTAGACAGCGCATCGATATCCCACTCCCCTTGAGACTGCACTGGAGGAGCGACGACCGGTGCAGGTTGTGGAGGGGCCACTGGCTGACTAGCAATGGGCCCAGTCGGTTGTCCTGGGACTGGAGGCACCACATTTGCTAAGGACATGAGGATGGACTGCTGCCCCATCATAACCTCCATGAATTGAGACATTTTGGAGGTTAGCTCTGCCACCCCCGACCTGTCTCTGTATCGCCTGTCCCGACGAGGGGAACGAGAGCGTGCTCTCCGTCGAGGCGATCTGGAGTGCGACCTAGACTCCCAACGGGGGTGTACCCTACGAGGGGAGGGGCTGCGCTCCCGAGCGCGTCTGGTGGGGGACCTCTGACCAGCCGTTAGCTGGGAGGACGGGCTCCTGGAGAGCTGCAGCCGCCCTGGCGGCGTCGCCGTAGATGACGGCGGGGCAGAAATGGTGTGGGACGATCCAGTGGAAGGAGAGCGCCCACCCACTGCTTTCTTCGCCCTTTGGCAGAGGGTGCGTGTCTGGAAACCAGCACAAAGATGGCAAAAAGCCCTATCCGCCAACGCGGATGCGGCGTGCTCTGGCCCCAGACACGCCACACAGTCCTCATGAGGATCGCTCGCTGGCAATTTTGCCTGGCAGGTGACGCAACGGTGGAACCCGGACATGGTTGCCGAAGCGTGGAAGTGCACTGATGGTAAAGGCGTCGATGCGGCAAGCGTCGAGCGCCGAAGCGTCGAGCGCCGAAGCGTCGAGCGTTGAGGTGCGTGCACCGAGCGTCAAGGCGTCGAAGCGCCGAGCGTCGAGGTGCGTGCACCGAGCGTCGAGCGTCGAGGTGCGTGCACCGAGCGTCGAGCGTCGAGCGTCGAGGTGCGTGCACCGAGCGTCGACGCGTCGAAGCGCCGAGCGTCGAGGTGCGTGCACCGAGCGTCAAGGCGTCGATGTGCCGAGCGTCGAGCGCCGAAGCGTCGAGCGTCGAGGTGCGTGCACCGAGCGTCGAGCGTCGAGGTGCGTGCACCGAGCGTCGAGCGTCGAGGTGCGTGCACCGAGCGTCGAGGCGCCGACGCGCCGAGCGCCGAAGCGTCGAGCGTCGAGGTGCGTGCACCGAGCGTCGAGCGCCGAAGCGTCGAGCGTCGAGGTGCATGCACCGAGCGTCGAGCGTCGAGCGCCGAAGCGTCGAGCGTCGAGGTGCGTGCACCGAGCGTCGAGCGTCGAAGCGTCGAGCGTCGAGGTGCGTGCACCGAGCGTCGATGCGCCGAAGTCCCCAAGCGCAGACGCGCTAGCACCAAGCGCTGATGTGCTGCACAAAGCGCCGAAGCGCTGCACCAAGTGGCAAAGTGCCGACACCAAGCGCCTAAGCGCAGCACGCCGGAGCGTGAGTACCGAGCGTAGAACGCTAGCACAGACGCCTAAGCGTCAGCTGACCCGCAGAGCGGAGACGCTATGTGCTGGTACAGTGTCTGATGCTGTGCACTACTTACCTGCTGGTGCTGGGGATTGAGGGTTAGTGGTCGTCTTCCTCTGTGTAGTGAATGGGATTTTTTTTTTTTTTTTTTTTTTTTTGCTGCAGTAGTACTGCTGGTGGTGATTAAGTGACTGGGACACAGTATATGTGGGCACAGTACAACTACCACGCGTTTTTTTTTTTTTTTTTTGTTTGTTTTTTTCACCGCAGGCAGTACGTGGGAGACAGCAGAGCAGGCTCCACACACACGCGGTCTAGCCAAGGCAAGACCGGGGCTGCAGACACGCGCGCGGCCAAGGCCAACGCAACGTGCGTCACAAATATATAAAAATACACACAGAAAAATATATATTTTAATACAACCCAAAACACAACACAATAATCAAAATTAATTAATAAAGGAAAGACGGGAGACCACGAGACAACGCGATGCAAGCAAAGCGTGAAGGAAATATATAAAATATATAAAAATATACACAATATATAAAATCCTTAAATAATAATAACGACTCCGAAGAGTGTAACTGAAATAAACTCCGAGAAGGGGCAAAAACCAGCTTCTCAAGCTTTAAGCTTATTGAGTACAATCAGCTACAGGCTCTAATACCTACCGCTACCAATGCTGAAGACAAAAGAGGAAGTGAGTCTCTGCGCGCTGCGTATAGTAAGCTCCCAAGGGGGCGGGCTTACGTGGCAGCTCGCACAGAGGCCTATCGGCAGCTTTGCTATAAAAGCTCAGCCAATCGCTACTGCCTGACGGCAATATCCCATACCTATACCTTGATGGTTATTTTCGACTTGAAAGGGAACACTATTTACTCAGAAACATTGAATACAAAAAAGTTATTCAATGCTATTTGTATAAATTTCCACTGCATTATATTTTTGCAAATGTTTTGTTATTTCTACAACAGATATCTTGCAAAGGAGATTGTTCTTCCAATATTTCTATTTCAGAGTTCATAGTGACTGTGGTAAAACAGCAGTTGGTTTAATAAACGGTGTTGAGATATCTCTAACATAGCCACTCTCTGTGCTCTGATGATAGACTGGGGACACAAGCTCTGCTAAGCAATTCAAGGTCATTCTGATCAGTGTCTCATAAGCCTGAGTGCACTCACAAGTAATTGGGTCAAGCTGGGACTGATGAATGAATGAATGCATGAATGAATGAATGTGAAAATAGATTGCATAGTTTAGATTTTTACTCCCAATTCTCTCAATACTGGAATAGATGACATTTTACATTTTGAAATCTCCTAGTACTCCATTCTGTACCAGTGGTACATCACTAATAAACTGATTGAAAAAGAGATACCCCAGCTTTTTCCTGACCTACATACTAACCTAGTACCGCGTCTCGAAGAGCCCCTTTGAACATGATCAGAGGTAGCCATAAATATTAGTCATAAAAACATGACCTAAAAAAGCATATACGATGGACATGAATCATTTAAAATCTGAAAGTTATTTATTATATTTATTTGAATGTTTTATTTACAGCATTGACATGTTGATATGGAGCTGAGCTGCTGTCCTTTTTCAAAAGGGACCCAAAGCAGAAGTCATACAGAAGGAAATAGAGAAATGAAGTGCAATATTGAGGGGTTTCAATACAATATTAAAAATATTGTTTACACTCATGGGCGTAGCTTGACTTTTACATTTGGGGGGCTGAAGAGTAAACAATATATATGGTTGGGGCCCCGAGGTATGGGGACCCTGGGAGGGTGAGGGTTAAAGCTACAGAGATTGGAAGCCTGCAAAAGAGAAAATCTGTCTTATTACGAGCCCGAAAGGGCCTTCTTAAGAACTACACTCACATAATTTGATGAAGTGGAGACAGGTTGCCAGAACGGAAACTCAAGTAATTGAACACAACAATTTTGAGGATAGGTACTGTATATGCAGCTGAAGGTATAAACCAATTGGACACCTGTTGTTAAGTCTATTTTCATAATTGTACCACAGTATGTGTGTTTCAACTCACTTTGCAGCTGAGCATGCTAACATTTTTCTATTTTTCTGTGAATAAAATACAACCTTACATGCAAACAGTTGCCTATAATGGGAGTCTATGGCCAAAAATAAAGAATTTCTAAATGACTTTGCAAAACCTAGAATTAATTTCACGTTAGTAAAGGCTAAATACTATTTTTTTTAAGAACATGATAGGTAAACGGGCAGCAGTGTGCAGGACTGGTTAGGGCTTTAGACTTTTGACCAGAGGGTTTTGGGTTCAATCCCAAGTGGAAGACACTGCTACTGTACCCTTGAGAAAGGTACTTTACCTAGATTGCTCCAGTAAAAACCCAACTGTATAAATAGTTAATTGTATGTAAAAATAATGTGATATCTTGTAACAATTGTAAGTCGCCCTGGATAAGGGCGACTGTGAAAAAATAAATAATAATAATAAACGCTGCCTTTCTGTTTTTTAAATAATGCCAGAGATGGGATGTTGTATCAACACAAATCTGAATTATTACTAAACTGCTCAAATAAAAAACAAAGCTGTCCAAAATAAGTAAATAAGTACAGTAATGAATAAAATATTCAACATTGTGATCACAGCCAATGCCTGCCAGTATGCAATATATCAAAATCAACAAATAGGTCTTTTCTCAGGCCCCTCATCTGCTGGCTGCTGGGGCTGGTGCCCACCCGCTAATGAGACGTCTCCCATAATTTACGAATATAATCCCATTGTTTTCACTTGAATGTTACCTTCCTCTCTCAGCCTCTGCTACCTTCTATCTTCCTCGAAAACTATGATTTAGCATTTCATATATACATGTTATTTATACAATTATGTTTACTATACCGATACCCTTTTCATTAGAAAAATACTGCAGCACCTGTTTCTACTTTTTCCCGCTTCTGGCTTATCGTGTGTCTCGCGCACATGCTCCTTTGATCCACTTATCGTGTGTCTAGCGCATTCTCATTATTATTGCCTGCGGGTCAGAGACAGGGTGAGTTAAGCCCTAGTCAAACTCAGTCCATGTTTACACTTTAAAATAAAGGCTGCAAATTACTCTGAACGCCAGTGCATTACCTAATGTTCCTGTGGTGTCCCACTGGAATTCATTATTAAAGTGGGTCTTTTCAAAAAAAAAAAATGACATTCAGGACTAGAAAAATCTGAAAATAACAACAAAACATGCATCAGATTTACTCCTATGCAATCCTCTGTTGAGGTTGAAGGTAGACACAGGAAAACATATACAGGTATATGCAAATTTATATAAAATAAATTAAATAAAAACTTAATTTGGAAAAAAATGCTCCTCTTTCCTGGAATATGTGTGTTGAAAGCTCACACTGCAGCAGTAGCAGAAGTGTTTCTATTTGGCTCACAGTGTAACGAGCAGGTTTGAATGAGTACTGTACTGTGTATCAGACCCAGGGTGCTTGTTTTTCTATAATATCCAGTTGATTATACAATACATATATATATATATATATATATATATATATATATATATATATATATATATATATATATATATATATATATATATATATATAATCAACCGGATATTGTAATCACAAATTGTATTCCCAACGCAAAAGCTGCTGCTGCATTGATTCCTCTGCCTAATAATAATAATAATAATAATAATAATAATAATAATAATAATAATAATAATATACACTGTACTGTAAATTATCATATAACACACAAACCTGTTTTAAAAAACAAACAAACAAATACAACTGCACAGAAAATATATGTGCTTCTGTACGATGCAGCAGTAGCTAAGTACTGTACATTTCATGCTTGTACAATCTGGCAGCTCTATAATGCATTTCACTTTACTTGAAGTCTAACCTCTCTTGGCATACAGATTAATTGGAGCAGGTAAAGAGCCTGGGGAATCTTGCACTCTGCAAACCGCAGAGATTATTTACAAGATACAATCTTCACCAATGTTCTTGAGAAACTGTATATCAGGAAGAAGAAATAAGACTAAAAACATAATAATGATAATGGTTATATTTTTATGAACCACTGGAATCTTTTCTCTCTGCACAATATGCTCCAAGGTAAGGCTGATGTTGTCATGGTTACTAGGCCTACATGTGAAATGCACTGTGTTTTGTTTTTCCTGTTTATTTCTGTTGTTTTTTGTTCCTCATGGCACATGCCTGATCGAATAATGACTTGCTAAAGTTGAAAGAAGAGAAAAAATACAAGCTGAAATCTCATTTGCAAATAGAATGCTTCAATATAATTGATTTCTGGACTGGGTCAATTTTGTATTGATCTTGGAGCCTCTAAAGAATATTAGACATGTGAATTGTAGAGAGGTTTGTAATGTATGGCTGCAGTATTGTGGCTTCTAATTGCATTAAGTAATACTGTAGACAGTCTGAGTAAGTACATCAGACCCAATGGACTTCTGTTCTGCTATAACTGTAGAGTTTAACAATTGTATTATTGTTGTTCAACAATACTTTGTACATACTGAATCAAGATGTTTTCAGCTGTAACTGATTATATTAGTCTCAAATGTGCAATTTAGAAAGAAACATGTTTTAATCAAACATGTATTTTCAGTTTACAACATCTGGTACTACACCAGGTTAAAGAAAGCTCTGTTTGCAAGCAATGTTTTAGACTGTCTTGTGCTTCCTGGGTCATTTTATCTGGAGGGTGAAATTGTCCCCAAGCCTTCAATGGCTGTCTGCAATGTCTTTCTGCAACACTGTATACTGTAAAACAAACTTGAGTAGTCATGTAGCCCCAGATTTGTATACAAAATTCAGTCATGAAATTATCACAGGAAAACAATCAGCTGCTTCCCTTATTGACTGACATGATTTCTGTCAGTAGCACACTTTGACCCAGAAGACACTGCTGGGGTGAAAGCAAAGCAAGCAAGCTGAGAACTGAGTGTAGTACCAGATGTGTGTTTTAAAATGAATATACATGTTTGCTAGAACACTGCACGTTTTAGACCTATGTGAAACATGGCTAAGATTTATGAAATTATTGTGTTAGCTACGTTTACTTTAGAGAGCAGAACAATATTCAAGTTTAATCTAAAGTGTTTTAAAGTTCTATTGATGCGTTTATGAATTAAACTGTTGCTGAAAAGTGAATGACTATATTGATGAACCATTCATTAGTGATGTGATTCGTGAACAGCTGTCATGAGTGGTTCAGGAAAGGAGCATGTAAATTCACTAGGTGGTGAGAGGGGGGGTGTAACAGGGGAGATCTGTGCTGACTCTTCTGGCGTGTTCATAGTGCTGCAGGGAGAGGGCAGCAGTTCGTCAATATCTGCCTGTCAGTCATGGCAGTGACACGGAGAGGGGAAAGAGTGGGTGTGCGGACTTTCCTTCTCTCTGAGTGGCTGGGAGGCGGGTCTTGGGGGAATTGCTGACCCTATAAGTTTCATTCTGCTGTTCCCTCAGGTCTGCCCACGGAGACGTAAGCCGGCGTGCGGAAGCGCTGGAGAAAAATCAGCCCGGACGAAAAATCCCGGCGAGACAAACAAATAAGAAACCAAAAGAAAGAAAGATTTACCAGTAGCGGGGGAAAAGAAAACTCTTGGGCAGCCCCCGACAAAGTGGATAGCAGGCTGAGGGAGCCGCTAGAGTAGGACGGAGACCCGGGCCGTACGGATAGCGACGGTTGGGGAGAAGCTGCCGAGTGCAGCACTTTTTATTTTGTAGTTTTGTTTACTGTGTTTTGTTTTCTCTGTTTCTTTTGCCTTTTGATTAGTGTTCTTTTTGTTCGAACTTCTGTACCCTGTACCGCTCCGGTATAGTTGTGGCTCTGTCGCTACCATAGTTGGTACGGCAGGCCACCGACAACAGCGCCCTCTGCGGGCTGAACCCAAAATAAGTTTCTAATAAAACTGGGCACCTGTGCGGTGTTTTCAGCCTCATTTCTGTCTCCTGTGTCAGTGAATTACCCACCACCCTTCCACAGGGGGTTATAGGTATGATTTGGCCTTGGGGTTCAACTGATGGAGCCCCCCTCGCCCTCCGACACAATGGGAGTCCCTGCCACCCCACTCGCACCCACTCAGTGGTACAAACCACTCAGAGAATAAGAAGATGGAATACACAGGCCAAGGTGGCATCAGAACTAACAGTCAACACATGTTCTCAGAGGAAGACCCTTATGAAAGTTTACCAAGGTAAATTTGCACAGTCATTGCAGTTTTCCATTGATTATACTATGCATTTACCGTAGTTTACCATGTTGTTTTTTTAAATATACTTTACCATACTGGCTGGGCTTTCCAATGTTTTACCATGCTTTGACTGTGCTTTATTAAAGTTTGCTATGACTTTACTATGGGGAACTTTAATAAGGGGAAGGTCACAAGGGAGCAAAAAGAATGAAGAGATCTGCAGATAAAAGAGCAACATGAACTCCATAAGAAACCTGAGAAATGCATGCCAGTCAGGCTAGTCTGGCATAGCCAGGCCCATGAGAGATTCCCCTAGCTGTGAACACCACCTGCCATTCAGATCTGGACCTCTCAGTGTACTGAACAACAATGATCTTCATGAAAAGCCAAAACATACAGAATGATTTCAAATGAAATAAGCTGTCAAGTCCAAGGTGAGACACCATACTCCATTGGCATTGCATCTTTGAGTTGAGAGCCGTTGATCAAGCAAACCAAAATTCCTTTGAGCAGCATGTGTGCTCCTGCCAGTTCTGACCTTCTTCATGTTTCTGGCACAACTTCAGAACAGAACCGGTTATCAAAACCACAGATGGGTACATTGTGTTACCTTTCAACCTCACTTGAAAGAATTTCATAATAAGTATAGTGGCATGCATTGCTCAGTTAGACTTTTTAAAGGTCTAACGCATATTAGTATCAGTGTTCTCGTGATTGTAGGGGAAAACATTTTTTTTTTAAATATGTCATTCTACAAAATGTGTCTGTCTGCAATGTCTTTCTGCAACACTGTATACTGTAAAACAAACTTGAGTAGTCATGTAGCCCCAGATTTGTATACAAAATTCAGTCATGAAATTATCATAGGAATTTTGGATAACACTTTATATTAAGGTGCTGTTTATTAATGTTTTATAAATGTTTTATAAATATATAATAGATGTTTAATAACAATGTTATAGAGCATTATAGATGGTTTATAACCATGCAATAGCCATAGACAGAATTATGTTTTTATAAAGGGGACAGTTTTTATCCACCTATTGTACTTTGGGGTGTTTAAATGTAATTCTGTCTATGGCTATTGCATGGTTATAGACACTGCGCGCCCGTATGCCCATATTTTCCCCAGCGCAGGCAAACTTGTTCACTCTCTTTTCACCTGTAAGGTCGGTATATCATTTTGTTGGTCATTTAATTAAATCGATAGGATATGCTTGATTTTTTTGTCTGCCTTTCTTCTGCTTTGTTGAGAAAAGATTGTATGCAAAGTATGTTAGTGACGTGGTCTTGAATTTTTAAATTCTAGATTTTCTTCCATGTTGGTTAACCCTTCATGCTTTGTTGGTGACCTCCTCAACACTTACAGGGTTTGATTTCCACTGTGGGCAAATTATAATCCATTTATTTTGGAGGTGGATAATCATGTGTGATCAGTAGGTATCATTAAACATGATTTACAAATATTTGAAATATTTCTTGAATATATATATATAGTGTAGTATTGTATGTACAGCACTGTTCAGTAGAGATATGTGTATTCAGAGGTAATTATGCAGTGTACATGGTTTCATTTTTACTCCTTCTGTACTGGAATACAGTGCTACTATGGTAACCCTTTTTGAACATGAAAAATGTGTGTCTAAACAGCAAAATATATTCTTTCTGCAATACAGATGGGGTTCAATTTCACAGTTATTTCACTTGAAGTCTGTAATCCTAATTTAGATCAAATGTTTAAATTATATGCATTGGTTGATTTATTTTAAAACAACATGGAAATTGAAAATCAGTTATGCACAATCCTTGTTTTGCAACATAAATGTGAGTAAAAAAGCTTGAGCGGTTTTACCAAAACTATCTCACTATTATTGTCATAATAATAACAACAAACAAAACCTGTCTGCCACTAACACCCATCCCTGCCACTAACACCCACTCCTGCCACTAACACCCATCCCTGCCACTAACACCCACCCCTGCCACTAACACCCATCCCTGCCACTAACACCCATCCCTGCCACTAACACCCATCCCTGCCACTAACACCCACCCCTGCCACTAACACCCACCCCTGCCACTAACACCCATCCCTGCCACTAACACCCACCCCTGCCACTAACACCCATCCCTGCCACTAACACCCATCTCTGCCACTAACACCCACCCCTGCCACTAACACCCACCCCTGCCACTAACACCCATCTCTGCCACTAACACCCACCCCTGCCACTAACTAAACAAAACATCAGAATCAAACAGTGTTTCTCAAAATATACATACAAATGTAAGTGTGGCATAAGGACAGACAGCATCACTGTCACTTGTGTTAAAGATGATTAATCACAGTTAGACACCTGCCTGCTCTATATCCCTGGATAATACTGTGTGATCAATCTGTAAAATATCGGAACTCTGAAAGCATTTTTTATTTTTTTTTTTATTTTTTTTTTTTTACAAATAGTTTAAATACTTCTTGAAAGTGTTTCTTTGTATCTGCCAGGAATGTTAAATCTTAGTACTAGTATTGTAGTATAACATTCTTCAGTAGAAAAGGGTCTTTTTATTTTATGAATTTTACCCACATTTTGTCCCCAATTTAGAATACCCAATTGCTTTCTGTTAAACTACATGCAAATTAAAAATCAGTTTGAAATAGAAACAATCATCTCAGAGAGAAGCAGCCCCCTAGTTATTTGAAGGCAGCCCCCCTGCAGCCTGCGCGGAGCCAAGATTTCTGCAGAACAATGAACTGCAGAGGAGCTGGCTGAATGCAGTGTGGGTGCTGTGCAGAGCAGCTGCAACACGTCTTTACTTTATTTTCTTAAATGTCATTTATAAAGGCAAAACAATATCTTCTTTATCAATCCCCACTGTGAAGAGGACATGATGGGTTGTCGTCCATCCGTCCGTATGTCCTGACGTCACACTTCACAGAATTCTCCATATGTCTGGAAAGCCCTTTATCCGAGTGTCATGAAACTTGGTATTAATTGTTCGAAGCTGCTTTCTTTAAAGTGCCCAATTATTTTACTCCTGATCCCCATGGAGGGGATATACAGTATGTCACTGACATACTTGTTATTATAAACATTTCAACTATAAACTGTTCCATAGACACAAGCATATTTCAAAATACAGTGTTAGTTTTGTCTTGCGAAATGCTCCAGATCACCTGTGAAAGTAGGTCATTCTTACTGCATAAGAATATATATTCAGCAGGCCAAAGCTTGTGGAAATGTAGCAGTAGCACAAACTTTCCCTCCCTTATAACTGATGCTGTAACTGCGGTATACCATGGTGCAAGTAAAACCACTGCAATGTGTAGTAAACAGAGTGAAAGCAGGGTAAAGCAAGCATGACAAATCACAGAGGAGTTTGATAAAGCATGCTAAATAGTGGTGTGATCTGTAACCAATTTCCTAATCAAATATCACACAGGAAATCATTGTAAGTCACGTCCCCATTGGAACCTGATAGCAGCAGCTACACTTGTAATTTCACTGAGAGTGTAGATCTGCACTCAGAATGTCAGCGACAAAGCATTTGAAACATTCAAACCACAACAGGTTCTATAAACACAGTATGTTAATATCAGGGTTTCATCTGTCTTTTATTTAGATTCAAATGACTTATAACATGTGTATAAGTGCCGGTGGCTTGTCTAATTAAGTTGAGAGTGTACTTTCTCTTGCATTCTATGCATGAGACCCGACTAACTTTGCTCGGGGGGCCTGACACAGCGAGAAATACACTCAACTTGATTAGAGGCAGCCACCGAACACTTAGAAACATACATTATAAAAGGGCAAGAATAGAGGGAGCAATCGCTTGTCTAACAAATTTTCCTACCTGTGCAGATATGGTACCATACCAACACGGCTTGGAGCTTTCAGAACCACTCTGCTGATTCACTTAACATCCCATTCATTTTGCTAGTGGTTGGGTAGGTGTAATTTTTTAATGTAATAAGAAACTCAGACATGTTAAATGATGGTCTAAAATCTGCATGCCTCGGCTATTTATTTATTATTATTATTTGTTTATTTAGCAGACACCTTTATCCAAGGCGACTTACAGAGACTAGGGTATGTGAACTATGCATCAGCTGCAGAGTCACTTACAGCTACGTCTCACCCAAAAGACGAAGCACAAGGAAGTTAAGTGACTTGCTCAGGGTCTTCAACACCATCCTTACTGGTGTGGATATTTGACCATATTTGAACACCCTGCCTCTCAAAAGCCTTCAAATACAACTGAAAAAATGCATATTACTAACATAGCAATATAAAACATGCATTTTACTAAAATAGCAATATGAAATATGCATTGTGAAAACTATTATAAGTCATTAGCAAAAAGTCATTAGATTCTGACATTTCTCAGCACAAAACAATCAAATGAGCTCCAGCAACATGCTAGAAAAGCATGCAGTGTTACTGGGAGGCTGCTACAGTACATGAGGTGTTAAGCCCCATATAGGGCACCAGGGTGATTTAATCGACCAATGAATGTTTAATTGAGGCACACAATTATCAGGTGATCAGTAATCGTTATAATGTTGTAATGTAAACATGGTAAAGCATGGCACTGAATGTACTGTTTACAGTATAAGAATTACATTCTCTCAAAACATTGGTGGGTCAGTTACTTTGGGACTAGAAAATCCGCAGGAACTAAACAAAATGAGTCTGAATTGCAGTGTACAGCTGTTCAAGTGGACCAAGTTCGACCAATCATGGGAACCAGCGCATAGACCAGTATATACAAATGATAAACCAGGATCTCAGACAATTTGAATAAATATGCTCTGTGCACTGTGAAAATATAATAAGACCTCATTATTCCCCCTCTTTTATAGAGATTGTGTACATTATATTATCATTTTTAATATCGACAAGACAAACTAATAAGGTAAGTGCACTCCCCCGATCCACACAGTGTGTATGCTCTAAAACAGTGTTCATGCACAGGGCAATCTACACACCCCTACATTGTGCTCTGGGTACAGGTCTTGATTTGGAGCCTGACTGATAAAGGCTGTTTGGTATTAATTCAATATTCGTAGTACATTTATGCGGTATTTTAATATGTAATCCAATCCAAACTGCAATTAATGAAAAGTATACTTTGCATGAGGAATTTTGAGAATAAAATAACTAAGTAATCGAAGATTAATTTTAGTGAAAATTCACCATTTGTTCCTTTCTTAATATCTAAAGACTCAACCCAGTTTATTGTTATAGATTAACTGTATTTTAAAGGTACCAAGCTGAAACAATATTTGTATTCTTTAAGATTAACTACCCCCAAACAGAAACCCTAAACGTTCACAGTGTAATATGTGAAAGCATTGTAACTAGCTGGAAATTGTTAGTCTGTTAGTAGGTTATGGATTCCACATCAGTGCACGTTACCTTAGACATATATTACAAGGCTTGGTCGAAATCCTGAGATAAATGATCTCGTGATCACAAGATAACGGAATGGTAATATTTCGCGATCCTGAGAAATGATATTGTGATCTCGACATAACAAAGATTTTTTTTTTCCGATGGCCTTAACGAGCTGCTGTAAATTCAGGACTATTTTAAAAATCTGAATTTGTGCCTCCTGGTACCTAAGCTGTAGGTCACACGAAGACTGCAATACAACATGTGAGGTAATACCAGTGATAAGAATCAGCTTTCAATCAGCTTTCAATCTGAAGTATTGTCTCTAAAATACATACAGAGAACCAGGATCTTCAACAGGAGAAAAAGGGGAACAGGGGTAGCTAGTGCTAATAAGAGAGCTCTCGTTTTGTTTTTCAATGTCAATAAAATTAATTTTAAAACAGTAGATTATAAAGTTGAGCAGCCTTATAAATTAGTATTCTATTTATTCCTATTGCTATTTGTTATAGGTTTCACCTAAATAACTTGGAAGCAAAACAATATTTTAATTAATATAATATCCTTTTTATTTATTATTTAAAATAAGTTGTTAGTAAAAATAAGTAAAATAACTAGTCCACTGAGATGCAAGCACCTTGCTGGTACAGACATCCTGATCTCAAAAGCATCACATTTTTTTAATTGTGTGGTACAGTTTTCAAGCTGTCTTAATTGTGTGGTACAGTTTTCAAGATGTCTTAATTGTGTGGTCTAGTTTTCAAGATGTTTTAATTGTGTGGTCTAGTTTTCAAGATGTCTTAATTGTGTGGTACAGTTTTCAAGATGTCTTAATTGTGTGGTACAGTTTTCAAGATGTCCTAATTGTATGGTACAGTTTTCAAGATGTCTTTTTTAATCGTGTGGTCTAGTTTTCAAGATATCTTTTTAATTTTGTAGTCTAGTTATCAAGATGTCTTAATTGTGTGGTATAGTTTTCAAGATGTCTTAATTGTTTGGTCTAGTTTTGACGATGTCTTTTTTAATTGCATGGTATAGTTTTGAAGATGTCTTTTTAAATTATGTGGTACAGTTTTCAAGATGTCTTAATTGTGTGGTACAGTTTTCAAGATATATTTTTTAATTGTGTGGTCTAGTTTTCAAGATGTCTTAATTGTGTGGTACAGTTTTCAAGATGTCCTAATTGTATGGTACAGTTTTCAAGATGTCTTTTTTAATCGTGTGGTCTAGTTTTCAAGATATCTTTTTAATTATGTAGTCTAGTTTTCAAGATGTCTTAATTGTTTGGTCTAGTTTTGACGATGTCTTTTTTAATTGCATGGTATAGTTTTGAAGATGTCTTTTTAAATTATGTGGTACAGTTTTCAAGATGTCTTAATTGTGTGATCTAGTTTTCAAGATGTCTTTTAATTGCGTGGTATAGTTTTCAAAATGTCTTTTTTAAATTATGTGGCACAGTTTTCAAGATGTCTTAATTGTGTGGTCTAGTTTTGAAGATGTATTTTTTAATTGTGTGGTCTAGTTTTGAAGATGTCTTTTTTAATTGTGTGGTCTAGTTTTGAAGATGTATTTTTTAATTGTGTGGTAGAGTTTTTAAGATGTCTTTTTTAATCGTGTGGTCTAGTTTTCAAGATGTCTTTTTTAATTGTGTGGTATATTTTTCAAGATGTCTTTTAATTGTGTGGTCTAGTTTTCAAGATGTTTCACATTGTTTTAGCACTGTGTCTGGGCTGTTCTGTCTTGGTCTGACTTTCATCCACCCAACAAAAACAAACAAAAAGTAATGAACAATCAATCAATCGTATAGACAAGCAAAATAATCATTTAGAAATAATCACAAACAAAACCAAAATCCTGCTATGTAAGAAAATGAGGGTCACTGTTTACCTTTCCACTGCTGTCATGCAGTTTCTATACTTTGAATAAAGTTTGATTGTTTTAGATGGCTTTATTCGCAACATCGGAAAAGAACAATGAACAGCTTTAAAAAAGACAAATGCAGCAATGCTGGAGAACAGGGATTAGTCACAAAGCACTGAAGATGGGTAGGTGGAGTGGGCGCCTGCATTAGAACACATTTCACTGTACTCCACAGGGGCCTTGTTACCATTATTCATTGGTTTACATCCATATTCTTTCATGAGTTTTCAATTTGCTTCAATCACTACAGTTCACAGGTAAGCTCATTATGTTTTAACAAAGCTGATCTAATCTTCTAATCTTCAGAAAAGCTTGTGAAGACAAATAAATATAATATCTATGATTTCCATAATGACCGTTTACAGCTCCTTTCCTCCATCTCACCACCTGGAGACCTGACAGTGTGCCTTAACCCTCAAGATCTGTAGGGAAAGACCGGCATCACACCCACGGAGCCAAAGACAGCAGGTGGTTGCTCGAATGAAGCCACGTTATATGCAGAGAAACAATACAGTGTTTAACACCCCTCCCCCTCCCATTATGAGCTCAGCCATCTGCTACTAGCATCTGAGTAGAAACAACATCTATTTATTAAGTTAAAATGCATGCAGCATAAAACACTGTTTCATCTCTGGTGAGCAAAAATGTCCATTTAATTTCTCCCACAGCTGTTAAGGACAGGCAGATGCTGTGCCAGCACCCACACACCCGCACACACACAGAATCATTTAACAGACAGTTAATGATTCAGTAACAGTAAAACCTATACTGAGAGGTAACCAGCAAACCCTAAAATAAACTAGTAATATTGTTTTAAGCTATTCAACTGGCTGTTATTTTTCATTTGACCTTATTCTTTAAAGTGATTGTATCTTATGGGATCATTCCATAAATCTAACCTATTCTGGACTTCCATTCATTATATACCAGTCTCAATATACGTTTTGGTAACCTGGAGGGTGAAATTGTCCACACACATTAAATAGTTTCTTTCCTTTGATTAAATAACCAGTTAATTCCTCTATTGACTGACATGCTTTCAGCCAGTAAGGTGCTTTCACCCAGAAGACACTGCTGAGGTGAATGGACCCTGGAAGTGTGAGTGCAAAAGATATCCTGAGAAAAAGGCAGAGAACTTTCTTTAACCTGGTGTACTACCAGATAACATGTTCTAAATTGAAAATACATGCGTGCTCTAGTGCTTCTTTCAAAACTGCACAATTGAGACCTACAATTACTTTAAGACAATAAACCCCACAAAATAAACTAATGATATTATTTTGCTCTCTCGTTAGGATTATTGAAGGTTTGCTCTCTCGTTAGGATTATTGAATGATTGCTCAGATTATTGAATGTTTGCTCTCTCGTTAGGATTATTGAATGATTGCTCTCTCGTTAGGATTATTGAATGTTTGCTCTCTCGTTAGGATTATTGAATGTTTGCTCTCTCATTAGGATTATTGAATGTTTGCTCTCTCATCAGATCACTTCCTCGTATGTTATATAAATCTCAGATAAACCTACCTGGGTGATGAGGGGGGGAGGGCGTGGCTTCGTCACGGTCCACCCTGCTGACCTGGCATTGTCAGATCAGTTCCTCTTTCAGAGGGCGGTGGCTTCCTCTTCTTCCCTTAGCAGGCAGGACCAGTGGCCAAATAGTCCATAATCAACACTCTCACTATACCCATACAAGCAGTCATTGAATAATAAATGAATTAACTTTACTGGAGGGCGCTTACTGAAAACTGACCTAATCACACCAGTGTTGCACAGGCTTCAGTGCACGATGCTTCACTGACCATCAGTGGTCTGCCCCTATTTAGATTAATTGAAGAGATCCCACTGTCTTAATTATTTCCATGGTAAAATAAAAATAAAAGGTTTAATAAAACTCATTAGAGCTGCTGCCACATTTCCATTGAAGATAATTTGCGAGGGGTAACAGACAGGGGTCTGTGAATTCAAATACCTCATTACTTCTTGTAGATAAGAACCCAGCAGCAGTGCTCTGTGCTTTTCCATGCATACAGTCAGGAATCCATGCATACAGTCTGGATTCCATGCATACAGTTAGAATTCCATGCATACAGTCAGGATTCCATGCATTCGTCAGGATTCCATGTATGCAGTCAGGATTCCATGCATTAGTCAGAATTCCATGCATCCATCAGGATTCCATGTATGCAGTCAGGATTCCAAGCATACAGTCAGGATTCCATGTATGCAGTCAGGATTCCATTCATCCGTCAGAATTCCATGCATACAGTCAGGATTCCATGCATCCATCAGGATTCCATGTATGCAGTCAGGATTCCATGCATCCGTCAGAATTCCATGCATACAGTCAGGATTCTATGCATCCATCAGGATTCCATGTATGCATTCAGGATTCCATGCATACAGTCAGGAGTGAAACAGAGGGAAAAACAGTTTTCTTGTTTGATTAGCTTGTTTCAGTATAATACTGTGTAACAAACAATGTGAAAATGAAATGCCAAGGACAAACTGCAATGGCAAAGGATTCTGGGAGGAATCTTTAGGGTATAGAACAGAGCCGGCAGCCCACGGCATGGTTGTGAATGTTGGCAAGACATTTTGGCTGGCACAACGGCGATTGAACACAGCTGTCTGTTTGGCCTGTGTGTTCATATACATGCAGAAGGTCAAGTTGAGACTTGGGTGCCCAAAAATGTAGAGTAAATATAATATTTTTGGGGCTCAGTCATGGCATCAACAACTAAAGCTGACTTTTTCGGGAAGACTGGCCTGTTCTTTGTGCTATTTATGCCAACAATGTGGTTTGGCAAACCCCAAGCATTCAGTGTAATTTTGCAATGCAGGTCAGTTTCATAAATGGTTAGTAGTCTGTTCATCCCAGTTCATTTTAAAAATCGGTTTATAGAAATCCAAAGATCACTCTTTTATCATAGCATTGGTGCAGAATCCAGCTCAATAATCAAAACAGTAGAAACAGTAAAACAAACTTGCCACATTCTACCTTTAAACCTCAATAACATATTTAACTCTGAAAACAATCCGATTGAAAAGAAACAGGACCATTTGTATTAAATGATACGAAACAGTCTATTAAAGGACGTCCTCTTCTTTAGATCTCATGAATGGACCGGTAAGCAGCAACTGCAATCATTTGCCCTGGAGTGTATGAGTGTACAAAGCATTATTCTTTTGAGCATTTTGTAACTCATGGAAACTTTGCAACAAGTCAAGTTTAAATTAAGCATTTTGTGGATTTTGTCAAACAAGCACCAACGCCTCAAACTAAAATAATGAATGAACCCATTTTTGTACAAGCCACTAACCTCACATGGATATCTGTGAGAATGTGAGATTTATTTATAGATCTGTACAGAAACAATAAAGGCATTTCAACAGTTAACAGTGGTAATACCCTAGATATGCTAAGGTCGTGTTTTTATGCCACCTTTTTCAAATTCTTGGCTGGAGTTTCTAGAAAAACTAGATATATGCAAGGGTGTATTTGTTGTATTTTATAAGTTGCAAAGACAGTTATGAAATATGCAGGTCAAGTAATGATGGGGCAAAAGAGTGACACAAAGCAGTTGGTGAATAGACTGTAAAGGTTACTATGATTTTTCATCTCATCTTTTTATCTGTTACCATATGTTTACGTTTCAGGTGGAATGACATAAAACAAAAATAAAAAGAATACTGTTATGTTCATTATTCTTTTCATATTTTTTTGGTCTTCTACCACAACAGTTTAACACTGAAATATAGTTCCTTGGAGCCTATTTAGCACATTACATTCAATCATGTTGAATCTTCATATTTTGTAATTTAAATTGTTATTATGTCAGTGTAACCCTTATAAAAGTTTATCATTGTAAAAGCATAGCAGTGTGTAATACAGCACAGTGAAAGCATGGTAAAGAGGTATGGTAAAGCATCCATTTGTTGCAAATAAACTGAGTTTGGGGGAGGATAAAAGTCTTACAACTGTCACCACTATACTTTATTAAGAGTCCCGTCAAGCCTGTTCTAGTAAATCAACAACACACAGCCTTTATTGTGCAGAGTGACTCCCACTTGCTCAGTGAGCTGCAATAGAGCCAGCAAATTCAATTTGGTCTGTAGTGTTACTGGTGCAAATTTCATTAGCTTTACAGACCCATCCCTTTCATTTATTTTTCCCCTGATGTCAGTCCCTTCTCAAATCAAATTAAACTGATACCACAGCAGCAGCACACAGGACACCTTATCTGTAAATCACAGGTCAGTCGTCCCATACTCCATACTGTTAGCCAGGAGGATGCAGTGTATGGACCATGACATGGAAAGCACAGTGAGAGACGTTAAGAAGGTGTGCTCCTGGAAGAAACGTGTTCAACAACATTCAACAATATCTCCAAAAAACAGGCTTAGAAGCGGTGGAAAAATAAGAGCTTCCAGACCTGAACCAAGTGTGAGGCTGCTATCCGTAAAGCAGTGGAGCTAAAGCTGTCTTTTAAGGGCTAATAAAACATACTTTCAGGATATTTCAGATATAATGGAAAACTATTGTCCCCTAAGGTTTTGGCTCTAGATTATTCAAATGATCGCAATACTGTGGGAGCAGAAAAAAGGCCTTTTTTGCGCCAAGGTTATGAAAAATACAATGCAGGTCAGTCTGTTCTGTCGAATGCCAGGGAGCACCCAACTTTAAGGATTGTAATGACAACAGTAATTATATTTGCCAACGTCAAGTGTTTATATCAGTTAATCTAATAAACAGTATCAACTCATCACATCAATTACAGAAATACAGGAGTTATAGCTCAGCTGTCATTCTAATGACTGAATTGCGAACATTATAAAATGGTAACTAATGTGTAATTAAAGGTAGTTAACATACAAAAGCTGTATATATAATTTGGATGTAATGCAGTCTAGTGTTTGTATTTATTTGCATGCATTGTAACATATTATTCTATTTCTGAACATAACGTTAAAAGTTGGATACATCATCTCAAACCCCGCCATGTCATTATTTAGTGAACACAGCCATGCAAACACCCCAGTGTAATTACAATGTGTATTTAGGCCAATAGCTCAACTGCACATGCACGATGCATCATAGTTCAGTAATTCAGTTCTGAGACACAGCAGTCTCCCAAATGTCAACAGAGTTGTATTATCTAATTAATACCAAACAAAAACAAATGAGGAAAACAGACAGCAGGCAGGAGAAGAGGTTCAAAGGGACACAGTTATGGATAACCTGTGTTCAGTGCAATTGACTGGAGTGTTCAATAAAAGGCAATTTCAATTATAAAGTTTTAGCAAATGCATTTGTGATTGTTATGACGACATTGAAAAATAGTTTCTCAAAGTCAAAAGGTCCAAGAGCAAATATCTGCTTCAGATGCATATTAACAGGAGTTCCACAAAGCTAATTGGGATATAAGAGTAGGACACCAATGGATACATGTAACAGGTCTAGAATGGTATAGAAGTACGATAATGGCAACCTCCTCTTCAATTGCCAGTAGATTGGCTGGCCGTGAAAGTGTACAGATTTGTGGGGGAGGAATCCACGGTGATGGAGGATTTGAATATTGAACTCTTTACAACACACTGTTATTGTCTCCATTGTTTTCTAAAAGGCAAATAACACCAATTAGAATTCTAGACAACCAATGAAAATAATGATCTTAGTTTATTTACAACATGACATGCACTATGCTAACAGCAATTTGTAGTAAAAATCATTGTGAATCTCGCTAAATGTTTCCTAAGAGCAAACACAGTGAGAGCTGTGAAGGAGTCTGGGTAAGTAAGAGAGACAAGTTATATACTGGCCATAGGAAACAAGGTGGCATTAGGTGAGGTACTTTTTCCTGTAAGTGATTGGGGAAAGGCAACTTCATGCTGTGGCAGGATAAATAGTGGATAAATGGGTGTCAGTGATATATGAGATTTTCCTCTGGAAGTGAGAGAAAACCTGAGCACTCACAACTGATAGAAACGATTGACAGTTGTGTGCTATGGTGTCTGTTAGGACTTGAAAGTCGTTATCCATGTTGTGATATCCATCTTATATTGTATTTGTGTTATCTAAAAAATACTGACTGTCACATCAGGAGGTCTCCAGTGATCTTCCCCATCCATCATTGCAATGCAAGGCCACACAGATCAAGCCTGTTGTAAATACCACACAAGGAGCCAACTCAACATCATGTACCAGGTATATAATGTAGAGGGATTGTTCCATTTCACCCCAGGGTGTTGTGATGCTGTTCTACACCGTTGTCTCCTGTAGATATTTTTCTAAGTGTCCTGCATGTTCCATTGATATTAGTTCATGTAAAGTGCTAGGAATAGGTTGTGAAGAGTGTAGCAGTTGTATCTGCTGCCATGCGTGGTGCCCACCCCTCAGTCTATTATAGGACTGGTTTACAAGGAGCCTTGAAGGACTCCAAGCAGCAGGCATTAAACTTAATTTGTCTGCAACAAATGATCTGTTCTTAATCTCTCACAACATGAGCCCAAGTGATTTTATATCATTTAGTGTTGAAAATGAAAAATCTTTATCTTGTGGGATAAACTAATAGGTTCATTATCATTTCTTGGATCTCAGCTCTGAGGACATTCTGATGAAGGCAATACAACTTTTATTTTCTGAATGTGATTAACTTTCTACTTCTTATTATTATTATTTATTTCTTAGCAGACGCCCTTATCCAGGGCGACTTACAATTGTTACAAGATATCACATTATTTTTACATACAATTACATTCTTTTTTACATACAGTTACCCATTTATATAGTTGGGTTTTTACTGGAGCAATGTAGGTAAAGTACCTTGCTCAAGGGTACAGCAGCAGTGTCCCCCACCAGGGATTGAACCCACGACCCGCCGGTCAAGAGTCCAGAGCCCTAACCGGTAATAGTATACAATGAAACGCCAATGCCACATTTCCATTTGCACCAGCATCATACTGGGGCTGCAGTCAATTCCATCTCCAATCTACAATGCAACCGGATATTACACACAAGTCAAAGATCACCCGTATATATCACATTTTTTAAATTGTTATTTCTAAATTAATTTACCACCCGCCAATACTTTCTTCACAGTATAATCCTGGCATATTATTTTTTACAAACTGAGATTTAAATCTGTCATGTCCTTCGCATTGGAAGTTCATTAGGTAACTTTCACCATCAACGCTGGAGATACCGAGTTCCACAATCCTAAGTGGGGCTGACAGAGTCTCAATTAAAATCGATTTGATCTCGATCTGCTGCTTTTGGAAATGAATGAGAAATCAACTAATCACTGTTAAGGATTTGTCAAAATTCAAGGTCATCTTATCATATCCACAGATGTTATCTCTTGCAAAAAAGAAAATACAGCACAATTCTAAATCAATCAATCTTTATTTATATAGCACACAATAAAGACATCTCAGAGCGCTTTACATTAAATAAAATGTACATATACGAGAAAAACTATATACATAGATAAGAAAATACATTAATGATTAAATGCAATACAACCCATTTAATTTAAAGAAACAACACTTTTTATGTGCAGTACAGGTTTCTAGATGTTTGTAGGGGTTTGTTATTATATGAGTGCTGGGTGTTCTGGCTTGGCTCACCCTCTGCCTCATGCTCTCTTTCGACACTTGCCCCCAAGACTCAGTCCTGGGATCCCTCCTGTTTTCTGTCTACACCTGCTCCCTGGGTCCCCTCATCTCCTCCTATGGCTTCTCATATCATCTCTATGCTAATGATGCCCAGATCTTCCTCTCCTTTCCCCCCTCTGACCCTGACGTTTCCTCCCATATCTCAACCTGCCTCTCGGCAATCTCCTCCTGGATGCACTCTCATCATCTCAAACTCAACCTCTCTAAATCAGACCTCCTTTTCTTGGCCCCTCTTCCTCCCCCACCTCTGATCTCTCTATCTCCATTCCTCTTGAATCCACCACCCTCTCTCCCTCCTCATCCACCAAGAACCTCTGTGTCACCCTCGATCCCTCCCTCCTACTCTCAGCACATCTCTACTCTGGCATGCTCCTGTTGCTTTTTCCTCAGCAACATACGCAGAATTCGTCCCTTTCTCACCAACTACGCCACGCAGCTCCTAGTTCAGGCCCTGGTACTGTCCCGCCTTGACTACTGCAACTCCCTCCTGGCTGGCCTCCCTGCCTCTGCTATCCGTCCGGTCCAGCTCATCCAAAACTCTGCTACTTGCCTTGTCTTTTCCCTTCCTCATTTCTCCCATGCTACACCGCTGCTCCTTTCTCTGCACTGACTCCCTAATGCTGCTCGCATCCAATTCAAAACTCTTGTACTCACCTAAAAGATATCATCTGTTATTAAGCATGGACACCTCAGTCCTGTCTCTGTTATTAAGCATGGACACATCAGTCCTGGCATGAACACCCACTGCCATTTGACAATTGTGCCCAGTTTAGTTGGGGGTTTTCTGATTGAGACAACCCAGCCCATTCCACTTGTGAACCTGAGATACAAACCCAGAACTGGTGACAGGCAGGAGCTACTCGTGAATTAGCCTGCTGCACCACCTTGCCACCAGTTAGTATGTTTTTGTTTTTTTTTGTTTTTTTTACAGACAGCATCAAGCTTGTGCTAAACAGGGTCAGACAAAGGGCATTTCAAAACTGTGAAATATAAAAACAGGTTAGAAAGAGGAGAGTGAATGCCAGTGTACATATATGCATCACGTATTTATGTATTTAAAAACATGGAATGTGCTTTGAATCTCATCCTAGTTGTTAGTGCTTTTAACACATTATTAGGGGCTGATGTAAGGATAGGCGTAGTGCAAACAATTGTGGCTGCAAAATCCAAATTGCCTAGCGACCAGGCAATTATTTTGCACTGCAGCCTATGTAAGCTTAAGAGCAATGCAAATTACTCAACACACACAAATAATGAGCTGCAATCATGATAATGAGGGTTGCAATGAGTGCTGCCTGTGCATCGGAGTATTTAGCGGCCGCATTTACAGCCCAGAGGTGAGGTGAGTTAGGAGTACAGAGAGCAGTAGGCGCTGTATGAGATTCATGGAGCACGAAAATCAAACCAAGCAAAAAAATATGTCAGAGAAAGAGCAGCAAAGTCCTCTTGGTGCAAGGAAAAGAAAAGAAAAGTTTTCTGAGGAGGAGCTGAGAGTCCTTACGACTGAGGTCACTCAGCATGAAATGGAATTGTTTGGAAAAGCCTCAGCCAACGTCAGTTATGCTACCAAAGAGGCCATATGGTCCTCTATAGTGGAGAAAATCAATGCTGTCGGTGTTACCAGGAGGACAGTCAACCAGGTGATAAAAAGGTGGCAGGACCTGCAGCGGCGAACAAAAGAGAAACTTGCAAGACAGCACAGGCATGCAGCAGGAACAGGAGGAGGGCTGCCATCCACATCACAGCTGACCACTGGTGAGGACAATCCATCAACAACAGGTGACGGGTGTGCCGGGTGGAACTCTCCAGCATGCATCTCAAGGGGCAGGTCAGGTTAGTATGTTTTCTTTCAAATTTAACAGGAATATGTTAACCTCCAAGTGTAATGTAAATGAGATGTAATTACAGTAGGGAATAGTAAAAGAAGCGTGGCATTGTAACTTTATATATATATATATATATATATAATGTATATTGTAAACGATTGCACCAACTCGGGTTCGTTGCCCCTTTAAAAATACGACCCAGCACACAGGAACTTGATTTTAAGCGCGGTTGCGCTATTTTTAATAAACACAAACACAAAACAAAACCTAACTCCGTTTTGGAGTACTTACTACACAGGTTATTCCCTGCCTAACTTGCAGGACGGCTAAGCCGTTTACCTGACACCGAACAGAAATGCTAACACAGCACTTACTTTTTCTGACTGCTCGGAAGCAGAGCACCTCTCTTCTGCTTCCTTCCACTCAGCAGCCCTTAGCAGTCTAACCGCTCCTCTTAAATACCCTGCACCTGGTGCAGGGGATAATTGAATAATGAAACAATTAAACTAAACAATAAGACAATTAACAAAACAATAAAGCAACACAATCAAACAACAAGGTGCATTTTTTTTCTTTTTTTCTTCTTCAGGGAAGTTTTAACCCCCTCCCTGCTGTCTCACACAACACGCTGTCTTACATATCCCCCCCCCCTTGTCTTTTCAAGACACAGGCCACTCGACGGCCACCTCCTCCCCTAAAACACAACCACCCACCCTCGAGTCCATAAATGTCCTTTTTCGCCCTTTTCCACGGGTGGACTTGAGGGTGGATCGGTCCACGTCTCAGCCCAGCCAGGTAAGGACCGCGCACCGGCGACGAGGGGACCCAACGGTTCGACAGGGGCGACCAGAGCATAGGCCGGGGCACTGGAGGATGCAGCAGTGGACAGAGATATTCCCCTGGGAACCGGCGCAGCGATGTCCGATCACCCAGGGAAGTGAAGCAGCGAACAGGGGGAGCAACAGCGACGTCTGGCAGCAGCCCAGCGACGTCTGGGTGCTCGGGGAGAGCGGAGCAGGGAACCAGGGGCAGAGCTGTGGCCAGTGTTGCACACTCCTGGGCTCTAGGTCCAGCACAGGGAGGTCCGGGAAGACCGGCAGGGTGTCCAGGAGCAAGGGGCGAGGGACCGGACGCAGCGACGCCGGACTGGACCGCAGGGGTGGTGGTGGTCGGGGCTGTGGTGGAGGTATGCTCTTCGCCTCCCCTCTGGGCTCCGGAAGCGGCAGCTTCTCCTCTTTGGGCTCCGGAAGCGACGGCTCCTCTCCTTTGGGCTCCGGAAGCGGCGGCTCTTCCCCTTTGGGCTCCGGAAGCGGCGGCTCCTCCCCTCTGGGCTCCGGAAGCGGCGGCTCCTCCCCGCTGGGCTCCGGAAGCTGCGGCTCCTCCCCGCTGGGCTCCGGAAGCTGCGGCTCCTCCCCGCTGGGCTCCGGAAGCGGCGGCTTCTCCCCGCTGTGCTCTGGAAGCGGCGGTAGCAGCTCCTCCCTTTCTGGCTCGGGAGACTGCAGAGCTGCACTAGCCTGCTCCCACTCCTGGAGCAACCGCTCCAATTCGGTTGGCTCCCACTCCTGTCTGTTCAGTGGTGCCAACCCCATCTCTTTTCCCCATCTCTCAAGTTGCTCTCCCTGAGCAACGGCATTCTTCGTGATCTGCTCGATCAGGTACAACAAATCCATCTTCTGGGTCTTAGGGGCGCCCACACTTTCTGACACCAAATGTAAACGATTGCACCCACTCGGATTTGTTGCCCCTTTAAAAATACGACCCAGCACACAGGAACTTGATTTTAAGCGCGGTTGCGCTATTTTTAATAAACACAAAATAAACACAAACACAAAACAAAACCTAACTCCGTTTTGGAGTACTTACTACACAGGTTATTCCCTGCCTAACTTGCAGGACGGCTAAGCCGTTTACCTGACACCGAACACAAACGCTAACACAGCACTTACATTTTCTGACTGCTCGGAAGCAGAGCACCTCTCTTCTGCTTCCTTCTACTCAGCAGCCCTTAGCAGTCTAACCGCTCCTCTTAAATACCCTGCACCTGGTGCAGGGGATAATTGAATAATGAAACAATTAAACTAAACAATAAGACAATTAACAAAACAATAAAGCAACACAATCAAACAACAAGGTGCATTTTTTTTCTTTTTTTCTTCAGGGAAGTTTTAACCCCCTCCCTGCTGTCTCACACAACATGCTGTCTTACAATATATATATATATATATATATATATATATATATATATATATATATATATATATATATATATATATATATTGTAACACATCAGGGAGGGGGTTAGTGTCCTCCCTGAAGAAAACATGTGCGAATGCACATTTTGTTTAATTGTTTTATTGTTTATTTGTTAATTATCACCCGCACCTGAGCGGTATTGTAAATTAATGCCAGGCGCGGGGTATTTGAGACGTGCAGCTTGGCTGCACGGGGCTGCTGAGTAGAAGGAGACAGAAGACGTGCTCTGTTTCCGAGCAGCCCTAAGAGTAAGTGCTGTGTTTGTGTTAAACCTGTGTGGTTTGAGTTTTTATGACAGGTATACGGCTTAGCCGTCCTGCGAGCTAGTCAGGGACCTGCATAAAACGTGTAGTAAGTGCTCCAAATCGGAGTTAGGTGTTTGTTTATGTTTTGTTTATTTTTGTGTGTTTATTAAAAATTAGCGCAACCGCGCTTAAAAACTCCATTTCTTGTGTTGGGTCGTATTTTTAAAGGGGCAACGAACCCGTGTGAGTGCCGGGCCGTTACATATGGTGTCAGAGTGTGTGGGCGCCCCTACGACCCTAGAAATGGAAAGCATTGAAGAATTAATTGCAATGCTCAACCGCAATACTGCTGCTCAAATAGAGCAGACTGAGAGATGGGAGAGAGAGTTTGGGTGGCCCCCGTTAGAAGTAAAAGAACGGGAGCCGACAGAATTGGAGCTGCTGCTCCAAAAGTGGGAGCAGGCAGAAGAGGCGGTGCCGGCGAGAGAAACCGCGGAATCGCCTGCACCAGAGGAGCTGCGGCAGGGAGAACAGGAGGAAGAGACCGTCCCGGAGCCAGAGGAGGTGAGCACCGCACCTCCACCACAGCTCCAGCCCACAACACCGGAAGAGGATCCGGCGCTGGTCAGTGCGGTCCCTTGCCCCTTGCTCCTGGGCACCCTGCCGGTCTTCCTAGACCTCCCTGCGCTTGGCCTGGAGCCCAGGAGTCTGCACCATCGGCCACAGTTCTGCCCCTGGTTCCCTACTCCGCTCTCCCCAAGCACCCAGACGTCGCTGAGCTGCTGCCAGACGTCGCTAGTGCTCCCCCTGTTCGCCGCTAAGCTCCCCCTGGGTGATCGGACATCGCTGCGCCGGTCCCCAGGTGAAGATCTCTGCCCGCTGCTGCAGCCGCCTGTTCCCCGGCCGTCGCTTCGGTCGCCCCTGTCAGCCCGGTGGGGTCCCATGTCGCCGGTTCAAGGTCCCTTCCTGGACGCGCCGGAGGAACCGACCCACCCTCAAGCTCGCCCGTGCAAGAGGGCGAAAATTGACATTTGTGGACTCGAGGGTGGGTGGTTGTGTTTTAGGGGAGGGGGTGGCCTTGGAATGGCCGATCAGTGTTGCACACTTGAGGGGAAGGATGTGTAACACATCAGGGAGGGGGTTAGTGTCCTCCCTGAAGAAAACATGTGCGAATGCACATTTTGTTTAATTGTTTTATTGTTTATTTGTTAATTATCACCCGCACCTGAGCGGTATTGTAAATTAATGCCAGGCGCGGGGTATTTGAGACGTGCAGCTTGGCTGCACGGGGCTGCTGAGTAGAAGGAGACAGAAGACGTGCTCTGTTTCCGAGCAGCCCTAAGAGTAAGTGCTGTGTTTGTGTTAAACCTGTGTGGTTTGAGTTTTTATGACAGGTAAACGGCTTAGCCGTCCTGCGAGCTAGTCAGGGACCTGCATAAAACGTGTAGTAAGTGCTCCAAATCGGAGTTAGGTGTTTGTTTATGTTTTGTTTATTTTTGTGTGTTTATTAAAAATTAGCGCAACCGCGCTTAAAAACTCCATTTCTTGTGTTGGGTCGTATTTTTAAAGGGGCAACGAACCCGTGTGAGTGTCGGGCCGTTACAATATATATATATATATATATATATATATATATATATATATATATATATATATTGTAATATAGCGGGTTGTGAGAGACGGCAGGGAGGGGGTTAAAACCTCCCTGCAAAGAAAAACTTGTGAAAATGCACCTTTTTGTTTGATTTGTATTGCTTTATTGTTTCACTTAATTTGCTAATTGATTTGCTTATTGTTTAGTTTAATTGTTTTATTGTTAATTATCATCCGCACCTGGACGTTATTAAAAATTAGGTCCAGGTGCGGGATTTAAAAGGAGAGCAAGCAGTCTGCTCGAGGCGGCTGAGTAGAAGGAGGCAGAAGAGGTGCTCTGTCTCCGAGTAGCCAGAGAAAAAGTAAGTGCGGTGTCAAACCAGTGTGTGTGTTTAAGTTTGAGTTTTTTTTTTGAAAAGTCGGGAAAAACAGCTTAGCTGTCCCGTGTTAGGAAGGGTGTTCCTGTGTGTTAGGTAGTGCTCGTACAGAGCTAGGTGTTTATTTTGTGTATTTGTTTTATTTTTGTCTTTATTAAAAAATTAGCGCAACCGCGCAAGAAAATCCATTTCTGTGTGCTGGGTCGTATTTTTAAAGGGGCACGAACCCGAGTGAGTGCGAATTCTATTACTATATATATATATATATACACACACACAGTTGTAGTTATGCTATGATGCTATGTTAGTATTATCTACAAGGCGCTAGAAATTTCAATATGATAATGCGGAACCTAATTCTAGAAAAAAGTCTAGAAAATGCTGGATTGTAGGTGAACATTCTAATACAGAGTATAAAAGGGTTATGCATAGAATGATTGCTGTCATTACCAATAAGCCAATATGGTAAAAAGTAAAGAGCTATCTGAAGACCTTAGGCAAAAAAAATGTATTGTCATAAAACTGGAGAAGGATACAAGATTTCCAAGCATTGTGTATCTCAATTTTAACTATTGTTTCTATTATCAAGAAGTACAAGACTCATGGTACTGACACAACGCTCCCTCGGTCTGGAAGAAAGAAGGTTCTTTCACCAAGAACAAATAGAAGCGTTGTGAGGAAAGCCGTATCCACACTGGATGCGAATGATGTGAGCGAATAATTTAGAAGTTACTGCAGTCAGATGGGAGTACCCACACCAGCAGCGAGCGATGCGAGCGATGTCGCTTTGAGAAAATTTTGCATCGCTAAAATAGAACCTGTTTCTATTTTTTTTTTTTTACTAGAATGAAACGACTAATCAGAAGCAAGGTTAACACCCTTGACACACGTCAAACACACGCCTTAAAACATGTCATGCCTCAAAACAGAAAAGTTAATTTATGAGGTGCAGCAGTATCCATTATTATGTGATTGCAAATTGAACGACTACAAAGACATCCAGAAGAAAGACAGTGCCTGGGTGTCTTGCAGGTGGTGTATTTAGCAGCACCGAGACATTTTCTTTCCGATTATGCAAGGTGCATAAAAATAGGTTTATTAATGAGCAAAAATAAACCGGACCATACATGCAGTCTGTATATCCAGCATTTAAACGAAAAATGTGCACTTTTGCTGGCCTCTGAGATGTTCAATAACTGTGATCTATAGATTTCACAAGTCCAACGTTTATTTTACAACAGAGATGCGGAGGTCAGGGTGGTAACCTTTTATCAAAACGAGACCTTTTTTGTTATGGGACGGCCCATCTCTAGTATGTCTAATAGGAATGCAGGTTTGGGGTCATGTATTTATTTCCAGTATTTTGGATCGTTTCCAAGTTGTGTCTGGTGTGGATTGACATTCGGCAACTTTGCTCGCTTTGCTCGCGTCACTCCGTGAAGTGTGGATGCAGCTGAAGGTTAATAACAAACCGAGATTGACTGCCAAAGATATTGAAACTGAATTGGCTGCAAGTGGGACTGGGGTTTCAATTCCAACCATAGGTTGAATATTGCATGGTGAAGGGCTGTTTTTCCACTAATGGCACAGGGAATTTAGTTCCAGTATATGGTAAAATGGGTTCCATAGCATAACAAAAAATATTGGCCAATCTTTTGAAACCCTCCGCTACAAAACTTTGTTTAAAGCGCAACTGGATATTCCAACACAACAACGATCCAAAGCGCACATCAAAATCTACTTCAGAACGGTTAAAGAAGAATAAAATCAAGGTTCTGGAATGGAATAGTTCCGATCTAAATCCGATTGAGAATCTTTGGTATGAGTTGAAGAAGGTTGTGCACAAGAGAAGTCCTCAGAATTTGAATGAACTGGAACAATTCTGCATTGAATAATGGTCAAAAATCACTAAAGAATCATTCCAAAAGCTCATTTACAAATATCCTATCGTTTAAAAGAGGTTATTATTGCTAAAGGTGTCTCAACCAACTTTTAATTTAATTTTCCTTGTCAGGGTATGTATACGTTTGAATTAGCATTTTTTGAGTTTTGCAAAAAAATTGCTGAAATAAATAATTGTAAATCTATGTCTTGTAACTTTTTTCCTCATCCACAAAAGCAAAACTTGTGCAAAAGATTTTTTCTATAATTGTTTGTTTTTGAGAAATTTCTGGAAATTATAAATTTCCATTGGGGTATGTAAACATTTGACTACATTGTTGCATCTATAGCCAACAAGCTATAGATCCATTTCACCTGTTTGTGATCTCTTGGATGTCATGTACAAACTAGCATATACTGTTAACTGTGGCAATGACAATTAAAGAAACATCACAGAGGCTTAGCAATTGGAATGCGTAAATGCTACTTACCTTCAACTCCTCCAACTAGTCAGACATGTTTGCCTGTGAAGAATAAATTATAGCATGACTAGCGTTTACAACAAAAGGCAGAAAACCTGAATTAAGCAATCTCTAGCTAGGTTCGCAAATGCTCATCTACCTACCTGTGACATATGTGTTTGTATCTTTCGTAACAGAATCCCATGTGGAGGACCCACAAGAGACCAGAGAGGAGGCCCACCCTAACAGAGTTGAGGAAGAGGATGTGGAAAACATTGAATGCCCAGAGGAGGCTAAGACCATCTCCATCAACCTGGAACAGATGCCTTCACAGTTTGCAGCAAGACACATTCCCGAAACGCAGTCTTGCAAGGAAAGTACCATAACTGCAGTAGAGCAAGACCTTTTGGCTGCTCAACAACAGCAATGTTGCTTGATGGCAGAAAGTAACAACATTCAGCGCAAACTGGTCGGAGCGGTATCTCGCAATTATAGGTGTCTGAATGACCTGGCATCAAGCATTAGAGCCCAGATGGCTCTTACAGCTAGTACCCAGGACAGGATGGTACAGGTATTGGAGAGGCAGGAGCAGACATACCAACTGCTAGCCTTGCAGATCATGGGCAGCTCCTCTGCTGCATCAACGAGCTCCGAAGTAACGGGAGGATCTGCTGTGCCAAGCACAAGCTCCACACCTGCTAGGGGCAGAGCACGTAAAAGAGGTGGTTGTGGGAGACCAGCAGCCGAACTCTCTCCCCCAGCCAAACTTCGGGGAGACAAATAAGCTTTAGCCAGGCCATTGCTGTACTTTTTTTTAAGGCGGACACTGTGAATACCATATGGCCGTGATGTTTATGATATGTTTACACATGAGTTGTCCTTATGTTTTTGTTGTTATGTTATGTGAAGCCAGAGGCTATTTCTTTTCGTAAAACTTACCTTTCGCAACTGTAAATACAAAATCACCCACAAGTATGAGGAACGCCAGTAATGACTGCGTGTGTCTCTTCCGTTTGTAGATCGTCATTATAGAGCAATCGATAATATTGAAAGGTTCATGTTAGTGGTCATCAGAAATTAGTGACGGCAAATTAAGTCACAGGTGTCATCATTAGCCACTTAGAGCTCTGTGTTCAATGTATCCACAGTCAACATTCAGAAATACAAAACATAGGTACAGATCATGTACAGTATAATGGATAACAGCCATGTTGTTCAACATGTCTTTACTTTTCGTCATACTTCCAAGTAAACACATTCTCTATCAGACGGCTCTGGAGCCTGCACCCTTCCTGGCTTGCTTGCGGTTCTTCAATTGGTTCCTGTGGCTCAGCAGGTGCTGGTACTTGGTGTGCCTCATCATCCAAATCAGCTGGCATGCCCCAATGCATAGCCAGATTGTGTAGCCTGCTACACACCACAATCATTTTACAGACCATTTCAGGTGCACAGATGAGGGCGCCCCCAACATGGTCCAGGCAGCGAATCCAACTCTTCAGGGTGCCAAAAGTTCTCTCGATGACATGTTACTGTGCCTTTTGTCTTGCTTGTCCTGCTATGACTGTTTCTCACATCCCTGTTCTGTCCTCCCGTCCTCATCCTCTGCCCTCCCTCCACTGCTGCTCCTCAAACCCCTCTAACCTAATTTCTCTGCCTCTCCCCCCCTCCCGCACACTCTCTGATGCACTCTGGAACTGTCACTCTCCTGCTAACAAAACTGATTTCATAACTGCCTTTGCCTCCCACCTCTCGCTCGATTTCCTTGCTCTCACTGAAACCTGGCTGTCCCCTGATAACACTGTTACACCTGCTGCCCTGTCCTCTCTCTACGTCCTGTCCCATACCCTGCGTCTCACTGGACGGGGAGGTGGGACGGGTCTTCTCCTCTCTCCCTCCTTAGTCTTTTCTGTCCCCTCCGATCTCACCTCACTCTCTGTCAATACCTTTGAATTTCATGCAGTCCAACTAACCTCTCCCTGTCAACTCCTGCTCATTGTTCTGTACCGCCACCCTGGGCCTCTCACTCACTTTCTGGATGAACTCGACTATCTACTCTCCTCCCTCCCCTCTCTGTCTACTCCGACTGTCCTGTTGGGTGACTTCAACATCCATCTCTCCAGCCCCAGCCACTCTGCTGGATTCCTCCCTCTCCTTCACTCCTTCGACTTCTGTCTCTCTCCGTCCCCTCCTACCCACAAAGCTGGCCGTCAACTGGACCTCACCTTCTCCAGGGCCTGCTGCCCCTCAACCCTCTCTGTCACCCCCCCTGGACCTCTCTGATCACTATTTCATCTCTTTTTCTCTGTCTCTCCCTGCTCCTCCTACCCCCACTGTCACCTCTCGCCGTAACCTCCGATCTCTCTCCCCCTCTGTCCTTGCCTCCACTGCTCTCTCTCACCTCCCTCCTATCGACTCCTTTTCACAACGCTCCGTAGACTCTGCTACCTCCACCCTCTTCTCCTCACTCACCTCCTCCCTCAACTCCCTCTGTCCCCTCACCTCCCGACCTGCTCGCCCCTCCCCTCCCCATCCCTGGCTCCGCTCGGCAAGAATCACACTGCGATCTGCTGAAAAGAAATGGAAGAGAACCAAACTCCCTGCTGCCCTAGACCTTTACCGCACTCTCCTCTCCTCCTTCTCCTCTACTCTCTCCTCTGCTAAATGTGCTTATTTCCAATCTGTAATCCAAGCCTCCACTAACAACCCACGTAAACTATTCTCTACCTTCTCCTCCCTCCTAAACCCTCCCCCCTTCTCCTCCCTCCTCTATCTCCCCTGATGACTTTGCCTCCTTCTTCTCTTCTAAAATCTCAGATATCCGCAAACTCTTTAACACCTCCCCCACACCCCCTCCTGCTCCAACCCCTACACCCACTACATCCCCTACTAACTCGCCCTCCTTCTCCACCTTCTTGCCCCTCTCAGACTCTGACCTCTCCTCCCTGCTCCAGGGTCACAAACCCACCACATGTGCCTTGGACCCCCTCCCCACTCACCTCTTTCAAGCTGCTGCTCCTGCTCTACTCCCCTTCATCTCCTCCCTCCTCAACACCTCTCTACTTTCTGGTATCTTTCCCTCTGCCTTCAAAAAAGCCTCGATCACTCCCCTCCTCAAAAAACCTACCCTCGACCCCACCTCCCTCCAGAGCTACCATCCTGTCTCCCTCCTACCCTTCCTCTCCAAAACCCTCGAGCGGACTATTCACCGCCAGCTCTCTGCTTTCCTGTCCAACCACTCTCTGCTTGACCCTCTCCAATCTGGCTTCCGCTCTGCTCACTCCACTGAAACCGCCCTCCTGTCTGTCACCAACTCACTTAACCCTTTGCAGTCTATTTATTAACTGCGCGTCAGGCACGCCAGGTCTAATTAATTTTCACACGTGCAGTTAATTTTATACGCGCTGTTTAAAAGTATTTTTTTTCACAGTCAAACGGGTTTAAATGGCCCTGCATATCAACAAAGCACTCATTAGGCATCTCCAGCCCCGCCCCACCCTTTCGTTTGCCATAGCGTTCACCTATGTAAGAAATAAATAATAATAATAATAATAATAGTCGTACATACCGATCGATCATCTCCGGATCACTCGTTATATCACCAAACTCCTCAATAATGCGATCCAAGTCATTATTTTATTACTATAACATCTGAAAAAAGCTCTGCAAATGTCCATGATAGTCTCTGTGCGATGACGCACTCAGCCAGCTTGTTTACTATGAACGCCCCGTTATCTGATACCTGATACCATGTATGACTAATCATGAGATACGCCTTTTTTTTTTCGACTTGTCTCGGCTCCTGTCGCTCCCACTCGGCAATTGAATGGTTTTCTCAGCTTTTTCCGGAGAAAAAACGACTAAACACCCGTTTATTGCGTTGCTATAATGATGTCGGACCCAGTCCGACAAAGGACCTGTGAGGAATAATTGCAATGTCCGACAATGGACCGCAAAGGGTTAAGTGTGCCCGAGCTGCCTCTCTCTCCTCTATCCTAATTCTCTTTGACCTCTCTGCTGCCTTTGACACTGTTGATCACTCTATTCTACTATCATCTCTTGCTGACCTGGGGATCTCTGGCACTGCTCTGGCCTGGTTCTCCTCCTACCTCTCCAACCGCACTTACTAGGTAACCTGGCGTGGAGCAATCTCCACACCTCACCCTCTCTTAACTGGAGTCTCCCAAGGGTCAGTCTTGGGTCCTCTCCTGTTCTCTCTCTACACCCGCTCCCTGGGCCCCCTCATTGCATCCTATGTTTTCTCATACCATTTCTATGCTGATGATGCTCAGCACCTTCCCCACCTCTGACTCCACCATCTCCTCCCGTATCTCTACCTGTCTGTCTGCTATTTCCTCCTGGATGCACTCGCATCACCTCAAACTCAACCTCTCTAAATCTGACCTCCTTTTCTTTCCGTCCTCCTCCCCCTCCTCTGATCTCTCTATCTCTGTTCCTCTGGAATCTACCACACTCTCTCCCTCTTCCTCCGCTAAGAACCTTGGAGTCACCCTGGACCCCTGCCTCTCTTATTCCCAGCACATCTCCACTCTGGCACGCACTTGCCAATTCTTCCTGAGCAACATCCGAAGAATCCAACCCTTCCTCACCAAGTATGCTACCCAGCTCCTGGTCCAGGCCCTGGTGCTCTCCCGCCTAGACTACTGCAACTCCCTCCTGGCTGGCCTCCCTGCGTCCGCCACCCGTCCGCTCCAGCTCATCCAGAACTCTGCTGCCCGCCTGGTGTTCTCTCTGCCTCGCTTCGCCTACGTTACTCCACTACTCCGCTCGCTCCACTGGCTCCCGATCACCGCTCGCATCCAGTTCAAGACTCTTGTACTAGCCTACAGATGCCTTGACCAGACTGCACCCAGCTACCTCCAGACCCTCATCTCTCCCTACACCCCCACTCGACCTCTCCGCTCCGCCTGCACTAGAAGACTGGCTCTACCTCCGCTACGCTCCCCTGCCTCCAGAGCCCGCTCCTTCTCCACCCTTGCTCCGCAGTGGTGGAATGACCTTCCTACAGATGTCAGGACTGCCCAGTCCCTGACCACATTCCGGCACCTCCTTAAGACTCACCTCTTCAAACAGCACCTGTAGAGCTCCTCTGTTTGTATCCTGGGACACTATCACCCTTCATTTAAATGTGCTTTATTTTGCTCTTATCTGCCTCCTATTTTACTGCATTTAATCCTCTACTTCAGAATACTGTAATCTGCCAAGTGTTTAACCTGTAGTATTTTGTATTTAATCATATCCTGATATAACTATCACTATTTAATCATATCCTGATGCAACTATCACTATTATCTGCTGTATTATTGAATTGTGGTTTGTCACACTTGAACAAAAGTTATTGTATTTCTTGCTCTTATTGTATTACTTGTATTGTAACACTTGAAATGTATTTGCTTACGATTGTAAGTCGCCCTGGATAAGGGCGTCTGCTAAGAAATAAATAATAATAATAATAATAATAATAATAATAATAATAATAATAAATGTTGCGTTGCTACATGGGCATGGTTGTAGTGAACTTGAGCTTCGGTTTCTGCATTGCTCAATAGTGTCATCACCCAGGGTTGCAGGTTATAGGCACTACACCCTAATGTGTGGAGTAGTGGTTAGGGCTCTGGACTCTTGACCAGAGGGTTGTGGGTTCAATCCCAGGTGGGGACACTGCTGCTGTACCCTTGAGCAAGGTACTTTACCTAAATTGCTCCAGTAAAAACCCAACTGTATAAATGGGTAATTGTATGTAAAAATAATGTGTAAAAAAATAATGTAATTGTATGTAAACAATAATGTGATATCTTGTAACAATTGTAAGTCACCCTGGATAAGGGCGTCTGCTAAATAAATAATAATAATAACATAGAAAATGGTGTCTTATTATGTTATAATTAGGAACAATGCGAAAATTACATTTTTGGGGAGTCCATCGCAAAAAACGCCTATAAAATAATGCATTTAAATTTTGCATTATAAAAGATGTATATACATGTTTTTATTTTGTCTTCTAAAATCAGTTTTTAATGTTTTGGTGCATTTTGAAAACTGTTTCCTTAAGATACGCTTTGATTAAATGCAAATTAAATACTAAAATAAAGAATTTGTTTTAGTAAAGAAACTTTACTCAATAAGGTAGATAATTAATAATAAAACATCACAAGCTTTCCGTCGAGGGTATTAAACAGTTCTTTGCAGATTTCTTAGGGGCTAAGTGTTGCTGGTGGACAGGTTAATGGTTACACTGGTTTACCAGATGTACCTGCGGTTAGACATGATTCAGAGTTCAATTGAGGCCTCAGTGGTTCTTTAAACATATTCAGTTTAAAAAGAATCAGGATGTGATGACTGAAACAGAAAATGACACACAGTGAATCTAAACAACGTTGGATTAAAAGTATAAAAACTTTATTGCAACACAGACTTAACATTTAGTTGCACCTTCTTGCAATTTTATCTACAGACATACCAAAGTTATTTGTTTTTGCTTTGCTTGCTCTTCGGAGACATACATACATTTTTGATAAAAAAAATGAAACCTTGAAAACCAAATGTTTTTCACTGATGGTTAACTTAACTCAAGCTAGAATTTGCACACATGAATAACATGGTGTGATTTTTCCTCTAGTTTTCACCCAAGATGATGAGGCCTTCCAAGAGTCAATGATCTGTCACAGAGACGATCAGCCCAAGGGTGGTGGTACTGGAATACGGTCCTTGACACTTTTAACCACCCATTTAACCCAACTATCTAAACAAGCGGCTTAAAGGAATGAGCTATGGAGATAGGTTGAAGGAACGTGAATTAGGGGGGACTTCATAATGTCTTTAATCTTAAACGGAGTTGATAAAGTTTCCTTAACCCAGTAAGTACCAAATACATTTTTCTTCGAAAAAATCAGAATACAGGCTGTATTTATGAAATTTGATACATTCTAAATCAATATTTCATCACAGAAAAAAAATTTGGCTACTTTTTCTCGTGCGTTACCAGTTGTGCTCAATGCATTTTTGAGGCGAACACAAAGTAGCATGTACTTACAAGTCTTAAAAACAAATTTCTATGACATTTCCGGTTTCCCCAACGTGTTGGGAGCACTAGACTGCACACATGTGCCGGTAACCTCTCCAGCTCATTCTGAGCATTTGTATAGGAATAGAAAACCCACCTACTCTATTAATGTGCAGATGGTTTGTAATTGTGCACAATTTAGCACTGCACCACTGACTAAAATAAAAACTGACAGTATAAATTTGGCTTATAGGCTACTCATAATAATGCAGATTAGTGGTATAATGCAAAATGTGTTGCTGTTCCCTTGAAATTCGTATTAACGAGAATTGATTGTATCATAACTTGTCAATGCGGCACCATGATCTATTTTGTCTAAGCTAAAAATAATAATTCAGGGAATATTTTACCTGACAGATCTTTATTTTCACTGTCAACAGACCATGCTTCAATGCGGGTTCATTTCAAACTCTGTCCACACTGTCTTTAAACAGAACCTTGAGCTCAGCCTATCAGTTTACAGCCTCTCTGTTGTTTCCTGCCATCACCAGTGTTAATGAAGGGGCTACAGGCTGCTTGGATGAGTTATTATTATTATTATTTATTTCTTAGCAGACGCCCTTATCCAGGGCGACTTACAATTGTTACAAGATATCACATTATACAGATATCACATTATTTTACATACAATTACCCATTTATACAGTTGGGTTTTTACTGGAGCAATCTAGGTAAAGTACCTTGCTCAAGGGTACAACAGCAGCGTCCCCCACTGGGGATTGAACCCACAACCCTCCGGTCAAGAGTCCAAAGCCCTAACCACTACTCCACACTACTGCCCTTAACTCAAGCTAGAATGCTGGATGAGTCAGACCCAGGCGCTGACATTTCTTGACTAAACTCCTTCGCAAGGAAATCGGTCCAAATCAAAACAACAATTATTTCAGACATTTTTAAGTTGTATAAAACACTTATTGGTGGCAGTATTGTTTGAACTACCGAAGCGCATTTCATTTGAATGTTACCATCCTCTCCCAGCCTCTACTCCCTTCCCTCCATTCCATCATCCTCAAAAACTAGGATTTAGCATTTATATATCGTATACATGTTATTTATACACTTATTTTTTTACCATACCGACACCTTTTTTTATTAGAAAAACACTGCAGGGCTGTCTACTTCTTCCCACTCTTGGCTGATTGTGTGTCTCGCGCACGCGCTCCTTTAATCCACGGTTCACTCGGGTTCACTCCCAGCGCATGCACGGACACGCCAAAGTCAGGATTTATGGCAGGGAGATGTAAAAATAATGGTGCCTTTCTCATTCTCATTATTTTTTGCATTGGGGCCTAACCTGCAGGTGTGCCAGAGCCAATGCAACTCAACAGATTGAACATTTGGCTGCACCAATGCCATACACCTTTTTCAACATTTCATCTGTTTAACTTACAATACTTAACTATGTTTTACCATGCTTTCACTTTCTTTGGGCTAGCATATTAAAAAAAAAACATGGCAAACCATGCTAAATGCATTGTATAACCTTGAGAAAAGCATGGGAAAACTGCAAAAATCCTGTGGTGAACTGTTATTAGGGGTAGACTGCAGATGAAACTGGAACTATCTTTGACAACACCAAGAGCTAGTTTTCTCCATTGCACTGCTACAGTATGCCATCTTTATATTAAATTGTCAGCAACAAGACATTCAGTATCAGCGCTATTCCCAATGAATAATGCCAAGGAGCAATCTAATCAGCGTCATTCACAAATTGAGCAGAGCATTGAAAACATTTTTTTACAGATAAAATTGTGTTTGTAGCAATGTATCAGCTTGCTGGATCACAATATAATGATAATGACAAGAAATGTGCAGAGATGGCAATTTGACATGTCAAAAGCAAGTGAAGTACAAGTAATGTAACATGTTTGGGAAAGCTTTCCTACGCAAAGCTCTGCAGTGTGAATGACACGGTGAAGATCCTGGGGATGTTAAAGCAGGGGATTGTACCTGGAACAGGCCAGCTGATGGGCAAGCAGGCAGGCAAAAGCAGGAGTCACACGAGCAAGTTTTAGATTTCAGAGAAAAAAAAAACAATGAAACACTGACAGCTGTCAGGCTTTAAGACTGGGAAGTCACAGCTTTATCAATGCTGGCACAGCTCTTTATTCAACCTGTCCCTACAGCCTACCACCCATAACCAGACTTTCTTCAGCCTATTATAAACACTTCTGCATCATTTTGAACAATTTGAACAATTAACAATTAATTGATTCAGGAGTTCCCAGGAGGCAGAGCACAATTGGCCAAGCACTGCCCCGGCAGGGTAGAGGTTAGGTCGGCTGGGGAGTCCTTGGCTCACCAACGACCCCTGTGGTTGGCTGGGCACCTGCAGGCCTGCCTGTATGCAATTGAGAACTGCGTGGTCCTCCGACGGTGTAAGTTCTGAATATGGCTGCACTGCGGGCTTGCAGAGCAAAAAAAAGCAGACGGCTGACGGCACTCGTTTCGGAGGACGCGAGTGCTTGTCTTCATCTCTCCGTTAGTTCGAGGGTTGCAGCGGTGAGCCAGGCTGACTAATAATTGGACATTCCTTAATGCGGTAGGCGATGTGTAAGTCATGGATTGGAGGATTCGTGATTGCACTCGCTACTGAAGGGGGCATGACTGGGGGTATATCAGGGTATGTGGCAAAGCAATCCGTTCCTTTGTTATGGTTATGAAAGGACCAGTGAAGAAGTATTGTGTTATAAAGAAACTGTGAGTTTTTGTGTGTTTTGTTTCTCTATTATTATTTGTTGTTTATAGAAGGCTAAGAGCCATGAGCTTTCACTAAATAACCAGCAATTAAACCCGGAAGTCTGAAGTATGTACTGTACGTTTTGTACTCTGAAGTAACATTTAACCCTCATAAGGACACATCGGAAAACTGACATTCCTGGTATCCAACTGGACCCCAGCAATAAGACAACATAGAACTAACAACTGGAGTAAATGAATGAATGGACATGAACACTTTATTTTGCCTTTCCTTAACTTCTAGCCATCGTTTGGTATAATGTGTTGTTTCTGCTATGCAAAATGGATAAGGCGCCCAATGCGCACAGCTGTTTCCTAGCAAGTGAAGGCACCACTGTATTCTGGATGCTATGGTCTATTCTAGGAGTATGTCACAGGCACGTGAGATATCATTGGAAAGCCCCAAGCCTCCTCTTTCATTTGACATATTGACTGTCATCACAGCACTGGAGCACTGAATGGGGAGGGTGGTAGAAAGTACGCATACGGGCATGCCTGACATCAATGGAAAGCGCAAAGCCTGCACTTTTAAATGATGTTCAAACCGGAACGCTATCTGTTGAAGCGACCGAGTAATAGGCAACAAACTTAGGAGCTGACTCATGTCACATGACTCAAGCCTTTGCTGTAGTTTTACTTAGGAGCATCTGTTCAGGATATATGATACATCATTGGAAAGCTCTAAGGATATATGATACATCGTTGGAAAGCTCTAATTCTGTACTTTCAAACCAGGAATCTAGCTATTACAGTGCCTGAGATATTCACGAGAGAAGGTCGGGCCATCAATACACTATGCCTGTGGTCCATACGGATCCCAAACCTAAAACAATTTGGGAATTTCAACTAGGCTACCAGGACTAGAATTATCCTTTGCATAGTGTAACAGGATGGGTGCCTGACAACTACCTAAAAGGAAACAAAAATCAAGTAACTAGATCCACATAATAACTGATACTAAAGCACCATGGGGTTCGATTGGATCCCAAGTTACCTTATGAGGGTTAAACTTGCCATCAGTCAAAAGCAATAGTCATTATAGTATTGTACTATTTAAACGCTATCGTGTATGTTGATGTAGCTAAAACTACATTATTTGGTGACCTTTCCGTGAATTCTTGTTTTTTTGCCGCACCTCGTCCACACTCATGCGCCACTTGCCGCACCAAGTGGCGCATCCAGCAAAGGCTCTCCGCGTGGAGTGCAGGATGCGCTCTATAGTCTGGACGTCGCCGGTTCGAGTCCAGGCTATTCCACAGCCGACCGTGGACGGGAGCCCCAAGGGGGCGGTGCACAATTGGCCGAGCGTCGCCTGGGGGGAGGGAGGGTTAGGTCGGCCAGGGTGTCCTCGGCTCACCGCACACCAGCGACCCCTGTAGTCTGGCCAGGCACCTGCGGGATTGCCTGTAAGATACCCGAGAGCTGCGTTCTCCTCCGACGCTGTAGCTCTTGGGTGGCTGCATGGTGAGTCTGCAGTGTGAAAAAAAGCGGTCGGCTGACGGCACACGCTTCGGAGGACAGTGTGTGTTCGTCTTCACCCTCCCGAGTCAGCGCAGGGGTTGTAGCGGTGAGCTGAGCTTAAAATATAATTGGCCATTCTAAATTGGGAGAAAATAATAAAAATAATTGGCAACGACTAAATAAAAAAAAAAATAAAAAAGTACTAAAAATTACCATGCCAAAATCGTAGCCTTAGTTATGACTAATGCTCTGCTAAATGTAATTTGTGACATAATCTAGTCCTGGTACACATTTAAAGGATAAGAGTATGTTTGTCACTTGCAGAAGTGGTCACTCAAACATTATTTCACAATCCACACTACAGTATGTTCTGTCAATCACATGTGTGCTCAGTGTTAAAGTGTGTTTTGCTGTACCTATGGGTGCCTGTGACCATCAAAAGAAACACATCATAGTTGAACCACAACAGTAATTGCAGGTTCATCATGCCACGTTAGAAACTTAAATGAGTAAGTGACCTGATCAAGAGTCATTTCCATACTGTGTGTTGTATTGCTAAATTGAGATAATGCGGCACTGCGGGAGTAAATATGGTACTCCATTAGCACAATGTATTAGGAACCCCTGGTGCACTGTGCAGTCAACTGAGAAGTTCTGAACAAGCATATCAGGCTTTCCTATAATTCCACAATAATGCATGATTGGAATTCATTTCACTTCTGTATAGCAATTACTCTTTAGCATTCCAACTGTTATTGTGCTGTGGTATCCTTTAGATACTCCATATGCATTTAAACACCTTGAACACAGTATTCTGGTAGCTGTTATAGTTGCAGATGTACTTGAAGCCAGCATCGGGTGTGTGGGGATGACAGAGGAATGACAATGCCACTGGAGCAGTGAGACGCTCACAGTCCTTCAGAAGCGCACCTCAATCCTGACCTAACCCCCCCGGCTTTCAGACACGCCCCCCCCCACCCCCTCCTGTTTGACTTATTTTTCTTAATTTAGTGTGGTAACTAGTTCTATTCATTCAAGCTACCTCACTGAGCACAGCTTCTTTTCTGACAGTGATAGACATGTATGTGTGACAGAGATCGAATGAGTCTTAGTGTTAGATCTCCCTCTCGATCTGTGAGAGCACGGTATACGAGGAACAGAGTACCCTTAATGAAATGGCACGACAATTTATTCCGTAGGGTAGATGGAAGTCGGTCAGTTCGGAAGGGGGCGGAGCCATGGCACCCGAGCTCAGTGACCCAGACGGTAAGCGGCGTGGCATCCGAGGACTGGAGGAGCGGATGCGCTCGTTAACCTCGGGGTCATGGGCGAGGGTATAAATAGGGGGCATGGCTTGAGTGATCTGTTCCTTTGCAGATGGTTAAACCAAATAACCTAGAAGGAGCCCGTCTTGTTTGTGCTAAAAACCGTGAGTGATTGCTTGTCTGTGTATTTACACTGTTTGTCTTGTGTGTCGTTTCTCACAAAGATTACTGAGCACGATCCGGAGCTGCAGCCGCCGGCCAGCGAAAAACCCGGACTTCACCACGCACCTTTTCACTACAGGAACTGTCTTTTGTTTGCACCTTTAGCACTTTAATCACGCACTGTCTTTGTGTTTGTGTTTAGTGTGGGTGTCTGAACGGGACTTTGGGGTTGCGGGTCAAACCCGTAGGATTTACAAATAGAAGTGATACACGCCGCTGTATCACTTCCAGCACTATTATTATTTGCAGGTTTTGCCTTAAGGCTCTGGACATTTATTAAATTAAATAAACACCCTTGCACCTGTACCAACGTTGTCTGTGTGATTCTTCTGCACTGCACTCACCTGCACGTCATTACCACTTTGCCACACGTGGTTGTCAGAAGTGAGGATGGACTACGCAACACTGTCGGCGCTGCTGGAGCAGCTGGACAGCAGACGGGAGGTGGAGGAAAGACGGAGAGAGGAGAGGTACACCGCGCTGATCGAGAGGGTCGGGCTGGCAATACCTCCCACAGCATCAGCAGAACGCGGCTTCATAGCGCCCAAAGCAAGGACGCATAAAATGACGGCGGATGATGATCCAGAAGCATACCTGGTGGCATTTGAGCGGCTGGCTACCACCGCGTCATGGCCCCGACAGTTCTGGGCAAGCCAGCTGGGACCCTGCCTGATTGGGGAAGCGCAGGCAGCCTACCAGGCGATGGGGGATGATGACGCCGCTCAATATGACCTGGTAAAACTGGCTATTCTCCGCCGTCTTAACATTACGGAGGAAACGCACCGAGTGAGGTTCAGGGAGTACAGGAGGTCCCCGAACGTACGCCCCAGGGTGGTCGCGCAGAAGCTCTGTGACCACATGATACACTGGCTCACCCCGGCGCTAAAAACAACTGCCCAGATGGGGGAGGCCATCGTTATTGAGCAGTTTTGTCATGTGGTCGGCGCCGAGACCCAAGGATGGATACGGCGCCACAACCCCGACACCCTGGAACAGGCAGTCAAGCTCGCTGAGGACTTCGAGGACTCCCTGGTATCCGCCCAGACCGGGCTACTCACCCCGCTACCTCAACGGAGCAGCCGAGCCCCACCTCCTCTCTCTGCTCCATCAGCCCCACCACCAGGACCGGGTCAACGACCTCCGAGAGCACCAACCCCAATGGGCGACCTTGCCTCCTCTTCATGGAGACCAAGGTTGGCCCCCAGCTGGGGTAGAGGTGCTGCCCCTGCCCCGTTGCCATACCAGCAGCGGGACAGACCATTTAATACTGTGCCCTCCTTTCCCCCTACCTGTTTTAGGTGCCGCCAGCCGGGACATCAGGCTAGGTCATGCCCATCTGCGATGGAGTGTGACGTGGCCGTCTGTAATCTGGCATCTGAAGCGGGTAAGCGAGGGAAAAATGGTCGGGAGGGGCCTTGTATTGTTAAGGTGATTTTTGGAAATGTGAAGACCCATGCATTAGTGGACACAGGGTGTGGTCAGACCTTAATTAGAGCATCTCTCTTGGGCGGTATGGTGTGGCAGCCACAAGGTCAGGTGGCGATCTCCTGTATCCATGGAGACACGGCAACATACCCCACAGTAAAAGCATATTTATCGGTCGGTCCGATGAAACGTTCCCTGGTAGTTGGGGTAGCGGAAAGGTTACCACATCCCATTATTCTGGGTCGGGACTGGCCCAACTATAAAGATTTATTGAAATTAAGGGCAGTCCCGGCCATACACGCAAATGTGGCAGAAAAAGTAGAAGGGGAAATGATTGGTAATGTTTTTCCCTTTCAAGCGGAAATGTTCTCTCCTCTGTTCCGGCTGAAAAAAACAAACAAAGAGAGAAGGCTGCGGAAATGGGAGGGAGCGTTAATGAGACAAGGCTGGGGGCTGGTGGGAGCCTGTTATAACGGTGAAAAACGTCAGTCGAAGGGGATCGGAACGCAGTGTGACCGAGAGGGCGAGGTTACTGGGCCATCAAGGGCAGATGTTACTCCCGCCCCGCTCAATATACCGGACATGTGGCACTCGAATGTGAACCTAGTGTGGGAGCAGGACAATGACCCATCACTGGTGCACATTCGGGGACAGGTCCGGTCCATTGAAGGTAAGGATGTTGAAGGCGCTGGGGCACTAGTATTTCCACACTTCATTATCAAGGGGCAATTACTATATAGGGTAAACCTGGCCGCGGGCACAGGACATCCTGTAACACAATTATTGGTTCCCCCGTCTTGTCGGCTGGAGGTCATGAGGCTGGCGCATGATATCCCTTTTGCGGGGCACCTCGGAGTTGACAAGACAAGGGAACGGATATTGGCTCGATTCTTTTGGCCAGGTCTTTATAAGGAAGTGTCGAAATATGTAGCCACATGCCCAGACTGCCAGAGAGTAGCGCCGGGTCGAGTGCGCCCCGCCCCTTTGGTCCCACTGCCGATTATTTCCACCCCCTTTGAACGCATCGCAGTGGACATAGTCGGCCCTTTGCTACCTTCTGACTCCGGGTATACGCATATATTAGTGGTGGTAGATTACGCAACGAGATACCCAGAGGCAGTTCCATTGAGGTCCACTAGTGCTGCTGCGATAGCCAAAGAACTAGTGCAGATTATGGCAAGAGTAGGGATCCCCAACGAGATATTGACTGATCATGGAACTAATTTCTTGTCAAATACGCTACAGCAGTGTGGCGGAGTGTCCCGCCCCTATTTATTATTATTTGTATTTTTGTTTGCGGCGCGGGTAAAAGCGCCGCGTCTTTTGTTATTATATTTAAAAACCCCGTGAGGATGCATGGCTGATCAGCTACTGATTATTTAACTAGCTGACAGTCATGCATCCTTACCAAACGCGTGCAGACTCTGGCCGGGGGATAATAAGATAATTACCAACTAGTTAAATCCCTCGGCCAGAGTATATAAACCAGCAGCACTCTGCACTCGGGGTTGAGAGTGTAGAGGAGAGTACGGGAGAGCGGAGAGAGAAAAAGCAACATTAACAAAACAATTGCTAAGACGTGCTGGATTTCCCAGCACATCACTTACTTGTTTGTTTGTTCATTCGTTTGGCCCTTGTGCCCTTTTGTTTTGTGTTGTGTTAATTTGTTTAATATTTTGTTTATTAAATACGCTGAGTGCACTAACACTCAGCTTCAACCGCCCATCCACTGTTTGGTTTGAGTTACTTCCTGGTCCGTGACGTCATCCACATCACCACTGCGAGCCAGACTGTCACATATGGTGTCCTGCGTGGGACAAACAACGCCTCCAACAGCCGGACCAGGATTGAAAAGTGCGTTTTTTTTTGTTTGTTCGTTTTTTTTTTCTCAAATTAAAAATGGGGAAAAGTAGCCGGAGGAGAAAGCAGCAGCAGCAGCAACAACAGCAGCAGGAGGCGCAGCAACATCAGCCTTACCTTGCCACACTGGATATCTGCCTCACCTGCCTGAAGGGTGAGGAGTGGTGCTTCGCGGTTGGTGAGGTTGGGCACGTGGCACCAGACCAACCCCCTCCATGGCAGGAGAAAGAGGAGCCAGAGCGTCCAGTGAGGGAGGACCTGCATCCTCCAAAGAGGACGAATGCACTCTCCTCTGAGGGAGTCTGGGACTGGCTGGTGGAGCCGGGGAGGGATTATGAGGAAGCCCTCCCTGCAGTGATCAACCTCCTGTGGGCAAGAGATGGGGAGCGCTGGGAGGCCTGGGAACAGCAACACCACCCAGCTTCCCTCCCAGACATCGCAGCCATGGTGTTCAACTACCTGGCTGCGGATATGGGAGAGACCCTGCTGCTGCCATCTCCAGCACAAAAGGGAGAGGAGCCATCGCTGCCGTCTCCAGCGCCAGAGGGAGAGGAGCCATCGCTGCCGTCTCCAGCGCCAGAGGGAGAGGAGCCATCGCTGCCGTCTCCAGCGCCAGAGGGAGAGGAGCCATCGCTGCCGTCTCCAGCGCCAGAGGGAGAGGAGCCATCGCTGCCGTCTCCAGCATCAGAGGGAGAGGAGCCATCGCTACCGTCTCCAGCATCAGAGGGAGAGGAGCCATCGCTACCGTCTCCAGCATCAGAGGGAGAGGAGCCATCGCTGCCATCTCCAGCATCAGAGGGAGAGGAGCCATCGCTACCGTCTCCAGCATCAGAGGGAGAGGAGCCATCGCTACCGTCTCCACCAGCAGAGGGAGAATGCCTGCTGGTTTCGCCTCCACAGCCTGGGGAGGAACCCGAACGTCCTACGCCCGAGTGGGAGGAGCCCGAACGTCCTACGCCCGAGTGGGAGGAGCCCGAACGTCCTACGCCCGAGTGGGAGGAGCCCGAACGTCCTACGGCCGAGTGGGAGGAGCCCGAACGTCCTACGCCCAAGAGGGGGGAGTCGGTGCGTCCACAGCCCAAGAGGGAGGAGTCGGTGCGTCCACAGCCCAAGAGGGAGGAGTCGGTGCGTCCACAGCCCAAAGAGGGGGGAGTCGGTGCGTCCATAGCCCAAGAGGTGGAAGTCTGCGCTTCCACAGCCTTAGGACCCAAGCTGCAGTCCCAAGAGCCAGAAGGGGAGGAGTTACAGGCTCAACCCCCTGAATTTTTCTGGGGGGGAGAAGGGCAGGATGCTGATGTTCCCCAGCAGCCTCTATTTATGCTGCTGAAGGGAGCACGGCACACACCAGCCCAGCCGCCACAGCAGAGGGAGCCAGAACCGCCACAGCCTCCCTCTGAGTGGCCAGCATCCGCCCCATCGCCTCTGCCTCCACCACCACCAGGAGCAGAGCAGCAGGAGCTGCCTCTGTCTCCACCACCACCAGGAGCAGGGCAGCAGGAGCTGCTTCTGTCTCCACCATCACCAGGAGCAGAGCAGCAAGAGCTGCCTCTGCCTCCGCCACCTCCACCAGCAGAGGGTGAATGCCTGCTGGTTCCACATCCACCGTCGTGGGAGGACTGCTTGCCCCTCCCACCTCCACCAGCAGAGGGTGAATGCCTGCTGGTTCCGCCTCCACCGTCGTGGGAGGACTGCTTGCCCCTCCCACCTCCACCAGCAGAGGATGAATGCCTGCTGGTTCTGCCTCAACCGTCGTGGGAGGACTGCTTGCCCCTCCCACCTCCACCAGCAGAGGATGAATACCTGCTGGTTCCGCCTCAGCCGCCGTGGGAGGACTGCTTGCCACTCCCAGCTCCACCAGCAGAGGGTGAATACCTGCTGGTTCCGTCTCAGCCGCTGTGGGAGGACTGCTTTCCCCTCCCACCTCCACCAGCAGAGGGTGAATACCTGCTGGTTCCACATCCACCGTCATGGGAAGGACTGCTCCTGCCCTGCCTCGCACCACCCAGGGATGCCTGCCTCGCATCGCCTGGGGCTGCCTGTTCCACATCGCCTGGGGTCGCCAGGGATCCTGCTTCGCCTGGGGTCGCCAGGGATCCTGCTTCGCCTGGGGTCGCCAGGGATCCTGCTTTGCCTGGGGTCGCCAGGGATCCTGCTTCGCCTGGGGTCACTACACTGTGGTCGGAGCCCCACGGAGGGGAGCTGCCGGCCATGAAGAAAGGGGGGGAGGTCAGGAGACCAGCTCCCCCAGCCGCACTTTCGCGGCAGGAAATACTGTGGCTGGAGCCCCGTGAAGGGCAGCTGTCAGCCATGAAGAAGGGGGGGGAGGTCAGGAGACCAGCTTCCCCCGCAGCAATTTTGCTGCAGGAGAAAGGGTGGCCAGAGCCCCACGGAGGGGAGCTGTCGGCCATGAAGAAGGGGGGGCAGGTCTGGAGACCACCCCCAAAAATTTTTTGGCCAGAGGAGCTGGCCGGTGCGCGGGCCATTGGAACACTACGGCTGTTTGGGTGGGAGGAGGACATCCCACCGTGGCCGCCACCTTTGGCCCGTTGCTGCCCCTGTTCCTGCGCCGGGACTGCTGACCGGGACTTTGGGGACTAAGGGGGGAGGTGGCCGAAAAGGCCATGTGTGCTGCGCACAAGGGGGGGCATGTGTGGCGGAGTGTCCCGCCCCTATTTATTATTATTTGTATTTTTGTTTGCGGCGCGGGTAAAAGCGCCGCGTCTTTTGTTATTATATTTAAAAACCCCGTGAGGATGCATGGCTGATCAGCTACTGATTATTTAACTAGCTGACAGTCATGCATCCTTACCAAACGCGTGCAGACTCTGGCCGGGGGATAATAAGATAATTACCAACTAGTTAAATCCCTCGGCCAGAGTATATAAACCAGCAGCACTCTGCACTCGGGGTTGAGAGTGTAGAGGAGAGTACGGGAGAGCGGAGAGAGAAAAAGCAACATTAACAAAACAATTGCTAAGACGTGCTGGATTTCCCAGCACATCACTTACTTGTTTGTTTGTTCATTCGTTTGGCCCTTGTGCCCTTTTGTTTTGTGTTGTGTTAATTTGTTTAATATTTTGTTTATTAAATACGCTGAGTGCACTAACACTCAGCTTCAACCGCCCATCCACTGTTTGGTTTGAGTTACTTCCTGGTCCGTGACGTCATCCACATCACCACTGCGAGCCAGACTGTCACAAGCAGGTATATAAATTACTAAAAATACGTCCCATCAGAACGTCGGTTTATCATCCACAGACGGACGGTTTGGTGGAACGTTTTAATCAGACTCTAAAGGCGATGCTGAGACGATTTGTGAATCAAGAGCAAAAACATTGGGCATCGCTTCTTCCCTACCTCCTTTTTGCAGTGAGAGAGGTGCCGCAGAGTTTGACAGGGTTCTCCCCCTTCGAGCTCTTGTACGGCCGACAGCCTCGCGGCATTCTCGATCTGTTGAGAGAGGGGTGGGAGGAGCACAAAGGCTCGTCCAAAAATGTAGTGCAGCATGTGCTCCTACTGAGAGATCGCCTAGATTTGGTCGGTCGTTTGGCCCAAGACAATCTCAGATCGGCTCAGCATCGACAACAGCAGCATTACAATCAAAATGCATTAATCCGAACTTTTCGACCTGGAGACAAGGTAATGCTGCTACTTCCCTCAGCGGAATCCAAACTATGTGCTAAATGGCAAGGGCCATATGAGGTGATTCGGGCTATAGGAAAGGTGAATTACGAAATTAAACAGCCCGATCGCCGTAACAAAAAAGAAATTTATCACATAAATTTATTAAAGCCCTGGCAGGCAAGAGAGGTGTTATTCATAGCCCCAGGCAATATAGAGGATGATTTAGGGCCCGAGCTAGAACCCTCTAGCACAAAGAACGTTTCGATGGGGGAACAGTTACTTCCTGATCAGCAACGTGAACTACGTAGATTAATTGAGGAATTTAGCGATGTTTTTTCTAACACGCCCGGTAGAACTAACCTCGCTGAATATGACATTATCTCTCCCCCAGGTGTCACAGTGCGAGAGAGACCTTACCGGATCCCGGAAAGTCGACGGAGTGGCGTTCGCAAAGAGGTATGGGACATGCTCAAACTTGGGGTGATTGAGCCTTCCAGGAGCGAGTGGTGCAGCCCAATTGTGATAGTGGCCAAAAAGGACGGCACCAACCGCTTCTGCGTTGATTTCCGCAAGGTAAACGCTATTGCCAAGTTTGATGCGTATCCCATGCCTCGGGTCGACGAACTCCTAGATAGACTGGGGACGGCGAGGTTCATCTCCACTCTGGATCTGACGAAGGGATATTGGCAGATCCCGTTAACTCATAGTTCTAGAGAGAAAACCGCATTTTCAACACCAGAGGGGCTGTTTCATTTTACAACCATGCCGTTTGGGTTACATGGTGCGCCTGCTGCCTTCCAGAGACTGATGGACCAGGTTTTACACCCACATCGTGAATATGCGGCAGCGTATATTGATGATGTGGTCATTTACAGCTCCACCTGGCGAGAGCATTTGGCTAGGATCACAGCCGTCCTTCAGTCTCTAAGGGCAGCCCGGCTGACAGCTAACTTGCGAAAATGTGCGTTTGCCAAAAGAGAAACACAATATTTGGGATTTGTAATGGGGAATGGCAGGGTGAAACCCGTTGTCTCCAAGGTCCAGGCCTTGGTAGACGCGGCAATCCCCAAAACCAAGGCTCAAGTGCGGTCGCTACTGGGGTTAGCCGGTTATTACCGCCGCTTTATCCCCGAGTATGCCACAGTGGTTAATCCCTTAGTTGACCTCACCAAAAAGAGCGCACCAAATTTAATTAAATGGTCAGAAGAATGTCAGGGGGCGTTTAATACTGTTAAGCAGAGACTTTGCCAGGCCCCTGCTCTCATCACGCCAGACTTCACTAAGAAATTCATCCTCCACACCGATGCTTCGGATGTCGGGTTGGGTGCAGTCCTGTCTCAAATGGTAGGCGGAGTAGAACATCCTGTTCTGTATATAAGTAAAAAAAATGCTCCCTCGGGAGCGCAACTACTCCGTCGTCGAAAAAGAGTGTTTGGCCATTAAATGGGCTACTCACTCTTTAAGATACTACCTGCTGGGACACTCATTTGATCTTTTCACTGACCACGCCCCACTCAAGTGGTTAAGCACAATGAAGGACAGCAATGCCCGGATAACTCGGTGGTATCTGGCATTGCAGCCTTACATGTACCATATGGTACACCGTGCAGGGAAAGACCACCAAAATGCGGATTATTTTTCCTGGGAGGGGGGAGTAATGGGAAAGGTAGGTTTAGCCGAGTGTTCCTTCAGCTCCACTCTGAGCGGTGGGATATGTGACAGAGATCGAATGAGTCTTAGTGTTAAATCTCCCTCTCGATCTGTGAGAGCACGGTATACAAGGAACAGAGTACCCTTAATGAAATGGCACGACAATTTATTCCGTAGGGTAGATGGAAGTCGGTCAGTTCGGAAGGGGGCGGAGCCATGGCACCCGAGCTCAGTGACCCAGACGGTAAGCGGCGTGGCATCCGAGGACTGGAAGAGCGGATGCGCTCGTTAACCTCGGGGTCATGGGCGAGGGTATAAATAGGGGGCATGGCTTGAGTGATCTGTTCCTTTGCAGATGGTTAAACCAAATAACCTAGAAGGAGCCCGTCTTGTTTGTGCTAAAAACCGTGAGTGATTGCTTGTCTGTGTATTTACACTGTTTGTCTTGTGTGTCGTTTCTCACAAAGATTACTGAGCACGATCCGGAGCTGCAGCCGCCGGCCAGCGAAAAACCCGGACTTCACCACGCAAACCCGTAGGATTTACAAATAGAAGTGATACACGCCGCTGTATCACTTCCAGCACTATTATTATTTGCAGGTTTTGCCTTAAGGCTCTGGACATTTATTAAATTAAATAAACACCCTTGCACCTGTACCAACGTTGTCTGTGTGATTCTTCTGCACTGCACTCACCTGCACGTCATTACCACTTTGCCACAGTATGCCATGAGCTAAATGTTTTATTCAAATATATCTTTATCAATGTAATTTATAAATATATTAAAGTTGAGTCATACAACCAGAGATTGCAATCGAAGTTCGAGTCCTGGTTGTGCGAGGCAGCCGGTCTTCACTGGGGGGGAGCCCCATTGGCTTTGGCACTCCCGGGGTTGGGGAGGTGGGATCCAGCTTCTCTTCACCGCTCTGCAGCGACCCCTACAGGCCAGGCGCTGAGTGAGTTTGGGGGCGGAGATTTGCAGGGCTGGTCTTTGTCCTCCAGAGGCCGGTAGCCTGCAGACATCCGCTCTCGAGGTCCTGGGTATAAAAAGACGCCAATTATATTTAACGATTATCTCTTTCCCATATAGTGCTGACCAGTGATCAGATAGGCTTTATTATTTGCTGTGTTATGCAGCAATGTGTGCCAAGAAAGGTTTTTTTTTACAGTATACAGCAAAAGCTTAACATTTGAGGGATTGGCTGATATACACTCCAACCAAGCTTCATTTTTCCATTGCAAGGTTTTTTTGTTTATAGAGGAACTGCATCACAGATCACATGGTATACAGCTATAGCAGAACATGCATCTCGGCAGTAATCACAGCCAACTATACAGCCCATCTGCTTCAGCTACTTACAGCCCTTGCACGTCAAAAAAAGATCAAAGCTTCTCCTCCAGAGCTGGCTAGGTTGATAGCAATGTTTTTACGTTTGTCCTGTCAATACGCATTCCCCATATCAGTTATGAGCAGCCCCTTTTACAAATTACTGTTCCATAGCCTGGCTTCTGAAACATGAGTCAGGACACCCTGCCAGAATTTCAAACAGTATGATATTTGTGGGGTGCTGGGTGGCTCAGTGCATTTGCATAATACTCTACTGTAGTAGTGCCAAAACATTATATTTTATAAACACAAACCCTTCCAGTTAATACAGGATTACATTATCAGAAACTATTATCACTCTAGCAGTCAATAGTCAAAAACTTATTGCCCTCTGACTTCACACCCTAGCTCAGCGTTCCGCTCCATTCATCTTTTAAAACATGCACTATGCAGAATGTAACAGGGCGGAGGCTGGGAGAGAACAGACGACCACACACTCCGCAAGTGAGCATCTTAATAACTATGCAAAAGAGCCAGGCTCTGCAGCGGTGTCTCCCTGTGTGTGCTGGTAAAACTAGTCACCCTGCCTGGGAGGCCCAGCAAATACCCCAAATACCAACATTCCATAAGAAAGCGCTGTGTAAGATTGTGGCAATGTGTTTCGCTGCCGGAGATCGTGGGGGAGGTCCGGAGACCTGCTCCCACTGCAGCAGTTTCGCTGCAGGAGTGGACCAGCAGGCTGTCAGCCGTGCCACTACCGGCAGGGGTGCTGACAGCATGGCCAGCCATGGGCCCACTGAAGCCTCCCTTCCCAGCCCGAGACTTTGTTCTGGACTGCTGGATTTTTAAGGGGGGAGGTGGCCGTTGAGGCCATGTGTGCTTTGCACAGGGGGGGGTATATGTGGCAATGTGCCCCGCCCCTGTGTGCTTATTATGTGTTGTATGTTGCGTGTGTGTGTTAATGTTGGTGTATAGTCATTGGTACACGGGATATAAACGGGTCTGTGTTTCACGTGTATTTAAAAAGTGTAGATTTGTATTTAGGCACGAGGAGAGCACAAATCACTTCACATGCTGGTTAAATGTAATATGTGAGCACGGGGTTGCACAGAATTAATTCACGTGCTGGGATTCAAGTGAATAATTAATTAGTAATTGAATCCCAGCACAACAGTATATATAGATGCACGTTTCTTTCACTCAGGGTTGGGTGTTCGGTGAGTGGAGAACGGGAGAGAGAGAAGGAGTAAAGTAAATATAAAAGAACGTAAATATTGTTATCTGCTCACCGTGTTTGTTTGTCTGTCTAGTCCGTTTTGTTCGTCTATTTATTTTGGCCTCAAGTGCCGTGTGCTGTGTTTTGTTGTTTCAAACCTTTTATTTTCTGTTCTGTTATTAAATGCTGAGCGAAAGCGTTCTGTAGCTCAGAGGTGAGCATTTCTCTAGGCTGCATATCTCCCCATTCACTGTAAACCAGCAGATTGGGTTAGGCTGTAATTAATCAACAGTCACAAGATGGAAAACTCTTTTGTTCAAAGAATGGTGCTGCTAATCGGAAAATAAGCCAGTTTTAATAAGACAGAAAGCATCCAAGCTTTCAGATTGACAGGTTACAAGTGTGAAATGGAATAAGTCACTGATAAAAGTAAAATCCTTGCCTATCTTAATAAGCTTGCTTATTGCTTTCTTAAAGCTTTTAATACAGTGTTTAATGCCATGTTCAGTTTTATATTAAAAATATAAATCATTGGTGTCTGTTTACGGCTGTCTTCAATAGACCTTATACACACCTCACGTCATCAGAAAGCAGCCCTTGTTGACAGTCCCATTTGTTTATGTTGCATCAAGGTGCTGTAGGGACACAAGCTGAAATATGGATACCAATATCGCACACTGCAAATATAAGAACATAAGAAAATGTATGATTGTGAGGAGGCCATTCAGCCAATCTATGCTCATCAGGTTCATAGTAGCTGATTGATCTCAAAACTTTGTTAAGTCAGGTCTTAAAGGATCCAAGTGATTCAGCATCATCAACATGACTAGATAACCCATTCCATACCATCACCACTCTCTGTCTGAAGAAGTGTCTCTTTCCCTCTCTCCAAAGTCTATTGTAAGACGCAGTATGAGCTGTATGTCAACTTTTCCAGTGTGGCTCAATCCAAAACATGAATAAAGTCCAAACCAAATAGTTAATGCACAGTTAAAATTTTCAATTTATAAACAAAGCAGTTGCATTCAAAACAGGTACATGTTCCAGTACAGGCTGTAAAACAATAAATAGACCTTTTGTATAAGATGATGAATGTTACCAATACAGAAATAAACAAACTGGAAAGTTATCTAGTTAGATGTGTAGAGGTCCAGGTCCAATAGCAAAAGGCCCAGTACTGTGCCTCAGCACATTCATAACCACGCCCCTCACATGGATTGGAGGAGGGGCTAGGCATAGCCACCAAACACTAATGGGTGATATTTCCTATTAACTATACAGTAACACAGTGTCTGATTCTGGTTTCTGTGCTGCTCTTGTTAACACTACATACAGTAAGTTGCAGTGTGTTTATTAATGGTATTTTTGCATGTGAGTTCTTTATTACTGCAAAAAAAATAAAATAGATATGAAGTGATCCTTGATTAACACACTGTTACAGTTGTAAATATAGGGTGTGACAATATCGTTTCTTCATTGCCAATTGCATTTCTATCTGGGAATAAAATGGTAATCACAACCTTGTTCTGTTAATGTATTATCACCAAGGAATAATTCTCAGTAAATGCGATTATGAGATATTACAGTAATTCTGTGTTTTGTCATTCTATTACCCTAAACCTAGCCCTTTCCCTCTGATTTGCAACGTTCATATGGGAATCCCCATGCAACCCTATGTGCTTGCCAGCTATAGTTCTTTCTACGTAATGTGGACAACATGATTTCCTGTAATTAAGGTCCCTTCACGCTGACATGCAGTGATCAGCAAAGGCTAACAGCTGAAATGATGCCGAGCCAGTCAATCTGAGTATTGATTTTGAGCTTTTCCACTACGAGTATTGTACTTGTAATGGACAACAATCATTTATCATGCCTTGAGCCCAAGTTATTCCTCTCAGCTGCTTTAGCAAAAGCAATTTAATTGAGCTGCATCCTTCTCCCTCTTCTCCCTTAAATTAGTTTAGTTTATTCACTTTGTGTCCACAGGTACATCTCAATAGTGCAGCACTAATACAAAGAGAGACCAGACTCAATAATAAACAATACAACACTATTATACATCCAAGTAATATCAATAAAAACACACATACACATGAGTATACATATAATGCACAAATATATTCAAAAGATACAAATATTTATATTTAAATTTAATTACAACTAAAACAAGTTTACCTCAAACGCAGATGACGCTGAACAGCAGTTTTAAACCCGGAGAGGCTTGACAACGGCACAATGGAATCCGGAAGAGCATTCCAGAACCCCAAGGCTGTGCCAAAGAAAGAATAACGACACAACTGAAGAGATAAGGACTGATGGTCTGAGCAGCTCTGTGGAGACCTCTCAGCCCAGGTCTTTTACGAGCACAGACTGACACAGTGAATGCAGAACCTTATAGAAGTGAAGAAGAATAAAACAGGACCTTCTGCCACTTAATGGTTTAAGAGAAGAGCAACTAAGAAGGTTGTCATGAGTAGAATCCCAATTCCAGTCATTCAATACAATCCTACAAGCACATTTTTGCACAGACTCAAGCTTCTTAGTATTGTATTTTTGAAATGGGTCCTAGACAAAACAGCTGCACGCTAAAGTAGGTCTTACCAAACTCTTGTTAAGATGCAAAACAACATTTGGAGGGACGAAAAATAAACCCCCAAATTCTTCTCGCTTTTCCGCAAACATAATCGGCACGGTGTGAACAGAGCAAGTTATCAGAGACACAAGAAGAATTTCTTAGTTTTTGTTATTGTGTGTTGCTGCAGTTCTTTTAATGAAGACGAACTGGTACTTTAGTACAGGAAGGAATACAAATTAACGGATGCATAAATAACTGTCCGCTGTTGAAGTTGTAAATAGAATTTGCGTATTGAAGTCTGGAATAAAGAAGAATGTACTTAGGTTGTTCAGTGTGTTGTTCAGATGTCAGTAATGAACAGGGAAGTGGGGTTGAAATCTGCAGTAAAGGCTGTTCTCAAGAATGCAGAACTTTCAGGACTGTACCTTACGAAGCAAGTCTGTCGGTAACGTGCAAGGATGTCACTGATTTACAAAAAACATGGAATACAAAAAAGTCCTGTAGATCCATAAGTTCAACACACTGACGCATAATGCTGCAGATTCTGACTTGTTCTAAAGATAGTCCTCAGAAAGTTTCATCACAACCAGATAAGTGATTCTGCAGATATACTGTATGTAAAGTCTAAAGAATGTGGTACTGATGTACACCTACACTATACTCTTATAATGTTTACCCCAGTAAAAGCATAGCTATGTCTAATACATCATGGTAAAGCATAGGTAAGCATTGTAAAAGTTTAAAAACATGGTTAACCAGGGAAAATATGGTAAATACACAAAGTAATATAACCACAGGAAAAGCATGGGGCAAGTGTACAATTAAGAGAGTTCCTTTCTAATTCAACATCCCTTTAGACATGTAACAGGGCAGAGGCTGGATAACCTTGCACCCCGCAAGCAAGCATCTTAACCACTATGCAAAAGAGCTGAGCTTGTTCATGGTTCTAGAGCTTTTAATCTCATCTCACCTGCAGAAGACAGAATCCGTAACAACAGTGTATCACACAACGCTGGCCACTACTCTCTTCCCCTTTAACCTCGGTGATCGGCTGCAGCCATGAAATCTATGAGATCCAGGTCACGGCACCAGTGTTACAGGGCAGAGGCTGGGCTCAAACCAGCGACCCTGTGCATCACAAGCGAGCATCTTGCATTCATGGTTTTACAGCTTTTAATCTCATGTCATCTCAGCGACTGAAGACAGAATCCGTAACAGCAGTGTATGACACAGCACTGCCTGTGGAGCCATTCCATGAAAATGTTCTACATTGGATAAGTCGTCACAAAGCTGGGATGACCAAGTCTTTAAATGATAAGTGTAATGGGCTCATCACCACAAAATCAAAGCTAGCTTTTAATCAGATATCGATGACTTTCATGCATAGCAAACATATTGTTTTTATAGACTTCATCTAAAGTTTGTCACAGTAGATTTGTAGTTTATGGTTTATGATACCTTTTGGGGGTTTACTATGCAAACCATGCTTTCACTGTGGCAAAGGGAATAGCCCTTTGGTAGCATGCATGACTGAAAGCAGGACAGGTGAGTGACATTCAATTATACAACATGTCATATCTGATATTATTTTTAGTGAACACTATACAGACTCAGGCTATGTGGTTTCACAATGAAAAAAAGAACAGGAATCAAACAAATGCTCTTTTGATTCAGTTGTTTTGGTGTGAAATTGGATGTTTTGCGTACAGTACGCCTGCAAAAATCAGACTACACTTGAATCTGCAAACTTTGGTGATGACAGTGATCATCACAAACTGAACTGAAATGTTTGTAACCAAGGAGACAAGCTCCATGGCAACATGACCGCCATGCATTGCAATAATAAAGCACTCAAAACAGGTTATTTTTAGGTACAGTAGCTTGAAAAAAGAATATTAAAGAAGAAAACATTTTTCTAACAATCTGAACGCTGGGATTTCTCATGACCGACCTTACATTAAAAACACCTGCCCTATATGTTATAGCACACACGGGTTAGTCCCAACACGATGTGTGTGAAGAATGTCACATACAGCATGTGTTTTATATCTTGAAGCTACATCTCCCTGTTGGAAATAGATTGCACTCATTATGAGCCAGTGCTGATAGTGCCGTGAAACTTGTCTGGCAGGTGCTTCCATTTCCAAGACAGCATGAAATCCCCGTCCAAAGGGATATAGTGGTGGCGGACGTACGTACATAGGGCAAACATTTTTTAATATATCTGGAAAACGGTATTTTGAAATTTGATTAAACTTGGTATTTCCATTATTTAGCATAAGTTATTGAGAGTGTGTTCTAGGGATATATTGAGATGCCTCGCTGTCTATGCATCCACCTGTCTGTCAACATTTTTACATCCTTACAAGTTTTTCCATGATACAAACGCCTCATTTACTAACCCAGTCACGTCCTAAATAACACTTATCCAATTAAACTATGAATTGCTAAATCGTATTCTATACAGTTGATGTACTGTATATGTTTACCACGCTGTTAAGAGCTAGAACTAATTATGTGTGGTTGTTTATGAATAAAGCAGTTAATCATGTCCTCTGTAACACCCCATTCAAACACTGATAGTCTTTGCTTTTACCGATTTAACTAACTTACTGTGAACTGCTCTAGGACTTATATACTGCTTATTCCTTTGAATAACATGGCCTTTTGCATTCCAGGATCTGGAAAGGGGAGAAAACCAAATTGACTCAATTTCCCATTGAACATACATTTCTGGTGACCACTTAGTTCAAACTGTAATGCTTCATTTTTATTTCATTGGACTGAAAACTCATAATAATCTCCGGAAACCGGCACAGGACATGTTCACCAGAAGCAGAAAGAAATATCCCCACACCTCACCAAGCCCTTTAAAACAAGATAAGGAACTACTTTTCTTCCTAAGTAGAACAATGCAAAACATCAAAAATCAAGGAAGTATAAAATGCATATTCCATATTTCACTCAGATTTACAAAATATATGCACATGATTTGAATGAACAAGATGTCTCAAATACTGTGGCATACCAAAATGTATCAATTTTCTTGCCAAATCAAACACCTTGTGGACTAAATATGTTGCTGCTATGTATAGTGATACCAGTCTTAACAGTCGCTATTGCACTATTGGAGCCATCGGCTTGGCTTTGGCGCTCCTGGGGTTGGGGAGGTGGGATCTGGCTTAGACTGTTTCTCCTCACCGCTCTGCAGCGACCCCTACAGGCCAGGCGCACAGTGAGCTTGGGGGCGGAGATTTGCTGGGCTGGTCTTTGTCCTCCAGAGGCCGGTAGCATGCAGACATCCGCTCTCGAGGTCCTGGGTATAAAAAGACGCTGATTGGCTCATGGGATCGGAGGACGCCCACGGAGCCTCAGGTCCCTGAGCTGTGTGGGGAATCACCGCGGTGAAGGAGTCAAATAAAAATAATAATTGGGCATTCCAAACTGGGAGAAAATCTGGGGTAAAAATAATTGGAGATTCTAAATTTAAAAAAAGAAAGAAAATACATGTTTTCAATATCATATTTCTTTCAAAACTGCACATTTGAGACCTATATAGTCAATTGAATTGCATGACAGTAAGATTTATGAAAGTAGTTTGTTACTTGCCACCACTTTCATTATTATACGCTGTGACAGGGTAGCGTCGTGGGCCCAGATGGTATTGGGCAGGCAGAGAGACTCAGAGACAAGGATTTGCAGTTAACGCGCTTCTGCGCCGTTTAATAAACAAAAATAAATCAAAAGGTTGCACAAAACACTGCTCACCGAGCCAAAATAAAAGGTCAAACAAAAACAAATCTCGCACACAATAAACAAGAACAAAATAACCAGCGCAAGGGCCAAAACAAAAGGTTTAAACAAAACACAAAAATGTAGGCTGGGCATTAGCCTTCACTACACCTTTTTCAAAAATCTACAGAGAGCACAAACAAACACTCACCCAACACCTCTCCCAAACAAAGGATTTTTCCCCTTTTTATAGCATGTGGCTGGAGCCTAATTATCAATGATTCAATTAGCTCCAGCCACATTCTCACATGTATTTTGGCAGGGATAGGAAATTAACCCCATCCCTGCCAGCCACCACCAAATCACCACATAACAATATTATTTACAGGCAGGGCTCTGCCCTGCTACATACGCCTATTTTTTACACAGTTGAAGAATACATTATTAATCTGACCCCCCGGTTTTAATTTGGTCTCTCTAATACACAATGCAGTTTACATTTAAAAAATGGAATGCATAATTTATTTTCAGAGGACCTGTGCATTTTTTTATATATCTCAAGACCTTTGAAAATGTAATTCAATAAATCACAGCCTGACAGTGTACACTGTCGGAAAGTTTACAGTGACATCTGGTGGATAAATAACCATGTTCTACCAAACTGTCTCTGAACAAACAAAATAAAAGAAAGGTGAAGATGAGGTTGTGTGATGATGTACTTGTGACACCAGACTTAGAATAAAATGTTCAGCTGTGATCACTACAGCCCCAAAGGGACACTGTGGCCCTGGGTAGAGTCCAAAGAAGAGCAAGCAGGCTAATCCCAGGCCTAAAGGAAAGAGCTATGAAGTCTTATAAAAAAGGAGCTGGCATAGTTAAGCCTAAGCAGGAGTTTCAGGGACTGCACTAGGTTAGATCCTATCTGACAAAAAGTGGGTGATTCCACATCTACTTATGCAGATTTTATATGAGGGGTTCCCCAGGGGTCTATCCTGGGTCCTTTATTATTTAACACCTATCTGCTTCCCTTGGGTCCTGTTATTCACCAACATGGGGTTGACTTCCATTTCTATGCAGATTATTCTCAAATGTATTTATCAATCAGCCCGGACACAGATTCTACTGTGTCTGTGTTATCATCTTGTGTATTGGATTTTAAATCCTGTTAATCTACTTCTTGAGAAGCATGATATCGGACCCAAATCAGAAGCAAGACACTTTTTGATTCAGAATTAAGGTTAGAGGGTCACGTCAAAAACATTACAAAAGTGTCATTTTATCATCTCAGAAATATTGTCAAGGTAATACCTTGCCCGACAAAGGCTATTGTAATGCTCTTTATGCAGGACTCCCAAATCTGGGAGGTCTGTTTCTAGTTTATTGTTCCTATTCTGTATTACTATTATTATTATTATTATTACACCGTGTAACAATTTTTTTTTTTTTTTTTTTGTTCCTGGGTAGTAAGTGTCATTTCCTAATTGCTTATGCCTCAAAAGTATAGAAAATGGCTATTATTCCCCACAAACTTTGCTTTTGTGACCAGGACAGTGGTATTTTGAAATTTACCTATTTTCCAGAACATTCCAGATAGTTTCAGTGCTGAGTAAACTTGGAGTAACTTCTATAACTTTCTAGAACTTTCCAGTAATATAAATAGTAGTATAAATACAGGGGCCTTAAGCCCACCAGTTCAGTTTAGTTCCAGCTGCCTAAGTGGATACATATCTGCATTTTTCTGAGATAGCATCAAGAGGCTGCAATGGTGGCATTCCTGATGGGTCTCCAAGGCGATTTTACCAAGTTTCCCTACTATCTTTGCCTTTGGGACAGCAGGGACACCAAGGCGCACTACCACAGGCGGGACTGGCCACAGCGGACCGAGTTCTCTGTGGGGAGGAACAACATCAAGTGGGAGCCACTGGTGGACCCCCGGAAGGTGCTGATGCCACCACTGCACATCAAATTGGGCCTTATGAAACAATTTGTCGGAGCTCTAGATAAGGAGTCGGCAGCCTTCAAGTACCTTCAAGACTTCTTCCCTAAGCCTTCTGAGGCAAAGGTCAAAGCTGGTGTCTTCGTCGGACCACAGACAAAGAAGATCCTGGAATGCAATGAATTCCCCAAGAAGCTCACTAGTAAGGAGAAAGCGGCTTGGAACAGCTTTGTCGCAGTGGTTCGGGGCTTCCTGGGCAATCACAAGGCCGAAAACTATGTGGAGCTGGTTGAGACTCTGGTGAAGAACTACGGCACAATGGGCTGTAGGATGTCCCTCAAAGTCCATATCCTTGATGCTCATCTTGATAAATTCAAGGAGAACATGGGAGCGTACTCGGAGGAGCAAGGTGAGGGCTTCCACCAGGATATACTGGACTTTGAACGCCGCTACCAAGGACAGTATAATGACAACATGATGGGAGACTACATTTGGGGGCTGATTCGTGAAAGTGATTTACAGTATAATCGTAAATCTCGAAAAACTACTCACTTCTAAATCTTTTGTAGTCATTTTTGTATTACTTTAGTATAAATACATGTTAATTTGGATTCATATGTTGTTTTTTTCTGACTTTATGTGAACGAAAAGACACAAATTCGCCCGTTTTCTCATTGGAAATAAGTAAATTTCAAAATATCACTATCTGGTCACAAAAGCAAAGTTTGTGGGGAATAATAGACATTTTCTATACTTTTGAGGCATAGGCAATTAGGAAATAACACTTACTACCCAGGAACAAAAATTGTGTTATATAGTGTTATTATTATCACAGCACAGAAATCAGGACCAGAGGACACAGTTGGAAATTAAAAGGAGAGAAGGACAGATGGAAGGAGACACTTGTGAAGGTATGGATTGGGCTACCTAGTCATGTTGATGCTGAATCCCAACTTCACAAAGTTCTGAGATCAATCAGCGACTAGGGACCGAACAGGCTTGGGAGAGCCGAATGGCCTCCTCATGTTTGTACATTTCTTCTGCTCTTTGGATCAAAGCCTAATTGTAAGTCAGTATGCAATCCTCACACCATGATTACAAGAGGAATAAAGCTGACACTGCTACAAAACACCAGAGAGAAGCTAGTCAGGGGGTCCTGTAACACATCCTAGGCTGTCTCTTACTACTTTTGTAAAATTGTTGTTCTTTATTTCTTTCAGATTTCACAATGCTTACCATCAGACATGTACATAAACATACTGTGAAATACTGAGGCTACTGAATTAGTGAACATACAGTAGCCTAATCATGAATTATCCAAATTACTGATTATTGAATTTTGTAAAATTGAAAAGCGCTGTATGTCAGTAACAAATATATCCCCCACCATGGTTATAAATATTAAATAAAGATATCAGCATCTTGAACAGGTAGATCTTCCTGACCTACATCTGCAGCAGGTATAGCACTGAATATCATAAGAAATGACGATTCATTCATATAGTTTCCTTTAATCTAGTCAAGTGGTTCTCAAGATACAGTCTTCAGTATCTCAGGTGTCTCTACTATAATAAAAGCATCAAAGAGGATAGTAAGTAAATGTATGGGAGCAGTTTCCAAGATGCAGCCTTGATTAACAAGGCAGTAGTCATGCATGAGTAAGAGTCTGATTCCCAACTACATGCATCTCTGACAATTGCATGAGTGGTTCTCTCTCTCTCTATATACACAATGTGTAACATTACTATAACTACCCATTTCATAATTTTAAAATCACCTATTTGTTATAGCAAATAATATTACAGTATTACTCAAGGATACAGTTTTTATAAACATTTTTTGCAGTATTTTTAATTTTGCTGCTGTGATTTATTTTTGTCACTAGAGGGCAAAAGTAGTTCACTGGGTAGGAGAGTAACAGAAAGCCTGACTAACAGCAACATCCAGTGATTGGACAGGTACCTGCTGGTTCTCAGAACGGCATGAAAACACACTTAAAACATTGTCGTACATTCAAGGATTTTCATTGTTTTAATTAACTTTGTGTAAAATGAAGTACTAGAACTGAGGCTTAAGCAACACAGTTATTGCTCTGTACAACAGAGAAAGTGTGTATAGAAGCATTAACATTAAAAACACATGTGGGTTGATTTGATCACCCTACACCCTGGCCGGGATAAGCCACAGCTGCATTTGCATCAAACGCTTATTGTAACCCTAACCCCAGTCCCAGGGAAACCACAGATAGCTGGTTTCCACGGTAATCCACGGTGCACCGCAGTATCAGTTACCGTTCCTACCGAGGTACCGGGGGATTTCATGTTATTCGTTTTCCAATTCTGGTTATAATGTTATAAAATATTAATAATATATGTTTTAAACCTTTCCCGTGCTACTTTCAAGCCTTCAGTAACTCGCAACACCAGCTTGTTAGCCACCTGCTGGTGCAAAGCAGTATTACAAGACGTGTTGGTCACACATGTTCTGAAGGTTGCTACATCAAATTCTGGAGCTAAATTACCAGAAAATCCACAGGAGGTTAGCATGCAGCTGAATCAAGACGAGCAGTGTGAAGACAGATTGCAGCAAATTGGACTCGTGCCCTTTAGGTTCCTTCCTGCCACCTGCCATACTCATCGGAAAAATAATAATGTGTCTCTACACTGTAGAGCACACAATGATTAAACCCTGGAGTTAACAAGCCGTTGGAAAGGTTGATGCCAGATTGACGGATCATAATTCCATGTTGCTGAGAGTTTTCATTGACATTATGAAGCATGGCGAAATACTGATATGTGCACTTGTCCATACCCTTGTAACACCACTGTGGTACCCTTCTATCGCAGGCCCATCTCATTGGAGCTGCCCCTGTATTTGCAGATGTAATGTGTGCATCGGTTTCCTTTGCATGATATCCAAGTCAGTTATAAATGTCGTTATAGTGACGACAATGAACACGGTCCCTTTTACCACCGCATACATTTCAAGTAGTGTTTGTTTGAATATTCACATATTTGTCCCAGAGCTAATATTAGTAGTAGTAGTTGTAGAAGGAACAGTAGTACACTTATTTGGGAACCTTTTAGACTTTGCAATTCAAAAAAAACAACTCTATACGTTATCAAATAGGCGACAGAGATGCAGTGGAGTAGTCTAGGCTATACAAAGACACCAGCATGACAGTTTTTGGTTCAGCAATATTTAAGCATGGGGTATCAGGATCCAAAAGAAAACATTGTAAACTTCCCTGAAATTTGGGATACATTAAACTCTGCAGTCTGCACGTCAGGTACATAAAAACACCCACATCAGCAAAAACCATAGCACCCTATCACAAGCCCACCTTCAAAGTTAAAACAAAGTGGCCTCTAATGGTTTCCATGAGCAATAGAAATAACGAAGCATTTGGATTTGACCGCTGTAATAAAGCACCATCACATGCAGCTAATGAAATGGACCACACACAGAATCAATATATCATTGTACATCAGCCAAAACTAGGTCATAAATTGAATAAGACTGATACAGGGAGGAAAGGAGACTTCTTACTGTAATGTAGTTCAAAAGTTTAACATATTGAGTGCTCGGTATATTCTCCCACAACCTCTTTATTGAAGAAGGATATACTGTCAATGACGGCCTAATCAAAAAGTGTACATTAGGCAAATTGCATTTCCACAAACCCACCAATTCAAACAGAGGACACAGAGATAGTTCATCCCTGTACGTGTGTCTTATATACTACGTGCCCTGCAGTCAATGATAATGTCCAGTTATTGATGGACAACGCAGACAGGAGCAGAGGCAGCTATTGGGAGCTGGGCAGCAGGCCAAGGAATGGCTTTGCTCAATAGGACATCATATCACTGAGAAGTTCTCTGGGAGATCGGAAATACTGCCTTCCTGCTGTCTGTAGTGAGGAGACTGTGCTTGTTACAATGGCCTCTGAGGTGTAGCTATGAGTCAGCAGCTGTAGAACCTCCGAAGTGCATCTGCAGCACACAATATCATGGGACTGAACTGTATAAAACCTTGGAAATGTGAGAGCACCCTCCAGCAAGGTAAGTGTCTCTTTTTTGACAGGCAGGAGGGAACTATTGCCTATTCAGATTCTGAGTTTAGTTCTAAAGGGTTAAATTGTGTATATGTGTGCTGGATTATAGTGCAGTGGTTGTGTGTATAGTTGCGTGGGTTTTGTAATTGGATAGTAGGGGGTCACATGTGTAAAGAGGCAGTACCCCATAGAGTTGAACGGCCTGTAAAATGTTATCAATATAACAAAGACACTTTGTTTCCTTTTTTGCTTCTTTGAGTAACAGTGAAGCTTGCAGGTCACATGAGTGCTTGTGCATACAGCAGCAGGAGGGTATATATGGGAGCAACAGTGTGGTAATCAGGCTTCAAGGAGTGAGGAAGCTTTATTTAGACTTGAAACTACCTCTTAGGGAATCAAAGTGGTACGCCAACACAGGTTTCTGTTGAAATTGTACAGAATGGTAAATTATAATTTAGTAAAACAGTCACACATAGATCTCAATCTTTAATAAAATAGAAGAGGATTGTGGGGGTCACTGTGTCTGCATTACAAGGTGCATTTCTCTCAGTAAGGAACTAAATGTTTTATGTATGAAATTGTTCAAACCCATTTTTGCTGTGGGTATATCAGGGTGTACAAAGAGAATTTCCTGATTGAATCTTAAAGAAGAAATTAATGTGTCAGAAATGTGTGCATTGGGTTATCAGTGGTCTTCAGTGTCCAAGAAAGTTATGTGTGCATAGTTAACAAATACAGCACAGAATTGTGAACAATGACAGATCAGCTTTCTGGAGAGCTTGAGTGCATGTAATTCAGGCTGATTGTAGAGTATTGTGAACAGATAACAGTGAATCATATGTTTGTTCTATTGGTTTCAGCAATGAATAGAATAACAGGCATAACTATTAAACACTCAATAATGCTGCTTAGAAATAAACTTAAATTTGATGACAAAAAGTCTTTGTCCCTGTCTTCCAATACTCTGGGTGAATATATTGTACCTGCTAGAGAATTTTGTGCTGTTGCTGCTGTTTGTGATTCAATGTGCCATTTCATTTCATGCTTCCCAGTCCTCTCTCTAATAAATACCTAACACAGCAACTTCTGTTCAGCAAGAAAACTAAAATCTTTTCAAAGCACCTGCTGTTCAGTCTCTATTTTAGCTGTGCTTTTCAGTATCAGTTTACAGAATTAGTCATTATTATGAATTCTTTGCTGAAGGCTCATAATAAGAAATGAAATGCACGGTTGGCCACTCATGTGAGCAGCATTGGAGCTGATTGACCAACCTATTTAATTGAAGTTAAAGTAGACAAATGCTATGACTAATGCTATCAACAGTGTAATAAATACAAGTCCAAAGCCAAATGTTTAGATTCCTACATGCAAACCTGAATCACAAACGGAACCTTGATACCTGCTTCAGACAGTCAACATGTAGGCCATTCATATATCCACATTTCCATTATTTCCATGATGACATCAAAGCCTATGATGACCTAATACATGAGCACTCCCACAGAGGCCTCACACTTTGAGATATTGTCCACATATTTGGTACACTGTTGTGTTCTATGAATCCATCTATCAGATTACATTGTCTGGTAATAATTAACCATTTCAATGTCACTGTTTTTAATGCTGCATACCCCTACTCCATTTCATATTTGCACTAACAATTATTAGATACATATTGTATATAAAAGCCTGTAATCAGCGATGTTATTATTATTTGTTTATTTAGCAGACACCTTTATCCAAGGCGACTTACAGAGACTAGGGTGTGTGAACTATGCATCAGCTGCAGAGTCACTTACAAGTGTGTCTCACCCAAAAGACGGAGCACGTCACACAATGAGTCAGTGGCTGAGGTGGGATTTGAACCGGGGACCTCCTGGTTACAAGCCCTTCTCTTTAACCACTGGACCACACAGCCTCCTATATGTTATACATATTCTTTAATTTTCCAAGCAACCAGTTTTTACACGAATCCATTTCACTGCATGTTTATAACCAGTTTATACCCCTTACGTTTAAAAAAATAAAAATAAAAAAAAATAAAAACTAAATTTAAAGAGAACCAAAAATAAAATAAATATTTTAAACACAAACACTGTGCTCACAGAGCAAAATAAAAAGGTTAAACAAAAACAAATCTCGAACACAAAATAGACAATAAATAATACGATCCCAGGTCAGGCTGGGCAGTTGCTGTCACTGTTCCTGGAATCTTTCTTTACGTTTTCTTTTTAAGTTTCGTTTCTCTCCTGGCTCTCTCCACTCTCGCTCCTAACACCCACCCCGAGTTGGAGAGCTGCAGGCTTTTTATAACAGGTGACCATCTCCCGATTAGCAACAAATTAAATCACCTAATTAATTCGGGAGATGGCCACCTTCTGCACGAGTTTTTTTTTTTTAAATAGCCCCATCCACATTACTAAACAGTATAAAATAAACAAACGGCTACGCCGTCACTAAACAGAACAATAAAACATACGGCGCTCGCCGACATAAATATAATACAATTAAATCATAATAAACATAAAACAATAATCTGCACAGGGGTGGAGGGGACTCCGTTCTAAAAATAAACACAACAATGTACAGGGCTGCTCGCCCTGTTACACAGTACAATTCAGATAAACCTGGTACCCCATCGCATGACCACCCTAACCCTAAATAACTCTAACTCTAACTCTAACTCTAACTCTAACTCTAACCCTAACTCTAACTCTAACTCTAACTCTAACTCTAACTCTAACCCTAACCCTAACCCTAACCCTAACCCTAACCCTAACCCTAACTCTAACTCTAACCCTAACCCTAACCCTAACTCTAACTCTAACCCTAACCCTAACTCTAACTCTAACCCTAACTCTAACTCTAACTCTAACCCTAACCCTAACCCTAACCCTAACCCTAACCCTAACTCTAACTCTAACTCTAGCGCTAAACCTTGCCCTTTTCTGATAAAATTGTGTACTTAAGTATATCATGCAAAATGATTTACACATTAAGTATATTGTAACTATGCATAATACAATTGTAATGATGTGTAAGTACACATGTATTTACTAACTACTATGTAAATACACAGTAATTAGAGACACTTAATGTAATATTCTGTGAAACCGTGGTAGTGCATGCGTTTCTGTGAAGCCATGGCATCTCTAGTACGCAGGCACGTGGAGGATGACCTCGTCATCACCCTGAAAAGAATTGGCCACTGATTTATAATAGTGAGACTGCAGCAAGTTCCACTTCTGTTAATGAGGTGTTGCCAATAGAACTTGACTCTAGAATTATTTATGAATATGGATCTGGTCAATGAGGAAGGACACAGGTGGAAACTTTCAACACAGTAGAATAACCCATGTGGTGAAAGCAAATAACCGCTCTGACTTTGACCTTGACAGCTGGATGAACATGTCTCCATTATTATTATTATTTATTTCTTAGCAGACGCCCTTATCCAGGGCGACTTACAGTCGTAAACAAAAATACATTTCAAGAATCATAGTACAAGTATTAATAAAATTAAGAGCAAGATAAAATACATTGACTTCAGTTCTAGCAAGTAGAAGTAAATGACAAAATACGATTCAATAACGGAGCAGATAACAGTGTCAGTGATCCATACAAACTCCATACAAACCCAGACTGATACTGCAGCAGTCCAGAAACACCTCTACCATCCAAACTGATTGGAACGGGGCGGGGGGTAAATACTATACATGAAGGGCTGAATAGTGCATTCTCAGTAACAGAAGAGCACAGCACACAACAAGGTTAATAAGGCGCTGTATGTGAATCATGGTTCAGATAATCAAGCTTTTACTGTACTTGGTGTTGGGGTAGATGTCTACTAATTTGACACAGTCGAATGGTTGAGGCAAAAATAGTCAAAGGTTTTCTAGTGACCACTTTATAAATATATTAATATATCCTGCCTGGTGCTCTATATGAGAACGTACTGTTTTGTAACATGTTTGCTGTTTGTGCACTATAGTTTAAAACTGCTTGAAATCGTATTAACTATTTATTAATGTTCTATGATGTAATTTATATGTTAATGGTTGCAATCACAACTGCACTTCTGTCATCTGAAGCCACAATTACTTCACAATCACATGACATGGGACTAGTCTACTACCAGTTACTTCACAATCACATGACATGAGACTAGTCTACTACCAGTTACTTCACAATCACATGGCATGAGACTAGTCTACAACCAGTTACTTCACAATCACGTGACACGGGATTAGTCTACAACCAGTTACTTCACAATCACGTGACATGGGATTAGTCTACAACCAGTTACTTCACAATCACGTGACATGGGATTAGTCTACAACCAGTTACTTCACAATCACGTGACATGGGATTAGTCTACAACCAGTTTCTGAGATGGACTGTCACTTTTTTTTTCACCACTACATGGTTTCAGTAGGTTAACTTAATCAGATATAAAAATAAATATGTGCCTATGATGGTCTACAACCTATTGAAAGTGTTATGGTGGGTTATTTCCTTTATAAAAAGAAATTTAAAAACATTAATATTTCATATATATATATATTCTACTCAACCATCTGCTGCTGATATAAAACAACATATGGCCATTATAGAGAATGCTGTCAAAGCAGAATCCACCTGCATAGCTCAGGAAAAAAATCTCAATTAGCCAGGAACAAATTAGAAAAGGCATTTACAGAATTTCACAGCACCGCTGAACCTGCTTTTAATGTGTCTCTGGCTTTGATTTATGTTTCACTCGCTGTATTATCTTCAGCACACTAACATGGCACTGCAAATATCGTAGAGTCAGCTTCTGGCAAAGTTGTTCATGTCTTAGTGTTGTGATCAGGGTAAGTTACCACAGACACAGCTGAGATCTAACCTGAAAATATTCTATGATATAATTCGGTTATATTAATAATCTAGAGGGACAGAAGGTGGAGTACGTGAATAGAAGCTCATAGAATGTTTAATTTCTCTCATGTTCTGTGTGTCAAATCATTGATGATAAAGATGCATTGACCAATGAGATGAGCTAGGATTCAGACACAATTTCAAAGCAAGAACTTAGCTAAGCTACTGTACCTTGATTCTATTGGACAATCCTAGCACCTCAGCTTCTCATTGGCCGTTTCCTTGGTGTCGCTTGCACTGGGAGCTCAATGGGCGCTAAAGCACATATTTAAAAAATAAAAACGAATTCAACATCAGTGAACTCCTGCCTCAAAATAGTTACTGATTATGGACTCCGAGTTGATCATAACATTAAAAATAATGAATGAATGAATGAATGAATGAATGAACCTGGATAACCGTAATTGAGTCAATCATACCAAAAAAGATAGAATTCAACCCATTCAGCTGTAAATATATACCTGTTCTGTATATACTGTACTAAAGATTAAGGGTAACTGGGCAGAAGAGCACAGCACTCCACAAGGCAGGTTAACAAAGGGTTAACAGAGGTGTTGGGATTATCAGGGGTTGGATAATCACTATTTTTGTCCCTTTGATATTTGGTGACAGTTTCCCAATACAGTAAACAGTTCCAAAGTTATTAATGCCCATAGAGGCAGGAAACACTATCTGTAAATGTTTATAATTTTTAAAAGATGATGCAGGCAAGACAGAGGAACATATACAACAATTATTTACTGAAAGGCATAGATGCTGAATCATTGAGATCCTCTAAGATGCAATTGGACAAAGTTCTGGGATCGATAAGCTAGTGGCATCATGGGATAGTCAAATAGAAAAGTGACTGTCGACTAATGACATTTTAGAACATTAATAAGCAGTTTAAAAATTCATAACTTGCCTTATGTTCCTCTGTTCCCATATTCTATTCCTTGCAGTAGCCAGTGATCATAATTCAGGTATTCTTTCTTTCTGTTCAGGTTATGGTTACTCATTTTTCATATGGTTCCAAGCAAATATATGGTTCACAAGTTGCTGGTCAAGAACACTCAAGAGATTTTACTTTGTTATTTTAATCAGCTTGGCTGTGGGCCAAGGAAGTCCATCTGTTCTTCTCCAGGTGAAATCGAAGCACAGACAACGAACGCACACTTTTAAAAGCTAATGTATAAGGAGGAGAGGGTAAAGTAAACAAGAGGAATCAAAGGAATATGCCATCTGGAGTGTCAAAGATTACAGACAGGGTTACAAATATCTCTTAAAGTAACTTTTCCATAAATCGTACCTGTTGTGCACTTCAATTAGCTACATAGGTCTCAAATGCACAGATTAAAAGAAACACATGATATAGCAATGTCTTTCAATTTGAAGCATGATGCGTATCTGCTGCTGTTGTAGTTTAAAGTTTCCAGCTTCTATGACTTACTCACGGGATATCTGTTACACTTCCTGGGTTCATTTTACCTTCTGGGTAAAAGCATGTTACCAGCTGACTGGTTAGTGTAAAAAAACGAAGCCACTGAAGGGGTGGGGACAATTACACCCTCCAGGTGAAGTGACCGAAAAAGTGCAACACTACCTGAAAGCAGGGTTTGCAAACACAGACCAAATATAGTACCAGTGCTTGCCTGGTTCCTAGCAGCTAACTGATCTTCAAAAGTTGCGTTATAAAGGATCCTAGTGATTCAGCATCAACAATATGGATAGGGAAGCCATTCCATCCCCTCAGCACCCTGTGTAAAGAAGTGTCTCCTACCCTGTGTCTGTCTGCACTTCATTTCCACCAGTGTCCTCTGGTCCCGGTTAGTGCGCTGCACTAAAAGTATTTGTTCAGGTTTGTCAGCTCGCTTAGATTTTAAAAAACTTCAGTCCACCCCTAATTCCTCTTTGCTGTAGGCTAAATAAATGAACTTCCTGTGCAGCAGATACAAGTACCCTGCAACACAGTGAGCAAAATAAAACTTCAGCAAAATGATAAAAGGACTTTAGTTGTTTTCAATATACATTGCAGAAATGATCCCCTTTGGTTAATGATCTTCTTATTGAAACCATTTATTTAACGACTTGGTCTTAAAGGGAAATAATTAAGTTTGCAGTTTCAAATGTTTTGTCTAATTAAATAAAGTATATTGGGCTTTTGCAGGAAAAAAAAAAATCACTATAGTCGTTAATTGCCTCTCCTTAATTAGATCCACAAGAAATAGCTTTAGTTACCTCACACTCTAATTCAGTTCTTTGTCTGAGGGTTTCCAATCATTCATTTTGGCACAGCAACTGCTTGCTACAAAGGAGGAACACGATATGGTGGTCGGAAGGAAGGTAGGTAATCAATAGCTAGGGAATTGTGTGTAAGCCAATAATATACTTTGTGACAAATCAATGTATTCTCCTTCACTGTAGGTCACTGGAACGTGAGCATGACAAATGCTGGATAAAGTAGAGAGAGGGACTGAAATTCTTTCATTTTCTCCATGCAGCATGAGGAACTGGCATCTAAGCAGACATAGGGTACTTTTAGGAGTGACAGGGCCGTTAGTCAAAAGACAGAAAATATATATTTATCTATATTTATAATACAGCCTGATGTTATTTCAAATAGGGCTCCTGCTTCACACAATTCACAGTCCAGCCCTCAGCATCTCACCCTGGGCATTTTTATTAGCAAGCAGCAAGGCAGCCAGAACATGAGTCCCTTGGTACCCTGTAGTTTCCTCGTGTGCCACATCATGCAGGTAATACAACGCCCTGCCACACCCCTTCTCACCATTACAGGGGCCTATCCATCTCTCCTCTCCCAAAAAAAGGAATCGTATGGACAAAATATGTAGCGACTTATATGACTTTAAGAGTGTCAGAGCTACGAGTAGGGGTAGTGATGTGACTGAGAGAGACAGAAAGCGTTCATGGTATGGTTGCCTTTAAGTCTTAAGACATCCAGTCCAGGAAACACGCGTGCCACACTGTAAATGTTTTTTTTTCTAGTCTGCTTATACTGTTGTGAAAAATATTTTGTTTCTGACTGACCAACCTCAAATATATTTCTGACATCAAAAAAATGTATCAAGTAATGTTTATCTTCAAGTGTATTGTATGAATGCCTTTTTGTTGGAAGGCCAATACAGTATTGTGGTGGATCTCTGCTTTTCATTTTATTGTAAAAAACAACAACCTTCTAAAGGCAGGTGGCCCCTGGGCCAATCAGGAAGCTTTATTGTGGTTTATCCAATCAGTGATTGTAAGGGAGTAAACACAAAAGGCAATGAAATCAGATAAGTGTTCGGCAATATATTAAGAGCATTTGAAAATGTACAAATGTGAGGAGGCCATTCGGCCCATCTGAGCTTGTTCAGTTCCTAATAGATCTCAGATGTTTGTCAAGTTGGGTCTTAAACGATCCCAGTGATTCTGCCCCAACAACATGGCTATGTAGCCCATTCCATTCCCTCACCACTCTGTGTGAAGAGTCTCCTTCTCTCATTAAGGCTATCTCCACTTAATTTCCACCTGTGTCCTCTGGTCTTGGTCTTTCAGGCTTCCCTTTCACCAAGATGGCTGCAGGCCACCAAACTCTGACTCACAGACACACACACACACAAACACGTGCTCACCCACACACTGGTGCACCCCCATTGGTAGCCTCTGCTCTAACCCCTCCCCCCCCACCCTCTAGTTTATACTAGGTCAACTTTAGGGACTTTCACTGAAGTACTGGTGTTCGTGTTTTCTTTGTTTGAATCAAAAAGTAGAAAGCTTGTTTGCAAACATTCCTATATTTTCAAAACAGGTAGTAAAATATTAAAGCAGATTGCCAAGTCGCCACAATTCCAGTACATGCTGTTGAGGAATCAGCATGTATGAAACAGCAGACAAAGCTCAAAGTGTATCGAATGCTTGTCTAAATGGAGCTTTGGTTTTTAAATATAGGATTTCTATATGCCACCTGCTGGCTGAATCTTGTAATTGAAGTTACTGTCTGTCACATGTTGTAGCCATCCTAGATGTTATCACAGATAGATATCCCCATTGTAGATGTTATCACAGATAGACGTCACGGTCCTAGATGTTATCACAGATAGATGTCACGGTCCTAGATGTTATCACAGATAGATGTCACGGTCCTAGATGTTAACACAGATAGATGTCGATGCTGCATGCCGATCCTTTCCTAGCCATGTTTTAACTTCAGTTCTGAATGATAGCAGTGGCAGGCTGAGTCCACTGATGAACACGATCTACAGCACTGTTGTTGTTACACTTTTGTCATTCAGTTAATTTTTTTATGGTACATGTTATGTATATAGAGGGCTTTTTTTGCAAAAAATAAAATAAAATACATTTTTTTTTATATTTGGCTCATAATTTGCAAACTGTATAATTCTCACCTGTCAAAAAATGGACTTGTAGATACAGCAGCGTGCTGTTCCTCTCTTCAGAGCCAGTGTTAAACCACACTGCTCAGCTACTCCAGTTGAGTAATATCCTATACCCCGTGTGGTTTGTTATCTGACTGCACTCCCCTTGCTCTCTCTTTCCCATGATGTGCACAGGATGGTTACACCATTACTATGAGTGCATGATAGTGTCTTCCAGCTTTGTGTCAGTCATCACCCTTTTCAAGATAACATCTTGCCTGGGGTGATGTGTTCAGTTCCTTTGTTCTTATGAACAAGTTCATGCACAGAGTGGACCTCACAGAATATAAACAAATAGTTTCCTTGTAAAACACTATGGGGGTAGGTTAAGGTGCTGAAATTGAACCACAAAAAGGGATGCTTACAGTATTTTACATTTCATCAGAAATGTTCTTTTGTACTGCATTCAAATAGCCCAGCTGTACTGAGAAAAAAAAGGTCTTATTCCTGGCAAAATGTGACTAGTATGTTCCGATAGGCTGCCATTCATTCAGTGGAGTTTCAAGATGGCAGCTCACCAATCTCTATCCATGTAGTGCGTATTTTCTATTGATTTATATAACACACACCCATTGTCTTCTTTATGTGTTCCTTCGTGTGACCACTTGGCAAGGTGATGTTCAAAATTAATGTAGAAGAGAAATGAAAAGCTGCAAAAGAAATATCATACAAAAACAAGCACCTGTTTACCATAATGTGTCTTTCATAAAGGAAAATGTGAGGCCTACGTGTTATTTAATATTACATTAGCGCTATGTCCTTTCACCTTATCTACAGTATGTCATTTAGACAAGCTAAATGACTGCCAATGTACAACCCTATCATAAAATACGAATCCGTAGTATTACTAAAGCCTTCCCATTTCACTTTCTATTAACGTTGGCATAATGCAGTAAGCAGCGTGTGAAGGACTGTGTTTCACTTGTTCACTTGTCCTGATAACAGCCTGGCTTGGTTGGTTTTCAGATGGGAATCGGGATGTCCTTGTCAGTTCTGGATCCTATTTCTTCATGTCCAACATTAATGGTGAAGGGGAGGAATGGATGAAGACCCTCAACAAGGTGGTGTGGCTTCCATTCACTGGTAAGGACCTTGAGCTGGTGTGAGTAAACAAGGTGCTCGCATCCATTTCCGTCCTTTCATGGACCATTTTTAAAACTAGATTAGGGAGACATATATTAATATGTTTTTCATCATTCTTACAGAACAGAACAGGTATTTTTTTATAGATATTTATTAAATGGGTCTTTGAAATACTGATTGGTCAAAACAGGTCACATGGGGGTGTTGATATTACAGTATATCACCATGGGTCAGCGCTTGTTTTCAAAAAGGGGCCAATCACTAGTGATATCCATATGCCTCTAGCCTACAAAAAATACAAAAAAAACCCAGATTTATGTAAATGTTGATCTTTTGTGAAACCGAAGTGTAGGTGAAATTTTGAATTAGTCTGAATAGAACACCATTGACTCAAAAAGTGAAAAAAAGCAAAAGTGTTGTGCCCCTTCTCCCTGAACTACAGCGTTTCCCTATCCCATTCTGAAAATGTACTTTTTTAAAAAGATTTGGGTGGCTCTTAAAGAGCATTCTGTGGTTAAATGGATGTTTTGTTGCTGCTGCCCCTGGTCTGCTGTATGTCTGTACTCCTCCTTGGGTTGGTTGCATCTCCTGCCCCGCCTGCACAGCTGTGTGATCTGTGATGCAGAGTATTTATAAAAGCATCTTGACAGTTCCTGCAGTACCTTTCTCTCCACATAAATTCGTCCTGGTACGATGATATCACCTCTTCTGCTGTGCCCTGCATTGTTTTAAATTGTTTCTTAACACGGGCCTAGTAATTCTCCACATTGTCCAGCCATAACCTGCAAAGTCAGTTTGATACGTGACTGGGTACCCATAATAGCCAGTATTTATGTAATAAAAACACATTTGCACTGGCAGTGAAAATAACAAGATTATGATCCCCCACAGGAAATGAAATCCCTGGTGACTGGGATTTAGTGGCGGCAGTCATAGCTATGTATCTGGGGAACGGATTATGCAATTGTGATGATACCTGGTGTTAGCATTATTTAGAGGAAGTTATTGTGAGTATCCAATTCTGGGGATATATAGAGGTGTCTCTGTCTCTACGTCACACTTCTAGTCTTACCCCTTGAAAACACAAGAAGTTATTTCACATACTGTAAAATCATTTTCATATACTTGATACTAAAACTTCATTTGCTTATCTAATAAAACCTGGGTATTTAATACCAATAATTATCAACTTTTTCATCATACAGGTAGCTCTGATTTTGAATTTACAGACAGGGATGTGTGTTACTGATATAGCTGTTTGATCGGGACAGTTTGAGGGACAGAAACACATACATTCCTGGGCAAACATCCCTTGCTAAGACCACTTTATTAGACATAGCTAGTTTCATAGACCCCTGATTAGGTAAGGCAAGGTAGATTAGTGTAATCAAGGCTCAATTAAACAGACATTTTGTTTTATGTTCTAATAACTTGGTACTTACTGATCCTTTTTGAAGCAGTGTGTTTTATAGATGGTTTGTTGTAAAGTAAGAAACACAAGTGTATGTTGAGCCAAGGCCAAGGCAGATACTGATTTTGCAATGTTCTAGATGTTGGCACGTAAGAATGTTCTGTGGTATCCTTTGAAGAGTAGCAGAGTTCAAGCTGTCTGATGAAGGTGTTTGTCAGGGCCTGTTTGTAAGCTCTGTGTGTAATGATGTGTAACTAGACTGAAACTGAATGACTGTCTGACTTTATGAAAAAAACCTAATCTCCTGAAGTTTCTAATGCTAGGATTCCTGGAGACTCAGACAAACGTCAGACTGAAGCAACGTGGTGTAATGGTTAAATGTTTAGAAAAAATTCAAAATATTTAAACTTAATATGCCTCTGTTAAGAAACCATGATGAAAAAATCTCCAGAGATCTCCATCATTAGATTTGGTGTTGAGATAAATATGCAAAAGCATCATTAAAGGTTGCTACCCACCAGACGCGATGCGACAAGCGAAACTGTGCAGCAATGTGACAAAATGAATAGAACCTCTACTTTTGATAAGTAACTTTCACACCTCAGGCAACACCATGGCAACACTGGAGTGACACAAAATAAATAGAATTGAATCCTATTTTTCTGTGACTTGTTGTATGACAACTAGGGAATTGACCAATCAGAGAACAGCGTCAATGTACGTGGTGCAGCAGAGTGAAGCAGTATCCAAAATGATGGAGGAAAAAATAATGCAGTGGAAAAATGACAAAGATTATCGCAATTATAGCTACAGATTTGAAAGGTAATATATGGGAGTCAATTTCAAAGGCACTGGATAAGCCTGGCATGTATGATTTATTGCTATACAAGGTATATATTGAAATACTGTCACCCTCATAATTGTTGATGAATGTTGATCATAGTCAATAGATCATTTGTCAATAGCAATTTTTTATAGTTTTATTGATCTGTCAGTTTTCCAATCTGTTGCAACACCTCTGTGTCGCTTTTGGTGTGTGTGGCCATGTCGTTGCGAAAGTATTGTGTCGCCCAATAAAAAATTGCATCGCGTCTGGTGTGTGGCAGCAATTGTGTTTATTTGGGGCACATAAATTTGATTTAACCTGCCCATGAGTGTATCTACTGTATGTATATAATGCTAAACAAAAGTAAGGAAAACTGGGTGGAATTTCTAAATGACAGCGTGATACCGTGTTGATACTGTAAAACTAAATCAAAGTAAATTAGTAAAAATTTAGAACCGAACAAAACTTAAACACACATTTTTTTCTACAACTAAAGGAATCTCAGTTTCAATGTCAAAGAGTATGTCTTGAGACAAAGAAGTTTCTCACTTAATACTCTTACTTCAAAGTAGAAAATAAGAAAGATAAAGCCGTTGCGTCAAGTTCTACATCAAGCATCACATAAAGGACAAGGAGTTTTGACAGCCAACTTTAAAAACTTCCTGTTGTTTAGCATTATGAGATGTGATAAGTATTAAAAGATAATATTGTTTAAGGGAGGCTCTCAAATTTAAAAAAAAAACAGATGCAAAGTTCAAAAAATGAGTATTTGAATATGAGTATTCGATATACATGGAAATAAAACAGGAATGTGGCAATAGACATGTGATGGGGTGCCAGCTCGCTCCTATAATTTGTGTTTATTATTGTTATTTTTACTGTTGTTTTTCTTAGAATTCTTGTTTGTTTTGGATTGGCAGGGAGGGGGTTAAATTCCTCCCTGTAAAATACATGTGAGAATGTGGCTGGAGCCTTAAGTGTATAATTGTTAATTATTAGTTAATTGGGCTCCAGCCACAGACTATAAAAGGGCAGGTGAAACCCTTTGTGTGGAGGGTTTTTGGGTGAGTTTGTTTGTTGGTGTGCTGTGCTGTTTAGTTTTTTTGAGAAAGAAACTGTAGTGAAGGCTAATGCCCAGCCTACATTTCTGTATTTTGTTTAAACCTTTTGTTTGGGCCCTTGTGCCTATTTATTTGATTATTTTTTTGTTTAATAAAGATCATTATTTTGCCCCTTCCACTGTCTCTGAGCCTCAAACCTCTGTCATCCTTCCACAAGACACTTTTATTTCTGCAAATATACCCTATGGTGAGGGCTCTTTGTTTTTGGTTTTTATTTTTGGTCACGTGATGTCCCTTTAAAGTTACATTGAGCTGACTGAATAAAAGCATTGCTTGTGAAGCAAGATCACTTTTATTTTTTCTCCTGTAACTTTAATAAGACTACGATTCTTTTGAAAAACAGAGCGCTCCAACCATGGTTCAGTAGTTCCATGAAAGTGAAACAACTTCCAGAGTAAATATTACAATTTTGTCCATTACTTGTAGGTAAAATTCCCATCTTTTTTATTTTTTAGCAGACTCCCTTATCCAGGGCGACTTACAATTGTTACAAAATATCACAGTACAAAGTATCACATTGTAAAGTATCACATTTTAGAATATCACATTACAGAAAACCTTGTCCTTGAAAGAACAAATCCTTTGTTGAGTGGCAGAGGTTTATTTACTCGGAAACTTGCGGTGTTTATGCTCAAATATATGTAGACTGCATTGTGAACACGTGCTAAGATTTATACAGTACATGGAGCATTTGCTTTGCCAGATAAAGTGAGAATTTATCTAATGTTGGAAAGGTAACCTTGAAACAATCTACGTGTGTAAATTACTGAAACAGTCACTCTTTTGTGTTGCTCTAACACCAGTGTATATTGACAGGAGAGTTTGTAGTGGCTGCTGTACTGTAATGCTAAATAAAACTGGGTAACACTTTATATTAAGGTGCTGTTTATTAATGATTTATAAATGGATAATAGATGTGTAATAACTATGTTAAAGAGTGTTAATAAATCATTATAGATGGTTTATGACCATGTGATAGCCATAGATGGAATTTTTTATGGAGATACATTAAAATATCTTGTTGCCTTCTGGTACTGTTGGTCAAATTCACTCCATAGCCTAAATGTAGTCAAAATATGTGACCTAGAACACAGGGGTGAGTCCCAAGGAAGCATCAGTTTCAATGTGTATTGTATCTGAAATCTCCCTTCTATTCATTGTCATTGGTATCCTTGGATCACACGGCACAGTACAGTTAAACACATGCCATAAAGAGCTGGATCACTGATGAAGTCAGACTAAGAGCGGAATCAACACATAAGAAGAAATATCGCAATTGCTAGACCTAAAGGGTGCCTTTTATGTAGATTGTCCTGTATTATATCCACTCGGAAGACTGTCGTACTTGTTACCTTGATGTGCTGGAACTGAAATCCAAGCATTCATTGATCCCATGGTTTTACTTCCCTTCTGAATCAGATGTTTTGAATGAGTTCCTCTGAGATTAACTGGATGAGCCCAGCGGTTTTCTCTTGTTTACCCTACCAGGACCACCCTGGACACTCAGGCTGCCCTTAATATGACTTCAAATTGCAGCACTGGGTCTAATTGCATTCATACAAGATGGCTTGACTTAAAGAAGTTACTATGCACAGCTGACCCTGTATCTTATGGTATATAAGTGTCTTCTCGTAAACATTTTGGGTGAGCAAGAGGACTGTAAAGGGTTAAAAGAGACAACAGTCTTATACCATAAGAGACAAGCTTTCATTACAAAAAGAACACACTACAGATAATGCTGTTATGCATGTCCACAAACAAAATACTATTCGAATCCCTTAACTGGATATGTTGTGAGACATTTATTTTATTGCTTTCCTAATCAGTTTTAGAGTGGTTGAAAAATTGTAAATATTCCTGAACAAAGCTTTTTAAGGGGGACTGTGATGGGGTGCCTGCCCCTTTATTAATGTATATATTATTTTGTTATTAAATCCTTTTTCTGAGTGGAGAGTTGGAGAGTACAGAAGGCTGTCTGGAGGAGAACAGACAAACTAATGCTACTGGTGTATTTTTTGTACACTGTATTCTGTACACTCTCTGGACTGTCAAACCTATCTGTATTCTGTACACTCTCTGGTCTGTCAAACCTATCTGTATTCTGTACACTCTCTGGTCTGTCAAACCTATCTGTATTTTGTACACTCGTCGTACAGGGGTGTGCATTCCAATAACTTCACAAGCAACAGCATTCTCTTTTTCCAACCATTTAAAAAAAAAACATAATGTCAATCATATACAATGATCTTGCAGGAAATAATCCAGGGGAACTAAAATGTCTTTATTATAATTATTTTATTTTCTGCAAGTCACAGCGTTAGTTTCTTGGAAAAGTGATTTGTGTTTTCAGATCTGAGCACAGTGGTCAAGTACGTGCAACTGATGCTAGCTGGAAACATGAACTCCCCACCTCTGCTGTGCCGTAGCGTATCCTTTCCCCTAAAACCATGAATGCCAATTCATGCCCAGCCTCCTTCCTGTTACATGGGCGCCATGACCTCGATCTCATAGATTGACTGCAGTCGATCGCCAAGGTTAAATGAAGGGAGAGTGTGCAGTGTGTGTTCTGCATGCATTGCTCTTACAGACTCTGCCCCCTGTTGGTGAGATTGGTGAGTTTAAAAGCTCTATAACCATGAATGCAGACAAGCCCTCTTTTGCATAGTAATTAAGATGCTCACTTGCAGCGTGTGTGTTCGCTGGTTTGCAACCAGCCTCTACCCTGTTACATATGTATCTTGAAAGTAAAGGAGCATCTAGGAATTGAAGTGTGATCACTTTGCTGTATAAAGCTTTTACAGTTTACAGTAAACGGGGGATGTTTTGGATGTCGGCCAATAAAAATGTTTTTACAAACTTTCTTTTGCTCTTCTTTGGTAAAGAAAGCCCTGGCACAGTACATGCCTTTCTAATGTAAATGCTTTACAAGCTCAGAGACTTGTCAGCTATTTTGGGGCATATTGTTTCAAAGCTGTGGCCCTTTGCATGACCCTTTGATTTGTTTTAGTTTTTTTTTTTCCCCAGAGCTGTAATAATATAAAAGTGGATTTTTCTTTTTTGTGTGTGTGTAAGTCCAACGTTTTCACAAAGCCTTGAAATATTTTAAATTGAGAACATAAGACAAATAGTCAAGTGATCCGATTCATATTTGTACTTTATTAGGCTGCCAACAATCATAACGCTAAAAACATTATTGATTAATTACAAACATTCCTGACTGCTTTTCAGGTTAGTGAAGAGTGTGTTTGATAGAAACTAGCCCTACATTTTCTACAAGCTGTGGCTCTTCTTAACTTCTCTGTGTTCTTGAAGCAGTTCCTGCATTGTATTTCCCTGGGCCTCCCTGTGTGTGAATGCAGCTCTAGTCCTCAGCACCAATGGCCCCTCACAGGTTATCATCCTTTAACCTGCAAAACATCCTGGGAATGTTCGGAATTCAAGATTTTTAAAACCGCACATCCTTCTTTTTATTACCCTGTACCAGGGTTGCTTTTGTAACTGTACGTCTTCAGATCAGAACTTTGCATACACTTTAAAATGAGGCTGTTAAATATTATCAGTCACTGATATCAGATTCTTTTCTGTTGTTTTTAGCAGTTTAACTGACAACAAAATAAACAAAAGGACAGGTTGTGGGCGGGTTTTCCAGGTTAAAGTGAACTCTCTTGGGGAAAAGATTTCTACATCTTGAATTAATCTTATAATAATAGATTTTTGTTCCTTTATACTGCACCATAATGCTCGTGAAAGTACACACTAGCAGGTGTTAGTCCTGTTCTGTTTTAGGTACCTGCGGGGCTTCATTAAGGCTGCTCATAAGAACAAGCTGCCCAGGTCAAGCTCAACACAGCGGCAGGAAGAAGGTTCCATGCACCGGATCTTAGGTCTTGATCCCAACACTGCATTACGAGCGGGCTGCAATACAGGTCTCCAGACCAGAGCTACAACAGTGCACCGCCAGTGGTGATCCTCTTCACAGCGCCAATCCAGTTATCTGTAACACACGCTGGCCCCACTGTTTGTCTTCTGCAATCTTGACCCAGCCCCCAACCGCATTCAGTCCTAAACACTCCCCACACATGTGCTGGCATGAGAGTGAAACCAAACACGCCTCTAAAACAAAGCAAACCACTGGGAATGATTTAGCAAGGGCCCCCCTGACCATTGTGACCCCACACATCCTAATGCATTAAGAGCTGGAACGACTCCATATTATGTGGCCTAATTGAATCATTTATAAGAAAAGAAAGCCACAGATAACACAGGAAGCAATTAGGAAGGGTAAAAGAAATACATTAATGAATAAAACAATTACTATAGCCAGGACAGAAATGTATTTTATAAAAGATTTCAGGTATTTCTCTTTAAAAACTAAAACAAAAGTTATTTGATAAAAAAAAGCCATAAGCAACACTGAACTTTTTACCCCTAACAAACCTTCTTAACAGTCCATGCATTTAAACATTCAAAGTTTCATTTTTGTTTGGCAATGAACCTTGAACAGGAGATCTGTTTAGTCTTGAAAGCTTTAGTCTTAGATTTGACATTTCTTTGAATTTAAGAAGATTAGCATTTTTGTTATTATACCGGTAATGCAACCCTTTATATTATGGAAGGGCCAACATTCCTACAATATCACTTCACATGCAATCACTGTAAAGCACAGTCTCATAATGATTTGAGTCCTGTTTCATAGGGGAGCAATCATATACATGCATTAGTACTTCTATCATGAGTGACAACCCTCATTTTAATTCAACAAAACACCCTTAAAATAAAGTGTTCTGTTAATTCCCTGGTTCATCTTATTCTCTAGTTCAACTCTTTTTCTAGTTCAGTTAATTCCCTGATTCAGATTATTCCCTGATTCAGCTCATTCCCTTGTTCACTACATTGAAAAATGTGTATTAATTGTACTATAATATTGAAGTATAAAAGCAATCAGACCCTTACATATAATTCAACTTCAAACCAAATTTAGTACCATTAACTTTTGGGATCAAAAGTCAAGTATATGTGTGAGGCAATTTACAGTACAGTCTGAGATATTTGGGGTTAAATAAATGATTGTTAATGATTAGTCATAAAGACCTGTTTACAGATTGAGCAGGCCTACTCTAGCCTGGCCAAAGTCCAGGTAGCAGCATGCAGCGTTTTCAAGGGGGAAGAGGGGGGGAGGAGGGGGAGGAGGAGGAGGAGGGGTCCACTGTGACTTCTTGTACTGATTAGGTCATGATGAGAGAACAGATTAAACATACCACAACCGTCGAGAATGGAGCAATAGATGCACATTCCTGAGGGGAGAGGAGCTCAGATACTCTGAGCTGATGAAAGGAGAAGGGGGTTTGTTGTTAAGTAATAACGGACGGTTGGTGCAAGTGAGTAATTTTGGAATGTCACCTCAAAAAGACTGGGAAGATTGTTCAGTATGAAGATATTCTGAAAACTGAAACTGTGCTTACCTTCATCAGAGCTCTGTCTCAACAGCAACAATAAGTAAGGATTATCAGCAGAAAGAGGAATGCTGCTGTTCACAGTTTGGGACACACTCTTCATTACATCTGGGCTTATGCAAGTGTTTTAAAGAAAGTTTAGGAGGAGAAGACCAGATCGTAACAGAAACTAAAGCAATGTTTTTATGTTAATCCTGAAACCATGACGCAGACAATTTACTGTGTTTTATTACATGTTATCAAAACAGCAGCTGGATCTTCAATTTGGACCTGTTTTTGCTTCAATGTCCCTGTTCAAGACCTACTTGACCTTCCTGCCTTCATTAACTTTGTTTGTGTGTGCTCCAGAGTGCGTGCAGGCAACCTTTCACTGAACGTGATTTGTTCATACATTGGCAGCCACTAATCAGGAGACTAATTCCATTGACTGGAATGAAAAGTAACAGCTTTGTCTTCTCCTGGAATTCAGACCTCAGAGATTAAGCCCCGCAAATTCAATATTCTAATTGAGTTTAAGTTAGGAAATTGTAAACTGCTTGCATCTTATCAGTAGTTAAGTGGTTAACTATGAGGACAACAAAGCCAAGTTAAGGGCCAATCTTTTTCCAAGTACTTCAAGTACCAAATTGGAATTAACTGGAAACTGGAACATTAACTGGAAGTTTCTGAACTGTGCATCTGACAGAGAAACCGACAGTCCTGACTCACAAGTGAAAATTAAAGTAGAAGCACGTCTAAGGAGTCTCGTCTCTTTGTTGAGCGTGGAGCTGCACTGAAAGCCCATGTCTGGCTTTGCTTCATTCTGAAGACATGCCAGAAAATAAACACTCTTCTGTCGTCAGAAACAGCGGCTCTCTCTCCAACACAGCCTACCGGAGGATTAAGAGGTGCCTGAGCTTTAAGAGACGTGAGTAACATGAACACATCCCTGTATAGCACAGGATACCAAATCACTGGGTCTGATATATAGCTTTTACTCCATAATGAAATAATTAATAAACAACTAAGACTATTAGTTTAGAATCAATACAATGTGTCATTTTTTAACACCAGGTTCGCAACATAAGTTCTGAAAGAAAGTAAAACTTTTGTTTTGAAATCATTCTATTACGTACATGTTGAAATACATTGGTCTTTTTAATTGATCGGTTGTAAAAAATAAAAAAAGGGGATAGCGTGTGCAATCAAGGCAATTCCACTTTGTTGTGTAGCAATCAAAAGTAAATATTTCTTTTGAATAAATATTATGAATCTGTGATGGAGACATCAATGTTCACTTAAGGGGACCTAGTTTTGTATAAAAAGCTTATCGATGCGATATCAAGTTGTGGCAAAGCTGGCCATTCCTGTGCAGGCCTTGATGAACCCAGATACACCTCCATCCTGGTCCTGAGCTTGTAATGGCTTCACTGGAACTGATTATTCCTGGAGTGGAATGGTCCTCCAGGGCTGGAACTGCCCATCCCTGCTCTAGACGCTGTAATCAAGTCAGCAAAAAGGACTGTTGTGCTCATTGCCTGTCACACACACACACACACACACACACACACACACACACACACACACACACACACACACACACACACACACACACACACACACACACACACACACACACACACACATATATATATATACACACACACAGTACCGGTCAAAAGTTTTAGAACACTCCATTTTTCCAGTTTTTATTGAAATTTACGCAGTTTAATGTCTCAATGTACTCTGAAATTAAAGCATAGAACAAATAAACAATTGGAGATAAAAAAGAAATCATGGAATCGTTTTGTTTAACAAAATTTAATCTAAATTTTTGACTCATCAAAGTAGCCACCTTTTGCAAATATAACAGCCGAACACACTCGTGGCATTCTTTCTACAACGGAAATCAAATATTGTTCGGAAAGTTCTTCCCAACACTGTTGCAGAAGTTCCCACAAATGTGTTGCACTTGTAGGTTGCTTTGCTTTCACCCTTCTGTCCAGTTCATCCCAAACCAGCTCGATGGGGTTTTAGTTTGGAGACTGTGCTGGCCATTCCATGATTTGAAGCCTACCGTCTTGTTCTTTTCTTCTAAGGTAGTTCTGACATAGCCTGGAGGTATGTTTTGGGTCATTATCTTGCTGTAGGATGAACCCCTGACCAACTAGGCGTATACCAGAGGGTATTGCATGGCGCTGCAAAATGCTGTGGTAGCAGTTTTGGTTCAGGGTGCCACTACTCTGTGCAAGTAGCCGACTCTGGATCCAGCAAAAGAGCCCCAGACCATCACGCTTCCTCCTCCATGTTTGACAGTTGGTGTCACACATCGAGGAACCATCCTTTTGCCTACTCGACGGCGTACAAAAACCCTGCGTGATGAACCGAAGATTTCAAATTTTGATTCATCGGTCCATAAGACCTTCTTCCAGTCTTCAGTAGTCCACTGGCGGTGCTTCATGGCCCAGGCAAGCCTCTTTTTCTTATTTTGCCATCTTAGCAATGGCTTTCTTACTGCCACTCGACCTGTCAAACCTGCAGCTCGAAGTCTTCTCTTCACAGTTGAAACTGAGACTTGCTTACTTCGACCAGTGTTAAGCTGTGCTTGAAGCTGTTGTCCTGTGAGCCGCCTATCACGCAAGCTGTTGACTCTCAGAAACTTGTCTTCTGATTCTGTTGTGGCTTTGGGTCTGCCAGACCTCTTCCTGTCAGAGTTTCCTCCAGTTTCCAAGTGCCTTTTGATGGTGTAGGAAACTGTACTCACTGACACCTTGGCTTTCTTTGCAATTTCTCTAAAGGAAAGACCTACACTTTTAAGGGTTATAATGGTCTGTCTGTCTTCCTTTGTTAATTGCCTTTTTCTCGCCATTATTAGAGCAATATACTACTTTCTGCAGTACAATACTGTCCAAATAATGCTTAAGAGGGTGTAGTAACACAGTCTGTTCCAACACTGCTTTTATACAGACAGAGGGTTTGTAAGTAATCAACAAAAGTTGGGACACCTGTAGGAATTGTTAGCATCAACTTTCAAGGCTTAATTTACTTCCATTGTTGCAGAACAGCTGTAAGTTGTTAACCCATTACTTGTTCCCTGAAAAAGGCCTTTTTGTATAACTCTGAAATGTACATTATTTTTCAGTTTTTGGTAACCTAAACTTTTTTTTTAACCTCTGGCAGTTTACCGCTTACCTTTGTACCATTTCAGGTTATTCACTGGACTTGAACTGCTTAAATTTCAGTAAAAACTGGAAAAATTGGGGTGTTCTAAAACTTTTGACCGGTAGTATATATATATATATATATATATATATATATATATATATATATATATATATATATATATATATATATATATATATATATAGGTTGATCTGCCACAGTGTCATTAAAGAAGTAACAGTCAGTGCCATCTTGTGAGCATTTCATTTGGATGTAAGTACCCTGTTGTAATTCTGACAAAACACTGCTGTGCACTAGATGGTGCTTCCTGACATAACAGCACCTTATCTGGTCTAGCTCACGTTACATCTATGGCAGGTAACTGTAAATGAAGAGCGTCTCCTAAACTCAGGTGAAACAGAACCCCCAAATGACACACAAATTGACATTAAAGCCTGCAGATCCGCCAGTCATTGCACAACCTGCAAAATGTAAGACCACTGGGTGATGTAAAAAAAAAACTGAAGTTTGTCATTATCAGCATATGAGTGTAAATACACGCCATTCATTAATGGGTTCTTAATTCAAGTTGCAAATGATACCATTTTAAATGAACCAATGTTGTTATTTTCTTGTATTGTTTAAAAATGTAATTTTGAGGTCAGATTAATCATTACCCCGATGGAAGCACCAAAAGAGACTACCATCCTGGCCATGACATATAAGCCCTGCAGTGGACACCTTCATGAAGGCACAGCCTGTCTCCAGAGAGGGGTTCACATGATTGCATGAATGCTCTCCCCCACAGTTAAAAGTGGCATACTGACGCCATAACCCTGTATAGACCGCACTTAGAGCACTGTGTCCAATTCTGGTCACCACAGTACCACAGAGACATTGTGGCCCTGGAGAGAGACCAACAAACAGCAACCAGACTAATCCTAGGGCTTAAAGGAATGAGCTGAAAAAACAAAAAAGAATGTTTGTATGTTCTTGTGTAAACCCACACACTAACACTATAATCACATACACATCAACATGCTGGCTGCTACCCTGTATAAACCCACGTCTCCCAGGTGTGTTTGGGCAGAAGCTGGAGGATACAGTTCAGTATGAGCGACGGTATGGAGAGCAGCTGGCGCCCCTGATCGTGGAGCAGTGTGCTAAATTCATCCGGAGCCGAGGGCTGCTGGAGGTGGGGCTCTTCCGGCTGCCAGGGCAGGCCACCCTCGTCAAGGAGCTGCGTGAAGCCTTCGACGCGGGGGAGAAACCCTCCTTTGACAGGTACCTATCTGCGCTACACCATTGTGTACATTTTGTATTGTTATTTTGTTCCAACAGACCCTCTGATGTGAAACTATTATAGCCACCAGCTGCGCAAGAACAATGTGTTACCAAAGTCTTGTATGTTTGTGGATAAACTGGTAGACAAAGGACTGAAGTGGCATGTGCCTAATATCAGTTTTCAATAGATGGCAGCATCAGGCAACATGGCAAGACAAGGCGAGGTTACTGATGTGTAGTTTTATTAACTGTTTTTTTCATAATCAGTAAGAATTAGAAACTGTGTGCGTTAGCCGCAAAACACTTGTTGACACTGCTTCACAATACGATTACATAATAAAACAAGTTAGCCAGTAACTTACATGCCCTCATTCACAGTATATATGTATGTACTAATGGACTGACAGGCATTAAAAATCCTTTCATACAATTGGATTTCAATTCTCAAGATATATCTGGATATATTCTCTAGACAGCATCTCTGCTATGTCCTGCTCACTGGGGTTATGCATCCTCAATAAATTACTAAAAATAATGAATATAACAAAAAATACAATATAAAGATAAGTAATGAGTACAATTAGGAGTAAGGAACTAATGTAAGAGAGAAATACAAATAATACGAACATGTTTAAGCACAAAGCCGTACCTACACACTCTCCACATGGTTTGGCATTGTACTGTATGAGGCTAGAGAGCAGTGAAACAAGCCAAAGTGCTCCGGGGAAACCATTTCTTATTGCTCCTACAATAGAACCCATCCACACTAGGTCTCCACGTACAGTGTGATGTAGCATCCTCCCCTTTTACAACAGTACTGCTCTACTTAGATCAACTATGCTCAGCTGGTGGCGTTAATAGGTCGATCTTTAACAAGTTATCTTAAGCACCAGTTTCTAGATAGATAACTTTAGACAAAACCATTTTGTAGTTTAGCAAACAGTAACAAACAATGAAACCATTTGTTAATATGTTAGTAGGACAGAAGTTAAACAACGTGTGTTCCATTAAAAAAAAAAAAGTCTGACTTGAATTCACAGTGGCACTGAAATGCCCCTAAATTTCAATATCCATCGATATCATGGTATACTGTAGTTAGGTTCAGCTGTATAAAAAACCTGCATAACTTTGCAACTTCTGCCTTCTTGTTTTTTTTTTCATGCCCATTACTTACACTGATTCACAGATTATTCAACTGACACATTAATAAGGGCAGCATGACTTAACTATTCTATATAATGTATGTACAGTAATATCATTTTAAATAATATCATTGAAGTTTTTCTCTTATAAAAGCTTACCATGGTAAAATCATAGCAAAGTATACTAAACCATAGTGAAAGCATGATGAAGCATAGGCAAGCATTGTAAAGCCCTGGGAGGTATGGTAGCATAAAACACATACAAATCAGGGTAAACTGTGGTAAACACACAGTATATTGATTCGAGTGAAAAAGACAACAAATTCTTCACAAAAATAATTTATTTTAAGAAATTATTTCCATTATTCTTATTTTTATTTTAGCTTTTCTCTTCACATATTTTTTAGAAAACAAAAAAGCACAAACAAAATCTGAACATGTTTTTCGACAATGAGTCTTAATCATGGGTAGACTAAGACTCAAATTTGATGAAACTTTGCAAAGACAATTTTTTTTCTACATTCCTAAAATGAACGTAGGTTAAGGTGACTTAAGGTCCAACTGTTTTAAGGTACTGACATCTGATTAGCTGAGTTTTTAAAAGTGAATGCAGCAGCCCAGATAGACAAGAACCACAACTGCATGCTAAATTCACCACAAATTCAAATGAAAAAAGCAATAGCAGATTGATGCTACAGTGTTGAGGAAAACCAACAAACACATAGTTTGCAAACCAAGCATGGTTCATTTGTGCATGCTTGGGATAATTCTGTTTGTATCCCTCAGTTGATATCACATCTCCCGAGCATAATAACATTGACTGATGAAGTGGTTACTTTGTTTCTTATTAGAGCCTATTTAATAAAGTGGAACCCGCGTTCCTCTGTGTTTTCAGCAGCACCGATGTGCACACTGTGGCTTCTCTTCTGAAGCTCTACCTGCGAGAGCTGCCGGAGCCACTCGTTCCCTTCTCCAAATACGAGGACTTCCTGCTGTGTGCCAAGCTGCTGGCTGGGGGAAAGGAGCAGGTACCACCTGGTAGAAACAGCGGCAATAGTAACAATGAAAAGAAGAATAATGATGAAGTCATAGTGTGTAGCTCCCAGTGGAGACTTCATGGTTGCCTAATGATGCAGTCTGTAATTGAAATTTACTTATCTCCTTGTAAATTACTTATTTGTTTTTGTTGGAAATAGTTTCTAGTGATTTTGCTGTATTTTGTTAGAAATAGAAATACTGTAATTCTATACTATGAATAAAGTTTAGTTAGGAGAGCTCTAAAAGGGCCTGACATTTAGCAAAGGTGCAGACCCCAACAATAATAACCCCTGTATATTAAAATGTACTACAGCATACAGTATTTGAAATATGCACAGCCGTAAGTATTGGGACACCCTGTAATGATGCTGTAGTTCAGTCAATGGTGCTTTTAAGTTAAGTCTCAATACCCATACCAAACAAAATGATTCCCTACCCATAATCCTCAGTGTCTGATTCATTTACTTTCTTTAAAGGGGCTGGTGGAACTCAAGACACTCCTGCAGCAGCTTCCGAATGCAAACTTCTGCCTCCTACATTATATCTGCAGGTCAGTGGGCTCTATTGGCTGGATTCCCAACACCTAGACCAGCAACACAGAGAAATAACATATATACCAAATCGAGAGCCTTACAGTGAGGGAGCACTCTATACACCAAATCCACACTACCTCAATCATGCACGATGAACACACGCTGAAACCACAGGATTGTCACTCGCTTCATTCACAATCCACACTACCTCAAATCATGCACGATGAACACACACTGAAACCACAGGATTGTCATTCACTTCATTCACAATCCACACTACTTCAATCATGCACGATGAACACACACTGAAACCACAGGATTGTCATTCACTTCATTCACAATCCACACTACCTCAAATCATGCACGATGAATACACACTGAAACCACAGGATTGTCACTCACTTCATTCACAATCCACACTACCTCAATCATGCACGATGAACACACGCTGAAACCACAGGATTGTCATTCACTTCATTCACAATCCACACTACCTCAATCATGCACGATGAACACACACTGAAACCACAGGATTGTCACTCACTTCATTCACAATCCACACTACCTCAATCATGCACAATGAACACACACTGAAACCACAGGATTGTCACTCGCTTCATTCACAATCCACACTACCTCAAATCATGCACAAGAACCACACTGAAAACACAGGATTGTCACTCACTTCATTCACAATCCACACTACCTCAATCATGCAGATGAACACACGCTGAAACCACAGGATTGTCATTCACAATCCACACTACCTCAATCATGCACGATGAACACACACTGAAACCACAGGATTGTCATTCGCTTCATTCACAATCCACACTACCTCAATCATGCACGATGCACACACGCTGAAACCACAGGATTGTCACTCACTTCATTCACAATCCACACTACCTCAATCATGCACGATGAACACACACTGAAACCACAGGATTGTCACTCACTTCATTCACAATCCACACTACCTCAATCATGCACGATGAACACACACTGAAACCACAGGATTGTCACTCGCTTCATTCACAATCCACACTACCTCAAATCATGCACGATGAACACACACTGAAACCACAGGATTGTCACTCACTTCATTCACAATCCACACTACCTCAATCATGCACGATGAACACACGCTGAAACCACAGGATTGTCATTCACAATCCACACTACCTCAATCATGCACGATGAACACACACTGAAACCACAGGATTGTCATTTGCTTCATTCACAATCCACACTACCTCAATCATGCACGATGAACACACGCTGAAACCACAGGATTGTCATTCACTTCATTGACAATCCACACTACCTCAAATCATGCACAAGAACCACACTGAAAACACAGGATTGTCACTCACTTCATTCGCAATCCACACTACCTCAATCATGCACAAGAACCACGCTGAAACCACAGGATTGTCATTCGCTTCATTCACAATCCACACTACCTCAATCATGCACGAGAACCACACTGAAACCACAGGGAGTATGAATGAGTATTATAGTGCAGAGGAGACTATGAAACAAACTCCATTTTGGACGTCACAACTGGAGTCAATGCATTTTGTTTACAAGTTACTTTTAAGAAGTCATCCTTTTTACAGCAGTGTAAGAAAACAAGGCCTATTGTTTTCTTAACATTTATTGAGACTCAGAGTAAAATTCTCAGACACGACAAACAATTCCAAATCCCAGTAATTAGGCTTTTTATTAACATACAGGTAAAATTATACAGAGAAATTCACTATCAAATACTTAGCTATTAGCTTTGGACAATTGGCGATGTCAGCCCTGTCCTGTAAGGCACACATGTAACCCACACCTCACCCCACCCCAGCCCACACTTTCCTTGACAAGTCCTCTCTCCTTATCTCCCTTTTCTCCAACACAGACCCTCAATATGTCTCAGCCTATCTTAACTTGGCAGCATTCAGCAACTCCTCACTTAACAAAGAACAGATGATAATACGTGTACAATTTACTGTCAATATGATCTGACAGTGAATTAACTGAATTTGTGAATTTTCAAACCATAACAAAAATAAGGGATCAATGGTCACATGGTCTTCCTATATAAAGCACACCACATTTGAATCTCTTGCTTTTCTCTTGTTTTAGGTTGTTAGATGAAGTTCAGTTCTACTCCCACATAAACAAAATGAGTGCCACAAACCTGGCTACAGTTTTCGGACCAAACATTCTGCGCCCCAAGGCAGAGGACCCTAAAACAATGATTGGAGGTACAGAACGAGAGAATTCATCTCTGAATCTCACATGTTGTGTTGTATTTTGAATATTTATCAAGTTGAGACCGCAATTAGTGTACTGTATCCAATTCTGGTCACCACAGTACTATTGATCACTTCACAGTACTCTGGTCACTACAGGGACATTGTGGCCCTGGAGAGAGTCCAACGAAGAGCAACCAGACTAATCCCAGGGCGTAAAGGACTGAGCTGTGAAGAAAGGCTGCAGAACTGAATCTATTTAGGCTGGAACAAAAAAGAATCAGGGGGGACATGACTGAAGTCTGTAAAAATCTTAAAGGAGTTGACAATGGCAGGGTTTCCATGCAGTTTAGAAACTCCAAATCCTCTCTCCATTGTTGTGAAAATGTGACATAGTAGCACATACCACGCACATTCCTAATGCTATGGGAAGTGCATGGCCAAAACATATGGGTAAAAAGGGAGAGTAAATCGCCTTCTCGTGCTGAAAAGGGATGGGTAAATTGCCTTCTTGTGCTAAGAAGCTGCGCAAAATAACAGAAAACTGTTTGTTTGTTTTTTTGCATGGAAGAGTGTCTGAAAGCCATACCTTATGTCCACGAGACTTCAGCAGCGAAGATCCCATTTGTGACGTAATCTTGCACAACTGTGATCTACTATAATAACTAAAGGCCATATCAAGCAATTCTTTGTTATCAGCTGTTATCTGCTGGAAGTAGCCCTGGCAAGCTTCCTTGACCACATCGGAAAAAATAAGCATACAGTACGAGGGGTTTAGAGACCGCTTCATTCAGGATTTTTTTTTATGTGACACCATTTTTTCAACATTTCAAAGTATTGCGATCTAAAATACTGAAGCCTCTACATATTTAAAAATATAGCCCTTTGCAATTAATAAATCCATCAATAAATAAATAAATAAATAAATAAATAAATAAATAAATAAATCCATCAATAAATAAATACATCCAGTACATAACAAAGCCCTTTGCAAAGCACAGAAAGATTTTTTTGTTGTCTTCGTGTTTGGTCATTGAATTTGCTTTAAAACTTGACTTTTCTGTCCTTTTGCAATAAGATGTTACAATTCATGTTACACTAGCCTTAATTTGCATCTATCACAGGTACCTACCATGGACAACAAAAGACACGTTTGTACCCCAAAATGAATTAAATTAGCATAGCTGGGAATTCATGCCAGTGGTCTCCACTCTACCAGGCTTGAACGACCACCTATAAAGTTGAGGTAAAATCTCTTAAACCTAATTCATTGAGCAAGATTCATTTTAGATGAGGGAAAACATGAAAAAGAAAAGAATAAAGTTGCTTCCATGAATTTGTTCAAAAAGACAAATACAGTGCTTAACATTAGCTTGTTGCAAGACTTACAGAACAAAATTCCAGACAGTTACAAAAAGAAAAAAGGTCTGACCTTATTTAAGACATGACTGTGAGCATAAGCAGTTTTTTTCCCCCTAATGCCTAGTTTACTCTGGTTAACTCTTTTCCTATTCAAAATGATAGCATTGTATAAATATAAAACAGAAATTTTAAATACAGTATAACTTCTATCGTTTCAACTTGGCACAGTATTATAAAATTACATAAAACAGGATCCAGACCCTAATCCAGGCAGTGGGGCCCACTGAATTTACAGCTGAAATTCCACGTCCAGTCCCTCTTTAAAAAGCCTGTTGCTGAGTGTGCTGCAGGCAGGACTCCCTCTGACTAACCTTAGGGGACACTGAGGCCTTCACAACCTCCAAATTAGCCACTGAGCTTGCACATTGCCTTTTAACTGTGTCTGTGTGTGTGTGTTGATCTCCCACAGGGACGGCTCTGGTGCAACAGCTGATGTCAGTGCTCATCAGTGAACACAGAACGCTGTTTATCAGAGAGAGCAGCAGAGCTGCCCCTAATGCTGACAGCAGCCCAGCGGGACAGGGGTGCGCTGCCAGGATCCAAAAGGAAGACCCGACAGCACCACCCCGCGTCCTCGACGGCTCCCAAGGCTGTGAGATTGACAGAATCTGGGCCCAGCAACTTTCATTGCCTTTCACAGCCAGGAAGGGATCGTCCAGGAATTTAAAACAGGAGAACCGGCCAGCCAGATCACAATCCCACATACCTTCTACACGCCACAGATGCCAATCAAAGATGGAAAATAGGTCAAGTGAAGACCCCTCCCCTGGTGGTGTCAGTGATCATTTGTATGACAGTTACTGCCCAGGGTTGGCATGTACGGTTGGCCAGTTCTTGGAAACTGAAACAGGGATTGAAACAGGAGCTTCTTCCATTCCTGCTACAACAAGCTGTACCACAGCTGCCAAGGATGGGCCTATTCCAACGATCACACAAAGCAGCTGGGTTGAGGACTGCCATGAAGACACTGACAGTTCAGCAGAGCGGAGGCTGAGCGATCCCTACGAAAGCACGTTTTCTGTATACGACAATATTGACAGTGCACTGTTACCAACTCCTCTCTCCCCACCACCACCAATATCTAACCTGGAGGATGTGACCAGTGTGGGCTCCTGGTCCAGCTCCTCCTGCGAGATCCTCCTGGAGGAGACTTCAGAGGCTTCCCGCTGTTCTTCTTCCAGGACTGCGGGAGGGGGTTCCATGGAGCTCAATCTCTCCTCCTCCCTATCACTCCGACCCTCCTCAGCACTCACTGACAATCTGGGGGCAGGAGTTGTGAGCAGTGAAGTATTTTTGGCCACACAGGACAACAACCCTGGCAACTCGCCGGCCACGCGCTGCCTGCTAGCTGGCCTCAAGCAGCAAATGGCCAGACAGAAGGCTGAGTATGAAGCTAAAATCAAAAGGTAAGGGTTTCTTGAACAATACCTTTAGCTAGTCCGAGGGAAGTTAAACTGAAAAACATTGGAGGTAATGCTTTCCTCATCACGCACTGCTGACAGTTCATGATTGCATGTTTGAAGTTATTTGCAGTACATCTAACCTGTCTTCTTGGGTTATTCCACAGTCTTTGTTTACCTACAAAACAAAGACGTTTACAAAAGCTTGACGAGACTATTAATCTGATTTCCAAAATGGTACTATACTGATCCCTTTAAAACCATGCTGAACGTTGTCATTAATCTGAGCAAAACTATCCGGCACCTCTGCACACCCCTCCACAAACATTTTCAACAGCGCTTTTAAATTCCCAAAAGCATTTGTATCTCTCCACCAGTTCATATGTACAGTGAAATTAACAGAGTCCAGAGCCCTAACCACTACTCCACACTGCTGCCACATGGCTGGGCTGCAGGTTAGCCTGATGGCAGGATTTCTAAACCAGTGTGTCATACTTTATAAACAGTTCACTGTCTTTGGAGTGAAATGCATCTTCTAATGCTGCTCACAGAAGGACATGTAGCTGTACCAGAAGCCTCTGTAAGATGAAGCACCAGCCATAATGCAGTCAATCAGGTGTGGGGCACTTCCCTTCTCATAGTAAAAGATTAGCAAAGTGTAACAAATCACAGTGAAAGCATGGTAAAACACAGGTAAGCATTGTAAAGCCAGGACAGGTATGGTAAAGCATAGGTAAGCATTGTAAAGCCAGGACAGGTATGGTAAAGCATAGGTAAGCATTGCAGGTATGGTAAAGCATAGGTAAGCATTGTAAAGACAGGACAAGAATGGTAAAATGAATCTGGATGGACTTTCACAGCTAATCCCTTAAGGACATCTACTATCATTCCACAGTCCATCAGACTGTCTTGTCCATCGTGACTGAAACCGACTCAATAGGACGATGCAGTTTGTATACATTACAGAAAATACATCCTGCAATAACCAGTCTTGCATGTCAACAGTCTATATACAAAAAAGAGTCCAATGCAAGACATTTCTAATTATTTGTCCAATCCCTGTATTGTCTATTTGTCTTTTGCCCAATCAAAACATGCTAGTTTGAGGAGGCGGAAATAAGAGTTCCTAATTAAAGCTAGCAAGGGAATTAGAAGACAGTATTTATTTAAATGATCAAGCATGCAGGTCCTTATCCTAATGTTTATTAAATGGGCAAAATACAGTGTGTCTCGCTTGAAGAGTTTCTGATATGGAGTATTGTTTATAGCTTCCCCTCTAATGTCTCTATTTGAGATGGAAGGGAGTGCTGTAGAGACGTCCAGTGAACACATAACAGGAGTAGCTGTATGCATGCTTCTGCTTTCAGCAATGCTGGTATTTATAGCAGCAGCTGTTGTGTGGGAATGAACTCTATCAGTTAAATGTGACACTTAGAAACAGGCTTACCCTGCAATACAAAAAGCACCAAGCAAACTGACTGGATCAAAAATGACCTCATTGGTGAGTATGCAGTACTAGATCTAAAGTTTAAGATTACTTACTATATTTTGGATTATACACCTCACATAATCGGCTCAAGTCAGGTAGTTGCTTTATTAACATTGGGGCATTATAAATTAACAATGTCAGGTACATTAGTGTGTACTGAAAAGATTCTACTAGAGGCACTGCCAAAGATGTTGGCTACACAAAGAGCCATGTGTCAGCAGTATTACCTGTTACTAAAACACCATGCAAAGTTTACAAGAAACGCACTACCTATGTCATGTGTTGTGCGTACTGTTATATTTTTAAACATATTGCCGACTCTTGTCATTTTTAATCATACATCATAAATCAGCCGGGGTGATACATTTCTCAACGTTTACTCAGGAGCGATCACCAGGAGAAAAAAACACGTCTCAGGAAAGCAGTGTATCCAGATCACACTCCCTTCTGCCACAGTGCTGGTTTTCTGTTCCCACAATACACCACTCATTTCAATTGAAGCACCAGCACCATGGCATGAGCTGGATACACTGCAATGTTTAGAAGAAAAAGCTTTCTCCTGTCAAACGTTTCCGAGTAAAGTTGAAAATAAGAAATTCCCAGTTGATTTACCTTTGATGTGTGAATAGAACGATAAGGGTTATGTTGCTGTGATATGGTCAACGCAGGATACAGCAAAGGGATATGAAATTGATTTTAAAAAATAGTTCCCTATATACCTATGATGTATGAATAAACCAAAAAAATCTAAAAACTGTTGTGAATATGTTGAAAAAGAATTGCTGCAATATGGACAACAGCCAATACAGCAAAGGAAAGTAATACATGTCTTGTAAACACTGCAGGGGGTTCTGTAGCACTTTGAGACCAATGCAATGGCTCCCAGAGTGAGTTGTACATTTGTAATGTAATTGACAGTGTGGAACAGCGCAACGAGGAGCTGGAGCTGGAGGTGAAGAACCTGCATTTGAACCTGGAGCAGCAGAGGAAGTGGTACAACATTGTGGAGATTAAAATGAGGAACGCGGAGCGGGCGAAAGCAGACGCTGAGAAACGCAATGCCATGCTGCAGCGAGAGATGGAGGAATTCTTCGACACTTTTGGGGATCTCACCAGTGAAGTGAAGAAGACTGAGAGAATTGTTCAAAGCTTTTGAAAACAAACAGACAGCCCTTCACAGTCCCCAAAGAGTTTTTTTTAAATGATTTTATACTTGATCTCAGCCCATAATCTTTGCTAACCTGTAGCCCGAGACCTCATCACCATAACACCCAGGCTACAAAAGAAGAGCTAATGAAATACAGAACTGCTTTATGGGACTGCTTTCTCCATGCAGAAAGGCACAACACCTAGAATGCCTATATAAGCAGAAATAAAATGCACATGGCAATTTACCTCACAGCTGAGTGCTTGATGACATGTAATCACTAAAACCTAAGGTGACTGCAATGGAAAGGGTTCTGGTTAAATATTTTACATATTAATAACAAAAATATATAGAATTAGAATCTGGTTTGCTCTGGCTCATTACTTCCAAAAACTGTGTGTAATCTCTGGTATTCCCATAGCGTTGGATACTTTACATATAATTCAAAAATGCTTGTGTATATAACCAAAAGTGTAGAGTACAAATCCAAGGAGGTTATGACGAGGTTGTATACTCATGCACTGACGAGACTGCAGTTCTGTTCACCACAGTGCCAAAGGGACATTGTGGCCCTGGAGAGTCTCACGAAGAGCAACCAGACACATCCCAGGGCTGATAGGAATGTGCTGTGAATACAGGCTATACAGTACGCCCTCGCTATAATGAACCTAGTCCCTGGTTTTGGTTTAAGAATACTCTGTCCCTTCAGTAGTAAGGGTACATTGTGTTGGTCCCTTTACTGCTCTTAATATTGAATTTATATTGTAGTTACTGCCACTAGAAATATAAAGAGGAGCTCACACAGCTAACTTCTAGTGGCATTTATCTGTCAGTGAAGCAGTGCTTATTGACTAACAAAACTGGATATCCAAGCTTTGCGGGTGACTTTTCCAACAACTTTCCTTAGATTTCCAACAGCAATCTCCCACTCCCCCTCTCACTTATAACTAGACACGCTAATGAACATTATCAAAATCAAATGAGCAAATTATAGGTTTAACATAATTGATCTAATTATTTTTTTACAGTTGATGATTTATAAAAACGCATTTGGCTCAAGGCACACTACCTATGAAACATTTTGAGACCTGGAGAAAAGTGTTATATTTGTTACGTAATTGAGAGCTCGGGTGGAACGAAAGCTAGAAGACACTGCGGCCCTCCAGGAACAGAGTTTGACACCTCTGACCTAGAGTGATTTGATTTAAGCTTTTAAAATCTAAGTCAACAAAGTTAGCGTAGCAGAGACCAGGACCGGCGGAAACAGTGAGTGGAGACAGACTCAGGACAGTGGGTAAGAAGCACTGTTGTGCGGTTATGGAATGTGTTACCAAGCTGCATTGTTGCTACTGTGTCATTAGGTGCGTTTACACTGGCACAAATATTCCGGATCGAGAGGATAAGAGGACGGATCCCGGTAACTTTTTGCCAGTGTAAATGCTACTGAGCACATTCCGGAATCAGTCCTCTTCTCAAATGCTGAGTTCATATTCTGGACTGAGAGGACAAGAGGACGGATTCCGGTCACTTTTTTCAGTATAAACGTGCTAAGGACGTATTCTGGAAAGATTGCAGAAAATACCCAGCGGGCACTGCACGCTAACCAGCAACGTCATCATAAAGCAATTTCTGACATGACAATTTCTGACGTTTTTACGATAGTTAATCAGTAAGTAATGCTATTAAATATTCTCTGACACACATCCCATAACCAGTAAAATAAGATTAATTATCGCTCACCTTTCCAAATTTCTTTCAACAGTCTTCAAGGTCCACTGCTTGCACTGGAGATATTTTCAAATGATGGCGCTCATTTATGTCGTCACTACAGCAGGGCGTCACCACCTTTTTTTTTCTTTCCCCCTCAAAGTACGCATGCTCAGAGTCTGCTCCTGTGAGAAATACCCCATGCTGTTTCAAGCAAGTGTAAACGCACCGTTCCGGTACAGACTGTCCCAGAATCTTATCAGAAAGATTCCAGAATGCTAGTGTTAACGCACCATTCCGATAGACTGTCCCAGAATCTTATTGGAAAGATTCCGGAATGCTGGTGTAAACGCACCGTTCCGGTACATACTGTCCCAGAATCTTATCGGAAAGATTCCGGAATGCTAGTGTAAACGCACCTATTGGGATCCTTTAGGAACTAACTACTAGACTAAGTTGTGAAATCCATCAGCTACTGTGATAGAAACCAGACAATCATTGATGTGCCAAATGGCCTCCTCTTTCTTCTATCTTTCTAATTTTTCTTATGAACAATTTCCAAACCCAAAAAACCTCTTCTCTAATATATTTAAAGCTATTTTATTTTCCACCAATCTCAGATTTTTACTTTGAAAGTAAAATGTTACAAATGGTTGTATCTGATTTTAAGATTCTGGAATGTTTTTTTCAAATCTGTAAGACTTTTGAGTACTTCAGGTCAGTAGACTATTATTCCCTGTTCCCACCTGGCAGTTGAAAGCATTTTGAAATCAGCCCTGTTGCTTTCCATAGGCAGCTGAGCCGGTCTGGGACAGACAGGTAGGCAGGAACTGGTCACCAATAATACTACTATCAGGAAATACTAGTGGCAGGTGAAAGAATGTATATAAATGATACATGTAGGCAGAGTTTGACCTTTTGAATATCAGCCTTTTTTGGCAAAGACCAAACAAAGACTGTTAAAGGTTTTGTGGTTGCTAAAGTTTATTCACATCACTGAAAGCAGTAACATAAAACACAGTATAGGCTCTACTGCACCTGCTTTACAAACAGCATCACACAGGAGGAGAGGCAGGCTACACAAAGCATCAGGGCCTAAAGGTGTGAAAATGAAAATACTGTATTAGAGGAAACCCTTTACAGCTGCAGCCCACATCCGTGTTCAGATTTAGAAAACACCTCATACATTCCTTCTGTGCACTCTAAGAACGTAGACCTTTGCATGTCCAGTTTGTTTACATACCCCAATCGTTTTATTTGTTGGGGGGGACAAGATTCCAACACCTTAAAATCTGCTTGCCACTACAGCACTCATAAGTCTCATAAGATAATTCAACTTTAGTTTATACATGAAACAGAAATTTAAAAATGCTGCAGTTCCCAAGAGCTCATAAGGTACTACCCTTCTTGCAACATAAAAGAATAAATACATGCATGCAGTTAATAATGTCAGATGACTTTGTAGAATTGTGTAATGTTTGAGCTTGGGTGTATATGGGTCAGTTTTATGAAATGTATCAGTACCTATTGTGGTTGCAGGCAGTTATCTGGTGTGTGATATAAATATGTTGCTATGATTGTTTAGGTGCTTAATTTATTGAATTGATGATTAGTTTGGTCACCACAACATATGATTAAAGATATTTCCTTCCTCATTGAAAACCGAGTTCACCCTGGTGTTCTGACCTAATGATACAGAAAATACAGTCCTAGGCACCTGGATTATTGGATAAAGATTGATTATGGATTTCTTATGGTAAATGCATTCACAGACAACACAGTCAGGGTATTCAATTTGAATCAAATACACATACCAATATTTCACAATCATTATTTGTTACTGTTCAATGGGATTTAATCTTAACATATAAATCCATCTAAGATGCATGCCGTTCTGAGGCTCCAGTTTTTTGCTTGTAGCAGGCCATGTTTATGACCATGTGACCGCTCCTAAATCTCAGCAGGATCATGTGACACTGACCCCACATGCACTCTATCTGGGTAAGTATGTGGCCAAAAACAGGACCTGCTCCCAGCTGGGAAACAACCAACTTCAGCTGAATCCCTTATTTAGTTTTTTTCAAATGGTTTGAGTTGTTCTTATGATATTTTATGTGCTGTTTTTAGTTGCCATTTCCTTTAATGAGGTAATCACAAATAGATTCTGCATTTTTTGTCATCCTAATTTAAGGGGTCGCAATGTTAATGAGTTCAAACTTTTTCAGATATTCTTTAAACATTTACAGTGCAATTCAACGAACTGGCGATACTCTTAATCATATAAACGTCAAGTGCCCCATACTGTTACCAAGAAAGACGCTTCAGAAAGTGGCTTTACAGACTGTAAAACAAACTGGAAAGCCAACAGGTTCTGGGTTCTAATGAAGCAGTGCACAAAAAAACTATAATATGTAATACAGTCCCCCAGGAATCATAGTGTAGTGTACAGCTGAACATGAATGTGGAATACTGCAGCTTCAAGAGGAGGCAATGTACCTTCAAGGTCTGAAACGAAATTCCAACATACCATTACATTAGTACAGGTGATACAGTTCAGACAAGGATTCACACACAATAAATAGTTCATACAGTTGACACGATTGGTCCGTTTACATGACAGGTAACCAATGGGGACTGGGCATATAAAGATAAATAACAATTAGCCAAATACGTTGGCAGCATGTTTTGTGCAGGCTGATATTTAAGTATATTATTTGCATATCCACAAATATTTAAATTAGACAAAATAGAGTGGTTTAAATAGTGTTCATAGTATTTTTCGTAGGTAAAGACAGGATGTTTTTAATTCAAAATGCTCCATCAGAACATGCAGTATCAGTATAGTCCCTAACAAAGGTGTATATTGAATAAAAGGTCTATCCCGTTTTAATGATCAATAACACTGTAAAGGGAAATCCATCATAAACCAATTTGAGGAAGGTGAGATTCCCAACAGTTAGCTCCCTCAATCCCATAAGTGAAGCTGTGATTCGTTAGGGCTCACAGGGGGTTCATACTGTAGCTGGATCTCCTGGCAGGCAGTTCAGCAACAGTTCTAAAAACATGACCTACTTTCCACTGGTTTATCAAGGGGTTCACAATCACAAAAAGTGTGAAGAGTGAATTATCAATCATGTGCTTCAAGAGCACTTCAGGTGGATGTCAAGAAGGCGGGATTGGGGATTGGCCCGGGAGGGACAATCCACTCCTGCTGCCCCCAGTTGTTTTTGCTTTTTTTTGTTTTTTACTGCTGTGTTTGCAGTGTTATCAGTCTGAGAAATCTAATTCTTGCTAAATCTGCTATAGACAGTAATACGTACCACATGAGTCTGTGCATCTTTAAGCAATTAAATTCTGGAAAAGGTTCACCTTATCCAGTTTAGAGCAGATCTGGCAGTGATCGCTCAGAGTGCTGGCTTGATCATTTTAATAATACACCAGTATTAAGCACATTTTTCCAACTGCATATTATAACTAGGCATCAAAGTGATTACACTACAGAAACTATGGACAATTACAATATAATCAGCCATGGAAATGTGAGGACAATTTCCTACGAAAGTAGCAGGACACAAATGGTTAGCATACACAGTAAAGCAGACCAAAGCTCCCCAAATACACCACAAGGGGGAGTGTTGCAGCTAGGAGAGACAGCATGTCAGAAACAGGAAGCTATACAGTTATCAAATACAGGCTAGCAACATTTCGTAACATTTGCTGCAATTTCAGGCATTAGTTTTAAAGTGTAGAAAATGTTTAGTCTGGCTACATTTAAAGTTTACCATATAAAGATAAACAAGCCAAGAATGACCTTAAATCACATTCATAATTCACAAGATAAATAAGTCTCAATGTATCAAAGCTAATTCCAGTGTGGAATTTTGTCTAGTTTCAAAACTAGACAAAACTGCTTGGAAAGCGAAATCCACCTAAGTTGTTTCCAAGTTATTTTGTTACAATACTAGTGTATTTTGCTTCCACAAAAATATGCTACTTTCACCCTGGAGTCAATGACTTGGATAAATAAGGTTGGTAGCTGTGTATTTGCAATCAACTTTTGGCAATCGCATACATACTGTATATATAAGCAAAACTTGAATAACAGCTACTTAGTCTAATTCTTGCTCAAAACCGCCAACAAACACATTAAAGCTTTGTTTCCAGTGTTCAACACCATGCTCAGATACGCTCTTCTTCAGGAATCATTTCCACTACAATTGGAATTACAATCTGTTTCAAATTGTAAAGCCATCCAAAAAAGATGGATAATAAACATGCCTTTAAAACTGTCTCTTGCCTCTCATCTGTGTACCAGTTCCCTGTTATTTTTCTGTATGATTTTGACTGCCAGCACACTATAGATATTCTGGTTAGCAGGTACACTGTATTATGCCATGTGCACCACAGAAAGCGTGAGGTGCTGATGTGTGGTCTTAATAATAAGTAAATTTGGTGGCTGGAGTAATCAGGTATCATCACAGTAAAAGTTGTAATAAAGTCTGATATGCTAATGGGAGAAATGTATCAAATCCTTGGTTAATCTTCCTCTAAATGTGAAATTGCCCTATGATGCCTTTTCATGGTTTCAGCTCACTCAACCTGCAGTTTGCGTTTTTTATTAACAGGTCTCTTGATGACTAGTAAAACATTCTGCTTAAGCGACATCCAATATAACAACAAATATTATTTAAGAGTAAAAGAAGAATATAAAACAAGGGTGATTACAGAAAGTATGAATATAATGCATTTTTGTTTTTACTTTACTTAATTAAGCAAGTCATTTCGGAGCTAGGTTTGATCAGTGGAAACGCAGCTGACGATTCCCAGAGTTCACCAGCTTTTCAAAGCAGTTCTGTGATCTGGACATGTGCTTGATCCCTGGGAGTTTGTGAAATGGCCCCACATAGTCTTGCACAGACTTGTTTGTTCAAGGGTGTGAGATTATCATGCATTTCCTGTGAAATGCAGCAGCACAGACATGAATGTTTAAGGATGTCTGGGCAAAGTTTCAAGTTTCCACTGCCAACCGTGGACGGAAGCTCTCAGGGGGTGGCGCACAATTGGCTGAGCGCCAGGGGGTGCGGGCTTAGGTTGGCCAGGGTGCCCTTGGCATATTGCACACCAGCGACCCCTGTAGTCTGGCCGGGCACCTGTGGGCTTGCATGTAAGCTGCCCAGAGCTGCGTTGTCGGTGAGCTGAGCCTAAAAATAATTGGCTATTCTAAATTGGGAGAGAATGATAAAAAACAATTGGCGACTACTAAATAAAAAATAAATAAAATAATTAAAAATATATTCACTACCGGTCAAAAGTTTTAGAACACCCCCATTTTTCCAGTTTTTATTGAAATTTAAGCAGTTCAAGTCCAGTGAATAACCTGAAATGGTACAAAGGTAAGCGGTAAACTGCCAGAGGTTAAAAAAAAAAGTTTAGGTTACCAAAAACTGAAAAATAATGGACATTTCAGAGTTATACAAAAAGGCCTTTTTCAGGGAACAAGTAATGGGTTAACAACTTACAGCTGTTCTGCAGCAATGAAAGTTGAAGCTAACAATTCCTACAGGTGTCCCAACTTTTGTGGATTACTTACAAACCCTCTGTCTGTATAAAAGCAGTGTTGGAACAGACTGTGTTACTACACCCTCTTAAGCAATATTTGGACAGTATTGTACTGCAGGAAGTAGTATATTGCTCTCATAATGGCAAGAAAAAGGCAATTAACAAAGGAAGACAGACAGACCATTATAACCCTTAAAAGTGTAGGTCTTTCCTTTAGAGAAATTGCAAAGAAAGCCAAGGTGTCAGTGAGTACAGTTTCCTACACCATCAAAAGGCACTTGGAAACTGGAGGAAACTCTGAAGGAAGAGGTTTGGCAGACCCAAAGCCACAACAGAATCAGAAGACAAGTTTCTGAGAGTCAACAGCTTGCGTGATAGGCGGCTCACAGGACAACAGCTTCAAGCACAGCTTAACACTGGTCGAAGTAAGCAAGTCTCAGTTTCAACTGTGAAGAGAAGACTTCGAGCTGCAGGTTTGACAGGTCGAGTGGCAGTAAGAAAGCCATTGCTAAGATGGCAAAATAAGAAAAAGAGGCTTGCCTGGGCCATGAAGCACCGCCAGTGGACTACTGAAGACTGGAAGAAGGTCTTATGGACCGATGAATCAAAATTTGAAATCTTCGGTTCATCACGCAGGGTTTTTGTACGCCGTCGAGTAGGCAAAAGGATGGTTCCTCGATGTGTGACACCAACTGTCAAACATGGAGGAGGAAGCGTGATGGTCTGGGGCTCTTTTGCTGGATCCAGAGTCGGCTACTTGCACAGAGTAGTGGCACCCTGAACCAAAACTGCTACCACAGCATTTTGCAGCGCCATGCAATACCCTCTGGTATACGCCTAGTTGGTCAGGGGTTCATCCTACAGCAAGATAATGACCCAAAACATACCTCCAGGCTATGTCAGAACTACCTTAGAAGAAAAGAACAAGACGGTAGGCTTCAAATCATGGAATGGCCAGCACAGTCTCCAAACTAAAACCCCATCGAGCTGGTTTGGGATGAACTGGACAGAAGGGTGAAAGCAAAGCAACCTACAAGTGCAACACATTTGTGGGAACTTCTGCAACAGTTTTGGGAAGAACTTTCAGAACAATATTTGTTTTCCATTGTAGAAAGAATGCCACGAGTGTGTTTGGCTGTTATATCTGCAAAAGGTGGCTACTTTGAGTCAAAAATTTAGATTAAATTTTGTTAAACAAAACGATTCCATGATTTCTTTTTTATCTCCAATTGTTTATTTGTTCTATGCTTTAATTTCAGAGTACATTGAGACATTAAACTGCATAAATTTCAATAAAAACTGGAAAAATGGAGGTGTTCTAAAACTTTTGACCGGTAGTGTATACACTCCATGATTGGAGGTGATTAAACTTGAAATGTAAACAGCCCGAACAAATCCATTTTGCATCAGCTTTACTTCATTCCACAAACAAAACCTCTTGCTTGTATTAAATATCATATATGATTTATACAGAACTGCATAAAATGCCAGGTCGAATAATAATCATACCATTTTCTTTTTTTTTTTTTTAAACTATTCCAAAAGCCTATTCATGTATTCTCAGTTACTAACTCTAAACCAACAGAGAGGGAGCAGGAATACGTTGCAACAGACTTTGGAAGTGATCCAATGGTAGACGTGCCTTTGATTCCCTCGCATTGCATTCCTTATCACAATACATACAATAAGCCCTTTGGAGATTAAAAAACAGATATCTGTTGTTGTTAAAACTGATAAGACATGGTCAGTCTCCTTTGGAAATGTTCCTTGCATGCTTAGATTACTGATTTCCCTGTTTATGTTTGCATCAATGAAGTGCTGGTACTTGATGTGCAAAATGTTACATTGGGAACCTGAGGAAACTTAAGAGGACTGGTGGTAAAGAAAACATTCTTAATTCAACTGTTCTTAATTGTTTTCAATTGACAATGACTGTATTACAGACTTGCAGGACTGAGTTCCACTAAATGATATGAGGCGTTTAAGTTCAAGTGCAGATTTACAGGATTGTATGTTACTTATTAAGGCAAGATTCATAATGTAAGGTTTAATGTTCTCAATAATGATCCAGCAAGTTCTATAAAATCCCTACATTGATTGACTATCACACACACACACACACACACACATATTTCATTTTAAAATCAAGGACTTCCGTCCTCAACAGGGTTTGGTTTTTCATTGATAGACAGTGAAATGAGCTGAATAGCAAATAGCAAAAGTTATTTTTGTTAAGTGATAAAAAGCACTTTTTGACCAGATAAGGCCACAGAAAGATTATAATCCATTAAAATAAAATGTAGTAAGAAAGCTACTGTTAAGATAACCCATATATAAAAAGTAAAATTAAATAAGTTTTCCTGCAGAAAATAAAACCTCACATCAGATAGGAAAGGATTTCCAAATTTGCAAATGTGATAGAAGAAAAAAAAAATAGCAAGTTCTTTGCTTCATTTATCTACAATTGTAAGCATTTCATCTCAGTTAATATATTTCATAATCTCTTATCAATGCCGTAGTTCCTGTCTTACATCTTGACATGTGAATGACGAAACTGAATTTATAAACTGTGAAGCACTGGCAAAGGTTCTGGAGATTTACGCTGCACCCTCTAATTTTACCCCCAATCACCTAAAGCAGGAACATGAACTTCCTGGTTTTCTCTCAAGTCCCTTCAAGGACCTCATGGTCTGGGCTGGAGAACTGCCGTTACCTGTGGCAACACAAGGGACAAACTAAAGCTCTGGAACGGTAAAGCTTCATTTTGTGCTTTTTGCATAGGTTGAAAGTAATCAAAACACACAAATGCCCCCATTCATGAGTGGATATGTATAACGACTGAATGTGGTAAAGGTAAGAGATTAGAAAATATTCAATATTTTAATGACAGATCTTCAACAGAGTTACAGAAACGTGGTGGTAAGAGAAGGGTTATTTGGAGTATGTGAAATGTCAAGGTTTGGCACAGTAGCAGACAGGTCCAAAGGTCTGCATATCCTCAGTAAGTGTCTGTCCAGCACAGCTGCACTCACATCCAGCAGAAAATAGGAAAGCTGCTTTTGCATTCTTACTGCATTCTTCTTTAATTATTTAAATCTAAACAAGATATGCTCTTTAGATCATGAAATAAGTCCAATTGTTTCTCATCTTTCCTCCTCTCTCTTAGAGAAGAAATGCCTCTTTAAATAGCTAAGTACACATTTTGCATGATCACAATGCATGTGCGTGTTAACTTTACTGAAGTTCCCTCCTGGTACTGTTCAAAGATATCTTTGGATTTGTATACCATGCGCGCTTGTTTTTTCACGATTCGAGAATTCAGAATATTTTTTACCTGGGGAAGATCTACCAACATCTAAAAAATGTCACCATAATGCAGTGTCTCATTTCAGATGATTCTGACAAGAAACAGCCCCCTCAGATTGATTAAATAAAGTGTGTGTGCACAGAACGGATCTGAGACCGGTCTCGTAGAAGTTGTCTGGGGGACTGCTCTGACATTGTTTCTAGTCTGAACACAGCTTGAATCTCTATTCTGAGATTGCTTGTAGTCTGAATACAACTTGAATCTCGATTCCCAGATCAGTTCAAAAGTAAAATATGTGTGTTCTGTCTTTGAAGCCCAGTTATTTGTTTAAAAACATGCATTTATACAACAATATAGTTTTACTTTTTAAAACTGTAAAGTGCACACCTCCGGCACAATTTAATACATTCCGATGTATGTAAAATGTACACCCCCCCATTCATTTCCTCGTGGAATGATTTAAAGAAACACGTGTATTATACAAAGATGCTATCCATCTACAGCAACAAAAAAACAAAAAATGTGTTTACTTGCATGATTGACAACTTACTTGTGATAATCAAAACCCTGCAATATTCCATTTAAAAAAAAATGTTTTTAAAATAAATTTGATTTGTAAATGTCATGTCTATATTTGTATATGTGTGTATTTAACACATACAAACGTCACAAAGAATACAGCCCGAAACAGTAAAAGATAACCCCCCCCACAGTTTTAACATGAAGTGAAGTGCTGAGTGTGTAATGTACTATTGTTACAATCTAAATGAAACTGAAGGCAATTTTAATGTAATTAAGTAAAGCATAGGCATCTCTTTTGTACAACATGCACAGAGACATATCTCACTTAAAATAGAACATATACTTCTCAATTGACGGCTTGGTAGCACATTTCATATCTATAAATGAAGTAAATAAAAAAAAGCTTTAACTGCAAAAGCAGTTTGCCAATTTTGCCAAGCCCCAAACTGACAAGCATAACTGTTCTACTACATTTTCATACACAGCAAACATAGTACATACACAATATGGTTCAGCTTAGTTTCCACAAGTGAACATTTAGGTCCAACACTGAAGCAAGAGCTTTAGTTTTGTTTTGTACCCCTGTGTCAAGCAGTGTCTCTTTGGGGGTGGGGGGTCACTGGCATTCCTCCAGGTTCCCAGTCAGGGCGTCGATGCTGCTGCTGTCGGTGTCTGAGGCCAGTGTCTGCTCTGTCGACATGGACGAGATGTCATTGATGGAAGAGGACTGGGAAGCGGTGGCACTGCTGTTCACTGCTGCATCTGCACCAGGGGAACCACACACTGTAATAAAGGCTGAGGAAGTAGGACAGCCCTGCAACCTAGCATGTGTCAAAACTCGATCAAAACTTAAAGATGCTCCAGTGATTCACAAAGCAGAAATCACATTTCATATTTAAAGTGTTACAAAGCCCCCTATAAGACGCACATTACTTTGCCTTTGTTGTATCCTGTATTGACCATATCACGGGAACATAACCCTGACTTTTATCAACAGTCTGATGGTTTTGTCTCCCTAACCTGCGACAGCGCCACAGCCACTGTGATGCTTCCTCCAGAATCCCCAGCGAAGACCAGCGACTTTGCACAGCCAGAATGTGAACTGCGCTCTCCTGACTGTATGACTCACCCTGCACAACACACAGCTGTGCTTTTTCCAGGTGAGCCATTCACGGACACTGAAAACCAGCATATTTGCAAGAGGGAGTACGATCCTTAAAACTGTGATCCTTAATACTTCTCTTGGCGAACACTCCCCAGTAAATGTTGACAAATGTATTGACCAGTTAATTTATGACCCATGATGTGTGATTTAAAAGTTTCAAAGGAGTCTGCAATGTTTCAAAATAAAAAAGCTGCGATACGGACCACGAAATATTTGTTTTAAACATGCGGTGCACATTTACAGACAGCCCGAGACTTTAAAACACTAGCTACACTGATAACACTGGAATTTATGTTCATCAACAGACTGCAGTACAAATACAGGTGTGTGTGTGTGGTAAAGGTGGACCAGATTGAAAAAAAAAAACAAAAAAAAAACACCGCTCTGTGCTATTAACTGACTGGTCTATTCACACCAAATCCACAATTTGAACAGTGTATTGACAAAATGAAAATTGTATCCCTACTGTATCTTTAAATATTCTGCATGTGATAAAATAAATAACCATCAGCCTTTAAACACTACAGTGAATGTTTAAATGCATGCTGCTTTAAATGTCTCCATTTCAATGTCTAATAGAAATAAATAAATCAGTAAGGAAACTACCACAACGAACCGGATGTCTCTTCCTTTGCAATCCCGTTCTTGTTTCTTTCCTCCCAGTCCATAACTTCTTTGTAGATAAGTTCTGAAAAACAGCAGAAAAACACATTGCACTTTCTTTCTGAACGAGCGTTCCCCAAGTCATGTGCTTTAACCATACAAAACTTCAATCATGGTGAGAATACGGTGGGAGGAAAATGTTAAAGCCATACTGTATATTTGAACTGCTTAATGTTCAAATTGTCTCCCCTTTGAAACCCACATACCATGAGGACAGTCTGGGAAAGACTTATTTATTTGTATTGCCAATTCATTGTGTGGCTTTAGTACAGTATATTAATTATTACATATTTATGTATAAATCAGTACAATTAAAAAAAAAAAAACCCCACAAAAACAAAATAAACAAGGGGGGCAGCAATGGATATGTGAAAAGGATCTGCATCATTGATATGACCAGTGGTTAAAACAATGTAGCAGTAAAAAAGTACATTTTAACTGGGCATCAGCAGTTATAGAACTAGACTTGAAAAATCATACAAAATAGTTGTGTACCACTGAAAAAACAATAACTCCTGTCAATATATCCTTGTCTTGGCAGTGTTACTGGGGCAGCTTTGTAAAATTACTAAAACGTTAGGTTATTATCATAACCCTGTTTCCCTGAAATAGAAATGTAGCCATTACTGAATGTACTTGAAAAGGGAACTAAAAGGATATAATTGTTTTTAAATATTCAATGATCGCTTATAAAAGTTTACCACAGTAAATGTAGTTACAGTGGAAGTGCTGACACACATCTCAAATTGAAGCTTGCCACTCTCAGATCCGGCGGGACAATATGATGCTAATGTACCTGTTAGTGCAACTTTTAGAAGGAGCTGTGCTTTTCAAAACTGTCCTGAGCACCTTCCAGGTCATATGATAAACTTTGGCAATGGCATTCAGAAATACTGCGAACAATGGCAAATATCATAAAAAGTTAAGGGGAAAAAAATGAAATAAATGAAAACGTCACTTGAATCTTTAAATAATCTGGTGAGTTTTGTGCCGATGACTGAACATACCTTTCCATTGCTCTATGCTGTGTTCTCTCTCTTCCAACTGCTTATCAGAAATCTGTGGAGGAGGCTAAAAATATGAAATATCAAAATAATTGGCATAAGCATTCATTCAGCACTTTCTGAAGAATGTGTTTAGAATACACAAAATGCGCTTCATCAAGGAGCTAGGGAAAGACTGAAACCCAAGCTCACATTCTGGCAGCCTCTAGTAGTCTCTAGATACCCCACTGCTTCTGTCTTTTATTAAAATACCAATAAGGCATTATAAGGACACACAGTATAACTTTTCAAAAGTCCAAAGTTTCAAAAATAGTCTAAATCTAAAGGAGCAGGGACTTCAATGAAGAAATACAGTGCCAATGTCTGTTTCATGCGTCTAATTTAAACAACCTTCCAAACACAGAAGAAAACACCAAAAACATAGCACTGCTTTAACAAAAACGGCAAAACTTGATTTACCATTAAATAAACCCTTCATTTAAAAACCACAGACCTCTTTTTGTAAAGAGTGTTCAAATGTTACCATAGAACTGGTATGTAACACTGTCTTTCATATAGACACATTTCCCTACCATGGGTACTGTGAAGTCCTAATAAAAATGAAAAGCTGCTGGAATTATTCATTTATAGTCCCACGCTGTCACTTACAGTTATAGCAGTGAAACTAGAATAATAAAGTGGCAGCAAAAGGAAGGAAGTGGTCAAATACAATACTATCAAGACTAAATGCAAAGCATACTTACAGCATCAGCTTCTGCAGGATCATACCAGACGTGTATGTACGGATGGCTTAATGCTTCTTGCACAGAAACTCTCTTTTCCGGGTCTATTACTAGCATTTTGGATAATAGATCTCTTGCTTGGCTTGCTATAGGAAACAAACACATTTTAAAAATGCAGCAATGATGCATTGTAATGACTAGTTGAGAATAACAATACCCTCGGTCTGGTGTTAAAGAAGTCAGGAGTTTAAAGCAGGGCATCAGCGCACACATAAATAAATGCTAATTGTTACACATGGAACGTTCTAATTATGAACGAGACATGAAGACGACATATTAATGAAAGAGACTTACTTTTCAATTTATCATGCTCTGAATCGGATGGGAAGGCCCAGTCAGGGAAGAGTTCTTCAAAGTGAACTCCTGGATACTGCGGTTTGTTCATCACGTAATTCCGGACCGTTTCCATCAGTCTGTTCATGAACTCTAACGAAGGCGTGCCTAGCACCTCGATTACTTTATTCCACTGATCAATATCTGAGAAAACTAGTTCAGGAAAACACACTGCAGTATAACACATTACACAACAGGAGGCTGCAGTCAATATCATCTGTTTGTGCTTGAAAACGATCTGCAATGAAGGTTTTTAAATAGCCTTGGGAGCTATTCCGGCCAAATTTTAGGTAAGACCTTTGGGAAGGGGTCTGAAACACAGGACTGGATGCAGGAGTCATATGATGGCTCTTTTAACATAACTTTAATATGACTTAAAATATACTAAATGTATAAGGGACTATTGAAGCCTCTAGTTCACTCTTTTATAATATATGGTGCAGCAGCAAACAGTACATAGAAATACTGTGGAATGAGTCTAGAATACAAATAATAAATTAATGACTTAATAAGCAAAACAATGAAAATTATAGTAACTGTTACAATGATTCTAGCCTAGGATGTACTGAATAAACAAAGGGGAGTTAGTAATAATGTTGCATGGTGGCAGGTTTACTTTATAGAGATCTGTTATGAATGTGAAGTTCTCTGACTACTGCCCGACAGGTAAACACCAGCGATCCATCACTTGTTGTGAATTTACTGATCATAAAAAGTGAGTGACAATGGCATTGGTGACAGTCAGGTTCCAAGAAGGCTTCCCCTCACAGCTCTGGGAGCCCCCTTCAATCTGACTTGAACAGCCTCTGCCATTTAGTCCTTTGAAATAAAAATGTATATATTTGTATATTAAGTTTGTCAGGCTCTGGCTGTCAAAGCATAAACATGAAATAAAAAATAAAGGAGTTAAAATTTCTAAGATAATAGTTTAACTCGCTGTAAAACAATAGAACTGTGTTTTGCCTCCAAATGTACCTGCTGCAGAATGAGGCTTTACAGGATTGCCATCTAGTGGGTTTTGTTCACATTTACTTTGCTTTTGATCCAGTTTGCACTTTTTTTTCTAAGCAAATGATCTCACCCACCAATCTGAATACTTTTATGACTGTAAAATCCAGCACAAAATATATGAAATCCACCATTTAACACATCCACATTAAGATATTTAGCATACCTCCTTAACTTGGATGCCAAATGCAAGTCAATTTTAGTAGCACTTTTGAATGAGAGCTATCTGGATAAGCAAATGTAAAGAATAAGACACAAGACATATAGAAACAGCTGTGCTTCAGATGTGCTGGCCTGGCTGCAGGATGACTGTGGAAGGATACGATCAGTGCCTTGAAATATCACACAGCCTTTAACCATTTCACCCATGATGCAACCCACTGACCAGATATCAACTGAAAATAGATTTGAATAAAATGATGAAAAAAGACATGCTTTAAAAAAAAAAATGCAAAAATAATGAACACAACAATTTATGGAAAAAAAAAAAAAAAAAAAACCACCATACTGCAGTTATATTTTGGTAGCAATAAAATCTTATAAAAAGCTCTAAAAACTTGCATAGTTTCATGTCAGTTATACAGATTATTTTGTGATAGTCAAACGGCCTTTGATGGCCCTTTGAAATCATATTGGGAAAATGCATTTAAAATTAAATTAGAAAATGATAGCTGGAAATTGATCAATAAAAGCGCCTGCTATCCTCACAAAATGTAAAACTGTGTTTGATCCAATATAAAATACTACATAATGTTTACTTTACCCCTTATAAATTCTATAATTGTAAATTATTAAATAATTATTTATGCTGGAGATGTAGCAAATACAATTCTGACTTACCACGTTTAATTTGGTATTGCACTAAAGTTAAAAAAATCTGGTCAAATGTTTTCTTCATATAAATCAGATATTTAATACTCATAAATATCTCTCCCAATCTGGCTATACTGGGAGATACTTCTTATCTAGATCTTTCTTATCCAGAATGTAGACTACTTCTTACTCTTAATTCTTGCTAATAAAAAAGCTATTCTTTATACCTGGAAGGATACTGAACCTACATCCTTACTTCGATGGACAAATCTGGCTTTAGAAGCACGAACACTTGAAAAAATACACCTCTTTTATTTGGATAGATGGGTAACACTTTAGTTTAGGGATCTGATATAAGTGATTATAAACAATCTATAAACATATTATTAAGTATGCTATTCATTCTAGAATATGATTTGAAATAAGAGTATTATTATACACTTTTGTCTTTGATTTTTTGTGCTATTGTTTATAATCGCGTATAACGGATATAGTCGGTCTGTCTTTTCAGGTCTGTTTGTCTTTCTAGCCCTGTCTGTCTCTCTGTATATGTCTGTCTCACCGACTGTATGGGGTTGCTTTGTTTTTGCAATACAGTTATTATACACTTTTGCCATTGTTTTGTTTTTTGCTGTTTATAACCACTTATAAACTAAAGTGTTACTGATAAATGTTCAGAATTTTCTCGTCTCTGGCACACTGTAAAGAGTTACAATCTTTCGACTAGAGATCACGAACATGTTATGGTACTTATTTATTTATTTAGGTCATATAGTTATGGAATTACGTAGTTCTACTTAATATGATTTGTTTTTTTGATTGATGTATTGTTGTGGGAGATGAATGTCTTGTTAATGCTATTGAAAAGTCAATAAGATATAATTCTGAAAACATTTTTTTTTTTTAAATAATAAATCTTAATGTGTCCACTTTCCAAAATTCTACTCGAAGTCCTGCTAAAAGAATTTACGAATATTGGGCTGGATTTATCAAAGTATCAGGCACTCCATTTTTTTGTGAAAGGAAAATCAAACTGTCAAGGTTACAAATCTAGTAAACAAAATAGGCATGTGTCCGATTCCTTTAAAGAGTGCTAACCTATGTTTTAAAATCCATGTTCTTACAAAAACAAAAACAGTCCACTGGTCCTTTACTTATACCGGAATATGTAGATATTTCAAAGTGTGCTTACTTGTACCAAATCACTTCACGTGCCGTATTCACACTCGTTCAAATAATCTAACTGCAATCAAAGTGTGTGACCTACTGCACAGTTACAAGTATTTAGTCAGCCTAGAATAAAGAAGAATTAGAGGGGACTTGACTGCAGTCTTTAAAAGGAGTTACTTTACACACAATACAGTAACCAGGACCAGAGACACAGTTAGAAATGAAAGGTATGGAATAGGTTACCTAGCCATGTTAATTTGGCCCATTGTGCTGGATTCTTAAAGCGTTTTCATGCAAATTATCAACTGTTTCAGAAAGATTCCTAAACTCATTATTACATTTGTAATCTGTATTTTATCATTTTAGAAAAAAAAAATTGCTCATTACAATTTGAAGTAACAAGTGTTGAGAACGAAGCTTTGAGAATATAGCCAGTAAGTAATGAGCTACATATAAGAAAGACACAATGATCTGCACCAGAACCCTAGCAGAGTTACGAAACTGGCAAGAACAAAGGTGGGTTCAGAGTGTCTCAGTGCTGTGGATTTCAATGGCGCTAGTTTTGTAATATTCCCAATTTAGCTTTTCTTGCACAAACAATGTCATATTAAAGTAAAATACGTAATCAATTGTTCGGTATTGCTTTAAGGTTGTGGTCTGATTAGTCATTCAATGATACTTGCGTGAAAAGTCTTTTCTAACTGACACAGTATATCAAAACAAACCAACCCCCACAATTCATAGACCAGCCCCTCTGATGCAGTCATGCCCTACACAGCCTGTCAAAGTAAACCACAGGGTCATGGGCACAAGGTGGGGCTATGCAATGTTAAGATGAATTGAGTCATTTTGTTATTGTTTTGTCTTGGTTTCTAGAACCACAAGAAACAATATATATATATATATATATATATATATATATATATATATATATATATATATATATATATATATATATATATATTCAAAGCAGCAGTGTAAATTGTCCATCTGACTTTATAATCTGATTATATTGATTATATGTTTTGAACTGCAAAGCCACTGTAAGGATACAATCCCTTCCTGGAAAGATGATTTTGTGGAGAATCATTTCTGCCATTATGCACCCAACAGACCATAAATCCACTACCAGGTGTAAGTGTGCAGTTTGACAAGAAACACAAATCCACTTATCACACTGTATACAATTAGATCATTCAATATTGCAAAGTTGCCCCCGGTTATTTGAGAGTTTCTGCTTACCGTTTTCCTTGTACTTCATACCAAGGATGACTTCTGGCGCTCTGTAATATCTTGTTACTACATAGGGGGTCATCATAAAATTTGTGCATGCTGTTCTTGCAAGGCCAAAATCGAGGATTTTCAAAGTGCAATCTGATTTTACTACAATGTTACTCGGCTTCAAATCCTATGAATGAAACAATAAGACAAACACAAATGTTTTAACACGCATAGAGGACATCAAATTAAAACCAGTTAAACAATTGGTGTTGGGATGAACATGGACTTTAGGTGTAAGACAGCAGATACATCGCTCAGGAGTCAAATTCAACACTGGTCAAAGAGAGAAACACAGTAGAATGGATTTTATTTACTTCAGACCATGTTAGTTACAGGAATACATAGCACATACAAACCTGTTGGCATGCAGGCTTACTTCACGTGGGATGATGTGTTTTTTATGAGATATAATATGAGGTTTAAACCTGTCTTCTTATTATTATTACTTGTTTATTTAGCAGATGCCTTTATCCAATGCAACTTACAGAGACTCTAGGGTGTGTGAACTATGCATCAGCTGCAGAGTCACTTACAACAACATCTCACCCGAAAGACAGAGCACAAGGAGGTTAAGTGACTTGCTCAGGGTAACGGTAAGTGAGCCGGGATTTGAACCGGGGACCTCCTTCAGATGCATGCACATTTTAAAAAGGAGACATGTGTATTACTGTTATTAACTAAAGACGTGGTATATCTAATCTAATCTTCAAAAGAGGTACTGTAAAAACCTTTTTTTTTTTTTTTTTTACTTTGTGCCCTTATGTAGGGCTCTATGAAAATTTATTTTCCGATTTAATTTTTTCTGATTTCGTTTTTCCGTTTTTAAAAAATGTAATTCAAATGTTTACGTTTGCTATCTGCAGATTTCATACGGTCTAAATGTTGCATAAATAGATTAGCCAGGTTTCATAAACAGCTTGTTTGAAGCAACCAGATGGAAGGAAAGCTTTAGCGCACCACACATTTCATGACAACTTGAAAGGTGATTGCACTCTACTCTGTGTTTTTAGGGAAATGGCACCTTTGGCTAAACATTCCTTTCCCACAAAACTTCAAAGGAAAATAGACACAATCCCTTAACTCAGAATAACTATACAAAGCCCCTGGAAGTAATATAATCTTCAAAGGATACATGAGTTCCTGTTATACGATAATCAGCAGGCCCCATGGAGTGGTTCGGAGCTGGGATGGCACACTGGTTGGAACCAGTGTTTAGTGTTAAGATTGGGTTGAGTGAGTTCAGTAAAGTTATATTCTAGAAGAGAGGGGATTAACAGGGAACTGTCCTTGTTCTATTGGAGCAGCTAGGTGGGGATGAAGGGGGATGTCTGATTGCTGTGTGCAAACTATATACGTTTTGGACAATTCATCTAATCTCAGAACACTGACTCGTGTGCTTGTGAGGAGCGTCTCCTGCATAATGTAATAAAAACCATGACCGTATCAAAGGACTTCAAGTTTCTTTATTTTACCATCTACTTTATTTTAACTCACATTACTTTTCAGCATCAGCTTTTTAAGCTTTCAATAACTACAATCATGGTTTATAGTGCTTGGGAGCCTCGCTGAGTCTCTTCATACTTGATGCGGTTCTTTAGATGGATTTTTGACATTAAATTATCTTTGCAGGTATTTTTTTGGGTCCAGTCAATTGAATGTTGACAGCATTTGCAGAATATCATACCACCTGATGCATAGCAGTCATTAGGGAACTGACTTACTCGCAACATTGGTGTTAGGTTTTCATTTCTAAGCTTTTTAGCTGAGGATTTTCCAGTTGTCACAGGGTTTTCTGACATTCTGAAAGGCTGTTACTAGTGAGGTAACTTTGCCTGCAGTGCAGTGAAAAGCACACTAAGCTGTGTTTCTTAGCAACGACCAGCAACGTAGTTAATGCCTGCCCTGTAGCACAGTAGCTACGACTGCCTGCCCTGTACTGTACAAAATGTGTTTCAAACCTGGAAACAGCACTGGACTCCCCATTATTCTTGTGATTGTCCGTGTTCTCGTAAACACAGATTTCATAGGGCCCTACTTATGGGTACAAAAAAGTAGTACATTGTACAATAAGACTGTACAGGACAACATTGAAAACATTTAAAATGTATAAGTTATTTTCACAGTAACATTGTTTAAAAGTAGAACAAAACATACATTCTTTTGACAAGATGTACCGATGTTAACAGTCACATGACCAATTACAGTGCATGTACTCACTCTGTGTATGATGCCAGCTGAATGGAGGTGTCTGATACCACACAAGATCTGATAAAGAAGATAGGACATTCTCTCATGATCTAAATCCATATGGATAACCTGACACAAGCTGGCATCCATCAGTTCCATAACTAAATACCTAGACATTGAAAGAAAAACAGAGTTTTCATTTATCCTTGAAATGTATCCATTTTAAAAGAATCGTTACATCTTTTTTTTATTTATGTTGTATTTATTATTATTATTATTATTATTATTATTATTATTATTATTATTATTAGTATTATTATTATTATTATTATTATTATTGTGCAGGTGCTAATATGAAGCCAGATCATTTGGGTTCCTGAAAGGTTCTTGGTTGCATATCAGTTCAATTCTTGCAACTAAAGATTCTTAATTCTTAATTAATAATAATAAAGACTTGTACCTGATTTATCTGGATACTGCACCAATATAACTAATCTACTTGTTTAAAAAAAAAAATGTAATAATTATTCCCACTGTCCAATTTGGCTATATTGAGTTGAAATACACACTGTTTTTGTTTTTCTTCACTGGTCTCTGGACCCTTTTTTTTTTTTTTTTTTTTTTTTTAACAGACCGCGAGTACCTAAATTAACATTACACAGTCCAAGACTAGTGCTAATCTTGGTCTCTGAAACCAGCTGAAAATAAAACGTCATGATATACTTACAAATCCTGGAATTCTTCAAGCGACTTCTGTGGTGTGAAAACATTTAGCAATCTAATAATCTGTAAAACAAATGGGGCAAAACATTCCGTCAAATACAAATAACTTTGTATTACTGTGGAATGAGTTCAGGTTGTGTTGAACTCAAAGAGGACTACTTACATTTTTATGGTTGACACATTTTAGAAGAACAAGTTCTCTATAAGCCCTCTTTGCATGGGTTTGATTCTGAAAAGGACGACTCAACTTTTTGACAGCAACAGGTAAACCAAGTACTGTATCAAGTGCAGAACTGCAAAAGAAAGAAAAAAACAAATAAAGACAATTAATACAAATACACAAGTGAATGGTATGGCTTTGCATAATGTTATGGTAGTTAACCCTTTAATGACCATGATGGTGTAAGCAGATCATACTGAAGAGTCATTCTGGGACCGTGATCGGGTAAACACAATAAAAAAATAAAAAAAAAACACACTTCATTTCTTTGACTTACTGGGCCACTTTGCAGAACAGCTTGTAAACGCATATCATTGGATAAGGGAGGGATTGAATTTCACTGCCTGATTGTTTTTTTTTTTCGTGTGACATCACTGAGACGGGCACTTTATTTTTAAGGGTTGGAGACTGAGATTTTACAGCAGCACACAGAAACAAAACATCACAGGAACTTGTTTAGAGATAAGAAAGAAATGGAAAAACACAGTAACTCTGATGTATTTGACTTACAATTATATCAGGACATTTATTCAGTCCCATGTGTTTTAATAGAGGATACTGAATGACTGTTCATGGTATACAGTTTTATTTCAACGCAGGAGGATGTTTCAGTAAATCACAAGCCCCGACAGGTCTAAGGGGAATAAAAACCATATACCACAAGTGATCATTCAGTATTCTGTTTATACCACAAGTATATATTTAAAATAAATGGCAATACAATGTGTACATTTTTTTTATATATCTGGAGTAGTGGTTAGGGCTCTGGACTCTAGTTAAATATGTCCCAGTGGGGGTCACTGCTGTTGTACCCTTGAGCAAGGTACTTTACCTAGATTGCTCCAGTAAAAACCCAACTGTATAAATGGGTAATTGTATGTAAAATAATGTGATATAATGTATAATGTGATATCTTGTAACAGTTGTAAGTCGCCCTGGATAAGGGTGTCTGCTAAGAAATAAATAATAATAATAATAATAACAATAATAATTAAATCAGTTAATTCAGGGATTATTTTACCTGGCAGATCTTTACTTTCATTGTCAGCAGCAGTGTGGAGTAGTGGTTAGGGCTCTGGACTCTTGACCAGAGGGTTGTGGGTTCAATCCCAGGTGGAAGACACTGCTGCTGTACCCTTGAGCAAGGTACTTTACCTAGATTGCTCCAGTAAAAACCCAACTGTACAAATGGGTAATTGTATGTAAAAATAATGTGTACAAAATAATGTAATTGTATGTAAAAATAATGTGATATCTTGTAACAATTGTAAGTCGCCCTGGATAAGGGCGTCTGCTAAGAAATAAATAATAATAATTGTCAACAGACTATGCTTCGACTCATTAATTTGAACCCTGTTTATAGCCTCTTTGCAACCATCTTTAGATAGAATATTGAGCTCAGTCAATTTACATCCTCTCTGTTGTTTCCTATCTTCACCAGTTTTAATGAAGGGGCTACAGGCTGCTCAGGTAAGTCAGGCGGTAAGTCAGGCACAGTTAAATCTGTAACTGGCATGTCTTGACTAAACTCTGTTGTTTCCTACCGTTACCAATGAAAGGGCTACATACAGGCTCTGTTTGGATAAGTCACACGTAGGCAGATACGTAACTGGCATTTCTTGACTAAACTTGTTCAAGGAAAATCGAGAGTCCATATCAAAACAATAGAAATTTGAAATTATTTCAGACATTTTAAAGTTGTTATAAAGCACCTACAGGTGGCAGTATTGTCTGAACTACCGAGACGCAGCTCTGTCCTGAATTTCAGCAGCACACAACTGGATTGGTACCTGGATTATTCTATTGCTTGTTCTATGCTCGTATCACAATCCAGCACTCTTTTTTCTGGTATTTCTATTACAACGTGTGTATAGCTAGTTTTTACAAACGCTGTTTACTTCCTCAACGAACTACAGAAACCAAAACTAACATTTGTTTAACACTAGAAAGACCGTGACGGTCATTTTGGCGGTTTTTGGTTTTAAAATGTAATTTTCTCCTGTCGTGTAACACATATGGGGCTGCGTGTTCATGTACCTTTCTGTCCATATATATTAAATATTCTCACAAATCATGAAACGCGGGAGTGCAGAAATAAAGGAGATATATTACATTATACCTAAAAGCCCCGGGAACAGTCACATTGACGGCCACACAGAAAACAATGATTTTGATTATACAGAACGATATTCTACTTTATTATTTTTATTTACCAGTCCACAATGTGTTTAGCTATGTAACAGGGCGAGGTGCCCTGTACATTCATTTGTTTATTTATTTTCAGAACGGGGGTTCCCCCTCTGCCCCTGTGTTATTTTGTCTTTGTTTATGTGTTTATTATTTAGGACGGCGAGCGCCGTGGGTTCTGTTATTGTTTTGTTTTATGTAAACGTATTCTGGCAGAGGCGAGATTGGTGCTCGTCCTCTGCCAGGAATAAATAGAAAACCCGTGCAGAATGTGACCGGGGGATTATTAAATAATAGATAGGTAATCCCTCGGTCACTAATATAAAAGCCTGCAGCTCTCGGCACTCGGGGTGGGTGTTTTAGGAGCGGAGAGAGCAAGAGGAACGAGAGAGAGTGAAAACTAAAATTAAAAACAGATACAGGAACAGTGAAGGCTACAGCCTGACCTGTATTATTATTTACTTTTGTGTTCGAGACTGGTTTTGTTTGCATATTTGTTTTCGCTCTGTGAGCAAGTTTCTTTTTGTGAAAATATTTTATTTATTTTTGTTATTTGTTAATAAAAACGGCGGCCAGCCCCGTTTTTCTTACTTTAACTGCAGTCCCTGGTGTCAGTACTTTCCTTCCTGCTTCTGCCTGACGTCACCGCCCAGTCACCGTCACAAGCTGTAATCAGATTAGTCTCTAATCTCTGCCTGAGTGAATGACTGACGGTCTATTGTTTTTCAATCAGCCTTTTGAAGGCTGGTGCCTGCTTGCCAGCTGCGCTGCTTTGGTCAGTCAGTTAGCATCGGGACTAGTTAAAATAAATACCAGACTGGAGTTTTACAACGCAACAAAATATGGAGTTGATGTTTTGGATCAGATGATATGGAAGTATTCCGTGAAAGCTGCTCCGACGGTGGCCCGTTCAGGTGTTTACAATGTATTGGACTAACTCCTGCGTACTTTACAACGAATGCACGGAGAAGAATTTACCAAGGAGAGAATATATTTTACAGTTAGCACAGGAACTTCGCAAGAAGCATTTGGAACAGAGGGAGACTGCCAAGCGTGTACACACAGCTGAAGCTGGCAACCCTGCTGAGAGCCGCAAGAGACACCAATGCCAGGTTGGCAAGTTCAATAAAAATAAAACTTTGGACAACTGTTCCTTGTGCAGAAAGGCGATGTGGAGAAGCACATTATCTGTACTGACTGTGAACAGCCTTAGACTCAAAGTAAATGAATACCCTTTTGTCGAAAAAAAGAAATAAATTAGACTTATTTTTTTTTTATATATATATATATATATATATATATATATATATATATATATATATATATATATATATATATATATAAAGCTTTGTGTGCTGTGTGCTTCTGTAAAATGTTTTTTTTCTAAGTTTATGTACCTCCGTTGTTCGGTTGCTTCTGCTCATCTGATAATAAACCGATTGCTGTTGAAAAGTTAAAAATGTATTGCTATCATGGTTCCTGCAGCTCTCAGCTGAGCAAATTTAAGACCTTTTTAAGACTTAAGGCCAATCTTTAGAAAATGTAAGACCCATTTTCACATCAAGTATACCAAACGTAAATACTAAAATTGTGACGAGTTCAAATACCATCTAACAATGATTTATTCAAGCTGTATGAATTGTAAAAGAATCAAACATTTTGATGCTAGTACAATACATACAGTACCAATGCAATAACAGTTGATGACAAGGGTTATTGTTCAATCTTTCTTTAATCAATAGAGCAGCAGTTCATTCCAGCTGATCAACAAACAACTGAATTATATATTTATGAAATCTTAAATGACATTAAGAGCTGTCACAGCTGACAAAAACAGCACTCACTTGACCTACGTTCTGACATGTTATAAACATTAAATTTAGTTTGACAATATTATATATATATACAGACGTGCTCAAATTTGTTGGTACGCCTCCACAAAAAACGAAGAATGCACAATTTTCTCTGAAATAACTTGAAACTGACAAAAGTAATTGGCATCCACCATTGTTTATTCCATATTTAATAGAAATCAGACTTTGCTTTTGATTTTTTATTCAACATAATATTGTGAATAATAAAACTAATGAAAATGGCATGGACAAAAATGATGGGACCGCTAACCTAATATTTTGTTGCACAACCTTTAGAGGCAATCACTGCAATCAAACGTTTTCTGTAGCTCTCAATGAGACTTCTGCACCTGTTAACAGGTAGTTTGGCCCACTCTTCCTGAAACTGCAAACTGCTCCAGCTGTCTCAGGTTTGATGGGTGCCTTCTCCAGACTGCAAGTTTCAGCTCTTTCCATAGATGTTCGATAGGATTCAGATCAGGACCCATAGAAGGCCACTTCAGAATAGTCCAATGTTTTGTTCTTATCCATTCTTGGGTGCTTTTAGCTGTGTGTTTTGGGTCATTATCCTGTTGGAGGACCCATGACCTGCGACTGAGACAGAGCTTTCTGACACTGGGCAGTACGTTTCGCTCCAGAATGCATTGATAGTCTTGAGATTTCATTGTGCCCTGCACAGATTCAAGGCACCCTGTGCCAGGCGCAGCAAAGCAGCCCCAAAACATAACCGAGCCTCCTCCATATTTCACTGTAGGTATGGTGTTCTTTTCTTTGAAAGCTTCATTTTTTCGTCTGTGAACATAGAGCTGATGTGACTTGCCAAAAAGCTCCAGTTTTGACTCATCTGTCCAAAGGACATTCTCCCAGAAGGATTGTGGCTTGTCAATATGCATTTTAGCAAATTCCAGTCTGGCTTTTTTATTTTTTTCTGTCAAAAGTGGAGTCCTCCTGGGTCTTCTTCTATGGAGCCCACTTTCGCTCAAAAAGCGACGGATGGTGCGATCAGAAACTGACGTACCTTCACCTTGGAGTTCAGCTTGTATCTCTTTGGCAGTTATCCTTGGTTCTTTTTCTACCATTCGCACTATCCTTCTGTTCAATCTGGGGTCGATTTTCCTCTTGCGGCCGCGCCCAGGGAGGTTGGCTACAGTTCCATGGACCTTAAACTTCTTAATATTTGCAACTGTTGTCACAGGAACATCAAGCTGCTTGGAGATGGTCTTGTAGACTTTACCTTTACCATGCTTGTCTATTATTTTCTTTCTGATCTCCACAGACAATTCTGTCCTTTGCTTTCTCTGGTCCATGTTCAGTGTGGTGCACACAATGATACCAAACAGCACAGTGACTAATTTTCTCCATTTAAATAGGCTGAATGACTGATTACAAGATTGGAGACATGTGTGATACTAATTAAAGAAACTAATTAGTTTGAAATATCACTATAATCCAATTATTTATTATCTTTTCTAAGGGGTACCAACAAATGTGTCCAGGCCATTTTATAATATCTTTGTAGAATAAGCAATAATTCATCTCTTTTCACAGCTTCTTTGCTTTATTCTATGACATACCAAAGGCATGCAAGTATACATGATAAAATAGCTTTTAATTTCATCACTTTTCAGGAGGAATGAAGCATTACTTCAATGAGCTGTAAGGGTACCAACAAATTTGAGCAAGTCTGTATATATATATACACACACTACCGGTCAAAAGTTTTAGAACACCTCCATTTTTCCAGTTTTTATTGAAATTTACGCAGTTTAATGTCTCAATGTACTCTGAAATTAAAGCTTAGAACAAATAAACAATTGGAGATAAAAAAGAAATCATGGAATCAGATATAACAGCCAAACACACTCGTGGCATTCTTTCTACAATGGAAAACAAATATTGTTCTGAAAGTTCTTCCCAACACTGTTGCAGAAGTTCCCACAAATGTGTTGACTTGTAGGTTGCTTTGCTTTCACCCTTCTGTCCAGTTCATCCCAAACCAGCTCAATGGGGTTTAAGTCTGGAGACTGTGCTGGCCATTCCATGATTTGAAGCCTACCGTCTTGTTCTTTTCTTCTAAGGTAGTTCTGACATAGCCTGGAGGTATGTTTTGGGTCATTATCTTGCTGTAGGATGAACCCCTGACCAACTAGGCGTATACCAGAGGGTATTGCATGGCGCTGCAAAATGCTGTGGTAGCAGTTTTGGTTCAGGGTGCCACTCACTCTGTGCAAGTCGCCGACTCTGGATCCAGCAAAAGAGCCCCAGACCATCACGCTTCCTCCTCCATGTTTGACAGTTGGTGTCACACATCGAGGAACCATCCTTTCGCCTACTTGACGGCGTACAAAAACCCTACGTGATGAACCGAAGATTTCAAATTTTGATTCATCGGTCCATAAGACCTTCTTCCAGTCTTCAGTAGTCCACTGGCGGTGCTTCATGGCCCAGGCAAGCCTCTTTTTCTTATTTTGCCATCTTAGCAATGGCTTTCTTACTGCCACTCGACCTGTCAAACCTGCAGCTCGAAGTCTTCTCTTCACAGTTGAAACTGAGACTTGCTTACTTCGACCAGTGTTAAGCTGTGCTTGAAGCTGTTGTCCTGTGAGCCGCCTATCACGCAAGCTGTTGACTCTCAGAAACTTGTCTTCTGATTCTGTTGTGGCTTTGGGTCTGCCAGACCTCTTCCTTCAGAGTTTCCTCCAGTTTCCAAGTGCCTTTTGATGGTGTAGGAAACTGTACTCACTGACACCTTGGCTTTCTTTGCAATTTCTCTAAAGGAAAGACCTACACTTTTAAGGGTTATAATGGGCTGTCTGCATTCCTTTGTTAATTGCCCTTTTCTCGCCATTATGAGAGCATGTCACAAAGACGGCCGGAGTGGGTGGCGTCAGACCAGAAGCAGGAAATAAACAGACAGAGATTTGGGGTTTGGTGAAGCTGGGCGTGTGATCGCGCTCAGCATTTAATAACAGAACAGAAAATAAAAGGTTTGAAACAAAACAGGACACGGCACTTTAAGCCAAAATAAATAGACAGACAAAACGAACTAACACTTAACAAACGGTGCACGGAGACAAACAAACACGGTGAGAACAAACACTTATATTTACGCTTTCTTTCACTTTCTTTCACTTTCTAGTTTCTCCTTCTCCACACCCGTTCTCCACTCTCGAACACCCAACAACCCCGACTGAGTGCTACATGTCTCTATATATACTGTTGTGCTGGGATTCATTTACTAATTAATTATTCACTTTAATCCCAGCACGTGAATTGATTTGTGCCCTCCCCGTGCCTAAATATAAATCTACACTTTTTTAAATCACACGTGAAACACAGACCCGTTTATATCCCATGTACCAATCTATACACCAACATTAACACACGCACGTAACATACAAATGCACACAGGGACGGGGCACATTGACACATATACCCCCCCTTGTGCGCAGCACACATGGCCTCAATGGCCACCTCCCCCCTTAAAAATCCAGCAGTCCAGGACAAAGTCTCGGGCTGGGAAGGGAGGCTTCAGTGGGCCCATGGCTGGCCATGCTGTCAGCACCCCTGCCGGTAGTGGCACGGCTGACAGCCTGCTGGTCCACTCCTGCAGCGAAACTGCTGCAGTGGGAGCAGGTCTCCGGACCTCCCCCACGATCTCCGGCAGCGAAACTGCTGCTGGGGTTGGTGGTCTCCAGACCTCCTCCCCCTTCTTCGTGGCCGACAGCTCCCCTTTTTGGGGCTCCGGCCACCGTACTCCCTGTGGTGGAAGTACGGGAAGCAGAGACAGCTCCTGCTGTTCTGCTTCTGGCAGTGGCGGAGGCAGAGGCAGCTCCTGCTCCTCTGCTCCTGGTGGTGGTGGAGGCAGAGGCAGCTCCTGCTCCTCTGCTCCTGGAAGTGGCAGAGGCAGCTCCTGCTCCTCTGCTCCTGGAAGTGGCAGAGGCAGCTCCTGCTCCTCTGCTCCTGGAAGTGGCAGAGGCAGCTCCTGCTCCTCTGCTCCTGGCGGTGGTGGTGGCGGAGGCAGAGGCAGCTCCAGCTGCTCTGCTCCTGGCGGTGGTGGAGGCAGAGGCAGCTCCTGCTCCTCTGCTCCTAGTGGAGGAAGCGGTGGAGGTGGCGGAGGCAGAGGCCATGGGGCTGATGCTGGCCACTCAGAGGGAGGCTGTGGCGGTACTGGCTCCCTCTGCTGTGGCGGCTGGGCTGGCGTGCGCCGTGCTCCCTTCAGTAGCATAACTAGAGGCTGCTGGGGGACACCAGCATCCTGCCCTTCTCCCCCCCAGAAAAATTCAGGGGGCTGAGCCTGCAATTCCTCCCCTTCTGGCTCTTGGGACGGCAGCGATGGCTCCTCCCCCTTTAGCTCTCGGGATGGCAGCAGCAGGTGCACCAACAGGCATGCTTCCTCTGCTGGTGTAGATGGGGACAGCAGGCATTGTTCTTCTGCTGGTGGAGGTGGAACCAGCAGGTATTGTTCTTCTGCTGGTGGCTTGGGTCCTGGGGCTGTGGAAGCCCCGACTTCCCTCTCTTCGGGCTGTGGACGCACCGACTCCTCCCTTTTGGGCTGTGGACGCACCGACTCCTCCCTTTTGGGCTGTGGACGCACCGACTCCCCCCTCTTGGGCTGTGGACGTTCGGGCTCCTCCCACTCAGGCGTAGGACGTTCGGGCTCCTCCCACTCAGGCGTAGGACGTTCGGGCTCCTCCCACTCAGGCGTAGGACGTTCGGGCTCCTCCCACTCAGGCGTAGGACGTTCGGGATCCTCCCACTCAGGCGTAGGAAGTTCGGGCTCCTCCCGCTCGGGCTGTGGACGCTCAGGCTCCTCCCGCTCGGGCTGTGGACGCTCAGGCTCCTCCCGCTCGGGCTGTGGACGCTCAGGCTCCTCCCGCTCGGGCTGTGGACGCTCAGGCTCCTCCCGCTCGGGCTGTGGACGCTCAGGCTCCTCCCGCTCGGGCTGTGGACGCTCAGGCTCCTCCCGCTCGGGCTGTGGACGCTCAGGCTCCTCCCGCTCGGGCTGTGGACGCTCAGGCTCCTCCCGCTCGGGCTGTGGACGCTCAGGCTCCTCCCGCTCGGGCTGTGGACGCTCAGGCTCCTCCCGCTCGGGCTGTGGACGCTCAGGCTCCTCCCGCTCAGGTACTGGAGAGGGCAGCGACTGCTCCTCTCCCTCTTGCTCACTGGAAGGCATCCCTCCCATGTCTGCAGCTAGGTACCCCAGCACCACCATGGTGAGGTCACGAACGGATGCCGGGTTGTGCTGTTGCTCCCAGTCCTCCCATCGTTTCCCATCTCGCATCTGCAGTGCGTGAATAACCCAGGGGAGGTCACTGGCGAAGTTCCCCTCGGGGTGCACCAGCCAGTCCCATATTTCCCGGGACGGTGGGGAACCCGGTGGCAGTGGGGTGGCTACTGCCCCGTTGTGGCTGTCCTCCTCCCAGCCCGGCATGCAGGATGAGGGCTGCAGCTGTTGTTGCTGCTGCTGCTTCCGCTGCTTCCTGCAGCTCTTTCTTCCCATCCTCGCTTTACTATATATTTTATTTTATTTTTATTTTATTTATTTTTTTGTAATCCAAAACCCCCTCTCCTGGTCTGACGCTTGGAGGCGCTGTTTATCCCACTCTGACACCACGTGTCACAAAGACGACCGGAGTGGGTGGCGTCAGACCAGAAGCAGGAAATAAACAGACAGAGATTTGGGGTTTGGTGAAGCTGGGCGCGTGATCGCGCTCAGCATTTAATAACAGAACAGAAAATAAAAGGTTTGAAACAAAACAGGACACGGCACTTTAAGCCAAAATAAATAGACAGACAAAACGAACTAACACTTAACAAACGGTGCACGGAGACAAACCAGCACGTGAATTGATTTGTGCCCTCCCCGTGCCTAAATATAAATCTACACTTTTTTAAATCACACGTGAAACACAGACCCGTTTATATCCCGTGTACCAATCTATACACCAACATTAACACACGCACGCAACATACAAATGCACACAGGGACGGGGCACATTGCCACAGAGCAATATACTACTTCCTGCAGTACAATACTGTCCAAATAATGCTTAAGAGGGTGTAGTAACACAGTCTGTTCCAACACTGCTTTTATACAGACAGAGGGTTTGTAAGTAATCAACAAAAGTTGGGACACCTGTAGGAATTGTTAGCTTCAACTTTCAATGCTTAAATTTACTTCCATTTCTGCAGAACAGCTGTAAGTTGTTAACCCATTACCTGTTCCCTGAAAAAGGCCTTTTTGTATAACTCTGAAATGTACATTATTTTTCAGTTTTTGGTAACCTAAACTTTTTTTTTTAACCTCTGGCAGTTTACCGCTTACTTTTGTACCATTTCAGGTTATTCACTGGACTTGAACTGCTTAAATTTCAATAAAAACTGGAAAAATGGGGGTGTTCTAAAACTTTTGACCGGTAGTGTGTATATATATATATATATATATATATATATATATATATATATATATATATATATATATATATATATATTAGAATCCTGGAGATAACATAACAGTTTGAACCATTAGCATTGTTTCCACATCAAAACAAGGGCAACAACTCAGGTAAGACCACTATTAGGCCTAAATGTATTTATCTCAATGCTAGAAGTCTCAGAAACAAAATGTTAGAACTTGAAGCTACTGCACTAACAAGAAACTACGATGTGATAGGTGTTACAGAAACTTGGTTGTCTGTGAGGGATGGAGACGAATATAATATTCGTGGGTACACACTGTATAGGAAAGACAGGCAGGACAGAAGAGGCGGAGGGGTAGCGCTATACATAAGAAATAGTCTTCAAGCCCAGGTGTTAAAATCAGGACAAAGAAAACAATGCAGAATCAATATGGGTCAGAATAATGGACACAAATTCAAAGGGCATAAAGGAGCATGCTATAGACTGCCAAATTCAGACACTGAGCAAAATAATCTGTTGTACAATGACATTCGAAATGCGTGTAGAAAAGGAGAAGCTATACTAATGGGGGATTTCAACTTCCCCCGTATAAAATGAGAAAACCCGATGGGGGGCACGACGGACGAAATTGAAATGGTGGAAATGACAAATGACTGCTTCCTAACGCAATTTGTCAAGGCACCGACTAGAGGGGAGGCATGCCTTGATTTAGTCTTTTCAAATAATGAAGACAGAATAACTAAAACAGAGGTCAGAGAGCCATTGGCAAACTCAGACCACAACATGGTCTCATTTGAAATATTTTTTAAAACCCCAAAAGTAATGACTAAAGCTAAGGTTTACAATTTTAGAAAAGCAAACTATGAAGGTATGAAACAGAGACTAACAGAAGTAGATTGGAGTAAAATAGAGAAAACATCCACAGAAAAAGGATGGCTGTTTTTTTAAAAATGTAGTACTAGAGGCACAAAACAATCACATCCCAAAAGTAGACAAATCTAAATCTAAAACAAAATGGCCAAAATGGTTTAATAGATCAATTAAAAAAATTCAGCAAAAAAAGGCACTTTACAGAGCGTTTAAAAGGGACCAAAAACAAAGTACACAGAAAGAGTACTTGGAACTGCAAACACAAGTCAAAAAGGAAGTTAGAAAGGCCAAGAGAAAGATAGAAATCAATATTGCTAAGGGGGCTAAAACCAATTCCAAAATATTTTTCCAATATTATAACAGCAAGAGAACATTCAAAGAGGAGGTTAAATGTCTAAGAGACACAAATGGCAAAATCACAGATGAAGAAAAAAAATAGCAAATATATTAAATGATTACTTTTCACAGGTTTTTACAAAGGAGGACACGGACAACATGCCCGACATGTTCCAATCCAATTTTAAATAACTTTAGCATAACAGAGGCAGAAGTGTTAAAGGGACTAGGAGCTCTTAAAATAAACAAATCCCCTGGGCCAGATGAGATCCTCCCAATAGTACTCAAAGAAATGAAAGAAGTTATTTACAAACCGCTAACCAAGATCATGCAACAGTCTCTTGACACAGGGGTTGTACCGACAGACTGGAAAATAGCAAACGTAATACCGTCCACAAAAAGGGAGACAAAACCGAACCAGGTAACTACAGACCAATAAGCCTGACTTCTATTATATGTAAACTATAATAAGATCCAAAATGGAAAATGACCTATATGGTAACAATATCCTGGGAGACAGCCAGCGTGGTTTTAGGAAAGGGAGATTGTGTCTAACTAACCTACTTGACTTTTTTGAGGATGCAACATTGAAAATGGATAACTGCAAAGCATACAACATGGTTTATTTAGATTTCCAGAAAGCTTTTGACAAAGTCCCGCATAAAAGATTAATTCTCAAACTGAACGCAGTAGGGATTCAAGAAAATGCATGCACATGGATTAAGGAGTGGTTAACAGGTAGAAAACAGAAAGTACTGATTAGAGGAGAAACCTCAAAATGGAGTGAGGTAACCAGTGGTGTACCACAGGGATCAGTATTAGGTCCTCTGCTATTCCTAATCTACATTAATGATTTAGATTCTGCTGTAGTAAGCAAAAATGATCTAGACAGCATTCAGAATTGGGCAGACACATGGCAAATGAAATTTAATAGAGAAAAGTGTAAAGTACTACATGCAGGCAATAAAAATGTGCATTATAAATATCATATGGGAGATACTGAAATTGAAGAAGGGAACTATGAAAAAGACCTAGGAGTTTATGTTGACTCAGAAATGTCTTCATCTAGACAATGTGGGGAAGCTATAAAAAAAGGCTAACAAGATGCTCGGATATATCGTGAGAAGTGTTGAATTTAAATCAAGGGAAGTAACGTTAAAACTCTACAATGCATTAGTAAGACCTCACCTAGAATATTGTGTTCAGTTCTGGTCACCTCGTTACAAAAAGGATATTGCTGCTCTAGAAAGAGTGCAAAGAAGAGCAACCAGAATTATCCCGGGTTTAAAAGGCATGTCGTATGCAGACAGGCTAAAAGAATTGAATCTATTCAGTCTTGAACAAAGAAGACTACGTGGCGATCTGATTCAAACATTGAAAATCCTAAAAAGGTATAGACAATGTCAACCCAGGAGACTTCCTTGACCTGAAAAAAGAAACAAGGACCAGGGGTCACAAATGGAGATTAGATAAAGGGGCATTCAGAACAGAAAATAGGAGGCACTTTTTTACACAGAGAATTGTGAGGGTCTGGAACCAACTCCCCAGTAATGTTGTTGAAGCTTACACCCTGGGATCCTTCAAGAAGCTGCTTGATGAGATTCTGGGATCAATAAGCTACTAACAACCAAACGAGCAAGATGGGCTGAATGGCATCCTCTCGTTTGTAAGCTTTCTTATGTTCTTCTTATGTTATTATGTTTAGCCATCAGTATCAATCAAATTTAATCTTTAAAAAAAAAAAAAAAAGTCCATTGCATTTCTTACTTATTTTTTTCTATACATTTGGAATCACTCATTGTTTTTTACAACAACAAAGAGAGGCTCGAACGAGTGGTATTTGTGGAACTAATCAGTTTTTTCAGCAACACACATAGGCTACAACTAGTAGTGATTCATTTTATTTATTTTTTTGTTTGGCAGACTTACACAAGGTTACGTACATAGTAAACTAAGAAGAATTGTAAAACTGACAGCATCAAGCAGCTCTCTAGAAAGTACACACCGTCTGGATCAGAGATATATAGCTATGGTCTGGAGGATGTAACTGACGCCATTTTGGCTCACACAGAGTTCTTATCATGCACTAAGTGGGAATTTGGATCCAACATGGCACATACGATCTTCAGTTTCATAACACTCAACGAGTTGCGAGACAACCCGGTTTCCTTGTTACAATGAACAAATCAGCCACTCGATAGGCTGGTAACTCGACTCCTGTGCGCCACGCAGTTTGTTCATAGGGTGAATCAAAAGAACCGAATGGGGACTCTGATCCGATTCCCATCCAGGTTTACACTATACAACGTTTTCAATCGGGAGACGCAGCGCCACGCACACGTACCGATTAAGCTACGATTTCTCACTGTAGATCGGGGGATTGCAAGCTACACACACACTATACGAGATATCTTGTCGCGGACTGCGCCTATTTTCATTGCAGAATCATAGACATCATTCGGGAGAATCATGGACTCAAGCGAGGAGGCGATCGCTGTTGTCTGTGCATTGTTTTGCACAGATAAAATAAGAAAACGCGGAGGATCCATTTGGACGCGCAGTTGGCTTATGTAGATTTTGCTATTAATATTTTCTCTGATATGAAAAACAATAGATACTAGAAAAATATTCTCATTAAAAAATATTTTACTTGCTTCCAAACTGGTTTCATTATGACAGTGCACAAGAAATGGCTTTAAGAATTCAAGATTCTTTAAAATCAATTTCTGCCTGGAAGTGAGGTTTTTTGCCCCACTCCCACTGTGACGAGGTTTCAGCAGCGTTCTGCTTGTGTTTGGACTTCTACCACTGACCAAAAATAATTATAAATACATATTACAGTGCCATTATTCGTATATATATATATATAAAATTGAAAGCATACATGGACCGTGGATATTGCTAATTTCATACTCTGCAAATTCCAGCATGAGAACTTATACTTCAGGGACATATACTGCACAAATGTTCAATATTGCGATAAAAAAAATTTTATAACAGTTATAACATTAGGCTATAGCAATGTCAATATTTATTTCATTGACATTTGTGCTCTGAACCAACTCGTTTAAATATGCAACAACGTAATCTACATTCTCTTTATTTCACACACACACACACAGAGGCGCACCCCTCCTCCTCGTATTTGATTAAATTAGCAATACAAGCATACAGTAGGGGTTTGAAAGGGATATCGAATAGGAGTGACTGTAGAAATTGTTTCTAATGAGAGCACACACTACCACACACAGTATCTGCTTCGGCGTTAACAATTTATAACAATTATTTACTTAGGTACCTGAAGTTCCAAAGGAATTTCCCTCCATCTTTGCACCTTCAATGAGCGATCATGATAGGAAATGTCACTTATGTCAAATACATAAAACCAAAATCCCCACAACACAATTGAGCTCGCTAGTAGTAGTATCAGCTCGAGGAGACGGCAACATCTTTACAATACTGTTTAAAATAAAAATTCAAATGCCTAAAGTTTTAGACAAGTTCTAGTAGTACATAGACTTTCTGATGATCTGCATTGGTGTATGTGCTTACTACATTTCACTTCATTTGACCGAATCCTTTGTGTGACGAGTGTGCATTGAGCGTATTATAATACTTCTTTGGTTCGGTAAATTAATAGAAGTCAGTGATGAAAAGTGTAGTCTGTTTATAGTCAAAATCTAAATCTTGAACATTTACTGTGCCTTGTTCGTGCTGATATTTTCGAGTTTATTTGTTGTATGTTTTCATTTACTTACAATCACGTTTGCTAGCGATCATTGTTTAGGGTACGGGCGGTTTCTTATTTAATAATACTCGGATACGCATGGCAGTTTTCAGAACTTGATCTCTGGTATCGTGTTTTTTATTTTTATAGAAAAAACAATTTAAGACCTTTTTAAGACCTTCAACTGAAAATCGGTCATATTTAAGACCTTTCAAGGCCTTAAAAATTGAAAAACTAATTTAAGACTTTTTAAGGATCCGCGGGAACCCTGGCTATCATTTCAGTTTTATAAATAGGTATGTTGTAAACCGATGTCTGTTCAGATGTTTATTTACATTTTCTTGTTTTGATTTGTAAAAACAAACGTAAAATAAATGTTCATTATATATATATATATATATATATATATATATATATATGCGCTTCAGTTGTTGAGATGTTTGTGACGTACTCAATAAAAAAAAAAAACGATTTACCTCTGACTGGTTCTCCTTTCGTTATACTATTTACAGTGTTTTGAATACAGTCGTCAGAAAGACAGCTGCGGGGCTTCTAGGTATGAGTATATCTCCGGTCCTTCTAGTGTTAAAGGTAGCTCTATTCTCAAACTCTAGTGCAGCTAGTACAGCACTGTACTGTATTCAAGCCCCCAAAACTCACAAGAGTATATTGCTGCAGATCGGAGGCTCTCACGGCGCCGCTTCCAAAATGCTTTAAATCATGTAATAAAATACTGCACCGTTCAAAAACCATAGTATTTCTGATAAATGCCGCCCTCGAATAAATGCCGCAGCTGTTTTTAACAATTTAAAATAAACGCTATAGCGCTAATTCGAAGTAATACGGTACATTTGCTACAGAAACCCATCCTGGTGGCAGATCATTAAAGCATTAGGGATGGTCTATAGCAGGTACTTACCAGACGATCCCCTGAGCTCCAGACCCTATTGCCCGCAACTGCTGGTAGCGTTTCAGCACCGTGAATGTTGAATCTCCCACCTGCACGCTGTGAAACTGGCTGTCGCTGTCACTCATGGTGTATTGATGGAAGCTGAAGACCTCAGTTTAAAAAAAGTTACCTGTTAAAGAAAACAGAAAAAGCATGCTGAAAAAAAGAGTCTCACATATGATAGCAATGATTCCAATAATGAGAAAAACACCAGTCGAATGAAGTTTGGTACTTTTCAGTATACTGCTGTTTAAAAAACCCGACCACACACAGCTGTAAAGACAAATTATCACCAGTATCCACTAGGGGTGGGCCAGTATAACATTTCCACAGTATGATACCGTCAGAAACTAGTAACTCTGTATAAATCCTGAAAGTTATAAAATGAAGGCTTGCTGAAAATGGAGAAATACTGTTAATTACTGTTGTAATTCCCAAACAGAACACAAAACTTAATTTTAGAAATCACACTTCCTTTCAGGGAATGCTTCAAACTTGAAAGGCAAAATAAGACATAGCAATTTTTTAAGATAATCACAATTTTATCAGAAATATATTTGATGCAAGCCTTTCCTTTTATCCAAATGGTATTTTTTTTTGTTTTAAACAGGTATCAGATTAACTTAATTAAAAATTCTAACATACTGTACAAAAAAAAAAAAAAAAAAAAAAAAAAAAAAAAACTTACAAAAGTGCATTATTTAGTTGATGTTAAACAGAATTAAGTAATGACCAGTCACATTGCTTAACTAATACAGGTTATCATTTAAGAGCAGAGAAAAGTTTGTTGTTTTAGACATAAGGCCCAAATATATCAAGCAAAACTTAAAGTTAACGCAAGTTATTGGATTTATGTCTACAGTTCATGTGACATTGCACAAGTAGGCTTCCAATGTAGTTACTAATGATTATTACACAAGTAGATTTCTTCACTTACAGAGGTGTGCAATTTTTGAAAAAGGGACAAAATGCTAGAAAAATCTACTTGTCCTTATTAATTTATTTGCCCCCTCCCCATTGCACAAAACACACACACAAAAAAAGTAGAATATAAGCTGTAGGATTTTGGTTTTATTTAACAGTGAACTCAGTCAATCAATTAGTGATTAACAGGGTCGGATCTAGCCTTGTAGCTTGACTGGTTCACTACATTCTTCAAGATATACAAAAGCTTCCCTGTGACCCCACCTCACCTCAATAAATGTATAATATACCTTTAAGGAAATGTTCCTTTCAGTGCAGTTTGGAACACATTTGCTAGAAAATTTAAGCAACATACTAAGAGTACAACTATAATAAGCAATACTTGGGAGTTATTCAAATATAAAAATAGCTTCTGCTTGTTTTTTTCCACTCTTCTCTATAAGCTGATGTCCAGGTGTTTTAGTTTGTTGCATCACAGATATGAAATCATTGCCAACTATTACTGCTGCTTTATAGAATTCCGATTTTTCTTGAAGTTCATTCAGTTTTGGATCTGCTGAACCCCAGATTTTTAAAGGACTTGTGTAGAAACCTCTAAAGTTTCTCTACATTTTTTTTTTTACTGTTTTTCTACCAAAATGCACACAATATTTACAGTAGGCTCCATCAAATTCTGCAAAGACCAGATATGTTTTTTCTTGGGAATAAAACTGAAAACAACGTCCAACAAAATAAAGAGGCTGCGTCTTGTAATTAGCTTGAGCCCCCGACTGCAACTGAGCTACCAGATTCTGTTCCCACCACAGCCATTCATTTCAATACGAGCGTCAGGAGAGATTATCATACCTGCATTGTTTAAAGTTTAAATAAATTACGGGTGTTAGTTACTGCTTAATATACTCAATGTTTCAACTTTTAACATATTGGGATTTTCTGAAACCAAGACAAGCCCTCCATTAGAGTATTGTTACTTTTTTTTATTATACACAACGGCATCAATGTGGATGAGACTACTTGTGTACAGCATTACTGTGGCAGGGCGGAAGCCCTGTTGGTATAATGTGTGTGTGTGGAAAAAACACGTGGGAATGTGGCTGGGGCCCTAACTGAATGCTTAATGGGTAGTGAGACTCCAGCAACAGGTGTATAAGAAGGGGAATCACAGGTATTAGAAAGGTTAATGTCACTGTTACTGTGTGCGGTCCTGTTTATGTCTGTGAGCTTTTGTGTAGCCCTTTTGGCCCTTGTGTTTGTTTATTTTGTAAATGTGTTTTGTTTAGTGTTTACTGTATTAGTGAATAAACATGTGCGATAGCACTTAAACTGCAGCTCCTTGTTTGAGTCTCTCTCCCTGCCAGTTACATCTTGTATGCCATACAGTCTTATGGTATACAGACAAAAAACAAACGTGGTGACCTTTCAATTTTATAGCTTTAAAACATTTCTATGCATCTGTTCTTTGAAGAACATGGAAAAACATGAAGCTATAACAAATTATATGCAGTAGTACAGCACACCAATTTCCTGCAAGAAATCAGTTTCTAGGAATTCAAAAATGTTCTCTATGACTTTGTGCCTCATAGTTACTCTGTGTTTTAGGAGCAGTGTTAGCCCATTCGTTCTTTCATTTTTAACCACTGTTCACACTTACAGGCAGCACATTTTGTGTTGACATCGTAGCAGGATTTCTGAGAACTCCCTGCTTTAGAGTGGTGCTTTATTCCAGTGTGTCTTTTTTGCATATACGGTATATGATCGCTCGTTCTGATCACTTCAACTTCCTCTGCTGGAACATGTGTGATCGAGGACGTTTTCCTAAATGGAATGAGGTTTAAAAATCATTTGGAAGCAAACTTTCCTTTCACTCTGGGCGCTGAAATCTTCTTCACATGCGCTGTCAGAGGTGCTGTAAATGATATAAAACACGATGCAAAGCGTAGGCAAATTAGCAAAACGGTAATGACTCACACGTGACCTTTCCTTAGCCCTACCTTAAGAGGATGAATTACAGATTTTTGAAGACCATTTTTTAAAAAAACAGTATTTGTGTTTATCATTAGCATTATTTCAACAGAGGGAGTAAAGTACTGTACAGGCATTTCCCCATGTTTTCTGCTGCAGTCAATCTGTGATCCATTTTACAATACCTAAAGGCAAACACAAATGTAAAACACCTCTGAAGAAAATCCCTCTTTCTTTCCAATTCCGACCCACACTGGTTGACACTGGCATGAGCACTTTAATTGGTGCTTCTATAATGTACAGTGCAGCCCATACACTCTTAGGCCTACTATTAATTATGGTTATCAAAACCTTTAAAACAGATAAATGTGTTCAGTACTAGCCCAAGGCCACTATGTCAACACTTATTTTTTTATTTATTTTTTAAACAAACAATTTGCGTAAAAGTGTACTGGTAAATTAAAGCCTATACACGCCATCTGGAGTGTTCTGTTTATTATGGATGTTTACTTGTTACTGCCATCAGTAACTCCATCCATAGTAATTTCTGAATGTTTTCATTTCAAATGGTTAAGCACTGAATGTGTTTTTGTGGTATGGCAATTTAGTTTGGTATAAGTATTTACATACCACGGTTTTTTCATCCGATTCCTCAAAATACTTCCAAATGTGGCTTCCCTTTGTTCCTTTGTTTAGAGATGCCATTTTATAAAAAATATATATAACTTCAGAAAAAAAAAACACACTTGTCATTAACTTTATTACACCATGGAGTTGATACCATACCACGCCCACTACAGCACGAAAAACACAGCGCACCAATGAAGCGCCAGATCGACCGACAATTAAACCCGCCCCAGTGTCAATCTTTCTGTTGCACCAATTAGAAAAGCTACTTGGAGGCAATTGCCAAACCCCTTCCTTTTTATTATATCCACCCTTATTCTGGCTCCACAGCAGTCGGATACGCGACGGACTGACTGTATATGATGATAAATTACTAAAATTAATATATTAAATATGCGTTTGGTGACATTTGTCATGTGACCGATATTTTTTAAATGACGAATAGTTTGGAAGCATTTATGTATACTTCATAATTCAGAAAAAAATTAAAAAATGATTTCCAAAAGCACGTATCGTAGCTTTTAGAAGGGATGCAAATTTAGCTGACATTTTAGTCCACAGTAAACACAAAGGGGTCATAGATACATTAAGGGACATTGTAACCTGTAAAAACACATGTAAAAGTGTGCAAATATACTGGTAAAAATAAGAGCGAAATCGTCTTGTATGCGCTGGTATATTTTGCTGAAATGTAATAAAATAAAATCTGTAGGAGAGACAGGCACATCATTATATAAAATAATACAGAAGCACTTATCAAATACAAGAAATAAAAAAGAAAATGAACCAACAGTTCAGCACTTTACAAGGAACAGACACACCATGGAGGACCTAAAGTTTGTGGTTTTAGAAAAAATTAAAGTAGATAATGTACAATATAGAAAGATAAAAGAAAATAAATGGCTAAATAGACTAGATACCATGATGCCTGAAGGTTTAAATAGAAAGGAACAGTAGATCTTTACATAATTAGCTAAATAATGAATGACATCACAAAGACATTAGATTTAAAGAGAAATAAATGTGTGGTTACCATGGCATCAAAAAGCCTATACCTCCAATGTTTGTTTTCAAACACACTTTCCCAGCAGTCCAAGTAATCATTGTATCCATCAGAACAGATAAGGTCTAGAGAAAACAGTTTATATTACTTTACTGCAGAATATTCAATTCATGGATGGTAAATCAAGGCTACAAAAAAAACATGCTGTCTGCTGTAAACTGCAGCATGTAGAATAGAACCCTATAATACATGTTCACTAAAACAAGTTCATCATACAATATATCCTCAGTCAACCTGTTTCAGTACCATGAAAATAGATCATCCAAAGCTTACATTTACTGCAGATGCAGAATTGCTTCACTTACAACATGCAAAGTAATACTGGCACCAGAGGCAAGTAAGTTGAAGAATGCTCAATGCCCAGACCAAGTTTCATCACAATTGGAGGAATGGATCTCAAGATATAACCAACTGTAATATGACATTGCCAAGGATATTCACTCACTGCAGGAGATCAAGACGCCTAGCTCCTTTTTTCTATGTTTTTAATGTTACTGGGGTATATTACTTTCTTAGTAGCTAAAATTAAACATTGCAGTTATCTTAACTAATAATTATTGGCGTGTGTAACAGGGCGAGGTGCCCTGTACATTGTTTTGTTTATTTTATTTTAGAGCGGGGTTCCCCTCCGCCCGTGTTTATTTGTATTATTATTAGTATTATTATTATGTATGTATATGACGGCGAGCGCCGTATGTTTTTGTTTTGTTAGTGACGGCGTAGCCGTTTTTGTTATTTAGTAGCGTGGATGGGAAGCCCCATCCACATTGTAATTAATAAACTTGTGCAGATTGTGGTCGAGGGGTAATAGAATAATTAATTGCATGCTAGTTAAACCCCTCAGCCACGATATAAAAAGCCTGCAGCACTCTCAGTTCGGGGTGGGAGTTCAGAGGAGAAACGAGAACGGAGAGTGGAGAAAATAAGAATTAAAACAGGAACAGTGAAAGCAATCTGCCCAGCCTGACCTATATGGTTTATTTATTATTTAGTGTGCGAGATTTGTTTGGTGTTAACCCTTTTATTTTGTTTTGTGAGCGCGTGTGTTTTTTTGTTTAAATATTTTATTTTATTATTTGTTTTGCAAATAAAAACGGCAGCCAGCCGATTCTTTTGAACTGCAGTACTTGCCTGGTGTCAGTTATCCTTCCTGCTTCTGCCGTGACGTCAGACCACCAGTCACCCTGTCACACGTGGTGTCCAGCGTGGGATTACCAGCGCCTCCTAGACGCAGGCAGAGTGGGGTACTTTTTTCGTTTTTTTTTCATTTTTTCAGTGTGTGTGGAGAAAGGAATGTGAGGAAGGAAGATGGGAGGCAGAAGCAGGAAGGATAACTGACACCAGGCAAGTACTGCAGTTCAAAAGAATCGGCTGGCTGTCGTTTTTATTTGCAAAACAAATAATAAAATAAAATATTTAAACAAAAAATCACACGCGCTCACAAAGCAAAATAAAAGGGTTAACACCAAACAAATCTCGCACACTAAATAATAAATAAACCATATAGGTCAGGCTGGGCAGATTGCCTTCACTGTTCCTGTTTTAATTCTTATTTTCTCCACTCTCCGTTCTCGTTCCTCCTCTGAACTCCCACCCTGAACTGAGAGTGCTGCAGGCTTTTTATATCGTGGCCGAGGGGTTTAACTAGCATGGAATTAGTTATTCTATTACCCCTCGGCCACAATCTGCACGAGTTTATTAATTACAATGTGGATGGGGCTTCCCATCCACGCTACTAAATAACAAAAACGGCTACGCCGTCACTAACAAAACAAAAACATACGGCGCTCGCCGTCATATACATACATAATAATAATACTAATAATAATACAAAATAAACACAGGGGCGGAGGGGGACCCCTCTCTAAAATAAAATAAACAAAACAATGTACAGGGCACCTCGCCCTGTTGCAGGGTGTTATTGGTTTTTCTGTACAGTACAGTTTCTTTTGAACCCCAACCACTAAAATGTTTGTAAACAATGCGGATCAGGTTAGACACAATTTTAATGGTATACTGTATATATCATTGCCCTTTCTTTTTTTTTTTTTTTATCACAAACCGAATTAGAAAGCACACATACAGTGCAAAGAGAGACAGAACAGTTCAGCTGAAGGGCCAGTCAGTCTGACAGTGACTGGCAAAGTCCACCAGTCATTCTATTGTAACCTCTACTGTATATATTTCACCTTTACCAGCTATTTTAATGTGAGTGCACATCAGCAGAGGCCATTCCAAAATGGTTACTCAGACTGAATCAACAGGAAACAGGTCAGGATCATTTTATATTTTGAAAAGAATGCTTTGTAACCACCGATCAAAACAAATCTGTATTTCTTAAATTGCTGGTAACCATTGCTTTAGTAAAGAAGCTTGCACCAGGCTAGACAACTGTGTATCTCTGGGTCTGAATCAGGTAACCAAAACTCTGGCCTCACAAACAGGAATAAAACAATTCAATTAGGACCCTGTGCGCTCCCAGACTGTTTGCATTCTTCCATAACTTGACCTTCTGCACACTCTACCAGAGACCAGACGTTGTTAGTTTATATTTTGCCTGCAGAAAAATGCTTTCTCCTTCTGAATGCTTTGAACGGCAAAGACTGGGCAGCATTATTGGCTTCCTTTGTGTGTAGACTTGGGTGATAACCATGGATGCGAAGACCTGTATCTGACAGCAGAGAAGAGAATGAGCTCTAGGCATTTCTTCACACTAAGGACTAAGGTCAGCAGTGTGGAGTAGTGGTTCGGGCTCTGGACTCTTGACCGGAGGGTCGTGGGTTCAATCCCAGGTGGGGGACACTGCTGCTGTACCCTTGAGCAAGGTACTTTACCTAGATTGCTCCAGTAAAAACCCAACTGTATACATGGGTAATTGTATGTAAAAATAATGTGATATCTTGTAACAATTGTAAGTCGCCCTGGATAAGGGCGTCTGCTAAGAAATAAATAATAATAATAATAATAATACAGAAGTCCTAAATTTTGAATAAAACTTTTACTGGAGATCCTGCTTGCTAGCCCTAGGTATACATTTGTCTCAGAACTACTGCAACTTGCATCTGTGATGCTTTTGTGAAATGTTTGTACAATGCAGGGTACTGCATCCAAACAGCCTTTACTGTCCTAAAACTGGAAGTACCCACCTGGTACTCAGGACTCTGCCAACATGCAGGCACTGGATTGATAAAGCTTCACCACATAATGCTAACTCATGTTTGTTTAATAGAGGGAACATAACTTGTCAAAAAACATCTGAAAGTGATTAATTCCTGTCACTTCATCAACAGTGTCTCCATCACTTAATTCTTAATTCCAGTGTATGATGGTTCATACACTGCCAAAGTAATATTTCTGGATAATCTTTCACAAGTCTAGAAGCTACACCAGATTTACTACCCAGCTTACAGATGCTCCATCTGAGGCAATGCAGATCAGATGCTCTTGGAGAACTTTTTCTGAGAAACCATGATGGGAAAGAGTTAAAAGTGATGCTTTATATATTGTTTCTGCATTAGTAGCAGCAAGTTCAATGAAATCTAGGATCATGCTACGTCCCCCCCCCCCCCCTTTCTCTGCCACTGCAAAGACACTTCCATCTAAAAGTAATACACAAATATTAGATCACCCACTTTGGTTTTGCTGCTCCTTCTACTCTTTTCTCCCCAATTTAGTATGCCCAATTATTATCTATATCCTCGGCTCACCGCTCGCAACCACCCACGCCGACTCAGGAAACGGCGGCTGGAACACGCGTCCTCCGAAACTTACTCCTGCAAAGCCGTCATTTTTCGACACTGCAGATCCACAGCAATGCCACCAGACCTATAGTGCCGGAGGACAACACAGATCTGGTGGCTCCACTGCAGAACCACAGGCGCCCTATCGGCCACAGGGGTCGCTGATGCGCGATGAGCCGTGGATTCCCCTGCCAACCTAAGCCCTCCCTACCCGGGCAGCGCTCAGCCAATTGTGCGCCGCTCCCTAGGAACTCCCGGTCACGGTCGGCTGTGACATAGCCTGGATTTGAACCTGTGATCTCCAGGCTATAGGGCACATCCTGCACTACGCACAGAGCGCCTTTACTGGATGCGCCACTCGGGAGCCCCGCTCCTTCTACTCTTGATAGAACGTCCAGTGCTCTGTCCCGCAGGAAGCACCTTCTGGTAGGACTTTTGGGTATCGGACTTCGAGAATCTTAAAAATAAATACCATTACCATTTGCGTTTCCTTCTCGCGCCTTGTTGCCTACCGGGCATTTTTCTATTATTTTCAATAATAAACACTGCACACTGGTACCCAGTGGTCATTGAAATATTTTACCAACAAAGTATGCTATTTGTAAGATTTTAGCATGTGCAATATTACAGAACAATATTTTTTTTAATGTACCCATTGTTGTGTAATATGTAGTTCTCCATTTCTGAAAGAATAGTGTAAATATACATATTTTGTATCACCTAAATATAAATACAGCTAACGTTTCCCTTAATGACACACTACCTAGTACTCTGCATTTAGGAACTGCATAGAGCTGCACGATTTCTTTCAAATGTCTTCAACAAAAAAAGACACCAGCTGCATTAATACTCTGTTGGTATTAACATGTTTAATGTAATACAACATTTTACAGTTCTAATAATGTCCAAAAAAATGATTATATTAGTATTTGTGTTTACAAATGATAATGAAGAACTACGAATCCAAGACTGAATTTCACACCTGTTTTTTTTTTTTTTTTCCCCCAGTTGGATGTCCATTGCAGCTTTCATTTACACTCCCTTTGGATTTTTTATTTTACACAGCAAAAAAGCTACTGGGGTCTTTACACTCGGTATTAATCGTATTCGTTTTTCTCTTCCTACTTGACATTTTATTAAATCTTGATGAAGTACAGCGCGTGAGTAATGCGAGATTGTCTTTGCTGTTTTGTTTTTTTTACCGCCTCTCAAGCTTGTCCAGTGAATACAGACACATTTTAATCAAGCCGGCGCACTAACGCCTGAGGCAACTAGTTTCAGTACATACTGCATTGTTATGAAGAAAAGAGATTTGACTGTGCTAAACAAGCTGGTTAAGTATTTCAGTCTAAGAGGCGAACATATTTTAATGTATCTCGACAGTTATCGTCCTCCTCATTTTCATACAATTTGACGACTGTATGTAACATGGGAAATAAATTATTTTTTCTGTTAAGCGGAACACTGTTCCCTCTCAATTCGAGCCCTGGGCGCAGCACACGACTGCTTATATTTTAGTGTTTTATTATCACAGTATAAATCAGTTGTACTAATACACGATATTGTGTAGGTTACGTCAAAAGACAGAGGCGAATACCCCCAAACCAACCTACACCGGCTCACACGTTAATTCATGTCATTCCATTCATACCATTGTCACTGCAGTGCAAACACAGATGCTCGGCTACCGCCCGGTACATTTTGCAACAGCCGGTCATTTATCCACATACTGTGTGCGTATACAGAGGCAAGATCGAATATGTTTCTGATGGGCGTCGTACACTACACTTAGTGCTTTCTGATAAATTCTACTGTTCGTTTATAGAAAGTAATATTTTTGTAACATACTTTTCGTGCATAGCTGTATGTTTGACAGCTCCATTTCCAAGGCCGCCTCCAGTGCTACTACTTACACTTCTTGTGTTGTGGACTGCACTGCAGCGGGCTAAATTTAATTATAACGCCCTACCTTCTGGATCTTCTGCCTGCACTTCTCCCCTGCTCACTCGAGTTATACACGGCGAGCCTCACAGCTTCAACATTCGCAAACAAGCTCTTTATGCAATGACAGGAGAATGACAGACCATCGACTTCCCTGCCAGCAACAAAATAAACACGTAAGATTGTTTTTTTTTTGTTTATGTGTTGCTTAGTTTGATTACGAGTTGTTAACTCCTATCACTGGCATGATTGGCGCCGGATACTCAGCAATTCGAGGGCGAGCAGGAAGCGTCATTGCGTCATCACGCTTTGCCGAGCGCACACCGGTCTTGTTCTTGTATCCCAGATCTGGCTGCGCTTGCTGCTCCTGGCTGCTCTCTGTTTAACGTCACACGCAGCTACTAGAGAAACGCCTTCCCGGAGCTTGCTGCGCGTGGCTGCTCTCTGTTTGACGTCACGTTGCTACCAGCAACGCCTTCTCCAAACCTTTGGGAAACTTACCAGCAGCATCACCTATTTATAGTGTAGTTGCATAATTAATTATTTAATTTATCACAATGTATCACACATGGGGCTGACATTCATTTGCGGTCCATTATAACTTCATTTTATTTTTTAAACGTCTTATAGTTAGTTGTTTATTATTATTATTATTATTATTATTATTATTATTATTATTATTATTATTATTATTATTATTATTATTTATTTCTTAGCAGACGCCCTTATCCAGGGCGACTTACAATCGTAAGCAAAAACATTTCAAGCATTACAATACAAGTAATACAATAAGAGCAAGAAATACAATAACTTTTGTTCAAGTAAAGTACAAGTTTGACCAACCACAATTCAATAATACAGCAGGTAATAGTGATAGTTACATCAGGATATGATTAAATAGTGATAGTTACATCAGGATATGATTAAATAGTGATAGTTACATCAGGATGTGATTAAATACAAAGTACTACAGGTTAAAAACTTGGCAGATTACAGTATTCTGAAGTACAGGATTAAATGCAGTAAAATAGGGGCTGATAAGAGCAAAATAAAGCACATTTACATGAAGGGTGATAGTGTCCCAGGATACAAACAGAGGAGTTCTACAGGTGCTCTTTGAAGAGGTGAGTCTTAAGGAGGCGCCGGAATGTGGTCAGGGACTGGGCAGTCCTGACATCTGTAGGAAGGTCATTCCACCACTGCGGAGCAAGGGTGGAGAAGGAGCGGGTTTATCAGTTTCTGGATTATCAGACTATACAGAGTCAATTTGATGTACGTGTTGAATATTAACTGTATTGTAGCAGTATACATTACTCATCGTGGTAAGTACAGTAAGTTTAATGTGCTATTAATTACTATTTTATTTTGATCAACTCATTTATTTATGTAACACTTTTAAATGTGTCTGTAATTCATGATGAATTACGTATGAACTAATTTATCAGCATGATAACCAGGAATTCATGATGAATACACATCTAAATCTAATCATTTAATTCCGTGTCTGCAATTCATCATGAATTACATATGAACAGACGCTTATTTGAAAGTGTTACCACTTATTTAATATAGCGTTGACAAGGCTGTTCACCTTTCTTTGCATAAACTTGATAAAGATAACACGTCGTTCCCCTCCATTAACAAGGGGGGCAGCAGTAGTTTTAGTAGCTATTTGAATTACGATTGGCAGGTCACTCATGATCTCTGCATCGTCTCTGGTTCACAGCCACAGAATAAAGGAATATACACTAGAAGCTGTCCTGAGGGCATCAGGTGATTCTTAATGGTTAGGTTTAGGAGGCTGTGTGGTCCAGGGGTTAAAGAAAAGGGCTTGTAACTAGGAGATCCCCGGTTCAAATGCCACCTCAGCCACTGACTCATTGTATGACCCTGAGCAAGTCACTTAACCTCCTTGTGCTCCGTCTTTCGGGTGAGACGTAATTGTAAGCGACTCTGCAGCTGATGCATAGTTCACACACCCTAGTCTCTGTAAGTCGCCTTGGATAAAGGCGTCTGCTAAATAAACAAATAATAATAATAATAATAATAATAATAATAATAATAATAATAATAGGTATTGCGTTAGGTTTAAGTTTGGGTTAGGGTCAGGGTGAGTTTATGTCGGAGAAAAACAGAAAGGACGCAGTACAGTGGTCGTGTTCTTATAGCGCAGATTTCCGAGCTCGGGAAGTGAAAGGTGGGAGTGCTTGACAAATGGCTAGAATCATGTGATGTCCTGAGGACAGTTTCTAGTGGATATTCCTTTCTGCTGCCAGACAACCTTACTGCAGCAATGTATGAGAGCTGCGCTGGGCTGTGCAGGTTCTGCACAGATTTCAGCGGGTGGAGCCTAGTGACGTCACGCAGCAGCCCTCGAAGAATGCGCATCTGTGCAGATCTGCGGAAATCTGCGCTATAAGAACACGACCACTGTACTGCGTCCTTTCTGTTCTTCTGCGGCAGGATTTGGACTGGCTCGTTGATGCCAGGGATCTCTTAACTGAGGTCTGTTCGGGGCGGGGTCGCTTTTAATCCAGTTAAGGTTATTTGCGCCCTGTGCTGTGTAGAAGCTTATTTTCATTCTATTCCAAACTTAAACAGAAAGCGTCGACAGTGATTCATGATCAGTTCATTACGTTCTCTGTATCTAAAACAGAGAGGCACTAAGGGCATTTACAGGCAATTAACAGAGTGAGATAAAAAAAAGAAAAAAAAAAACTGGTTACAGTACCAGGTAGTAAGATTAAAGATACAATAATATTAAATCCTGATAAAAGTGATTAAAAGTGCATTAATTATTCCGGTCACGGCGGGTCTCAAGGCCGGAAGACACTCACGTGACTCGGCAGGTTGGCACAAATCCAAACTACATACAGGTCGATGAGCGCATCTTATGTTCTTTAACAATATGCCCCTTCAACACTGCAGGAATCTAATGCAGTCTAGGAAAAATAACTGCCCTGTACACAGCAGTTTAGAGTATTTTACACAGCAACCAAAGTGTCTTAAAGAGGAACTGTAATGCAAATGAATATATAACCATTTCAATAGAAAACATGTTAACTAAAGCTTTTGATGCATTTTCAGCCTCTCCTTGAGCAGTATACCGTATAAAAATCATTAAAACAAATTAACATTGAATGAATTGCAGCTCTCTTCCGTCTTGCTTTGTGTGATGCCCTGTCGTTGACTTGCTCTATAGTCACACACAGTATTCTATTGAGCGTATGCCCCGTTCTTATGTTATGTAGCCATTGTTTTGTTGGTTTAAAGGCTCAGGCACACCAAAATACTTTTATTACTGTTTTTCCTTTTATTATTTTTGCACCCGAACACTTTGCATTCCGACATAATTAACCCTGCCGACGTTCACTGGTGTGGGTGGCTGTCAACGATATGACGTAACAGCAGCGCCAGAAAGGTTCCAATATGGTGGCGGCCTGTATTTCCAGCTGACAGAAAACTTTAATACTGGCATTTAGAGAGCCTTGTTATTTTGAGTACAGTTCTCCATTAAGTGATTGCAGCTGACAAAATAAATCTGCATAATTCCTAACACGTTGCACACTTGGTTATACAGTATAACTAACTCCCACATGTCCATTTTGACTGTATTATTATTTTAAAGCATGACATATGGTACTGCACTCGGTTTACTTAGAGTTGCACTTCTTTGATCATTCACCGAGCGGGTGACATTTTTCAGCCACTTGACATGCTTTCACAGTTTCAGCCAGTGACACGCTTTGACCCAGAAGACACTGCAGGGTTGAAATGACACAGTCCGTGCAAACAGATGACCCAACAATAAGCCAAAGTAGTACGAGATATAACGTTAAAACAAACAACACGAAACGTGTGCTAGAACATGTTTCTTTCAAAACTACATTGAGACCTACTGTATGTAGCTAATAGAAGTGCACAACAGGTATGATTCACGAATTATTCTGTTAGCTAGAATTCATTTAACATATTACTAAAGTCACCCTCTGTCTGTTATTGAAATATCCCTGTCACAATACAATGGGAATCAATGTGGATGAGCTGCTGATAATATCACTGTGCTCAGTGCTGGTATTCTAAAAATCTGCACCTCCCCCTCAGGGCTACCGGTAGCACAGATTAACAGACTAATCTGAAAAACAGCACCTCCCCTCCAAATGGGCTACCACAATTGAATTATAGGTATTATTATTATTATTTGTTTATTTAGCAGACGCCTTTATCCAAGGCGACTTACAGAGACTAGGGTGTGTGAACTATGCATCAGCTGCAGAGTCACTTACAATTACGTCTCACCCGAAAGACGGAGCACAAGGAGGTTAAGTGACTTGCTCAGGGTCATACAATGAGTCAGTGGCTGAGGTGGCATTTGAACCAGGGATCTCCTGGTTACAAGCCCTTTTCTTTAACCACTGGACCACACAGCCTCCTAAGTAGGTCATTTGGAGAGGCAGAAATGACACTTCAAACTGGGCTAACCTGTTTGAAATAAAATGTACAGGTTTTAACCCACTAAAGCCCACTAAAGATGAGGTAGCTCATCTGGAGAGACAGAAAGGACCCGTGTTTACTAAGTCAAGTGACTTAACTTTATATTATATTATTATACGACGGATAAAACCAAGTATGCATAATGAACCCCCCCCCCCAATTATGTAACAAGATTAATCAATTTGATTAATAACTCGATTTAGTTAATATTGAAACATATTAATACAGTGATCCCCCTAGCGCTGAAGTTGGGAGCCATAGATAATAGGCCGTGCTATTTGTGTTCTGCCTTATAACGAGACTACTAGTGTTAGTGTATTGGCATTATGGGACGAATGAGAGCCATGACCGTATCGCTTTATAACCTGTTCTGCAGTATAAAGGGCCACCTTATAAAGGGGGAGCACCGTAGCTTCAAATTAGTCACAAAACTTTTTTTTTTTTAATTAATGTTCTAGCTTCATGGCTGACAGTGATTTAGGGATGCTGTTTGTGCATTGTGGTGATTTCTTTTTAGATAGAAAGTTCCAAGCAATAGTTATATCACATGTAATAAACTATAACATTAATATTATGGGTCAAATATATAAAAAAAAATCTTGCTATACAGTACACTATCGTAGGTGGAGTACCTAGTAGCATTCTACCATTGGCTCTGACCCTTACAACATACACACATTGTGTAGCTATCTTTAAAAGAAACAAATGCATGTAAACAGTTACCTTAAAGCTAGACACAAAGAATGGCATACATGTGCATGATTTAAAGCACCTTTCCAGCAGGTTTCTATACAGGTTACAAGACAAATGGTGCCTTGGGCAAAACTGGTACCCTAGTGGCAGCCATCAACCACTGCTACTCACTGTGTGTGTTTAATAAAAGCTGGACGCCTGAGCGGCGTTTCAATCGCAAACCCTCTTGTGTGTCTCGTTTCTCAGCGGATACCCACACATTAAAAGTAGACCCGTTACAACCATTTACACAACTGATAAACAGAAGATGTTCTACTGCAAATCTTGTGATCAAAGGAAATATAACTCCCCTGTACAACTTGCTTCAAAATATAGCAGTTAAGAAGCACTCCTCTCCACACCCACATAATAAATCAACTATGACACAATGCAGATTGTTTGTTTTGCTGTGGCAAGCCCAATGTTGAAAGCTGTGTAGCACTTTTTTTTTTTTTTTTTTTTTTGCTTCACCGAGCTGTTTTTATCTTCCTGCTGCTTCAGGTTTGGAGTAACAGAGCAGCAAATGGCTTCAGTGAGGAAGGAAGCCCCTTGCCTTTGGGAATGGAAACACTGTTAAGATAAAAGGACTCTTTATTTTCTAGTTGGGGCTCCCTTTTAATTGAGCTGTCTGCTGTGACCTTACAATAAAACACCACCTTTACTGGTATATAATGTGAATCATAAAGGGTTTCTTCAGGGTAATAGTCAAAGGTCAAAATTGTGCTTTAGGACTCTTTTTTTGTTTTGTTTGCAGGCCTGTTCTGGGGAAAGAAAAACATATGGTGTAACAAAATTCATCCCTTTCAGGGCTTTATAACAAAAACTAAAAGTTTTCCTTTGTGAGTTTTTAATACTTCTTTAGACAGTTCACACAGGTCCATTTGTCTCATATCAACTTCCTATCAAACCTACTCAGGTGCTTTTATACAGCTTAAATTAATCAATTATCTAAACAATTCATTTCTGCGAGGCTTTCCAGCTGTTTTTACCATGGCTCACAAGACAGTCTCTGCAATACAAACACTGAAGACCTGTGGCTTTTCTAGCTTTGTGTTGCTGCCCCTTCACAGTAATACACATATCTCAATGTAGCTGGAACAACATTAAGAAAGAAACTTAACACAGATGTATCAACATATTTTTTAATTTGCCTTTTTGAACATTCACAGAACCACAGATCCCTTAATATAATAAAAATATAGAAACTATCCTCCTTTTTTTAAAATAAATGGCCTCTTCTTTATTTACTTACATAGGTAAACCAATTGTCACAGCTTCCAGTATGACTCACAAAAATACATATATAATAACATGTACAGTAAAACACTATCTCTAAAAAAAGGTAGGAAAAATAACTTAAACCTTTCCCTTTCCAAAAAGTTATAAATAATGTAAAACTTTTCAAACTGTGAAAGCTCTGTTAACATAAAAGGTTGGCAGTTAACAGAGCTTTAAATATTGCACAATATAAAACCTCTATCGTTTGCAAAACAAGTAAACTTTTCTTTTTTTTTTAACCGTAAAGCTTCTACATCTTCATTGTTATTTTTTACGTACAATTTCCCATGAATGTATAATATTTTCCTTTTGAGGAAATCTTGACAAATATTTTAAACTATATCGACTGAACCGTATTGTTTATTATTATTAAGTCCCATTCTTTCAAGCGTAATGGATTTCCTTCATAAAAATAGTATTTGCATAAATGTATGTTTGAGTGGGCCCAATTAAACTATACCTATTGATAACCCTAGGAATTGTTCAGTAAACATTTTTAAAAGCTGAAACAAAGGGCCTAATGGATAAGGCACAAAACGGCAATTCAAACTGCATAGTGTTTCTTCAAACAGGTCTGCTTCATTATCAAAGCCTTTTTACAATCGTTTCATTCTGTCTATATCTTTTGATATTTATACAAAAAAGCTGTTTATTCCAGTTTATTCACAGGATTACTCCACAGTAACAGACTTCGCCAGGTTTCTTGGGCAGTCAACCTGAATAAAAAACACAAAGACGTCAGTGGATCAGTGTTCAGATCAGTATTGTGTTGGCATTTAAACTGACATACAGTATTTCTAAGTACAAATGTTTAACACTGTCATTTAGGGTGTCAATGTAAACATCATGTTAAATGTCAATGGCTGTATCATTTTATCTTTTAGAAATACTTTGCACTGTAACTCAATTTAAATCTGCCCTAACATATCACCTATATCAGTGTAGTTTAAATGGGATACATTACATAACACAATACTCGCTATGCAGGCATTCTAACTAGCCACCTGAAGGTTAGCAACACTAATACAGAAGGACCCTTCATGGTGTACCGAATACCAGAAGTGCACTAAGGGGTCCTTTGCAGTTTTCTCTTAATGTAAAACTTTCTCCACCTACGATAGTGTACACCTTTCAAGATCTTTTCAAGATGTCTATGCCTAGGTATCAGTATATTGTGGTTACAAGTTACAGTTTGAGTTGAGACTCAACCTATTTTGCCCTACCGATTTAGTTCAACTTACATCATATCCCCGGAGTACCGCCAGGTGGAAGGACATCAGCTGAAGGGGGATGACACTTAGGATTCCCTGGAGACAGTCCACTGTGTGGGGGATCTCAATGGTCTTGTAAGCATTCTTCATACTCTCAGGGTCATCCTCGGAGCATATGATGATCGGGCAACCCTACAGAAGAGAAAGCGACAACAGGCCACGTTAAGTGAGTGTTTGCTTTTCTAGAGACATCTGTTTCTCATGAAATAAACCTTTTTGTGTTTACATATAAAGCCTCTCATTTCCCTTTGGAACGCCTACTTTTCCCCGAACTCTATGCAAATGTAGGAAAGCGAGAGGGGGTTATATTTAAATTAGCTATGCCGACGGCCCACTTAGATTCTAATGCTGTTAACCGTGAAAGTCCCCAAAATACTGTTTAAATGAGCAGAGAACAGTTTCACGAGAAATAATCCACGTGTCATCACGTGTGATGTAAATAGATCTGATTTTAAAGATCTGATTTGCTGATGGATAGTGCCTGCTTTTTTAATACTATGTTTTATTGTTGTCGCCCACACTGCATCTGTGTTTGTGTGTGTGTGTGTACTACTGAACTGAACCACAGGCTTGTTCCCCAAATTATTACAGGACCGTAAGGAGGTGCTCAGGCAAGCAGAGGAACAGCAACCTCAGCCTCCAGCAAGAACTGTAAAACAGTGATACGAAGAGGGTCCTGCTATTAGAGATGCACGGCTATCTTTATTTTTGTACCCAATGGTGTACTTTTATTTTGTATCACATTTTTGTTTCACTAGCTTGTTTTGTATCTCTTAATACCAAATATAGCATCCTCATTTGCCCTGTACTTGTATGACTGCTTCTGCTAAATAAAGAATTGGAATATTGAGTAGTATTGTTGATTCCCAAGAAATAAGTTTTTTACCACATTTTATTTTGAGAGTGGGTTAAACAATGTTCGTGTATTGTATCAAGCTGCCTCATCATATCCTCTTCCCTTATGGATATATATATATATATATGCATGTGTATATATGTGTGTATGTATATATATATATATATATATATATATAAGAATAAGAGTTCATGGAGAAGAGCCTCCCCATTCTATATTATTGATCCCATATTTGTAATGAAGCCTCAATGCAATGGGTTTCTTACCTGGCGTGCAATGACCTGCTGCAAGGCGTTCTGACACTTGGTGTAGCAGGCGTCTCTCACGATGATCATGATAACTGGCATGTGTTTGTCAATGAGAGCCAGGGGGCCATGCTTCAGCTCTCCAGCCAAGATCCCTTCCGAATGCATGTAAGTGATCTCCTTGATTTTCTGCAAGTCAATGCAACACTTATCAGTACAGCTCCTTCACAGGGCTCTCCTTAAATGATCTAAAGAGGGAGATCTTTTTCCACCATAAAGTTTTTATACAATCTAGTGATGTTCACAAGTAGGACAATAACCCAGATGGAGGTACACACATTGTTTAATTTATTAAGAGACCCCTCACTGTCAAGTATACTGTTTATAAGTTTAAACTACACAACCCAAATTAGTCACTATGAGATAGACTTACTATGCATTGACTTGTGTTAAAATGAGATTTTTAGAATTAGAGCTAAGTGCATTATTTCAAAGAATGTGATAGTTCGGCAATGTGACACCTACCAGAGCTCCCTCCAGGCAAGTGGCGTAGTTAAACCCACGGCCCATGACAAGAAGAGATCTCTGCTTGTACAGCTCATCTGCAAGCTCCTTAATCTTACTATCCAGAGCTAAAACTGCCTTGATTTGACCTGCAAAGGACAGAAAATAGTGGTTAGTGTCACTTTTATTGGTAATCACTGGAAAGCAAAAACCTGAAGCTCAGATTTCAGATCAACACTAGCGATTCAATCAAACATGTTGTAAACAAACCCCTCTGCAGTTTTTACAAGAAACACATTACTTTACCTTACCTGTATCCCATGTTATCCATATCGCAGCATTATTTTTTTCAAAATATTCCTGATCATTTTGATAATTTTCATTCACACATCATATGTAAACCAACTTGGGAATTAAATATTTTCAACTTCACATTCACCAGGAGAAAGATCATTTTTCTTCTGCACATCGCAGTTTACCCAGTTCATACTCGCTCCTGCAACAACGCTGGTGCGCTGATTGCAAGGAGAAAGTGATCTGAATACACTGTGAGCCTCAGAAGAGATTTTCTCCTGTCGACCGCTCCCGACTAAATGTTGATAAATGTATAGCCTGTATGTATAAATGTATGATTCAGGAACCATGATGTGTGAAATGATGACATTTCAAGAGTCAACAGTATGTTTACAAATATAACTATGCGATACGGACAACACAGGACACAGCAAAGGTGATGCAATGCGTTTCTTGAAAACATTGAGGGGTGCTCTGTATCACTTTAATCCTACACAGATGGCTGTCATAATGTTTGCTTTGTTATACTGCAAACTCTGTGCACGGGGTACACAGTTAAACAGCGAGTCCTGTACGCAGTGAGAGGGATAGCAGTCACGTGAGGCGGTCGCTCACCTGGCAAAGCCTGCAGGCTGCTGATGATTTCCAGCCTCCTTTTCTGCAGGGAGATCCTGTCTTCGGACATCATCAAGCCAAACATGACGAATGCCACAAACTGGCTAGTGTAAGCCTGAAAAAGACATACGAAAACATATTTTAATAGGCACCCAGTGTATGTCTGCTACAGTAAATCAGACAATTCACAAAGACTTACACATTTAAAATAATGTTTGAATACAAAAAATTTCCTTTTAGGATTGGAACTCCACCTGTCTATGTCACAGTGGATTCCTAAAACTTTATTACATAAAGTTCTTTAAAGGCATGGTATAAATACAGCCCAGAGTTTTTAGAGCATTCATTTAAGAGAAACTGTGTAACCTTCAAACTTAAAAAGAACAACCATCAATTTAGCTACAGAAGGTTTATCTATCTAGGAGAAGAAACACTACGGCTACTGTATTTGTTCATTTAGTCAGAATACAGTGTAGTCTATTACAACAAAATAGACTGAGAGTCATTGTCTTAAAGAGAAAGGTGGTCTGAGGCAGAAGTGACCAAGCCACAGTTCCCAGGCAGTTTAAGTGTGGCTCCCGGTGAAATTCTGGGTGACACACACTTTGCAGCTCGAATGAAAGTATTTAATACACACTGCGGCTCTCAAAAGTATTTCATACACGCAGCAGTCATGTAAAAACGCTTCTTTTTTTGAAAACTGAGCATTAAGATCTTCAAGGGAAGAGCTTGTCTAAAAGAATGCTTACATAAATGTGTCTTTTTATGTGGCGTCTTCGGTGAAATCAGGGCAGTTATTGTATTTTGCTTCATAATAACTGAATATATTTCATTTAAAGTGCATAATACATACATTATAAACAGAAATAAATCGTGTAAGATTCTTTATAATGTTCGAGAGAATTAAAACTAATGTTTAAATCAATGATAGCATTTAAAATGTCTTGCTCGCAAACATTTCTTGTCAGTATGTGTCTTGCGGCCCTCGGCCCCATGAAAATGCTGGTATGCGGCTTGTAGGGTCAGGAAGTTTGTCCGCCCCTGGTCTAAGGGTATGCGTTTAAGGAAAGCTGCTCTTTACCTTTGTGCTGGCGACCCCGATTTCAGGTCCCGCATTGATGTGAATTCCACAGCTCGTCTCTCTACAGATAGAGCTGCCGACAGTGTTGGTCACCCCGACAGTGAGCGCCCCGCGATCCTTGCAATACCTCAGGGCCATCAGGGTGTCAGCGGTCTCACCTGCAATTGAACGTTGATAAGACCTTTAATATCATATAAAACCCATAAATATCACATACAATAATACAGTATTGCAGAGGATCAAATAAATAACAAATGGCATTCTCAATGCTATTTTTATAAATGTCCTGACTTGTAGTATAATTAATAATATGCAAAGTCAATATGTATATATAGAAAGGGAGGCCAGTGGAGAGCAGAGACTATGGGCTGGCTGTGAGAGGGTACCTGACTGGCTGATGAAGAAGCACACATCATCTCTGAAGACTGGTGTGTTTCGGTCCAGGAAGTCGCTGGCTAGCTCCACCATCACAGGCAACTCTGTGAGCTCCTCGAGAATCTGCCGTGTCTGGAGTGGGGAGAACACACTGTTACATCCTGACAAATATCACATGTCAAGGAGAAGCGCTGCAGTGTTGCGCGTACTGTTTGATCTGTATTGAAATGCAGCTTACCGCTACTGCAGCGTGGAAACTGGTGCCACAGCCAATGACAATGAGACGGCGACACCTTTTGATTTCCTTTAGGTGGTCTTTCAGGCCTCCAAGGATAACTGAAATAAAACACAAAAGGATTTATCAACTAATACAAAAACTAATAAAAATACAAAAGAAATAATTATTTAAAAACATATTATATGTATTTTTGCTTTTTACAAAATAATCCCTTTTGATTCTGAATTAAATTTGACTGCAGAAATAGGTTTCATTTAGGTTTTTGCTCTTAACTAAGAGCAGAACAGGAATACAAACTGGTAGCAGTGATCTGACAGTTTCTTTTTTGGTTTTCAAGTAGCATATCCAAGTGTCAAGTGCTTGTCTCAATTGTATGAGAATGTTGGGGAGGGATGGGATACAGCACACAGTAATGAACTTGTTACCTGTGTTGTTTTCAAAGCAGACTCGTCCTCTCATGGTGTTGACGACTGATTCAGGTTGTTCAAAGATTTCCTTTTGCATAAAAGCTTTAAAGTTACCTTCAATGAAAAAGAATGTAAAATGTGATTGAAGAAACATTTCAATGGGGAGTTGCCTTGTTTCTCAAAATGGAAAGGTATTGTACACTTCAACACCTTTTCCATTGCTCAAGATTGATCATATTTTTCATACATTTAAACAAAATCTATGCAACATAATTCTGATAAAAATATCTATAAAGAAACGACCCCCAAGAGAGGCCCAGGGATGCCGTGGGGAGCTGTCTAGCAATATGCAGGAACGGGTCCTGCTTGTGATCAAGTGCATGCTGACCTTTCATGATCTGCTGCATCTCCATCTGAAGGGTCTGGATGGCTCTGGAGGGGTCGTCCCCGGCTAAGCGATTCATGCGATGGATGGAGAGCTTGCCCTCAGCCACTGCAGCGATGTCGTCATCCTCCAGGTAGATCACCTTGTTGGTGTGCTCAATGATGGCACTGCGCAAAACAACAAGGAAGTCAGATCACTCAGGAGGTACAAGCGCTTTCTACACTAAGTGGCTGTTTCGTACAAGGATGCTGTTTTTACTCATATTCGTTTTTGTCAGTTTAGTACTGGTGAAAGGGTAGGGTTAGGTTAAGGTTAAGGCCTCATGAGAGATTCCCACAGCTTTGTAAGGTAACTCAACACCCTCAGCCAGTCAGCTATAGAGACTGTCACATATTATGCCTAATTGTGTGGTTATGTGACCTGAGACACATGTGAACCCAGGCTATCAGAAACTATACCCATATATAATATGGTTTTCTTTGTGTATAACCCAGTGAAATGTTATTTTAGAATTCACTTTCAGTCCTATATAATGTAGGCTCTTTTATTTACAGGCTGCTTTTTGGTACCCCCTGTGGACTTACATCAGTTTTTTTGAAGGGGCTTTGACCACAGTGAGGGTAATACGTAAGCAATAAGCCACGACAGGGCGTGTGCATGACCGTAACTAGCTATGAGGACACCAAGGTCGTGTCCTTGCTTGTTTTTTTGCATCATAAATGCTGATGCTCATGTAAAAATTCTGGTAAACATAGATTTGGAGGTTGAATAGTAAATACCAAGCAGTCATATAAATACTGCCAGCTGTAGCTTGAAACCTAAGTTTAACCTTGGTAGGATGTCAGCTCTGGCTATGTCCCTGGGTGTGTGATATACTCTAATACCACCACGCCCCGGGACCGTTGCAAGCCATGATGTAGTGTCTTATTGCGCTTATAAAATGGGTTAACTAACTAAATTGAAAAACAAAAGAAAAAACATTTTATTTAATTAACAAAAAAGTCTAAAACTGAACTAAGAAAAATAGTTCCATATATAGTAGCATGAAAGGGCAGTTTTTCTTTATTTGATTTGTTACACTTCTTGTAATTCTTGGTTTGTTCATAAAATTTTAAAGTAAAATATTACTGCCCATTTTCATTGTGACACAGCACAAATGAGTCTGCCTTTAGTCACGCAGACCCTTCTTCACAAGATCTGCGACGGAATCAGATGGCAGTGCTGCTCTTTTTATTTTTGAAATGTTTTCCACGGAAGTGACAGGAGGTTTCCATACCAGATTAGCATTATGGAATACCCGGTCACTTATCAAACTGACTTTGTGGTTTACGGCTGGACAACGTGGAGAACTACTGGGCCAGTGTTAAACAATTTTAAAAAATGCAAGGCACAGCAGAAGAGGTGATACCATTGTACCGGGACAAATTTATGTGGAGAGAAAGGTAGGGCAGGAATTGTCGAGCTGCTTTTATAAATACTCTGCATCACAGATTACACAGCTGTGCAGGCGGGGCAGCAGATGCAACCGACCGAAGGAGGAGTACAGACATACAGCAGACCAGGGGCAGCAGCAACAAAACATCCATTTAACCACAAAATGCTCTTTTAAGAGCCACCCAAATGTTATTTTAAAAAGCTGAAAGTTTTAAGATATTTTTAAAAAAACTATGCATTTTCAGAATAGGATGGGGAACCGCTGTAGTTCTGGCAGAGTTCAGGGAGAAGGGGCACAGCGCTCAGAATGTTGAGTTTGATTTGAATACTTACTTTTGCTTTTTTTCACTACTTGAATTTGAGTCAATGATGTCCGATTCAGACTCATTCAAAATCTCAGCTACACTTCAGTTTCCCAAAAGGTCAATATTTACATAAATCTGGTTATGGTGTTTTTTTTTTTGTTTTGTTTTTTCAAAATTCTAGTGGCATATGGATATCTACCAGTGATTTACCCCTTTTTGAAAAGAAGTGCCGACCCATGGTAATATGCTGTAATAGCAACTCTCCGTGTGACCTGTTTTGACCAATCGGGATACAGTATTTAAAATACCCATTTTACAATAATGTAATATTGGAGTCAAATTGGTGGGGAGACTATGACTTAAAGCATACGGGTATCGATGTATTATTGATGTATTGTTGATGTATTATGTTATGCTTTACCTGGCATCAGAAGCAAAGTAATATTCCACCGCTTTCAGGTCTCCAACAGAATAGAGACAGGTCAAACTGTTAAGTCTCTGCTTCCTGTTAGCATCATTTTCATTGTTTTCATGTTTAAAAGTACCTAAAGGCAGAAAAACAAGATGCTATAAATTTTGTCCCATGAAATATATTATTAATGAGGTTTTATTTGATTAGAAGAGAATGACACAGTTCTGTTTGTCATCCCAAGTGTAAGATAACCTTCTTAAAATTGTTTGTCAAGATCTTTATGGCATACTGTGTTGCATTTTCTGCCACATATCTATATATTACTTCCTTTATACATAGTACTCAAATACTGAATTATTATACTGGTACTTGAGCACTGTGTATATATACATAAGCAATAACTAAAGGGCACAGTGTGTTTACAAGGACATGCATCCTGTAGTTACAGCTATTATATGACAGGTGCTTTGGTCTTGTCTTGTTTGGTCCTGGTTGTCAATGAGCTCTTTGTGATGTTTGTTCATCCAAGTTGTGCAGTTTTCATGACAACAGGACTTGGAAACCCAATGAAAGTAAATAAAGAGATTGCACGTGTCATATAACATATAATATATAGTTAGATTATCAGTTGGAATAGAAGCCACATTAATCAGGTCATGCAATAACACTTATAGGCAACTAGTCAAACTAGAAATGTGGTTCCACTTTTATTGGTGTCTCCATTTCAAAAGTTTTATTTCTCAAAGTGGCCTGCTGACTTTATCATCTCCGTGAGTTTATAAATCATGATAAAAAAATACACTTTCATTTCTGTGGGATGTGGCAGTGTGGCAAATCTATGTTTACACACACATGTAGTATATCAACATACATGTTACCACTGAAAGGAACTTAGCAATAAAGTGCAATTAATGACTTTGCAATAAAGTATAATTAATGATTTACTTCAGTGTGTGATTGTTAAAGAGATGATTGTACCCTATATCAGAACAAACAAAGTTCAAAGTGATATTGTTTGAGGGAGATAATCACAGGGAATAATCAATGAGGTGCACCCGATTTACCCAGGATCAGAACAGGATAGGAAGGTGACCACTTTAAAATGGCATACTCCACCTATGCTAGCACCAGACTCCTGTGACCCAGCTGCATCATACACCTTTAAGGGAATGTCACTAAAAACTGACTTCGGTAATGCTAAAAAGAACAAATGGATTAGTTTAGACAGCTTCACCGGATCCAGAATGACACACATACACACGGGTGGGTGAGGGCTGCACAGGTTCGGGTGGCTCGTTTGAAATCTAATAAATGTAATAAAATGTTGTAACTTTGCCAGTGTGACACAGGCAGGTATTCTACCAGCGTTAAGACTTACTGTTATTGTAGGTGATTGGAATTTCCTCAGTGGACAGGTCAAACTTGCTTCTCACACCGATCAGCAGGGGGCTCCCTCTCCTGTTGGCATCGAAAACAAAACAAATACCTTGTTAGATTTGTTATGGAAACGTACTTAGTTATAATTACACACGCTCGAAAAAACAACAACAAAAAACACATCTTCTGAAACCTCTGAAACACACCGATTCAAAAAAGCCACAGACACTTGAGGAGTGCATTCCAGTTCCAGGTACACACTGTAATCTACGTAACTAACTTGCATTTTTTTGTAAAGAGATTATGGGCTCAATAACCCCCCATAATATACTAATCCTGCTGGTGTTTCGCCCTCAGCCTGGGTAATTTTAATCTTCTTATCATTAGCACAAAAAATAAGAAATGCAATGGAATCAGGTCAATGATCAAACAGCTACAGTATCAGCATTTTAGGATGGCAGTACTGCTATCTGCTGATACTCAATGACTTTCACTCCAAATTGTTATTAGCAAGTAAGTACTTACTTATCAAGTTCAATGTAATTTGTTTTAAATGTATTCAGATCTCTGAAAAACCTCAAAGACCAATGCCATTTAAGCATTTGAAAGCCATAGTTACATTGACTGAATTCTTCCACATTTCTACATGTACACTTATTGTTTTAAGAGAAACAGTGAAATAAAATAACTACAAAGAAACCACATGATACATTAAACCTTGTATTAGTCGCAGCAAACACAATATCTTCCCCTGGACGCTTCACTTGTCGCCCCTGGTCTTCCCTGCCCTTCCAATTCACCCCCTCACTCCACTCCCTCTTATTTTACAAGTGCCCAGAACTTGGTCTTGGCTGCATGTGCAACGGGGCACAAACATAACCACTTTACTACTGCTTTACTACCACTTTACTACCACTTTACTTGGCTCTTTGCCCAATCCATTATCAAGCTGTCTTACTTGCAAGGTAACCTGTATTATCTTAATGATGTATTGTGTGGCTTACTTTCTGTTTTTTTTCCACTCCCAAAGCTCTTTCCAAACAATTCCACAATTATTTCCCTTGTCTAAACCATGCAAGGATGGCTCTATATGCATAGGTTTCATTTCTGCTGTCCCCTGAGTCATAGCCAGAGCACTCAGCATTCATGCAAGGCCCTGGGCCAGCTCTAATGAATAGACCCCATTCATGAGAGTGCACTGGCAGAAAGGGAGGAAATAAAGCAATCCAAAACACAGTGGCTTCAACCAGCCCACACGTTCATCACTAAAAAACATTTTCATATTTCTTTCATTAGCCCTAAATGCGGTAGTCAAGAGTCATAAAAAGGCGATAGATGATATAAAAGGTACTTTAGGCTATTTTAATTTATGCCATCTTTCACTGCAGCTGCTATAACGCTGAGAGATATTTAGAAATGTCAGAACAGCAAAGGAGTTATTTACAGGATCTGAAACCACACATGAGATTTGTCAAGATGTTTTTCACAGTTTTTATTAAAGGACAGCTAATATTTCAAAACGTAACACACCATTCTGAGTTGCTTGGTTGTTTATTTTCGTGTACAAAAAGGATAAATAGCTCTGGCCAAATGTGAATTAAAATGTCCCGTTTGCTTTTATTTATGTATTTATTTCACGTAACTAACTAGGGAAAATGCAGAATAGATAATATTAGACCTATTGGTGTTGCCTGTAAAATCTTATCAGTATTACAAACATTTGGAAAAAGGCAATCCTATTTAAATTTGTAACTTTCTGTGCTAAATTCAGCTTGAATCTGTCATTAAAGCAGGTGGTGTAAAGTAGGCTCCAAAAAGAGAGTCACAATAGCTGTACTACCTTTGAGGAATGCACACAAACTTGAATGGCTCCTATGACACAAGAGCACACAAGAAGGAATACAGGATAGAGGACTGTGGCTGACAGGCACATAAGAAATTATGTTTAGTAGAAAACTGATTGTGGGGCTGCTTTCTTACCTCTTGTTTTCTTTACTAACATGATTAATAACTAACTGCTATATCCTGCTTCCCTTCCTGTATATCACATGGACAACTGGCATGAGACTGAACTACAGTGCAGAACAAACATTTCCTCAATGGTGTTATCTTTGTATACTGGGTTCTTGAATCAAAAAATCCCCAACGGTAGAAAAGGGTGGAGCAGTGGTAGTGGTGACAAAATTATAATAAGAAAATAAAACCTGGGTAGCACTCCTTAAAAAGGGTCAGTCAGACACAGATTTGGCAGTAAGAAGTGGGTGGTCTCTTTGATAACTGGGTGGCCTTCGCTCATGATTACAATGTAAAAAGCACCGTCCTGACTAAAGCAAGAATGTTTCCAAGGATGTGGAAAGTGTCTGCTACTGATAAGAGGGCAGGGCAGAGTGACAGCAAGTGAAGACACAGAGACTGGGTGCACCACGACTTCAGGCAGAGACAAACACTACAAACAAGAAGAAGAATACTGCAAAAACACAAACCTGGTGGCAATAGCTTCGCCTGGATAGTGGATGCTCTTGAAAACCAGTGCAAAGGCCCCCTCCTGCAAGAAAAAGAGTGAAAAGAAGCCTGATTCAAAAACTAAGTAATCAGACCTTTTTCTTGAAACCCACTACCTGTGTCTCCCCCATTCATCTACTGTTGCCATAAAGGCATTCTCCTGGACTCAAGCCAAGGTGAGGTTATTAGCTGATCCATAGTGAAATAGTGGAAAAATACCACCACTACTACCACTGAAAGGACAAGGAATAGACAGACTATTGTAAGACATCTACATGGCAAGGTTTGAGAATGCATTTCAGGGAGGTTAGGTGGAAATGGTTTAGTACTGCAGCTAGTTTTAACCCTCATAGCAAAGCATTTGCAGTTCCCAAACAATTCCTGGGATTAACACAAATTGTAATCCAGGTTTTACACTCAAACATAAGGAAAGCATTATTTATACTACAGAAAATGAAAAGGTGGTCAAAATGTAGGCCTAAATAATAAATGTGTTTGTTTATAGCCTAAAACACTAATGGTACCATCTGGTATTTTTTTATCAGCTACAATCCATTTTACCAATTCTTTATTAGAAGGTAATAGTGTTTGGTTATTTTTATATATGACTTATTTATTTGACAAGTCACGTTTTCTGTTACAGTGAGTACTGACAACCCTAAAAGCAATACTACTCCTTTCAAAACAACATGCAATGTGTGTCAAACAGCTTTGTTTACACACATGACAAAGGTGTACTCACCAGCTGCTGAATAACTCTCTCCACAAGGGAAGAGAAGCTGACGTACTCGCCCTCCCAGTTGTCAAACACATACTTGATCAGTTTGGGAATGACCTCTGTGTCTGTTTCAGATTCAAACTCGTATCCCTTTGTCTGCTGCAATAGAGAACAGCACAGATTCAGGCCACAGGTTATTACAGCAGGATGTTCCTCCAGGGGACCAGGTTACAGTGCCATTAGACTTACCAGATACTTTTTCAGCTCCTTGTAGTTGGTGATGATGCCATTGTGAATCACAACAAATTCTTGAAGAAGAACAAAAAGCAAAGAATTAAAGTCTGTGGATTATCTTAGCATACATGATCTGTATAAGACTTTTGAATCTGTGATTGTTCTATTTTGGTGATTTCAAAACATAAACGTATACTGTGCATGGTGCAATGCAAGACAAAAAGCATAATCACATTCAGTCTGGGCTCATGTGTAAACCAACATTTTGTTGGCCTAAGAGATTACCAATGGGAAAATAAAGTCACAGGTCCTGTTCATGCACTACTCAAATCAATGTTTTCACCTTTCCGCAAATACGTTGTTTGTTGCTAGTTTTATATCATTTATTGCAGAAAATGTGCCTTTGCTTTTAAATCAACAGCAAGTTTACCATTGATGTCATCCCATTTTTATGACACTAATTGCAGCATGACTGTGTGTTGTAACTTCTGCCATCTTGCTAGGATCTCTGACAATAAGACGACTATCTCAATGGGTCTTACCCTGGTAAATACATCCAATGAGCTGAACTAAGTAAATGATTACTGGTGAATAACTATGCACAAGCTAATTATGAGATAGATACCATTGTTTTTGTCGGAGCGGTGTGGATGGCTGTTGACTGCGCTTGGCACTCCATGTGTTGCCCAGCGGGTATGTGCGATTCCAAAATGTGTGTCCAGTTCTGCCTCCAGGTCCATGCTATCTTGTTCTGAAAACAGATCACTGTACATTACAACACTAGGACTCAGGACATGAAGCAAATCTGTGTTTGCACCTTTCCGGTTTTAACTATTGTTTCAAAAGGTCAAAAGATAACATCTGCTCCTATGTGTAACTTCAGACTAAAAACGCAGAGGTAATAGAGTTGAACTCACTGTAAAGCTCTTCATCCAGCGCCTTCACCTTGCCTCTCTTCTTGACCAGACAGATACTGCTATTCTTCTCATTACTGTTGGGTCCATCAACAGCAACTCCTGATAATGCCAACAAGAAACACAAGAGTTTAAGCTACTTGCTTACCACTTAATACAGGCAGATGTGAAGTATCCTTTTAATAAAGCTTGCAGTGTCCTATTTTTATACTCTGAATTGACCATGCTTTCCCTATGCTGTTAGCACAGTAATGTTTTAGAAAGACAGTAGATACAAACGCTGACAGTGTCCCTGCTGGGGGTGGTAATTCAATATCCTGCCTTTAACCTCTGAAGGCCTGAGTTTGAATCCAGCTTTACAAGTAAAACGAGCTAGCAGTCAACACAAACCTCAAGGCCCACGTGAATAGTCAGGATGAAGGAATCTGTTGGGGATGCTCTTGTGGTGCTTCTGTCCTGCATATTCATTTATAAACCAATACATACCTGCCGAATCATAGCCTCTGTACTCTAGTCTCTGGAGCCCTTTCACCAGCGTCTCAAAAATCTCCTTCCTGGTACGGGGAACTCTGTAGTTCAGGTATGCAAAAATTCCTTTACAAAAAGACAGACAAGAAATATTAAAGACATATCCATATTCACATGCGTTTAACAGCCAATATAGGCTTACACAGATTACTACATTTCAACTGCCTGTTGCAAACATTTCTACAGACTTCTGCGTTAGCATAGTCCATCAGGTTTGACTAATAAAAAGTGTAAAAGCTGAATACCGAATTGGTCTCAGCTTTGTGAGTACAGCTAGTTACAGTGATTCTAGGCAGTGTTTAGTTCGACGGGGGTCTACAGTTGGCTCATATGATACTGTCTGTAATCAGCATTGTACCTGAACATTTAGCATTGAAAAAATTAAATGCTTACATTACAAAACTACCAATCTTCCACTAATTACATGTTAGGATTGTTTGAACGCCACTTATAAAAGTTCCTAGGTCCTCTAACTTTTCAATGTATCAGTGAAATGGGGCTGCTGCTAGCACAGCTGACCATTGAGAATAGGATACAGTGCTTGCAGTGTTCCGCACAGGTAAACTAAGCTGCGTGTTCTGACGCCAGTTCCAGTGACATTGCCAGTGGTGGAATGTTCTGCCAAGGTAAAAATTAGGAAATAACCTCGACTGCAGAACAACACAGCTGTTACAATACGAAGTGAGTCTCATAGAACTACTAAAATCGTTTGAAGCCCTATGGCAACTAGAAGTTTTCACTGAGACTGTTTACACGATAAGTCAAAATCACTCCATTCTATTATTTTGAAGAGGTTTTGAGATTCGCAGTTCTGGACTGTTGTATATGCCATTGAATTGGCAATGATATGTGTTTGATGCAATTAGTTATTTAAATAAGGTTATTTTAAAACTTGAACGACTTGAATAATAAACAGAGATTGTCGACTGAGATTTGAGGTACAATCCGGTACATTCTACCATTCAGATAAATCGGGTTGTGCGGGATTAAATGTTGTGGACATGAAAGCAGTAAATTGATTTACCTGAAATAAACATAGATCTTACTCTATGCACACAACAAGCAAGGTAACTGGGACTATATAAGAAAATTAAAAAGTCACCATTGCAAAATTCTGTGAAATCCGTCGATATTTTAGCATATACTGGCACTCTTTGCAGTAAGTGCGTCATATGTACAAAGTTATTATTGGGACTGTATTCACTATAATGAACGCAAGTATTCCAATTGTTCATTATGAGCCTCTTGGCTCAGTTGCTGCTCCCCTCGCCACTGTTTCGGGACCAGAACCCGCTGAACTGCAGATGTGCGCCCGTAGTGTAACTTGAGGGTTCAGCCTATACACCAACTTTACTGCAACACCGTTATTTCCTAGTGTTTTCAAATAATTAAACTGCATTTACTTATCACAAAGGGCTATCTTATTATACTCGTACATTACTTGCCGTTTGGATGCTAATAGATGCTGACAGGCTTGTTACAATTAACTCTTAATTATTATTTGCGGCTGATAAGTAGCCTATTTTATTTATTTATTTATTTATTTATTTAATAACATTAAAGAGCAGAATTTTAGCATAATCCCAAGAAAATGACACGTCACCAATGTTTTGGATTACATGTATTTTAAGGATATATTGCCCCTATAGCCTATAGTGTATTTACAATCATCTCCTTAAAATTCAAAACGAAATTTAACGGCCCATTTCCAGCTAGCCATACACTTAAAGCACTGGTCTGAGCTTTGGATCCTCTCATAGTAAAGCATTTCTGTATATATTTGTCTGTGCTTAATCACGCCAGCAACAAGGATGTTTATTTGACTTACCGCACATTGTTCAGACGGTCCTTGTTTACTGAGTAATGATCCTGGAAAAATAAATATTTTCTTGTCAGAAAGTCTTCCAGCTGTAGTCCAGTTGCAACCACTTTTGACATCGTAACTCGCGCGGAGGTGGTTATATAGCGCTTGTGCCAGCTGTTCTCCCCTCCCACTCTGTTCCACAGATAAAGTTTCCAGGACAACGATTGATCCGCCCAGACGTTTTGAATATTCTAGGGAGTGTACCGCTGGAGTCTGTTGCACAAACTTGAAAATCAACTTTGGCTGCACAGTACACTATTCTGGAAGCACCCTAACTGGTATTGCTTGTTAGTCTAGTTAGGTGAACTTGTGTACCTCACTACAGACAATTTAATTATCAGCTGTGCTTTCAAGCTTTATTCACTGTCCAAAATATTAAAGAACACTGCATTCTATTACATTTCTTACTGCAATGCCACAATATATAGTGATTTTACAGCAATTACATTTTATTGAAATTCTTGCTTAATCGTGATCTTGCTTAATCGTGATCTTCTATTTACTGTTGAATCTTTTCAGCAGCATAGCAAACATCAGCCCCACAGAATTGTGAAGAGGGCTCCCTCTACTAGAAAGCCTCACAGATGCTTACATATTTACCATGACATCCCCTGACCCAAGCACAGCAAGGTATTAAGCATAGGACTAATGGAAGCATGGCACTGGCCTTCTATGGAAAGCAATGGCACTGTGAATGCTATTACATGGTAATATTGACCAAGTCAGATTTCATATCGGTGACACACATGCAATATTATAATTTCATTGCTGAAATAACTGTCAGCAATAAAGTATTTTTTCCCTATAAGTATTTCCATAATCTAATCGCTAATGCGCACAAACTTGTGACAAACCTTGAAGTATAAAGTGCAAAGAATGTTGTGTCATACTGTGTGTGGCACTCCTGCTGCTGTGGTTCTGCCGGAGGCTGCATCACCTGCCTCCTATTCGAATACTGTTTATGTGTACCTGTGAGCGTGTGGAGCTTGTCCCAGTTTACTCAGGAATGAGTGACATCAGACCTCTTAATTTAGACATCATCTTTTATTGTGGGTGTGTGCTTACAAATTAGCTTTGTTCCATTTTGCCTGTTTTTTTTTTAATTTATTGAATTGTATTGTATTTTGTATTATTATTATTATTATTATTATTATTATTATTATTATTATTATTATTATTATTATTATTATTGTTATTATTATTATTAATTTCTTAGCAGACGCCCTTATCCAGGGCGACTTACAATTGTTACATGATATCAGATTATTTTTACATATAATTACATTATTTTTTACAATAATAGTAATGGTAACATTGGTAAAATTACTACTACTACTAAGAATGTACATCCAAACAGCACTGATGTAATTGCGTTTTTAAAACATTTTGTTTAAACCTATTGATACACAGCGATGACAAAGGAGACACCTATTGTGAGCACATTTAGTTCACTTTTCATGTCCAGTCCTGCAAAAAAGAAAAAAATAAGGTCCTATATTATGTTGTTAAAGTGGCTGTGTTGTCAGATTAATATATAGAATTGTGTTACAAATTATATCAGGTTAACATCCCTTCATGTTGCCCTTTTAAAATATCACAAATGTGTGTAAGCCAATTATTATTATTATTATTATTATTATTATTATTATTATTATTATTATTATTATTATTATTATTATTATTTATTTATTAGCCGACGCCCTTATCCAATGTGCCTTGTATTTGGTTATCCCACATTAATAATTGAATCCAAAGTGGTATCTTTGCTTCAAAACATTTTCATAGGAACCAAAGCCAGTGTGAACATTCCAAAGTTTAAAGAACTACCACCAAAAAAACGTCATTAGGCAGATGTTGTTTTTCTGCTGGCAGGGCAAAACAAATTCTTAATATGCCTGTTTCCTTTTCTCTAAAGTTAAGGCAGATAGAAGTGAACTATTTCTCCTTCTTCAGCACTAAACTACTGTCAGCAGTCCTTTGGTGTTTCTTACTGGCATTAGAATTTGTCCTGGTAATAAGAAACCACAAAAAGGCTACTGCTGGCAGAGTTTCTACTGGTTGTGGTCACTATACATTCTTTAAATGCAGAATGTCAGCGCTAGTGGGGGGTTTAAAACAATCTCCGCCCACTCAGTTTAAGCTCACATCGGGTTTAAGAAGCTACTAAAATGAAGAGAGCGTGTGTGTGAGAGAGAGAGGAAAGTACTGTAGATAGTTAAGAAAAGTTAATGTAGAGATTATAAAAAGGTTAGTCAATTTAGATTAGTGATTCAGTTTAAAGTATCAAAGTTTGACTGCCAAGGAAATTGATTTTTTTTTTTTTTGCCATCCATTCATTTTTATTTAGTTATTATTTGAGTACATTAAGTTAGTTTTATTTACTTCTGGGCCTCCTTACCATAGTCCTGCTGCATCACAATGGATCAGTTTCTTATTCACCAAAATAAAGAACCTGTGCCTCACACTACTACTAGTAGCACTGATAATAAAAGTTCAATGGAGGAAAGTAAGATAGTCTGCCATTGCTTCTTGTTCTTCTAGTGCAACAGCTGACAATCTTACTAGAGATACTCCTAGCCAGACTGTTTTAAAATCCTTAATAGAGATGCTCCTAGCCAGCCTGTTTTAAAATCCTATCCATGCCGAGGTATGTTTGGTCAGCGAGAGAGAAGCTTTAACGCAAGCTGGTTTAAAACGCGTCCCTGTCTTGAGTATTCCATAACAAAAGATACCTGCTTTTGTTTTCCTTGTCGCATTATTTCACAAACATGCCACGAGTCATGCTCATTTACAAGCTGTTGCCGCTTGGAGTGCGTTTAAACACAGACCGGCAACAGGAGAAACCACTGATCAGTGTTTATGTGAGCTGCAGAGGTATGTTTCAAAGAACTGAGTATCAGTGTTTATGTGAGCTGCAGATTTATGTTTCAAAGAACTGAGTATCAGTGTTTATGTGAGCTGCAGATTTATGTTTCAAAGAACTGAGTACCAGTGTTTATGTGAGCTGCAGAGGTATGTTTCAAAGAACTGAGTATCAGTGTTTATATGAGCTGCAGATGTATGTTTCAAAGAACTGAGTACCAGTGTTTATGTGAGCTGCAGATGTAAGTTTCAAAGAACTGAGTACCAGTGTTTATGTGAGCTGCAGATGTAAGTTTCAAAGAACTGAGTACCAGTGTTTATGTGAGCTGCAGATGTAAGTTTCAAAGAACTGAGTATCAAGTGTTTATGTGAGCTGCAGATGTAAGTTTCAAAGAACTGAGTATCAAGTGTTTATGTAAGCTTGTGGCGGAGTGTCCCGCCCCTATATATTTATTTATTATTATTTGTATTTTTGTTTGCGGCGCAGATAAAAGCGCTGCGTATTTGTTATTGTTTTTATAATTTAAAACCTCGTGAGGATGTGTGGCTGATCAGCTACTGATTATTTAACTAGCTGACAGCCACGCATTCTTACTAAATGCGTGCAGACTGTGGCCGAGGGGTAATAAGATAATTAACAGCTAGTTAACCCCTCGGCCAGAGTATAAGAACCTGCAGCTGTCCGTGCTGCGAGGTGGAGTGTACAGAGGAGAGTACGGGGAGCGGAGAGAGCAAGAAGAGAGGAGACACATTTAAAAACGACTGCTAAATCGTATTTGTTTATTTGTTTGGCCCTTGTGCCTTTTTGGTTTGTTGATGATTTAAATCTTTTGCTTTGTTTATTTATTTAATAAATTCAGCTGAACGGCGTTGCCTTCAGTTTCACCCGCCCATCCATTGTTTTGGTTCTGTTACTTCCTGGTCCGTGACGTCACCACACCTCACCACTGCAAGCCATCCTGCCACAGAGCTGCAGAGGCATGTTTCAAAGAAATGAGTATCAGTGTTTATGTGAGCTGCAGAGGCATGTTTCAAAGAAATGAGTATCAGTGTTTATGTGAGCTGCAGAGGCATGTTTCAAAGAAATGAGTATCAGTGTTTATGTGAGCTGCAGAGGCATGTTTCAAAGAAATGAGTATCAGTGTTTATGTGAGCTGCAGATTTATGTTTCAAAGAAATGAGTATCAGTGTTTATGTGAGCTGCAGATGTGTGTTTCAAAGAAGATCCCTCCAGATTAATAACCAGTAATCAATTGTTTCAAATGAAGAACACATTCATCTAAAGCATGTTTGTACAAAAACAGCTTAGTAAATAGCACATGGTGAAAAAAACAAAACATTAAACTACTTTAGTTGCAGATTTGAACAATTTAATCCACAGCTGATGACAACAAGAATAATTTTGCTATATATTCTTTAAAGCAACATATGTTTCTATAAATGATATCAACAATCCAATTTCTGATATTCTGATATAAAAAAAATGATTATGGGATACCTTTTTAATACCAATGTGTTACTCTGAATTAAGTTAATTAGAATTATTAGCAAGATCAGCATTACCAGCAATGGCAACACAATGCATCTGAAACAAAGACAGCATGTGAACTGGTCGACTGAAGAACTCCAGCCATCGTCTGTATACTACACCCAACTGACACTCTGAAATGACAGAATTGTGTGATTTTTGAATGAATTTACATAAGAACATAAGAATGGTTACGAATGAGAGGAGGCCATTCGACCCGTCTAAGCTCGTCCGATTCCTCATAACTGACTGATCTCAAAATGTGGTCAAGTTGGGTCTTAAAGGATCCCAGTGATTCTGCCTCAACAGAATGACTAGGTAATCCATACCATACCCTCACCTCTCTCTGTGTGAAGAATGGTCTCCTTCCACCCTGTCCTAAGTCTATCTAAGTTAATTTCCAACTGTGTCCTGATTTCTGTGCTGAGCTTAAAGTATTGGTTCAGGTAACTTTGTCAACTCCTTTAAGATTTTAAAGACTTGATGCATGTCCCCACTATTTCTTCTTTTTTTCTAGGTTAAATATAGTCCACATAACAAAATCACCACATAACATGGTCAGTGGCTTTCTGTACTGAGGGAGTAAAATAAAATTGTCCAGTTATAAATAGTTAAATAGGTCTAGTCTGGTGATCTATTTGTAAATATTTTGTAACTGTTTGTGCACTGTATTTTTAAACTGCTTGGAATTTTTTTAAACTATTTGTAAATGATCTAAAATGTCACTTATATGTTAATGGCTTGCAAATGCACTTTTGTCCACAAGGATGCCATTAAAAAAGAAATGTTCTACCTTTTTAAGAAGGTGTTGGCTCAGATGCTTCCTGTGTTAAATCTCTAAGGCAGAGAGATCACTTTTTGCAACCCCTTGTATGGTCTGTCTAGGCCGATTCATCTGAATTATAATGGACTGTGTTTGGATCAATGTTTATTTAAAGTCAATTAGCATTTCCTCAGACAAGTGTTAATTAATCCTAACTATAACATTTAAACGTGTGCTCTGTTAATTGCACAAACGTACAGCTGGAAAAAATCTGTCAATACAGCTGACAACAGGTGTATAGAAGGGGAATCACGGGTGTTAGAGAGGTGAATGTCGGTGTTGCTGTGTGTTGCTGTTCTGTTTATGTCCGTGGATTTTTGTATAGACCTTTGGTTTTGGCCCTTGTGTCTTTTTATTTGTTAATGTGTTTTGTTTCGTGTACTGTCTTTGTTAATTAAACGTGCGCGATAGCGCTTCACTGCAGCGTTCTTGTCTCTGAGTCTCTCTTCATGCAGGTAACAGCTTGGCCGTGGTGCTACCCTGTCATAGTAATTCACCAGGTAGTCCTTTTACATGCTCTTCAGTAAATGGTGACAGGTACCCCCGTTTAGACTTCACATTTGATCATTAGTCCACTGGCTGCTCAGATGATAACATTGTTGTTGTGGTTGGTTTGGAAACCATGGTTTCTAATGATGCCAGGTGGTGGCATGTGAACATTTTTGACTGAAGTCCAGACTGTCAGAGCTGTTCAGATGCTGGAATGTATTTGTTCACTTCACTGAGTAAGAACACTCCCTTGAAATACTCAAATCAAGTTTGAAATGCTGCTCATTTTCAATTAAAAATTACTTCTGACAAAGATATTCTTAAACTGATTTCCATTACACGAGAGTAGATGTTAAAACTTCATGCTGATTTGAACTCGGCTCTCGCCAAGATAAGCACCAACTAAGACGTAGCTTTACAGTAAACTAATGTGATCCATCTGTGTCTCCATCCATTTGCGCTTCTTTCCATATGCTGATGCAGATATCCTTCTGTCTGGTGTTGATGGCTGAAGTGTAATGCAGGCTCCAGGGATCCGCTTATTGCCTCCCTAGCGCATCAGCACACACAACGACTGCGATGCTGGCTCCGGGGATCAACCACAGTGTGGTCTCCCCAGCGCATCAGCATGACAACTGTCTGGATTGAGCTAAGTAGGGTACATCTCTGGGGTCTTCAAGTGGGCACCTTTCATCCTCGGTGTTTCGTCGACTAGCCCACGACACCTCAAGAGGGCTCGACGGTGATTCTGGTGTCCCAGCATCACCCCCCTCCGTCCCCCACTCAACTCAGCCCAGCTTACTTACCTGTACATCAGCGTTTCTTTCTTTCTTTCTATTGTACTTGAGATCCCCAGCCAGAATCTTTCCGTCTCAACCACAGCCAGTTGCTGCTCCTCTCTGCTGCTTCCGATAAGTTCTTCACTGTGCGACGCAACTCTTGGCCACTGAATCCGACGTCTCTGAGAAACCGAATTGTAGAGTGTGCCACAAATCCTCGACAACCCACCTCCACTGGGTAAACCCGGACTCTCCATTCTCGCTGTCCGCTTCAGTGGCTAGTTGAGCATACCACAGTTTCTTCCTCCCATACGCCTCATCTACAGCATCCTTCCATGGCACTGTTAACTCTACCAGGTGAACAAGGCATGCTGATCCAGACCACAAGACAATGTCTGGTCGAAGGTTAGTGGTGGCAATCTCAGGTGGAAAAATAAGCCGTTGACCAACATCTGCCAGCATTTTCCAGTCTATAGCAGCTTCCACTCTGTGGAAATGATTTGCCATCAATGGAGGTGTAGCAAAATTGACATTGTTATATCCTTCGTGATATTTCAAATAAACTGATAATGAGTTCCATCGCTGTACCATACTTTACATATACAGCACTGTACACCACAACATGAAATAAGAAACGCCAGATTCCTGTATATACAGGGCCCTGTTATTTATTACTGATAAACTCTGTTAAAAGTAAGCCGATTGTAAGTCGCCCTGGATAAGGGTGTCTGCTAAGAAATAAATAATAATAATAATAATAATAATAATAATAAAAGTGAAACCCTTTGTTTTAGGGTTTTAGAATGACTTGTCACACGCAACTGCACACTAATTGGAAACAGCTGCAATAAAGTAATAATCCTAATCACTTATTTAAAGAAGAGTGTACATCTTATCTGCTGAGTTATACAGCAATCCGAAACCTATGCAATATCGTACAGCTGTTTCTTTTTCAATTCCCTTTTATCTGAAACAAGACCATAAAAAAGTGTTCCATTTGGTTTCACAGGGGCCAACTTGACTTTTGTTCTGGTTTACTTAGACCTAGAAGACTTGATGCCAAGACCACTTCGGTCCAACCCTACCACAACTGTTTTAACAAACTTGTGACAGGGTGGACGATGGTCTGACGTCACGGCAGAAGCAGGAAGGGAAAATAAAACTGACACCGGGGAAGTACTGCAGTTCAAAAGGCTGGCGCCGTTTTAATTAAATAATCCAAAAATAAAATAAATATTTTAAACACAAACACTGTGCTGGCAGAGCAAAATAAAAAGGTTAAACAGAAACAAATCTCGAACACAAAATCAATACGGTCAGGCTGGGCAACAGCCTTCACTGATCTGTTATCTTTTTTCTTTCTTTTTTCTTTCTTTTTGTTTCTCTCCTCTTGTTCTCTCCTCTTGCTCCAAACACCCACCCCGAGCTGGAGAGCTGCAGGCTTTTTATATTCAGGTGACCATCTCCCGATTAGCAACAAAATTAATCACTTAATTCGGGAGATGGCCACCTTCTGCACAAGTTTTTTTTTCATTACTCCTGGCAGAGGACGAGCACCGATCTCGCCTCTGCCAGGACACGTTTTTTAAAAAAATAAACAAAACAATAACACAGCGGTACGCCGTCACAAATTACAATAAATAAATCATAATACAAAACAAATACAAAATACACTGCACAGGGGCAGAGGGGGAGACCCCGATCTAAAATAAAATAAAACAAAACAATGTACAGGTCACCTCGCCCTGTTACAAAACTAAAATACATTTTTTCCTTTTATTCCAAAATGTAGGCATTCTGTAACAAGATATGAATGGACTACTGAGTATATCCACACTGCATCACCACTGAGAATAGCTGGAGAGCTACCTATTTCATGAGCGTTAATAAGCCCTTCTATGATCCAACACTGGAACAAGTTAACATGGAGTCAAGGCATGTCCTGTCCAAATGAATCCTCTCCAGCTTCTAGAGATTTAAAGGAATTGCTTGCTATATGAAGTCCTGCCAAGTCACAAGGCTCTATCCCATTCCATGACACAGTCTAGTTTTTCCTCAATTATGTTTAATTACAGGTGGATGGCTGACGCTCAAACATTCACCCATCTCATTAAATCCCTTTACAATTCATTTCCCATGATGAACTGTAATCTCTTCAAAAATCCCTCAGAGTACAAACAATGTTCTCACTTTATGTTTCATTAAAAAAAAGTATTTCTTTAGTAATTAACACTTCTTTTTAGTGAGCTTTTTTGCCTACTTTTGTTACTTTCTAGTACATAATTATTTCCTGTACTGTTGGTCACATGGTCTGATTTAAATTGACCTACAGTTCACGAAGTGATAAGGCACCAGGAAGCAGCAGAAATATGCCATCATTATAGATCAGATTTTTCAATATTTCAAGTATAAACAATAAATGAACAAGCAAATAAAGGTGTCCTTTGACAATGTTGGTAGATAGATTTCAAATCTTGTGTTTCACATCTTTAAAAAAACAGAGGCAGCAGTGTGGAGTAGTGGTTAGGGCTCTGGACTTTTGACCGGAGGGTCATAGGTTCAATCCCAGGTAGGGGACACTGCTGCTGTACCCTTGTGCAAGGTACTTTACATAGATTGCTCCAGTAAAAAACTCAACTGTATAAATGGGTAATTGTATGTAAAAATAATGTATAAAAAATAACATAATTGTATTGTAAAAATAATGTTATATCTTGTAACAATTGTAAGTCGCCCTGGATAAGGGTGTCTGTTAAGAAATAAATAATAATAAAAGTACAGGCATAAAGTTATTTTGTAATCTCAGGAGTTTAATATGTCAAGCTCTAATATCAAGTTCTGTATGAACTTTCTGGACTGAAATGAAAATTACACATCTTAAGTGCTTATAAACAGTGAACAAAATAATATTGGAATAACACAGTATAACAGAAGAAACCTAGTCAGAAACATCAGCTGAGCTCAGACCACATCACCTGAAATGACATTCCAATGGAATTCATTGGTTTGTGCTGTTATAATAATGAAAGGAAAGAATTGACACCATCAGGCTATCTCTGTACTTTCTCCTTGTGAAATGACAATGATTTCAAATGTGTAAAGTACAAGGCGTTTGAATATGAACATCTTCATCCTGATGTTGTATCTGTAGGGAGAGGCACACAAGCTTCTCCCCCTGGAAACCTGCTTGTCTCTGAGCCAATCAAGGCATGCTCATGATGCTACTTTCAGCAGAAATCACCTCCAGCTCAAAAAAGATTCTAGAAGTACAGAAACCAAGTCCTGCCCCAAATGACAAGCTCAATGTCTGTTGTGGTACAATGTTCAGAGAACAATAAAAACGTTTCAACAAGGAATGCTCAGATCAAATGGCACCCCGATTTAAAAGCTGTTGTTATTCAAAGCCTGAGGCCAAAAAATCTGCAGCACTGCACCGAGACAACCTGTGTTATTGACACATGCTTCTAAAGTGGAATTTAAAATGATAAAATGAGTGATGAGGCTAATGTGATCCGAACCCATAAAATTGTACTGAGATAAGTGCATGGGTTGGAACAGTGGTGTAGTCGGGGGTATACGCAAGTAAACGGAATTAACCCACTTTGAATTTGGGCAATATAGCGTTTACCAACTTCTCATATAAGTGATACAGAGTTTACTCACTTCTATTCTCCTGTGATGTGCAAATCCTGGATTACTTAAAGACAAGATATTTTAACGTTGAGCGTGTGTTGTGTTGCTGTGCGTGACACTGACAGCTGAGAGCTCTCTCAGTCAGAACTGTGGCGTGAGCACGGGGGTGTGCCCATTGGACTGCGTGTTCTGTTTGAGTGTGCGAGTGTTCTGCAGTGTTAAAGTGGTTTGAAAAAGGTGCTGGTATGCACACAAAAAAATGTAGGGTGGGTGGCCAGATTATGTAATGCACTGCTACACTACAGCTGAACTTGGTAAGGCTGATTGATGAACTTGGCAGACTGCTTCGTTTTAGAGAGTGCGTGCAGGAAGGACACGACGCACCCCTAGATTTGATTCCATGATTCCAAGGGTATCTATTTATAAAGATTAATTCTATAAGTATATAGATAAGAGAGATGGCTCAGCTATCACTGGGTTAGTAATGCATTAACATGGACTTTGATCAAATTTATATGTGAAACTCCGCTAATACCATGCATGTGAAGATATGAGACCATAATCTCAACTCATAAAAAATGGCACGCTATTTCATTGCTCTCTCGTAATCAAGACACTCAGCTGAATGAGCTGAATCAGCTGAATCTGAGTTTTCTTCTCATATCCCTTTAAAAAGTTTGTACAGCAGTTCTGCGCCACTCAAGAGCCCCTACTCATTAGTGCTTTTTACTGCATATAATTCATTATATCTTAATATTTTGCAAGAAGACACATTTTTTTTGTTTTGTTTCAAAGAGTAGATGTAAAATGGTTTTAAAGCTATAAAATTTAAAGGTAATCATATTACTTTTTTTCTGTATGCCATAGAAGGCTAAAGAAAGCAGACAAATTTATATATTTAAACAAAAAAAAAAGTTTTTTCAAAGATTTTTATGCAAAAACCAATGAGGTATGTCTTTGCTAAAGGTCACAAAACAAAATTCAATGTACAGTCATCTTCTTCAGACAAAAAAATTGGGTAAGAACAAATATGTAAATAGATACTGGTCTTGTTAAAATGCATTAGCCTGTAATTTGACCTTTGACCTTTTTTGGACTCAGAATGCACATAAAATGACCCAATCTTAATTAATTGTTAGTAATTTACTTTACACATCTTAAATAATAAATTGTGAGAACATTTTAAACCCTTTCCTTAGCCCTATCTTAACTCTCTCAGTTCATGGTACACAGTGGTACAGAGGAGTCATCTATTCAGGTGATGATGTAGGCTCAGCTCACCGCTACCACCCCTGCGCTGACTCGGGAGCGGCCAAGACGAACACACACTGTTAAAGAACTCACAGTAAGGCACCTTATTACTAATTAGATGAAATAATGTCACTCTGTATTTCTTGCTATTTGTTAGTCTATTTCTGAGCATCTATATTTAAATAAAATTACAAACAGATTTTATTTAATCTGTTTCGTACTTCAGCCTCCCCCCCACCCGCCCGCAAACCTAATCCTAAACCCATGAGTACAGTATGTTGGTGTGACAGACACAGAGACAGAGACAGACTGTGTGGTGTGGAGTCACTATGTTTTTACCCTTCATTGCAATCACTGCAGTAACTTGTGATCTAACATTCACATGTGTCTTTTGTTAAAGTATTTGGGAGAGGCTTTTACAATATTCGGAGGAAGTAGATCATTGCAAGCCAGGGGGTTCCGGGGCTGGTTAGGCCTCCTAGAAAATCTTGGCATTTAAAGCAGAATATGACTCCTTTGGCAGCGTGTTCCTATAATGTTCTGCAGTGAATAACATCTCATAAGTGCTGCTCTTAGAGTTGAACACTGCATCGTGTGAATAACAAACTCCTACCGTTGCTTTCTCCTGCACCTATTCCCACAATATCTTTTCAGCACAATTGGGATTGATATTTATTATCTACGTATTGTGGTTCATTAATTAACTGTTAAACAAACCAAATATATCCCCCTGTATAAGTTGTATAAACTTGGGTCAAAGTTTTGAGATGGGTGTAATTCGTGGCTGCTTATTCAAACGACAGCTTCCCTAAGCAATCATGCTGAGCATGTGTTGATGGCAAGAACAAAACCAGCAGCTCCACTGAAACCTGGAGGAAAGGGATCAGTCTGAAGACTGATGTAGCACAGTAAAACAAACCAACCCCATCTGATTCTCCCTCCCAACTCTGTGGTCCACAGAGGCCCATGGAAATCTGAAACTTTCTGGCACTAAAACTGGGAGAAATGTCAGTTCAGCACTGATGAATGGTACGATGCAGGCCCTGCCCCTAGCTGTTCTGTGGTCTGAAATTCCAGGAAACAACAAAACAAATCTTCTGCACTGTGTGCAAGGCTATCAATGTAGGATTCACTGACATTATCACTATTCTAAAAGTGGCACTGCGCAACCACACTTTCAATCAAACTTCCCTGTTTAATCATTTCTCTCATTGAAATGATCCCTTGGGCTTTTAAACAATAACATTGTTTAACTGTGCTTTACCATGAGAAGGATACAAGGAGTCCTGCATCCAGTCCTGCATTCTGACCTGCCACACAACTTACTAACTCACAAACCAATTATTTATATTTCATCCAACTGGTCCATAATATTTCAAGAATATTTGCCCTGATACTGCAGACATAACTATTAAACACTCAATAGTGCTGAATTAAGAAATAGCAAAAGAAACTCAAGTTCAGTGAAAGATATTTCAACCAGGGATTGAAAAAAGTCTTTTTCAATCCCTGCTCTGTTTTGAGTGCTGCCTTTTTCCCATCAATGTCTTCTAGTAGTTTGTTTTAGTATTTCTAAATTGTTGATAGCGCCCTTTCTATTCAGTGTTATTAAGTGCTATACCCACAGCTACGCCATTTATCTTTTGTTTTGTGGACATCAGTTTGTCAGACTTGTTAACCAATTATCTTTTTTTTTCTTTTTTTGCTGTTGTTCGGATGTTTCATGTTGATTTGGATGTTTCATGTTGTTTGGATGTTTCATGTTGTTTGGATGTTTCATGTTGATTTGGAAGTTTCATGTTGTTTGGATGTTTCATGTTGTTTGGATGTTTCATGTTGATTTGGATGTTTCATGTTGTTTGGATGTTTCATGTTGATTTGGAAGTTTCATGTTGTTTGGATGTTTCATGTTGTTTGGATGTTTCATGTTGATTTGGAAGTTTCATGTTGATTTGGATGTTTCATGTTGATTTGGAAGTTTCATGTTGATTTGGAAGTTTCATGTTGATTTGGATGTTTCATGTTGTTTGGATGTTTCATGTTGATTTGGAAGTTTCATGTTGATTTGGATGTTTCATGTTGATTTGGATGTTTCATGTTGTTTGGATGTTTCATGTTGATTTGGATGTTTCATGTTGTTTGGATGTTTCATGTTGATTTGGATGTTTCATGTTGATTTGGAAGTTTCATGTTGATTTGGAAGTTTCATGTTGTTTGGATGTTTCATGTTGATTTGGATGTTTCATGTTGTTTGGATGTTTCATGTTGTTTGGATGTTTCATGTTGATTTGGATGTTTCATGTTGTTTGGATGTTTCATGTTGTTTGGATGTTTCATGTTGATTTGGATGTTTCATGTTGTTTGGATGTTTCATGTTGTTTGGATGTTTCATGTTGATTTGGAAGTTTCATGTTGATTTGGATGTTTCATGTTGATTTGGAAGTTTCATGTTGATTTGGAAGTTTCATGTTGATTTGGATGTTTCATGTTGATTTGGATGTTTCATGTTGATTTGGAAGTTTCATGTTGATTTGGAAGTTTCATGTTGTTTGGATGTTTCATGTTGTTTGGATGTTTCATGTTGATTTGGATGTTTCATGTTGTTTGGATGTTTCATGTTGTTTGGATGTTTCATGTTGTTTGGATGTTTCATGTTGTTTGGATGTTTCATCTTGATTTGCTGACCCAATCCCTGCAGATGATATTCCCAAATCCAAAAGGAAAATGTGCTCCATCTGTCAATCATCAAAGGACCAAAAGGTAAACGTCTCCTGTGCCTTGTGCAAAAATCCCATCTGTCTTCAATGTGCCCATCCCATGTGTCCAACTTGCATCTAAGCAATTCAACTGCTCTGAAATACAGTGTTGTTTTCTTTTGCTAAAGTGTTATCTTTGTTAAATGGATTTCATTTGTATGTTTCTTAGACCAAATAAATAATGGATCCACCAGACACGTCAATAGTACTTAATTAGCATTTTTTGGTGGATAGTAGTTACGGGTTAATATGTTGTTAAAACAGCTCATACAGCACATGCTAACAGCAAACATGTACCCGCATGTGGTGAGTGAAGCTGCTGGAGTTTCACAGATTGCTGTGCGCATCATCCTTGGGGAATAGCCTGAGGCCTATTGGGTCATTTCCAGGCTGGACTCATTTTAGTTAGAGTCAGATGTCTAAAAGAAAACATGTGTGAGGTGAAGTGGAAAACCTTAGTTTTCCTCAGGTTTATGCAAATTCATTTCTCCTATTTTCTATTGTTGTGCTACAAAAAGAGGCACAATGCTTTGCATATTTATCTTGGTATCAAATACCAAACTAACTCTGTTCCCGTCTTTCACATGTAGAACCCTGTGGAAGTTGAATCCATTCCTGGAACTGTTTGTTATGCTAAATGAGTGACAAGGGAATAGCACCATAGATATGGTTTGTAAATTCCCGAATCAATCCTGGGAGTCACAATAAAAAGAAACAGCAAATATGGCAGCCATTTTGGGTCAGAGGACAAGTTTAAGGTCCCATTCTCCTGATATACAGTATATATATATATATATATATATATATATATATATATATATATATATATGACAGGTGGTGTATTATAATGCTATAATTCCATGGGGGGGGGTTCTGGTGGAATATAAAAATGAGAGCAGTTTTTCATTACTGTTTTATGAATCCCCGATACAGAATAGCATCTAATATTTACTTTTTAAACTTTTGAAAACTTTTGAATCTGTATATTAAAAAAACTACTTTGTTTCATAAGAATATCATATCCATACATGGTAGAGGTACCTAGATCAAACAATGTAAAACATGAGAAAGTTCTTGTGCTTGAGTTGTTTTTTTAATGCTTGGGTCCTATAAATCTGAAGCATGGATAGATCATTTGATTGATTTCCCAGTAAATGTGTTCTCTATAGTAGCTGCTGTTACTGCAGTAACAGTAATGAACCCACATACACGTAATCCATTATACATGACTGACAGGGCAGCCATTTAGTAGAGAGTGTAGAGCATTAGAAGGCATTAAGTATATATTTACAGCTTTACTGGAAATAAATTTCCCAGCTTCATTTCTTCAGTTAACAAACAACGCAATTACCAACACACCAAAAAGCAATAAAACAAAGCAATTAACGACACACCAAGCGAAAGCAATAAGCTGCATGACAACACAAATATGTACTAAGGGCAATGAACAGGGAGATTGAAAGTCTACTTCCTCAAAGGGAATTACATTATTCTGTATGAAACAGGGGATAAATCTATCAGCTTAAAAGTGTACTTCTTTACATAGGCAACATCGGGGCTAAGATTGTGGTACACTTACTCTGAAATCATAAACTCAACAAAAGGGTGCTTGAAGGAAGTCATCTACATTGTCAGTACTGGGAATTATAATAACTGTAGATTTCCATGCTGGCATAAGTTAACCTACAGATTCACTTTGATCCAATGGGAAAAAAATGTAATAACAGGGGTTTATAACGCAATTGAACTTTATTGTAATGTTATACTTGCTTTCAGAAAATACAGCCATTTTTCCAGTCTCCTTTGAATATGTCAAACAAATAATCTCCATACACCATAGTAGTTTCTTACTTTTATATAAAAAAGCATACATTGAAGTAAAGGTTGAATTAAGCTGGCCCAGTGTGAGTGAATTAGGTCTTTTCTTTTCACTCCAGAATTTAACAACTTGTATATTACACCTTTCTTCCAAGGACTCCCTCAAGCAACCTTTACCCTCTTAGAAATACAGTGCCTTGCGAAAGTATTCGGCCCCCTTGAACTTTGTGACCTTTTGCCACATTTCAGGCTTCAAACATAAAGATATGAAACTGTAATTTTTTGTGAAGAATCAACAACAAGTGGGACACAATCATGAAGTGGAACGAAATTTATTGGATATTTCAAACTTTTTTAACAAATAAAAAACTGAAAAATTGGGCGTGCAAAATTATTCAGCCCCTTTACTTTCAGTGCAGCAAACTCTCTCCAGAAGTTCAGTGAGGATCTCTGAATGATCCAATGTTGACCTAAATGACTAATGATGATAAATAGAATCCACCTGTGTGTAATCAAGTCTCCGTATAAATGCACCTGCACTGTGATAGTCTCAGAGGTCCGTTTAAAGCGCAGAGAGCATCATGAAGAACAAGGAACACACCAGGCAGGTCCGAGATACTGTTGTGGAGAAGTTTAAAGCCGGATTTGGATACAAAAAGATTTCCCAAGCTTTAAACATCCCAAGGAGCACTGTGCAAGCGATAATATTGAAATGGAAGGAGTATCAGACCACTGCAAATCTACCAAGACCTGGCCGTCCCTCTAAACTTTCAGCTCATACAAGGAGAAGACTGATCAGAGATGCAGCCAAGAGGCCCATGATCACTCTGGATGAACTGCAGAGATCTACAGCTGAGGTGGGAGACTCTGTCCATAGGACAACAATCAGTCGTATACTGCACAAATCTGGCCTTTATGGAAGAGTGGCAAGAAGAAAGCCATTTCTTAAAGATATCCATAAAAAGTGTCGTTTACAGTTTGCCACAAGCCACCTGGGAGACACACCAAACATGTGGAAGAAGGTGCTCTGGTCAGATGAAACCAAAATCGAACTTTTTGGCAACAATGCAAAACGTTATGTTTGGCGTAAAAGCAACACAGCTCATCACCCTGAACACACCATCCCCACTGTCAAACATGGTGGAGGCAGCATCATGGTTTGGGCCTGCTTTTCTTCAGCAGGGACAGGGAAGATGGTTAAAATTGATGGGAAGATGGATGGAGCCAAATACAGGACCATTCTGGAAGAAAACCTGATGGAGTCTGCAAAAGACCTGAGACTGGGACGGAGATTTGTCTTCCAACAAGACAATGATCCAAAACATAAAGCAAAATCTACAATGGAATGGTTCACAAATAAACATATCCAGGTGTTAGAATGGCCAAGTCAAAGTCCAGACCTGAATCCAATCGAGAATCTGTGGAAAGAACTGAAAACTGCTGTTCACAAATGCTCTCCATCCAACCTCACTGAGCTCGAGCTGTTTTGCAAGGAGGAATGGGCAAAAATTTCAGTCTCTCGATGTGCAAAACTGATAGAGACATACCCCAAGCGACTTACAGCTGTAATCGCAGCAAAAGGTGGCGCTACAAAGTATTAACTTAAGGGGGCTGAATAATTTTGCACGCCCAATTTTTCAGTTTTTTATTTGTTAAAAAAATTTGAAATATCCAATAAATTTCATTCCACTTCATGATTGTGTCCCACTTGTTGTTGATTCTTCACAAAAAATTACAGTTTCATATCTTTATGTTTGAAGCCTGAAATGTGGCAAAAGGTCGCAAAGTTCAAGGGGGCCGAATACTTTCGCAAGGCACTGTAGCTCCTACTTTAGCAGCACTTATATCTACTGATATCTGTCAAAACTACCTGTGCCATAACATTTACAGTTAAAGTATTTTCTTATTAACAGAAACAAAAGCTCATGTGATATTTTTTACAACTTAACTTTAACCTCTGTTACCTTGACTACAACAGACACAGACAAATAAAAACTTAAAGCGATGCCTGCAGTAAAACAAAGTGCCCATTCAGTCGGTGCCTCTTTCACACATCACATCATGCCCTTTGACCTTGACTTCTCCGACTTCAATGAACAAGACACGTCTAACTTATCTACACCTCTCTGAACACGTACCAAACAGGACATGTAGAAGTGTACTAGTTGTCTTTTAGTCTGTTTACACTTACAACTCGGACCTGAACTGGCTCAGAGTCGATCAGAATAGAAGATTCTTATCATTAGAGTCACCCGTTTACACCTGAGCACAGACCTGAACCAGCTTTGGCCCAGTATGTGCGCGCATAGCCCCTGAACTGTAGTGCGTGTCTGATGACATCATTTCGACCACCTCTTGCGTCAAGACATTTACCCTCCCCAAAACACAGAGGCAGAAGTGTTTAAATAAAGTGTCGGGTGGTCAAGGCTGGTCAATGGCAGGAGTAGCAGACAGTAACTGCAGTTCAGCATCTTAGCAAACTTTTATTTGCAAATATTTATAAATAAACAAAAAAAAAGCCCTCGGAGAACTAAACTTTTCTTTAAGCAATTTCCCTAATTAACACAGGATGGCTAAGCCGTTTCCCTGTACAGATCTTTATTTTACAAACAAAACACACCTATTGAAGTTGGGCAACGGCTCCACTGAAATATTATTCTCTTTAAACGCACCTGGTTCAGGCTTCACAGGGCCTTCACTGAACAATCTCTAGGCACACTCTTTTGCCACATTCCATACTTTAAATCAATCAATTAAACATTTAAACAATTATGCCCTACTTAGTGGGTGGCGTCCACATTCCGACGCCTTCACAAAGGGATGGGGGACCCGAACAGGGTGGCAGGGGCGACTGGAGCGCAGGCTGGCGACCCGGTGGCTTTGGCTGCAGGCAGAGGTGTGACACCTGGAGTCGGTGCATCGACGTCTGGTTCACCACGGGAAGCCAAGGGGAACAGTTGTTACATCTGGTGATAACGCAGAGACATCTGGGGCATCAGGTGGAGCGAAGTGGGAAACAAGTGGAGCAACTGTGTCTGTAGGTTCAGCGACCTGGGAATCAGGCCCAGCGACAGAGGTCCAGATGCAACGGCAGGGTGTCTAGGAGCACGGGCCAAGGAGCCTGACCTACCGGCGCTGGATCGGTGCAGCGGTTGGTGGTCGGGGCTGTGATGGAGGGGGTCTTTTCACCTTCTCCCCCTGCCTGTTGACGATGGCTCCTCCTCCCCTTGCTCTGTAGACAGCTGCCCTTCTCCCTCTGGCTCTGGAGACAGTGGGGCTTCTCCCTCTGCCTCTGGCAGTAGCAACTCTGGCTCCGGCAGCAGCAACACTGGCTCCGGCAGCAGCAACTGGTTTCTCGCTGTAGGCGTTTGGCCTCTTGTTGAGCAGCAGTGGTCTGAATCAATGCCCTTAACATTTCTTCCATTTTCTTCTGCAGTGCTTCTCCCAGGCCCCATATGTGGTAAAGTGGCAGGCGGTCAAGGCTGGTCAATGGCAGGAGTAGCACTTTTATTTACAATACAAAGAAAACCTGTCTCCCCACAGAGAACGAAACTTAAATTTTCTTTCAGTATTTTCCTAACACAGGAAGGCTAAGCCGTTAGCCTGAATTTTAAACCATATAAAAAAGTAAATTTTCGTTATGTTTCAGATATGCTTATTAAGAAAATGGCCGGGTTTACACACAGTTTAGAAAGTCGTCGGTCATTATTTATGGACATAGCACGTACATTAAAAAAAATTGTACTTTTGTTATTTTTTATTTGTGTAATGCTATTTTGATTTTTTTTTCTCTTTGTTATTTTAAAACAATTGGTGGCCTGCCAAAAAAAAAGAACATAAGGGCATAAGGACCCGTACTCACATAGCTGCATCCCCTTTGTACTGCTAAATGCCTCCCTGTGATCAGTGCGGCTCCATGCTCTCTCCAATCGCCGTACGGAACACAGCTGATCACAATAGAGCTGTTCAGCAGTCTTACAGCTACACCTTTTCATGGCAGACTTACGGTTCCATCCTACCACCATTCTGTATCACGGACATTAAACTTCCTTTAATATATCAAAAGCCATGACAGGACGATCATTTTTTTTCAAATAATGTCTTGGGTATGTTGCTAATCATTCTTATGGAAATCAACAGTGATTTTTCAGATAAAAGGCATACAATGGTTAAAATGTACAAAGGAAAAATTAATTTTTGATTCCAAAGTGACATCAGAACCATATTTTCAGAATGGAGAAGGAGCTGGAAGACACGGGTCAGACCAGCTAGGAGCTGGGAGATGCTGGTCAGACCAGCAAGTGCTGGTAAGCTGGTCAAACCAGCTTAAGTCGTTCCAAAACACAACCTAAGCTGGTGACCATCTAGACCAGCTTTGAGCTGGTCAGTGCTAGAATTTCCAGCAGGGTAGTCATGTTGTTAATGCTAAATCATTAGGATCCTTTAAGACCCAACTTGACAACATTTTGAGATCAATCTGCTACTAGGAACTAGACGAGCACTGATGGGCTGAATGGCCTCCTCTTGTTCGTAAATTTTCGTATTGTTCCATGTATTTCACTGGTACTACTGGGGTTACTTGGACGCTGAAAAATGTCATTCCCAGAGGTTGCATCTAATGTGTGAAGATATGCATGTTATAAATCTGCATGAAAATTCAATAGCAAAAAGTTCCACTATCTAACAGTGCTTTGTCCTTGAATCTCACTGTTCTGCAGTGATCAGATTCTTAATAGGTTTCAAGCAGGGAGCCCCCCAGCCCCACCCCACCGCACCCCACCACACCCCACCACACCCCACCCCACCCATCTCCTGGAACCACAATTGTTTTAGATTATGGGCTGTCCAGATCAGAATTTACTCACACTGTACTACAGACACATTTCACAACTAGTGACGCCATTTCAAACCTACACAACTTTCAATTTGTCTTGGAAACAGGTTTAGTAATAGCAGTTTCCATCACATGTGCCCTCATTGTGGATGCAGCTGGGAAACAGACAGCCTATTAGCTAATGTCTAATTGCTGCACAGTAATTCAGCAGGGGGTATAACATGACATCATCAGCATTACAGATTGGAGTACAGGGCGCAGTACTTATACAATGCTATGATTTACCACTGTTGTTGAACCTGATTATTTGTGTGGTGTTAACAGCAGTGAGCTTCCACAGTGATACAATATACTGAATGTCTGACTGTACACAATGTGCAGATACTGGGTTAGGAAATGCCTTCTCGCCCCCTAATTCCCAGGTTTCTTTGTCATCCTTGACATAATACCACACCCTATTAATAATACTTTACATTGAACAGAGATATTTTGCTCAGATTGGTCAGGCTGCAGTTCGAAATACTCTTTGAAGATCCAGCAATCAAACCCACTCCTTCCCTCCTATAGCGCTATCTTCTCGCAAGATGATTTGAAAATCGCGTTCTTGTGACTTGTAAGGAGTGACCTGCACTGCTGAAGCGCTTTCTGATTTCCATGTTAGCCAGAGTCCTTTTTTAAAAAAAAATTTAACTAAAAGTAACAACGTTATTTTTTTCACATAAAAGGAAAAATGAACCACTAAAGTTACAAGTCACTGACCAATGTGATCAGTTCTGTGCTACATGTCATTGTGAACTTTTGGAGCAGAAAGAGAACTTTTACTGGCAAGATCTACGGACCACCCCTATGAGAACAAGCCTGTTAATAAACACGCAGTCAGAAGGGTGAAAGGTAGAATTTTAGGAGGGGAGGGGTCACGGATAAAGGCTGGATCCAGCAACTAACCTCTTCTGGTTTAAGCTAATACAGTAACTGTGTAATGACACCAGGAAGCACACATGGTCAACGGGCTTGCACTCGGAAGTAATTGAAAGGGCTGGACGCTCGTGTTACTTTCAAATACCTTGATGTGAAATAAAAAAAGAAACAAACAATGCACCATATGAAAACAAAATAAAATTAAAAACCCTATTACCGACACACAACACGGTAATTTGCATGGCATTTTGCTAAATGAAATTAAAACTCTGGTAGCAATTACTGTGCTAGTTTTGTAACAGAACTAGCACTAAACAACTAAAGTGCACGTAGGAGCTGTTAATGAACCTTCTGCATAGCTTACCTAAAATGTGTTCTTTTCTTTTCATTTCTTTTCAAATGCTATATGAACATGGCTATATGCAGCGCTCCGATAAGCTGAGTAAAAGGTGTCTATGCATTGAAAACAAATCTATGTATTATATTGATTTGGAATGTATGATGAATATGCATAGCAATTTTGCTGCACAGCTTTGAGTTTGCACATTATCAAGTGTCTTGAACTTCGTTGATTCCTGGCATCTCAATGGTCATTTGTGAATACAGTGCACGCGTTAGCTAGAGAAATGACGGGACAGCTTGTAGCCTGCCTGGGAATTACCAGAAACAATAGTAAAACAACAACAACAAAAACATAAGGTTGAATCCACTCACTTGCAATGCATGTTTGTGATGGGTGGATAAGCGGCTGTCGGATATTGCTATAACAAGGAGATCAATCTGGAATACAATATTATCATTTCTTTAGAAATATATAGCGTGTGCATGCAGGCCTTTTGTTAAGTATATTCCATCTGCAGCGTTAGAATAAAAAAAAAGTGTTTATTTACATCACTGCGATATTGTTTGTGGTTAATAAAGCAAATAAGAATAATTGTTTTGTTTTTTTATTATAAGACCACGTTCCCAGAAGACACTGCACGCCCATATGCCTATTGCATTGTGCCACTGGAGGCATCAATAAAGTGAGATATATTTGGAAGTTGTGTTTATATTAATGTAGCCCTTCCCCAGCAGTGTTTGTTTAGTTTCCCCATCCCTGTAGTTTCATAGAGAAGTATTTTTAATCTTATACAGTATATCATTAAGTTTAGCAAATTAAGTCTATATAGGATGTGCTTGATTTTTGTCTGCCTTTCTCCTGCCGTAACAACCGTTTAGAAAATATTTTATGCAAAGCATGTTAGTGACGTGCTCTTCAAAATGCTATATCAATGTTGTATGCAGTGCATTTTTAAACATACGCTGGCAGTGTGTAACAGTTAAGTATATTAGAATAAACTATGATGGGCTACTGTTTTCTTTTCTCTGTTGGCTAGTGGAAGAAATGTGTCTAACAGCCAGATTGGGGTAAACCTGTTCAGACTGCACTTGTAGATCTCTTGATCTGCCCCTCCTATGCACTGGACTTCCCTGATCTACGCACCACGTTACTGGATCCTCAGCTAATGCACTTTCAGGCACTGTTACACTACTGTGTCATTGTAGATATAACCTCTTATACTCCTAACTTGCTGCATCTTATTTCATATTGTATTTTAGTTGTGTTATTTGCACTTACTGTAAACTATACTGTATTTAAATATTCGTTTTGCATTGTAACCCTGTACTGCCCTGAAACATCTGTAAGTCGCCTTGAATAAATAATAATAATAATAATAATAATAATAATAATAATAATAATAATAATATGTAAAGTGTTGTCAGTCTGAATATAATAAGATTCTACTGCTGCTGGGAGTTTAAGGGGACCCCAAGCCCTCTGTCTTTTTTCTGCCTCCCCATTTTTTTTGTCCACCAGCCACCACTGGTGCAAAGTGATTTGCAGCTGCAAAACACCCACAATGCTGCCAAAAATATGTTTAACTGGCGGTAAGTGTCATGGTCACTAAAAATGGGACGTTCGTTAAGAATGGTTTTCACCTGGTGTTCTGCACCTGCATTAATCAATTTAAATAATATTGAAATGTATTCAAATGATGAAAAGCCTACTAAGTGGATGCAAACATTATAATGAGATGTAAGGATTTTGCCTTGCACTTGGGCAATTGTTGACCCTCCAAATACTTTCCACCTCCTCTTACAAGGTACAACATTGTAGAAGCGAGTAATTACTGTATAAAAGCACACACCTTCAGAGACCTGTCATTGGCCTCAGGATGGCTGCTGTGGTACACTTCCTGATGCGGACAGACAGAAGACCCTGCATGCTCAAACCCAAGGTCACTTTGTTTGGGATGGATTGTCCTCCCTGCTTGCCTCTCCAGCGGTGTCAGCTGTGATGTGGATGGCAGCCCTCCTCCTGTTCCTGCTGCATGTTTGTCCTGCGTTCCGAGTTTCGCTTTTGTTTGCCGCCTCAGGTCCTGCCGTCTCGGTTCACTTGGTTTGATGCACATCCTGGTGCGATTACGTGGTTCTCTGAGGTTTCACTTATCAACTCCAAGCGAACCGAATCGCAAAGTTTTATATTCGTTTGTTATATTTCTCTTCAGCAATAACAAAACATCCATTCTGGCAGTGCCAAAAGTACTACAGCTACAGGCACTCTGTACAAAGTACAGTACATTGTGGCAAATTATTTCACTTATATTAGATACAATACTGGACTTATCCTTAGTGTTGCAAATTGTAACGAGGTGAACCACGTCACTTTTATTTAGGCACTTTTTTTATTAACTTTTTAAATTATAGTAATCACGTTTTGATTTATCACTTTGATTTAATGTTAGTTAGTTTATTTTAACACATTTGTAAAGCATGTTTATTTTGTATTGCACATTGCTTTTGTACTTTAAACACAGATCCCATTGGCACATTGATGCTCTCCTGTTCTCAGCCCCCATAGGTGTCAATTGGATAATTTGAAGAAGCTGGGCACCTGGTATAAAAGTTCCTAATTTCATCCATTTGAGACACTGGATTTTATCGTTGATGTGAACCTGGGTTTCTGGAGTGGAGTGGAATGGAATGGAGTGGAGTGGAGTGGAGTGGAGTGGAGAGTGGAGTGGAGTGGAGTGGAGTGGAGGGTGGGTGGACGCACGCACTCACGCAGAGCAGGAATTGGACTTGTTTGTGTTCAGCAGTGGGTTGAGTATTTTGGACTTGTCCTATTTGTTAAATATAGTTAACCACCTGTATTTAATAAAACGATAATAAAACAATTATATTAATTGCCTTGCATATTGCCGTGGTCTTAGTTTATTTCCTTCTAGTATTCTGCCTGGCTGATCACTCGTTCTTTTAGATCCCACGATCTAAAAGATCGAGTGCGCCTCCCTGGCGCTACATGATGCTTTGTGTTGCATACCTTTCTTCAATAATACTATTGTTACCGGCGACCTTCATTATAAAAGTACATTTGGTTGTGAGGAATGTATAGTTGAAAAAAAAAGTCCAAAACAGAGAAGGTTTCATGAACTGCAACCTTGATTTAAAAAGCATTCCTTAAAGCAGCCCTGGACAAAACATCATTTAAACGGTTTGTACAGTAAAACGTTTTGTGCATTATTTCAGTGCCTCATTACAATCCACCTTGATTGCATAACTTTCCTCTTGTAATTGAGGTGACAGAGAGAGGGAGAGGGAGAGTTTGCCCTTTGACATAGAAATTCTCCAAAACATGTTCCTGTGATAATGTTCATTCCTCAAGAGGGCAGGAATAGGCAGACCCAAACATGAGCTAAGGGTAATATCCAGTCATACACAGATGCAGCAGAGACTTGAATTACATTTACAATTGTATTAATTTTTAGTGATGCCCAAGTGACCTGCAACAATTAGGTGAGTGTGGTTATATTGATAGAGAATGCCAGGCAGTGTGATAATTACAGTAGGTTACCATGGATAACTCCATTCTTATTTAAACGCTCATTTACAAAAAAATAGATTCAACTGCTTTCTAAAAACGAGCTAAACAAGGTTGTCTAGTCTTGTTATTGCCATTTTTTCTCCATTCATTTAATCTTAGTTCTCAGCACTGTCTTAAAACTCAAATCTGGGTTTCATACACTGTGCTTTTATCACAAACAGTGTAACAAATTGAAAAGACTAGAATTGTACATTGTAAGGGATGTATATACACCTTGGTGTTGGGTCTCTTGGTTTATCATGTGACTCCTAGATTAGATTACAGCCTTATTGAGACTCATGGGTTTATAGTCCTCATCTTCATGTGGAGTATTTTCTATTTGTAATATGACACTGTCAAGTGAGGCCTAAACTGACTCATTTCAACAAATGGGAAAAGGGGGGCCTCCAATTAGACACACAGGAGAAAGCATTCTGGAATAGTCCAGGAAAAACCTGGGAGGGAGTCAGCTGTAAAGGAAAAGGCAACAATGTAGGACTCCCCTAGGGTTACTATTGTGGATTTTATCTGAGGGGAGCAGCCACACAGACCAAACTGGTAAAACCAGGCCTGGTGTGCAGATGAGTTTCACACTGGGAATCCAACAGAAAAGAAAGAAGCCTTGTTCCTCTAAAAAGATTCTTCACTTCACTGGAAGGGGACACACAGGATGTACATCCGGGAAGAAGCCACTCAAGATAGTGCTTAAACAGTGAACGACTTGCACGGTACCTCGAGCTCACTGCACACGTACTACAATGAGTTTTGTTTCAAACTGGATAATGTTATGGGGTTTTATGGCACAGACAGTGAATCACAGAGATACCATGGCTGTGTAATGACTCTCCTCCTAGAAACTGATGAGTCATTAATATTGACATCAGCATACTGGAGCACATGTAGTTATCTCTCGACTACAGAGCTTGCGTCCAGCTCTTGCCTTCCCATTCCCATTCAATCCAGTGGGCTGCGATACTAATTCATTCCAGTTGGATGAGCTCAAAGGGTGAGGCTGCAGGATGATGCATCAATCCAAAATACACCTAATCTATAAATAGCACAGAACATAGTTCACTGTTTCCTGACGTCATATGCCATGTCACTCCCTTTTTCTATGACTTAATAATTGTAAAAAAAGGTTTGACTATTTTAAAATATTATTTCTAACAATGCTCTTCCGTTTCCTAGCAACTAATTAATCTCAAAACTGTATGAAGTCTTAAAGGATCCAAAAACATGTTTGGCAACCCATTCCGTATACCTATCACTCGCAGTGTATGCGTGCGTGCGTGCGTGCGTACGTGCGTGTGTGTATGGGGGAGGAGCAGGGGACTTACAGTATACAAAATCTAATTTCCCTGCGTGGATCACATTACTTACAGTGTTAAGGTCATTTTCTAACTGCTATTGTATTAATGATCACAAATGAAAGCAGAAAAAAACTAAAACTCAGTTTGCATACTGTACCTCATCTTTAACCAGATCACTGGTAAGCCAAAGTTCTTGCAAAGCTATAGGGCGTGTTAGGGTGTGTTACTCTGCAGGTGGTACAGTAGATCACTGAAGTCTTTGTCCCTTGTTGGCCTTTCCCTGTACAGCTGAGTGGTCCTCTTGATTCAGGCTTGTATTTTGACATATACTCATTAACATTATTGGGGAGGAGCAGCATTCACAGCAGAACCCACTCCTGTCCAGGCAGCACTGTTCTGTGTGTGTTTCACTCAGCAGAACCCACTCCTGTCCATGCAGCACTGTTCTGTGTGTGTTTCACTCAGCAGAACCCACTCCTGTCCATGCAGCACTGTTCTGTGTGTGTTTCACTCAGCAGAACCCACTCCTGTCCAGGCAGAACTGTTCTGTGTGTGTTTCACTCACACCAGAACCCACTCCTGTCCAGGCAGAACTGTTCTGTGTGTGTTTCACTCAGCAGAACCCACTCCTGTCCAGGCAGAACTGGTCTGTGTGTGTTTCACTCACACCAGAACCCACTCCTGTCCAGGCAGAACTGTTCTGTGTGTGTTTCACTCAGCAGAACCCACTCCTGTCCATGCAGCACTGTTCTGTGTGTGTTTCACTCAGCAGAACCCACTCCTGTCCAGGCAGAACTGGTCTGTGTGTGTTTCACTCACAGCAGAACCCACTCCTGTCCAGGCAGCACTGTTCTGTGTGTGTTTCACTCAGCAGAACCCACTCCTGTCCAGGCAGCACTGTTCTGTGTGTGTTTCACTCAGCAGAACCCACTCCTGTCCGGGCAGCACTGTTCTGTGTGTGTTTTACTTAACAGAATTGGATTTAGTTTAAAACACTTACTTAATGTATTGATAACCTTATTGAGATCACCAAGCCTGTGTGGGATGCAATGAGATAACAGAGAGAAGTAACTAAGTATCTAATGCTGACAGTGCAACATGTTTAATTGTAAGCTTCTTCACTGTGTAAAATTCTGCTTTACAGCTTTAGATGCAGAATTGCATGTACTGCAATTAGCATTGTATGCATATTCCATCAGTAATGTGTTAGCAAAATAATGGCCATAAATCCATATACGTCAGATAGAATAGTGATATTTAATTTCAGAGTTTGCTTCCAGCATACTAAATAATCCAAAGATATGTATTAGCAATTAAAATGTTATTCTTATGACATTCCATTTGAAGTCATTTCAATTTTACAGTCATAAACGTCAATTAGAAATATAGAAACACTATCAGAACTGTGATACATTCGATGACAACCGATTCAACTAGAAATACAGACAAAGAGGAGGCGATGTGATCACTTTTAAGCTTTCAAGACCTCAAAGGTCTTTCCTTCAGGTGAAAGTGAAAGCTCTCTTTCCTACTTTCATCTGAAGAAGAAACCTTTGAGGTCTTGAAAGCTTGTGATTAATCATTGTTTAGTTCATCCAAAATCATCTCTGGACTGATACATTTCAGTATAGAGTGTATGCGTCTCAGTATAGAGTGTAAGCATTTCAGTATATAGTCTATGTGAATATCAGTGTGAACTATGTCCTAAACAGCACCTCATAAATACATATGCTGCATTTTTACAATGTGTTGACAAAATACACCAGTTCAGAAATCAAAGTCTGGTTTGTTTGTGCATGTTTTTATTTATTTTTTTTATTTTTTTTTCATAACATTTTATTTAAAAAAAAAAAATAAATTAACTTAATCGCTTTGACATTAAACGCCAAGATTAGATCATAATAGTGTGATCTACTCATCAACTTAAATTCTAAACTTCTTTGCTTTTTAATTTGAAAACTTAAATTTAAGCTAAAAAATGTTCCCTAAATGAATGGGATTTGGTGGGACTTCTATTACTTACCATTTCTCAAACGATTTGCCGTCTTGGAGTCACTAAAATATTTCATTTAGTCTCCCCACAGTCCACGCTAACAGATTCCATGGAGGCGTTTCTGTTGAATCTCGGCAGCTTTTTATCCCGGTGAGTCTGGTGGCTCATCAGTGAATTCAACAACAGTTCGGTGAGCAGCTCCTGTTGATTTTAACAACTCTTATTAAACACTAGCTCTCTCTTCTTCAGGAGTAAGTGGGAATGTAAAGAATGCATTCGTGTATATATAGTATGATCCTGTCTATATATTATAGTGGAGACCGGGTTGTGTGTATGCTAGACTGATATAGCTCTATTTTGAATTCGCACCGTGGCGGGGATGTATGTTTCTTACATACTTGTTATGTATGTAAAAAGGCAGGGAGCACTTGAACAATTGAAATGGGTGCGGTTAATCACTCACTTTCAAATACAGTGTGGGTATTTTGTGCAAAACTGTCGTTGGCTGCATCTTGATCTGACTTGTCACACTATAAATTAACATAAAATGTTGTCCTTGCTAGTTTGGTGTCATTTTCCTGGTACAAATGTCATGTACAAATCTTTGATAGAGACTATAAATGTATGTCCTTAATGCACAATTATACCAAGTAGGTTGCTTTTAAATACAAAGTTATCCACGCAAATGTGCGATGCTGCACCTACAGTAGTGTGTTCAGCAGCTGTGGTTTAAAAAAATGTTGTTCATTACGTCATCACTAGTCTCTGTGCGCAGGAGGGAGGTGCTACTGTATTTATCTGCAAGACCTGCATCTGCATAGCACTGTAAATGAAACCAGGCAGATTCTTTAATAATAAACACATGGATGGGTTTCTGAAATGCAACTCACAATAAATGGTTGGGTTTTCTGTGAGGGGAAGCTATAATGATACTCATATAGACACTTCTACTGACTTTCACTAAATTCAGAAGAACGAAAACTGAAACAAAACATGCACCTCATTAGAGATTCAAGGCGTGTCATCTCTGGAGTGGGGAGGCATGTTTAAACATGTTGTAAAAAACACACATTTGTAAGAAATACCACATAGCACACATGTGGCATTTCTTACACCCACTAGGGGCGCAGTATTGCAGCAGGGCAGGGTCATGTTTCACTTCTGAGTTTTAAAGTCACCAAATTGATTCACTCAGGCCCTAGCTCTCTGCTAATCTGATTCAGTTTACACAGTCAGCTGTTGGTGTATTTTGCCTGCAGGTTTTTCAGTTTCTGTTTGGTTTCTTATTGCCGTTGGTTTGTGTCAGTCACTAGGCATGCACATGTGACAATGATAAGAGGGTTGGGCTTTAGAAGCTATGCATACCATTGATGACATTGAGACATAGTTTATTTTAGTGTTACTACATATAACACATTTATGTTTTTTATAGTTATAGATGATCCTTTAAGATCCGACTTGACACAATGTTGGGATCAATCAGTTACTAGGAACCGGACATTGATGGACCAAAAGCCTTTTATCGTTTGTTAAATGGAGCAAGGTGGAGAACTGAATGGAAATAGCTTATTTAAATGAAACGATACCTGCTAAGCAGACGGCAGACTTGACATGTTCTATTACAAGCTAAGATCAAGTTTTGTTAATGAAGTAATTTAACAAGACAAAGATATGTACAACATGAGGACATTATTGGAAGGGAACGGTTAAAAGGTACCCTTAATAACTGCTACAGTCAGAGTACCAGTGATAATAAAATAATCCCAGTCCTTTCATTTTAGATTAAATCACCCAAGATACTGGACACTATTCCAAAACATTTTACTCCTATAGACTTGGTAAAAAAAAATCTAAAGAAACCAGCCTTGGACAGTTTTATGACTATCAAGCTTAACAGCAGAACAGAAATGTTCTCATGAGTTGAATAAGGACCCACAGAGCCTTGTACCAATCCCCTTCACTGCCCTAAGATACTAGTTAGTGCTGGCAAAAGCGGTGTGTCTTCTTGCCTCGTATTACATGCATTGCGTGATCCATGCCAAGCATTACTTTTTTTTGTCTAAGACAAGGCGTGGGTTAGGCTGATGTAATTAGTTAGCTAATTGATTGTACATGTATTTAATTGTTGGTTTATTGATGTATTGATGTATTATATTGTTTAATTGCACGATTTGTTTCTGTTATGGCTTTGCTTTTGCCTTTTTCTCTTTGTTTATTGTGTGAGGTTGGCTGTAGGGTTGTTAAGGTGTATTGCTGTATCTAATAAAAGCCAGATTGGACTGCATTACTGTGTGTTGATTTCTTTGTGTGGGAAATACTTATGGTGACTGATCTGACTACACAGATCAAAAGAACTTGCCGGGCATTACACTATTCTGCAGTTAAACCTCGTAAAACAAAGAACATGTAAATAATTAACTATTGACTATAATAATAACTATTTGTACAAGGAAATTAGCTCTCAAAGTAGTTTCCCAAAGAAGATCACAGTGACCCTCAGTACAGTATTACAGAGTCCAAGTTCCTGTATACAGGAATCAGGATTTTTATCAGGATGTTTTTTTCTTACACTGTAAATTTTTTTTATAACTGTGCATTATTATTATTAGGGCTATAACATTATAAACCTGTCACTTTGACTAGACATTATCATTTCTATTTTATTTGCCTATATTTATTTTTTGGTCAGGACCACGGGTCTTGAAAACACATGTCTTAATAATTTGCTTTTTATAACAAATATGATTCCTGTATACAGAAAAATAAACTGCAGCAAGATAGTATTGGCGGACTGTCAATCAAAACAAAATTCGCAAATCACAGCTGTCAGATTGTCTATCTGGAGGCGGAACACAGAGCAAGCGCTCTGGCAATAAGTCACTGTTCAGGTCATGTGATTGTTCTGCTGGGAGAACCCTTGTACTCAGACCCTTTGTGTTCCCACCACCACATTAAAAAGAAAAACGGGCGTACTGCACACCGAGCCGATGTGCTTCTGTTGTGTAATGATTGTGTATCCAGGCGCTGTCAAACACTTCCTTTCACACAATGATTTGAACTTTCGCGGCAGCGGGACATACCAATCCTTCCCCGGGGCCCATGACGGCTCTCGGGGGCCCTGCTTGTACTTGATAACATTCATTTAAAAATCCAGTTGATGCCCGTGATTAATATGTTTTGTGACTAATTTGAAGCTATTAATATGTTTCAATATTAACTAAATTGAGTTATTAATCAAATTGATTAATATTGTTACATAATTGATTATTAAAATGTTTGGATATACTGTTAGTTGATTGATTACTGTCTTGTTCACAGTCATCTTAAAATAATGTTAGAATATAGTTTGTTAGAAAATAAAAATATATATATGTTTTTTAAATTAAAATTTTGCTGCTGATTTATGCATTTTCAAAAGGGTTTAATTAGGTTGTGCTGCATTAGAGCTGTGTGTTTTTTGTTGTTTTTTTTGGGGGGGGTCAGCACTGGGTCATTTAAAATGTTTAGAATTTAAAAATGCATGTACAGTACTAAGCTATGACACCATTTTTTTGAGCTCAAAGTCACCGCAAACTTTTTTTCTGCTAGAATGCGATTTAGGGTATCTTTGCAGAAATCAATGTCTATTGCTATATTACAATTATTTTCATCTGTATCGAATCCTATATAGGCCAACTAACATAATGTGATCACCATCTTCAAACAACTTCAGTATGCTGTTTATAAGAGGTCATTAATATGACAAGATTACATTGTTTAAAATGTGGTCTCAGGGTTTATGCACTTGTTTCCTCTCCCCTTTCATTTCCAGTGTTACAGGTAAAAGGACACCAGCTAGGGAAGAAACTAAATATTGTAGAACAGAGTTCCGATCATCATCCACTATCCGCAATGTCATTGCACACCACATGCATTATTAGTTTGATTTTTTGCATTCTTTTCTGTTATATGCCACATAGTTACACCTTACCCGGATATTCAGAACTTGAGTGGGCATGTTACTTTAAAAAAAAATAAAAAGTTACTTGACAATATAGAGGTAGATATGAACACGATAATAATAATATGCAAATTGTTTTTTTTAATGTTTCATCTGTTTGTAGATTACTGTCCTGTGTTATATTCCTTGAAAAAATGATTGCAATGTAGGTAACTCCATAGTAAGGGCTTGACACACATTTTCTTTTAGTCCTTCTCTGATTCATCATATTATTCTTTATGCTTATGTTGTGTCTTGGATAACAATTCCACTATCATATTGCATGAATGTCAGGTGTTTCGTACAATGAATACCATTGGTCATTGGCATTTCTAACACATGTAAAATCAGATCAAAACAAAATGATTTTCAAAATTCCAAAATCAACGCATCACTCTTGTATTGGAAATTACAGACTTGGTGTGCAAGGTACAATAGGAAATATACATACTTGTTAAATTATTTTTCATGCAATCATTTCATATGTTAATATCGGATAAAGAAACAGGTGTGTTGTGCAATGGCCTTCATTTTACTGTAGTTTCATTTTATTGGCAACATATGTATGAAAGCCCAGTAATATAAATAAAACAAGACGGGCGTAGGTTACGCTAATCACATTCCTAGAGATGTTTTGCGGCTATGCCAAGTAGTAAGCATAAAGAATGACAAGGTGTGTATTATCCTCACATAATGACACACCTAGTTAGACTTCTGCAGGCTGTGATACCAGATTCATATGAAACATTCCCCAGGGCAAACTGTAAGATGACTGGATATGTGAAAAAATATGTGAATCAGATCTGCCAGTCCTTTCTTTTATGCCCAAGTTGTTTTATGTGTTAAAGTTAATAACACATATCCTTGACATTTAAAGTTCTCTTTCTTGGTTCCCACTGTTCTGTAGCTGAAGCATTCTGTTCCTCTCTCACACACACCGGGAGTATGCTTGGTACTGTGTACTCCATTCCTCAGCTAATAGCCAGTTTGAGAATTTCAACAGACATTCTGTATACAGGTACAGTTTGCAAAACATATTTAACAACCTTATCCTTATTAAACCTTTAGCCACCAGAAGCATCTATTTTTAAGTGTGTACCATAGATAACACTGCTGTCTCTATATACAATACAGAGAATATATTGAAAAAACTTGCTGCGATAAGAACACGGAATACTTTGCAGGGTGTTTGTAACAATTGAAATGACTACTTTATTTAATACCCCAGAATGTATTATTATTATTATTATTATTATTATTATTATTATTATTATTATTATTATTATTATTATTATTATTATTGTTTATTTATGTATTTATTTATTTATTTGCAGATACCCCTATCCCACGGCGACTTACAATTGTTACAAAATATCACAGTACAAAGTATCAAATTACAGAATATCATATCACAGAGAACAGCAGTTATAAAGTACAATAAAATCAGTAGCAAATAAGATCATATTCCAATACGATCATGTGACAGGGCGGCTGAGTGGTGATGTCAGGCCAGAACCAGGAACTGAGACAGACAACAATACTGCAGTGCAAAGCGCTGTTGCACCGTTTTTATTAACATAAATAAAATAAAAGGTTGTAATACAAAACACAACGGCTCACAGAGCGAAAAATAAAACAGTTAAACAAAAAAAGTCTCAAACACAATAACCAAATAACTCTAAGGTCAGGCTGGGCGGTAGCCTTCACTGATCCTTCGTTCTGTTTCGTTCAGCTTCTTTAACTCTAACTCCAAAACACTCACCTACTCTCCACCCCCAGCAGGGAAGACTGCAGGGTTTTTATAAGGCCACCTTCTGCACAGGGTTTTCACAGTGATGTATTGTAAATATTTATACTGTATATAGGCTTCCTTTTTTTCTATAATATATTTTTTGCTTGGGGACAAGTAGCTGTTCAATATATGCTACCTTCGTAAGCCTGTTCCTTCTGTTCATGATTTTAAATCCCAGAAGATTGGGGTTTTTCAGCCTCAACAAGGAGCGACAGCTTGCCATGGGCCCCCCAAAAGGGAGCTGTTACCCAAGCCCTTTGGCATCTCCTGGGGATCCAGAAACCTGAGCTGATTCAAGCTGGGGGAAAGTGGCCAGTTCTGTATTAAATGATCCTTTATTATAGAAGCCTCAGGGTCCTGCTGCTGGATTCCTGGAAATGGTTAGTGTATGAGTGTGGCAATGCGCCCCGCCCCTGTGTGCATTTGTGTGTTATGTGTTGTATGTTGCGTGTGTTAATGTCGGTGTATAGTCATCGGTACACGGGATATAAACGGGTCTGTGTTTCACGTGTGATTTAAAATGTAGATTTGTATTTAGGCACGAGGAGGGCACAAATCACTTCACGTGCTGGTTAAATGTAATATGTGAGCACGGGGTTGCACAGAATTAATTCACGTGCTGGGATTCAAGTGAATAATTAATTAGTAATTGAATCCCAGCACGTGAATTAATTCTGTGCAACCCCGTGCTCACATATTACATTTAACCAGCACGTGAAGTGATTTGTGCCCTCCTCGTGCCTAAATACAAATCTACATTTTAAATCACACGTGAAACACAGACCCGTTTATATCCCGTGTAACAATGACTATACACCGACATTAACACACGCAACATACAACACATAACACACAAATGCACACAGGGGCGGGGCGCATTGCCACAATGAGGTATTTCTGAGAAGCAGTAAGGGGTCAGCCATTAAGAATGTCCCCAATAGAGGAGGGATGGGAGGAAGACTGCTTTTGGTTGTCCACTGTTTAACATGGACATAGTCCAAATACAAGCTGATTTATTCTTCCTAATTCTGTTGAATATCATTTAACAAGACATTTTGTTTGCAACTGTGGGACCTCTCCACACAGCTTTTTGTTTTACACATACAGCAGCTTATTCTGACCTCCTCACTCAGCTAATTTTATTAAACAGTTTTAATCCAGATAACGTCTTCGAATAACTTCTGAGAATAGAAAATGTATGTACACTACCCTCCAACAAGTACTAGGACTGATATAAATATGATGGACTGTAGGGACTCTCTTTTTATTTTTCCCAAATCAATTCCAGGTAAAGACCCCACAGAACCCAGTCAGCACATCATAAGGAGATTCACAAGTAGCACCTTGATTCAAAACACTACAGTGCATCTGCTACTGCTATAGTGCAAAGAAAAAAACATTTTGATTTTCGAGTAGGATAAGCAGAAAATGTGAACATGCTTGGGGAATACAATAATACAAAAATGAAGAATGAGGAAAGACATGCCCAACCTCACATTGCTTATTTCTGCATTACTCTGACAGGGCGGAAGCTCTGCCCGTGTACAGTGTGTGTGTTTTGTTATTTTTGTATTTAAGTTAGGCAGGGATGGTGTTAATTCCATCCCTGCCAAAACCTTGTGCAGAATGTGGCTGGAGCTTAATTGATTAACTGAGGATCAATTACACCAAGCCACATGCTATGTGATGGGAGTTTGGTGAGTTTTGACCTGTGTTTTAATGTGTGTTTGTATCTGTAGTGAAGGCGAATGCCCAGCCTACCTAATACAGTATTGTATTGTTTTGTTTGAATCTTTGTTTTGGCCCTTGTGCCGGTTTCTTTGTTTTTTGTTAAATGAAAGTGTGCAACAGCACCTTCAAACTGCAGCTTCTGTCTCCGGGTCTGCTTCCTGCCATTCCCCGGCTTGGGCCATGACGCTATCCTGTCACAATTACCCATTTAAAACTATTGGTACCTGTGACAGGGTAGCGTCGTGGGCCCAGATGGTATTCGGCAGGCAAAGAGACTCAGAGACAAAGAAACTGCAGTTAAAGCGCTGCTGCGCAGTTTAATAACAAAAGGAAATCAAAACACTGCTCACAGAGCAAAATAAAACAGTTAAACAAACACAAAACTGTTCAGGCTGGGCAGAGCCTTCACTGAACTTGCACCTTTAACAAAAATACAGCACCACACCACCAAACTATTCACTCAGCAACTCCCACCCAAAGGATTTTCCCCTTTTTTTATAGCATGTGGCTGGAGCCTAATTATCAATTATTCAATTAGCTCCAGCCACATTCTCACATGTATTTTGGCAGGGATAGGAAATTAACCCCATCCCTGCCAACCACCACCAAATCACCACACAACAATATTTACAGGCAGGGCTCTGCCCTGCTACATATCCCCCCCCTTGTGCGCAGCACACATGGCCCCACGGCCACCTCCCCCCCCCCCTTTGAAAGCCATCCACCCTCCCTCAAGTCCCCTATTGTCCTTCCTCTCCCATCCTTGAGGGAGGGTTAGTCCATAGTCCGGCGCCTTCCTGGCGGGACCGAGACCCGGCGACAGGGGACCCAGGCGTAGTGGATGGGGCGTCAGGAGCGCAGGCAGGCGAGCAGTCGGCTGCAGCCCCAGGCAGAGGTGCGAGCCCAGGCGACTGTGGAGCGACGTCTGGGCAACCAGGGGGAGCGGAGCAGGAGACCAGGCGACCTCCTGTGCCTGGTGGTGCTGCGACCTGGGAGTCAGGCCCAGCGACCAGAGGTCCAGACATGCAGCCTGGGTGTCTGGGAGCCCAGGTTGAGGGAACCAACCCCCAGGTGCCGGGCTATGGCACAGGGGTGGTGGTCGGGGCTGTGGTGGAGGTGGTCTCCTCACCTCCCCCCCCTTCTTCGTAGCCGGTAGCTCCTCTTTGTGCGGCTCCGGCCACAGTATTCCCTGCTGCCATGAAGGGCTGGCAGCGACCCCAAGCAAAGCTAAGCCTGTAGTGACCACAGGCAACAGCGGCAGCGGACCCTCGGGAGGCGACGGCGGCAGCGGACCCTCGGGAGGCGACGGCGGCAGCAGCGGACCCTCGGGAGGCGACGGCGGCAGCAGCGGACCCTCGGGAGGCGACGGCGGCAGCAGCAGCGGACCCTCGGGAGGCGGCGGCAGCGGACCCTCGGGAGGCGGCGGCGGGAGGGGAGCCCCTGGCCATGAGGGCGGCCGCAGGAGCTCCACTTCTCCTTCGTCCCCTGTATCCTGTGGGAAACAAAAGGCAGCCCCAGGCGATGCAGAACAGCCCTCCCCAGGCAAGGGCGACGGTGGGAGGGGAGCCCCTGGCCATGAAGGCGACAGCAGGAGCTCCACTTCTCCCAATGGTGGTGGTGGTGGAGGTAGAGGTAGCTCCTGCTCCTCTCCTCCTGACGGCCAAGGCGGCAGGGGCTCCTCCTCTTCTAGCGGCCAAGGCGGCAGGGGCTCCTCCCCTTCTGGCGGCAAAAGCGGCTCCTCCCCTTCTGGCTGCACAGGCGGCTCCTCCCCTTCTGGCTGCGAAGGCGGCAGGGGCTCCTCCCCTTCTGGCTGCGAAGGCGGCAGGGGCTCCTCCCCTTCAGGCTGCGAAGGCGGCAGGGCTTCCTCCCCTTCAGGCTGCGAAGGCGGCAGGGCTTCCTCCCCTTCAGGCTGCGAAGGCGGCAGGGCTTCCTCCCCTTCAGGCTGCGAAGGCGGCAGGGCTTCCTCCCCTTCAGGCTGCGAAGGCGGCAGGGCTTCCTCCCCTTCAGGCTGCGAAGGCGGCAGGGCTTCCTCCCCTTCAGGCTGCGAAGGCGGCAGGGCTTCCTCCCCTTCAGGCTGCGAAGGTGGCAGGGCTTCCTCCCCTTCTGGCTGCGAAGGCGGCAGGGCTTCCTCCCCTTCTGGCTGCAGCAGTGGGACCAGCAGGCTCTCTCCCTCTGCTGGTGGATGCAGAGGCAGCAGGCATTCTTCTGGTGGGAGGGGGCAGTTAGCTGGGAAATGGCCCCACTCCCCACAGATGCAGCAACAATACTTTACGCCCATGCTGCGGAGGAGGGCTTCCCAGCCATCCTCCTCCTGTGGCTGTGGCTCTGGTTCCACCTCTTCTTCCTGAGGTGGGGAGTGGTAGTAATCGGGCGACACGTGCCCAACCTCTCCAACTTCAAAACACCACTCCTCCCCCCTCAAGCAGGTCATGCAGACGTCCACCTTGCCCGATGCGCGGTGGGGCTTGCGACCAGCCCCACGCTGCTGCTTCTGCCGCTGCTTCTTTCCCATTTTTTTTTTTTTTTTTTTTTTTTTTTTTTTTTTTTTTTTTTTTTTTAAACTGCAGTCCCGCTCCGAGTCTCTAGGGGGCGCTATCCCACTTCTGACACCATATGTGACAGGGTAGCGTCGTGGGCCCAGATGGTATTCGGCAGGCAAAGAGACTCAGAGACAAAGAAACTGCAGTTAAAGCGCTGCTGCGCAGTTTAATAACAAAAGGAAATCAAAACACTGCTCACAGAGCAAAATAAAACAGTTAAACAAACACAAAACTGTTCAGGCTGGGCAGAGCCTTCACTGAACTTGCACCTTTAACAAAAATACAGCACCACACCACCAAACTATTCACTCAGCAACTCCCACCCAAAGGATTTTCCCCTTTTTTTATAGCATGTGGCTGGAGCCTAATTATCAATTATTCAATTAGCTCCAGCCACATTCTCACATGTATTTTGGCAGGGATAGGAAATTAACCCCATCCCTGCCAACCACCACCAAATCACCACACAACAATATTTACAGGCAGGGCTCTGCCCTGCTACAGTACCCCTGCTTACAAAATCAATTCTAAAAAGATTTTTAATCAGGGACAATCTTGTATCCAATATATAATTGTATTAGTCTTACATTGTAATGATCCGAAGAGTGTGTATGCTAAACCACCACTGAGTTTACCTTCAACCTGATGCCTTGTGATATAGGAAATGCCCTCAGATTCTTTAACAGATTCACAAAGCATTTTATTTACTCCAGTATCAGTATTTTTAACACATTTTTGTGTGAAGAAGAAAATATCCATGGGTAGTGTTATAAATCAAAAGAATTTCAATGGTACGCAATGTACTGCACCATGGGGCAACGGTAGCAAGTACAATGGCCCATCTATGCTTGCCCGGTTCCTAGTAGCTGATTGATCACAGAACTTTGTCAAGCTGGGTCTTAAAGGATACATGTGATTCTGCTCAATAACATTACTAGGTAGCTTACTCCACACTCACTACTCTCTGTGAAGGAGCTGATGACCTTTTCTCTAAACAGTTTCTCTGCATTTGCCACAGCCTCTTCTCTAAGACTGTAAGTTCCAGAGTGGATCATTTTGTCTTTCTTTGCAATTCTGTCAGAATGGTTTGATTTACGCAAGCCATACCACCACAAAATAAATGTTCCTGTCAGCGTTGTTGACGTTATAAGAAAGTTCATTTCATTGGTTATAAGAATGGGACAAGTTCATTTCATTGGTTATAAGAATGGGACAAGTTCATTTCATTGGTTATAAGAATGGGATACGTTAATTTCATTGGTTATAAGAACGGGACAAGTTCATTTCATTGGTTATAAGAATGGGACAAATTAATTTCATTGGTTGCTTTATTTGAAACTTCCCAGTCATTTTCCATTAGCAAAAACATGCCAGTAAAACAGAACCGTCACTATATTTACCCTGACAGTGGTTTTATGAATCAGACAAAAAAAAAACATCACGGTGTACTGTCTATTGTTATGCATAACCTGATCGTGTTTCAAAAAGAAATGTGTGCTATAACATATGCTTCTTTTAAAACTGCATTTTGAGACTAACAGGGGATGTGTTACGTGGGTGGGTCGTCACTGTATAATCATGAGGCATAGAAATCAACAAATTTCAACCATGCAAAGCTAATAAATGGACCATGGATCGTAACAGTATGGGCTTTAATTAATAGCAGGTGTGGGGTGTTGCATTTAGAAAAAATAAAGTGACTATTAGGTCAGTATTATGTAACACACATCTCAGGGTATGCATGTGTACGTCACTGAACTGGCACACGTGAGCCTTTGGCAGTACTGTATATTTTAAATATGTTAAACAATAACAAAAATCAATCATGTATTCCACAAAACATGGATTTATAGGATGCAGAAATGTGCCGCTACTATTGAAAAAGTAATTTGGCAGAGAGCAACACAGCGTTCAATTTCCTTGACAAAATCATAGCTTCAAGCGTAAGTCAGATCCCTAATGAACCCTGTCCTGTTGTTCAGAATATGTTTTGTTTGAGCTGGATCAAGGGATTTCTTTGCTGCTTACATCAGAAAAGAGGGGCCCCCATTAGTCAGATGTCCCTCTAGCGTAAGAGAGAACTGTGCTTGCATATGTGACTGATCGTTAGTACTTTAATTTGGCACCTAAATCTCACAATTATGTCCCAATTTCCCATGTGTCTGTTATCTACTCTCTTCTTTATCAGAAAGAAAGTAGACTCTGTTCACGGTTTCTTTACATTGTCCAAATGCAATTTTAGCTGTACAGACACAAGCTTAATTTTCCTTGAAGTCTGCTTTTACTGCATTGCTGTGTAAGCCATACAGGTACTGTATGCTGGTGTTGCTACTGATAAAAGTTTAAATTACATCTTCAATCTGTTTGGAAAACTTTAGATATAGTAAAAGAAACGTTTCAACTGGTACTCTATTGTCTTTTCATGTAGTCGAAACGTTTGACATTGAATTAAAGACATTTTGTTTCAGTGCTTCTGTACTGAGCACTAGCGGGCAGCACTGTTGTACAGGTGATTAAATACCTTTATGGTAAGCAACAAGAGTTTCAAATATAGAAAATGCATTTACTAACATTTTATTTTGTTTTTCTAGGCACCAAGTGGATTTTAAACTTTAAAATAAGGCACAGTATTATTATTATTATTATTTGTTTATTTAGCCTTTATCCAAGGCGACTTACAGAGACTAGGGTGTGTGAACGATGCATCAGCTGCAGAGTCACTTACAATTACGTCTCACCCGAAAGACGGAGCACAAGGAGGTTAAGTGACTTGCTCAGGGTCACACAATGAGTCAGTGGCTGAGGTGGGATTTGAACCGGGGACCTCCTGGTTACAAGTCCTTTTCTTTAAACACTGGACCACACAGTAACGAATGAAAATGCAGATCTAAAAGAAATAATTTCTAGTTGAAACAAGTTGAAACAAGTCTTTTATGGGCTTTCAAAGAGCCAGGGCACTATTTAAAAACAAACAAAAAACTTGCATTTTTGTAGTGGTTTAAGCATATGTTTACAGATACTTCAGCTGAATGTTTCAGCGGTGTTTCAGTACTAAACTAAATGGAAACTATTACTAAAATCTGTTCCCATGGCTACAGACCCAGCTCTCAGACCATCCAGAAAAATAGTCAGTTCAAATAACTGTCCTATAGATTTCTTACATTCTGTAAAACCACAGTCCAGTAACAAGTTGCTCTTTAAGTATAATGTTGTAGGTTTTGTTTCTTTTCGTCTCGATTATTGCAAAGCGTTGTTTGCAGGTGTCTCCAAGGCTGCTATTAGCTTCCAGAACTCTGCTGCTCACATGTCCCCCTGATTCTTCTTTGTTCCAAGCTAAATAGATTCAGTTCTTCAGCCTTTCTTCGTATCTCAGTCCTTTAAGTCCTAGGATTAGTCTGCTTGCTCTTTGCTGGACTCTCTCCAGAGCCACAATGTCCCTGTGGTGCTGTGGTTTCCAGAATTGGACAGAGTATTCCAAGTGCAGTCTCAGCAGTGCATTATATAACCTCATCAAAACCTCCTTGGATTTGTACTCTACACTTTTGGCTATATACCCAAGCATTCTGTTTGCCTCTTTGCTTGCTTCCCCACACTGTGTGTTTGCTGACAGCAGAGAATCTATTACAACACCAAAGCCTTTTCTCTTGGTCTGCCTAATTCTATCCCCCCAATTTGGTATTTAGAGCTCACATTTTTGCGGCTGGCGTCTAACACTTTGTATAATTCTCAAGCTCTAGTGGCCCCTGCTGAGAGGCTGCCTTCCTACTTGATTCACTACACTAGCTGAATCAAAATACATCCATCTGCCCTTAATTGCTTCAATCCTGCATCTTTAAAGCCTGCATAAGTCATTATGTTGGACACTGCTAGAACTCTCATTGTTTAAGACTGGTTTTGAGATTTGAGAATGGATGGATACACTTTTGTTAAATTTTTGTATTAATTAGTAGCGTAGTGGACACACTGTGCTAGCCCCCTAGCACCCTTGTGGTGAAAGCATCACAATATAATGAGTCATCTAACAGTGCAATAAGGTAAGGTGCAATACATGACTATTTAGAAGTATAAACATTTTTACAAATTAGATACAGTGCCTTGCGAAAGTATTCGGCCCCCTTGAACTTTGCGACCTTTTGCCACATTTCAGGCTTCAAACATAAAGATATGAAACTGTAATTTTTTGTGAAGAATCAACAACAAGTGGGACACAATCATGAAGTGGAACGAAATTTATTGGATATTTCAAACTTTTTTAACAAATAAAAAACTGAAAAATTGGGCGTGCAAAATTATTCAGCCCCTTTACTTTCAGTGCAGCAAACTCTCTCCAGAAGTTCAGTGAGGATCTCTGAATGATCCAATGTTGACCTAAATGACTAATGATGATAAATAGAATCCACCTGTGTGTAATCAAGTCTCCGTATAAATGCACCTGCACTGTGATAGTCTCAGAGGTCCGTTTAAAGCGCAGAGAGCATCATGAAGAACAAGGAACACACCAGGCAGGTCCGAGATACTGTTTTGGAGAAGTTTAAAGCCGGATTTGGATACAAAAAGATTTCCCAAGCTTTAAACATCCCAAGGAGCACTGTGCAAGCGATAATATTGAAATGGAAGGAGTATCAGACCACTGCAAATCTACCAAGACCTGGCCGTCCCTCTAAACTTTCAGCTCATACAAGGAGAAGACTGATCAGAGATGCAGCCAAGAGGCCCATGATCACTCTGGATGAACTGCAGAGATCTACAGCTGAGGTGGGAGACTCTGTCCATAGGACAACAATCAGTCGTATACTGCACAAATCTGGCCTTTATGGAAGAGTGGCAAGAAGAAAGCCATTTCTTAAAGATATCCATAAAAAGTGTCGTTTACAGTTTGCCACAAGCCACCTGGGAGACACACCAAACATGTGGAAGAAGGTACTCTGGTCAGATGAAACCAAAATCGAACTTTTTGGCAACAATGCAAAACGTTATGTTTGGCGTAAAAGCAACACAGCTCATCACCCTGAACACACCATCCCCACTGTCAAACATGGTGGTGGCAGCATCATGGTTTGGGCCTGCTTTTCTTCAGCAGGGACAGGGAAGATGGTTAAAATTGATGGGAAGATGGATGGAGCCAAATACAGGACCATTCTGGAAGAAAACCTGATGGAGTCTGCAAAAGACCTGAGACTGGGACAGAGATTTGTCTTCCAACAAGACAATGATCCAAAACATAAAGCAAAATGTACAATGGAATGGTTCACAAATAAACATATCCAGGTGTTAGAATGGCCAAGTCAAAGTCCAGACCTGAATCCAATCGAGAATCTGTGGAAAGAACTGAAAACTGCTGTTCACAAATGCTCTCCATCCAACCTCACTGAGCTCGAGCTGTTTTGCAAGGAGGAATGGGCAAAAATTTCAGTCTCTCGATGTGCAAAACTGATAGAGACATACCCCAAGCGACTTACAGCTGTAATCGCAGCAAAAGGTGGCGCTACAAAGTATTAACTTAAGGGGGCTGAATAATTTTGCACGCCCAATTTTTCAGTTTTTTATTTGTTAAAAAAGTTTGAAATATCCAATAAATTTCGTTCCACTTCATGATTGTGTCCCACTTGTTGTTGATTCTTCACAAAAAATTACAGTTTCATATCTTTATGTTTGAAGCCTGAAATGTGGCAAAAGGTCGCAAAGTTCAAGGGGGCCGAATACTTTCGCAAGGCACTGTACATAAGGAAGGCCCTCATAAGATGTGCATTTGATAGAGAATAATGAATACAGATGTACCCAGCCGCACATTTTACACTTTGACATTTTTTGGATCCTTAAGTTATTTACAGTCATTTTTAGTAAGTTCATTTTTTTAAGTTTAAAAAAAAAAAATAATTTATGTATCTAATGGAAGTTGAGATCAACTACCACACGGTAGAGCCTTCATCGAGAGGGCACTATCGCTATTAGAAAACTAATTTTCTTAATATGTTCTTTTAAAAAAATCAGGCTAAAACCTGAGAAATGTTTTAGGAAAATAGTCCCGAAAATGTTCATAAAGGATCACATAAATATTTAGAGAAAAAAAAACAAATCTCTTTTTTACTTTTCAGAGTTGTTTATTGTTTATCTGGACAGTACCAGATATCAGAATGGAGCACTATTACTGAACTGTTTGTGTCTCGGTTTGTTGTTGAAAGGTCCGGAGCTCCAGTCGAGCTGACAGGCTGTGATTGGCTGATTCGACAGTTGCAAATACATGACTGGCTGCTTTCGTTGGTGCAAAGTATTGATTGGCTGCTTTTGATGAAAAATTAAAAACATTTATACCACCTTTGTTTTGTATTTGCTGTCCAATAGATTTAATAATAGCTTTCATTACGGCACGTCACAAGGAAAAAGCAGGTACAGTACTTGCTTTTCGGTTTGATTCACAGGTCATGCTGGGATGTTCCAGTGGGCATCTATTGTCTGATAGAAGCTGGTAGCTGATTGGCTGATGGTACTGAATCGTTTTCTAGTTTTTAATTGCAAAAAAAAAAAAAAAACATGCAATGTATTGATAGTATATTTTAAGCCATTATTTAAATTAGTTATAAAATAAGCTTTATCCCTACATAAATGCGACCGAAAAAGGTGAAGATCAAGACTTAAACAAGTCCTACCTTTGTTTAACAAATTCTACCGTATTTTGGTTAGCTGTGTCTAAAATTTAGAACAGATTTAAACGTGTGAAGAGATTTACATGTGCTTTAACATGCTTTATGAATAAGGCCCATCATGTTTATAATGACAATTCAATATCTGTCATTGATCTGTGATGTATTGCTTAACTAGAACTGAAGAAAATATTTGACATGTATAAAAGCTAAACAACAGGCATTTATGAAAGGGGCGATTTTAAACTGATTGGGCCCTTTTTGTAGATATCATATCTTTAAAAGACTAATTGCTTTTTGCTAACTTGGCAGTTTTTAGACATGTAAAATGTTTTGTTCAGTTCTAATTAGGCAATAAAGCATCGACCAATGATAAATAGGGTTGTGGGCCCTGCACATTGGAACACTGTATGAGCTGGTGTGTGTTTTTCTGTAAATAAAGATTGTTAAGATTTTAATTCAAGTTTGGCAGGGATGGGGTTAAAAGCCCATCCCTGTAAAAGCATATGTGGAATGTGGCCATCCCCACATTGGTTACTGGAGTGCCAGTTTGGAGATATCGAGAGAAGAGGAGCCAGTTCCTTTGTTCTGGGGCTCAGTTAGGAACACAACCCAGAACAGCAGCTTGTGTTCTGGATGTGTCAGTACCTTGACAGCAGTGGCAGCTGGACAAAAAAATGAGGGCTTGGGGTCCCCTTAAGCTCCTAGCAGCAGTAGAATCTTATTATTGTATTTGGACTGACTTTTCATATAATTATTATTATTATTATTATTATTATTATTATTATTATTATTATTATTATTATTATTATTATTATTCAAGGCGACTTACAGGTGTTACAGGGCAGTACAGCGTTACAATGCAAAACTAATATTTAAATACAGTATAGTTTACAGTAAGTGCAAATAATGCAACTAAAATACAATATGAAATAGGATGCAGCAAGTTAGGATTATAAGAGGTTATATCTACAATGACACAGTAGTGTAACAGTGCCGGATAGTGCATTAGCTGAGGATCCAGTAACGTGGTGCGTAGATCAGGGAAGTCCAGTGCATAAGAGGGGCAGATCAAGAGATCTACAAGTGCAGTCTGAATAGGTTACACACTGCCAGCGTATTTTAAAAACAACATTGACATAGCATTTTGAAGAGCACGTCACTAACATACTTTGCGTAAAATATTTTTCTAAACGGTTGTTATGGCAGGAGAAAGGCAGACAAAAACCAAGCACATCCTAAATAGACTTGATTTGCTAAACTTAAATAAATGACCAACGAAATAATTATATACCGTGCAGGCGAAAAAGAAAGTGAACGAGTACCTGCGCTGGGGAAAATAAACAAACACTGCTGGGGAAGGGAAGGGCTAAAAATGAAAATAAATACAACAAACACTAACAAATTTGTTTCCCGAGAAAGGAAGTGGCTTCGCCTTGTGACTTATCGCCTTGTGACTTATATCCCACACCCTGTCATGCCTTATTGCTTACGTATACCATACAGTATACTACAGGTAGTTCAAATTGTGTAATAAATCAAATTCACTCTCTCAAGCTCTAACCTTCTGCATGATGTATAAACTACCTATTACATTCTAGCTGCAGAGGTATAATCATGGCGATTACTAATAAACACACTTGAAACCTGCCTTTTAAATATTATGATATAGTATTCAATTGTCACTGGTCAGTTTAATTAGCAGAATGGGTTAGTATGCTCTCTAATTCGACTCATTTTTAGTTAAAATATGTTTTATTTACTCCAAGCCATATGTACATTTTATTATTTATCTTCAAGTTGGCTTTTTTTTGGTACTTTACTTTGACTGTATTGCCTAACACAAATATAGAAAGGATATTGCAACTTAAAGTAACTGAATCATTTTAGGTGCCACTGACTCCTGTACTGGTGGGATTTTAACTTAGCACACATCGCCATCTAATGGCCAAACACTGTAATTGAGATTTATTTACTCTAAAAACATGAATGTATGTTTCACCCTCAGATCCAGACATGTATTTGCACACTGCACATTATACTGAAGAAGCTGTCAGATATGGCCTGATCGTACACAGCTGTCTCTTCAGGAGAGTCCATTTGTGTTGCTGTGGTCGCTTGACAGTTGTAAAATGGCTGGTTTCACACACTCGCACTAATCTTGGCCTCCTTAATGTTAACTTAGGCAAGGTAGCTCACGATTAGTGAGTCGTGAAATATCGAGGGTGTACTTTTATAACGCTATGAAGCTTCCCATTTAAATTATGTACATCTTATGGCAGCTCTTACCATATTTTATTTATAGCAATACAGTGACGCAATGCAATAGATCTGTACTATGGGGCAAGGGCAGCACAAACAAGGGGTTTTGGAGTCACCATTGCTAGAATGATAGCACAGTAACAACATGTGCTTATTTAAACTGCCCTAAAATGTAAACTATCTGATAAACCATTTGAGAAGCAGCCTTTATATGTATATTAATATTAGCGTCAGAGATGCCATTCCCTTTGCATTATGCCCTGTTCACCCAATGCATATTATCCTGTGTAATCACCAATACACACTGCAGGTAATCCAGTGCAGTGACGCACAGTAGCATATCAGTACCAGCTGGGGTTCTGCCAGTATTTCATAGGATCAAACTTTAGTGAAGTTGTATGTAAGGGAGTCACAAAATACTATTTTGTTTATTTGCACAACCCCTTTTCCATTAAGAGAGATTTGATGAGAGAGATTTTATTTTAAATCTGTTGTGTCTTCCTCTGAGATTCCCCCTTGCTCATGAGTTTTATGCTGACAATGATAATATATGGCATATCCACTTCATTCTTCTGCTTTCCCAAAGAAAACCTTCATTGAAAACATCACTTATTTAAACCAGGCCTAAGGTGGGAAGATATCCATTTAGCTGCACTACAGCAGTTTCTGCGATCATTTGAAGACAGTAAGAAGCCTATTTTTGTGTGTTAGTACTTAGCAGCAGGAACAAACTTCTGGGACACAGGCCTGTCAAAGTACATTTTGCGTGGCACAGTGAGGCAGACATACATTCACAAAGCTGCAGGGACTACATCCACACATCTTCTGAAATATTCATTCTGTGCGTATTTGTAGGAAACTGGGTTATTACTTTTTCATTGTATTTAATGATAGAAATGAGGAAGTCTATGCTAGTTTACCAGATTTATCATTTTTTGGAATGCCTATAAAAAGGTTATCTTGGTAAATTTTCACAGCATTTTTGCTGCTTACTGTATACTATGCATAGACCATTGTTCACCATGGTTCGTTATCATAATAAAGGGGGTACAGTAGTTACTAAGGATCGAATGTCGGTTTTGAACGCAACACGCTGTCTACTGTGCTAAAATAAACAGGCTCAGTGTAAGGCTGCCTCCTTTAAATACTACAATATACAATACACAGGATCCAAACACTATACATGAAAAACAAAGGATCCAAACACTATACATGAAAAACACAGGATCCAAACACTATACATAAAAAACACAGGATCCAGACACTATACATGAAAAACACAGGATCCAGACACTATACATGAAAAACACAGGATCCAAACACTATACATGAAAAACACAGGATCCAAACACTATACATGAAAAACACAGGATCCAAACACTATACATGAAAAACACAGGATCCAAACACTATACATAAAAAAACACAGGATCCAGACACTATACATGAAAAACACAGGATCCAAACACTATACATGAAAAACACAGGATCCAAACACTATACATGAAAAACACAGGATCCAGACACTATACATGAAAAACACAGGATCCAAACACAAACTGTGTCTACATCATCTGCTGCACCCAGTGTAACTCACAATCATCACTGGACTGGATATTGCGCAAATATGATTGCAATCACATTATTATACACTACATGCAAACATTTCAGAATTTGAACCAAAATCTAAAGGAAACAGCAAGAATACAAAATATCACTTCCCAGAAAATCTACTTTACTAGATAATTTCCCATCATCCTTCTTTTTGTTAGTCCCTTAAAGCGATTGTAGCTTACAAAATAATTCCATACATTTTTAACGCCATAAGAACATAAGAAACTGTATGACCAAGTGAAGGTCATCCAGTCCATTTAAGCCTGTCCAGTTCCTAGTAGCTGATTGATCTCAAAACTTTGTCAAGTTTGGTCTTAAAGGACCAAAGAGAGTCAGCCTCAGCAAAATGACTAGGTAACCCCTGTCCTCCCCCACCATCTGTGTGAAGAAGTGCCTCCTCCTCTCTGTCCTAAGTCTATCTCCACTTTATTTCCAACTCTGTCCTCTGGTCCTGGTTCCTGTATTGCACTTAAAGTATTGGTTAGGATTATCAATGTCAACCTTAACCAACAGGTTTTAATACTTCAATCATGTCCTCCCTAATTCTTGTTTGCTTTAGGCTAAATAGAGGAAGTTATTTCAGCCTATCTTCATTTCATTCCTTTAAGCCCTGGTATTAGTCTGGTTGTTTTTCATTGGTGGGTGCCCCGCCCCTGTGCGTATTTTGTGTTTTATGTTGTATGTGGTGTGTTATTGTTGGTGTGTATATTGGTTCTCGGGTGTCAGGATGCGAGGGGTGTGGTGATGTGTGTGATGTCAGGTTCCAGGAAAGCAGTACACAAAAAGGCAGGAATGCAGGGCAAAAACTGTGTGGCTGTGCAGTGTTTTATTAAACAAAATAAACGGGCACAAGGGCCAAACAAAAGGGTTTCACAACACAGGAACAAAATAAATCAAAGAAAGAAAAAAAGAAAAAACTTATTTCTACTTTAAAAAAATAATAATAATAATTCAAATCACTCAAATCCATAATATGAAACACAGACTAATTTCTTAACTGGATCCAAATAAGTTTTCATTATGTTTTGCTCATGTTTATTTGCACTCCAACCAGACAAACGATTCCTCCTGGCTTTCACAGTCTGTGGCTGGAGCCCAATTAATCAATAATTAACAATAAGCTAATTAAGGCTCCAGCCACATTCTCACATGTATTTGGCAGGGAGGAATTTAACCCCCTCCCAGCCGATCCCAAACAAACAAGAATCACAATCACAATAATGATGAAAACCACAATAATTACAATGAAAATCATAATGAAAACAACAGTAAAAATTATAATAATAATAACACAAATTATAGGGGGGGGCACCCTGTCACACCTGGTATAAATTGGGCTATGTAGCACGAGTGATGTATATTTGTATTTAGGCACGGGGATTGCACAATCACTTCACGTGCAGATTAAATGCGTATTAGTATGTGGGCACGGGGATTGTGCACAAATTAGTTCACGTGCCAGGATTCAAGTGAATAATTAATTAGCAATTGAGTCCCAGCACAGTTGTATATACAGAGGCACGAATCACTCACTCGGGGTTGGGTGTTCAGATTGGAGAACGGGAGAGAGGAGGAGAAAGAAATATAAAATTAACAATTGCTATGTGTGCTGGTTCTACAATCACCTGCTACTTGTTATAGGTCAGTGTTTGTTTGACTGTTTCTTTTGGCGATTGTGCCGTTTGTTTTTGTAAAGTGTTTTGTTTTGATAAAACTTTTTATTTATAATAAACCGGCGCAACAGCGCATTCAGTCACCAAACTGTGTCCTGTCTCTTCCGGATCTGACGTCACCACCAGCCACCCAGGTCACACAGCTCTGCACCTCCCATTTTATTTTTAATTGTGTGGCATGTAACACTTTACATTTGTTGCCACTGAGCTTCATGTTCTACATTTCTGCCCAGTTCTGTATGCAGTTTCCTGGGTGTGTCAGCCACTCCCAGAAACATTGTGTTGTCGGCAAATTTGACAAGTTTACATATTGTCCCCTGATCTAAGTTGGTGTAGAGAAAAAACAACAGGAGTTGTACTTTGTCAAAGGCGTTTTGGAAGTTCAATTATATGATGTCATGGGATCTTTTTGTGTCCAACCTTGCAGTGACTTCTTCAAGAAGTCTAAGAGGTTTGTCAGACAGGAGAGTCCTTTTCTGCATCTGTGTTGGCTGTCTTCTATGATACCGTTGGTGTATAGATACTCCTTTAGTTTCCCTCTTCTGTTTGATTCCATGATTTTACGTGTTATGAAGGTGAGGCTGATGGGTCTGTTGTTTCGTGGTTCCGCATTATCTCCCATATGGTTACTCACTTAGCAACGCAGCAGTAAGCTGGGGCATCTCCTGTCTTTATTGATTTGTCAAAAATCTTGCTTGCCGATGCCCTCCCTTGTTTCTTTAAGCACGCTTGGGTATGTGCCATCCAGACCAGGGGATTTGTCAGTTTTGAGAGCCCCCAATCCTCTTAGTACTTCGGTTTGATTTTGACTGCATGTTGCACATCCAGTCACTATACTGCAGGTTGCACATCCATTCACTATACAGGGCTCACTATAGGTCTGTGTACTTTTGAAACCTGTGAAGTCTCTGTTTGCAGGCCTTGCTAATCAGCAAGGCTAACACTTCATTGCACCTGGAGAGTGAAAGTGTGCTTTAATAGGAAACGTGCGCTGAAAACATATTATTTAAATTAAAGAAACACAGCCATTCACAAATTAGGTCTCAGTTTTGTATAATCTGTTTAAGCAAGCATGTCTTCAAGCATGATATATTGTATTACACAGTGTTACAGAAATCTCTGTTGGAAGGCTTTGCTTCTGATAGTCTTGCACTTTTGTGAAATTGTCCCCACCTTCTTTCCCATCCTTAACCAACCAGCTGCCTCCCCTAATGACTGATAGGATTTGCAGCAAGTAAGATGCTTGACCCTAAAGAAACTGCTCTGAGGTGAAATGATCCAAGGATCGTAAAAAGAAGGCTAGAGCAATGATGTCATAGATGGGCGGAGCTAAGACAGGGGCGAGTGCCTGGATCCCAGAAAGGTATCTTGTTCAGATTGCATATGGGAATAGAGTGCCAATGAATACATTTTGCAGCTATTTTGCAGTGACTACTAGAGTCCAGCCAAGCTAGAAGAATGGCTGGAGTAACACTGCTGTGACTCTCGACAGTCAATGCAAAATACCTGCAAAATTAGTTGTTATACGTTCTTCAGTAATCTATATCCAAGAGGTATCAAAAAAGGGGTTGTAAGTTATATGCAGAACCGTTACATCATATATTCATTACAACGGGATTGTAGTGTATAATCTTTATTTTTTTGGTAATTTTGTAATGCATACAACTGGTAGCACCAAACAGTGTCTTTGCTGGGTTAATACTATATATAGGTGTGACAGGACAGCATCACTGACAAAGCTGTTTTGACCAGGAAGGAAGACTCACACACAGAAGCTGCTGTTCACAACGCTACTGTGCTCTTTAAATAAACAAATACATAAAACAAAACGGACAAAACACAAACAAAATGGGGCTCCCGAGTAAAAGCACTCGCTAGAGTGCAGGATGCGCTCTATAGCCTGGATGTCGCGAGTTCGAGTCCAGGCTATTCCACAGTCGACCGTGGATGGGAGCTTCCAGGGGGCGGCGCTCAATTGGCCGAGCATCGACTCGGGGGAGGGAGGCTTAAGTCGGCCAGGGTGTCCTCGGCTCAACCACGCACCAGCGACCCCTGTAGTCTGGTCGGGCGCCTGCGGGCTTGCCTGTAAGCTGCCCAGAGCTGCGTTGTCCTCCGATGCTGTAGCTCTGAGGCGGCTGCACGGTGAGTTCGCAGTGTGTAAAGAAGCGGGCGGCTGATGGCACACGCTTCGGAGGACAGCGTGTGTTTATCTTCGCCCCTCCCGAGTCAGCGCAGGGGTGGTAGCGGTGAGCTGAGCATAATAAAAATAATTGGGCATTTCAAATTGAGGAGAAAATAATAAAAACTAATTGGCAACGACTAAACCCCCCCCCCCCTCGCCATACTGCCACAATAGGTTAAAAGATATTGTGACACCGTGTGTTCAAATCTCACCTCTGCTGTTTGTTGTAATAATGAAATATACATTTTAAAAAAATTATTGTAAGTAATTTAATGAAATATGCAGGCTAGAAGTGGTAAGAAAATGGACTTTTTCTTTCAGTATTTTTATTAGTGTATTGCTCCCCACAGCCATTATGCTCATTGATTAATATTCCCTTTGGAGGAGTATGAACAAATAAATACATGACAACCAGTTTATTTGTTAAAGCTTTTTAAATGTTTCAAAACAAAGAACATAACATGTGGTCAAGACAAATGTATGATCCACACCAAAATATTTCACATGTACAGAAACATTGTCAACTATATAGATGAAACTAAGTTCAGCTGTTATGTTTTTATTTTATTCTACAAATTTTTTAAAAAAGGAAAAAACACACGTTTCAGTGCATTCACCCTTTCATCGGGGCATCAAAGTATAAACAAGAATCCCACAAATATATAATTACAGATAAATACAGGTACATAAATGCTATAAATGGACCCAGTTAGACAGATTTATACAAAAACAAAAATAAATAGAAAGAAGGAAAAAAATACACATTGCATAAAAATGAAGTTGTAATTCTTCATAGATACTTAAGGTCATAAGTGCATATACAATCTGTCTAGGAATCAGACGACTGGGATTATAGCACATGCATATAACATGACAGAATTACACAATCATTTTCAACTGTCACATAATCATAGACTGGCTCTTAAATTATCTTACAAAATTAGAAATTGTAGAAAAGTCTGTTTCTTCTGCTGTCCAATGCTTTGCGTTAGCCTCCACCTCTGAGTGGGCTCCAGTAATGGCTCCTGTAGTGATCACATGCACTGAATCATGGGATAGCTTGTCCTATCCTTTTTACTACCCTTGAAATGATCTAGGAAGTACAAGTGTAACTTTGTCTGGAAGACAAAACAAGCAAACTGACTATGTTCTTTTACCAGGTGTAGTACTAGATGTCATTATTAGATTGAAAATATATGTTTGCAATATGATACTTTGTTTCAAAACTGCACATTAAAGGCCAATTTAGTGAATAAAATTAAGATGTAAGAAAACATTGTATTAGTTACAACCACTTTAAGAAAGCAATAACACACCCCAGGGTGTTCAAATATGCCTAGGCCTGCAGATATTGGACCATATTTGAACACCCTGTGTGTTATTGCGCTTATAAAATTGCACCCCCACCAGCATACCCTTCCCCAGTGAATTGAGTGTCAAGTGAAACAGGCAGAATACTTCAAATAGCTGTGTTGGTATTGTGACATAGCTGCACAGGTTGGAATGCTTGTTAGCCAATGAGATTGCTCCTTCTATTCTTGCCCTTTTATAAGGGAAACATGTACCAGTGAAGAATCTGTTTAGTACAAGGGCTCGGCCTATTCAGTTCAGTCTATTATATAATTCACAATGGTGTGTCCAATAATTACACTGAAGTACAAATCTGAGTAACACATTACTAATTCAGTCTATTTCCTGAGGGGTCAATGGGTAGAACACATCACAAAACTGCAGAGCAAAGAATAAGGCATTAGCCAAACTGTCTCTTAAAGTTTGACCTCAGAATGTCTGATTGGTTGTTTGATACCTTTCTGTGATGCCACCTGTCTCCAGTACATGCTTCTCTATAGCTGTCGCTGCCCTTTTTGAGTTGTTTAACCCTGCGACTGTGCCTCTTGGCTCTGGGTTATGGTGTGAGGTGTAACCTACAGTATCAATCCTGCCAGCCCGCCTGCTCTGTGTTTTGTGTGCAGTAGAATACATCTTTGCTTATAGGGCATGCTGTCAGATAATTCAGTATACAGACATCACCCTAATTATAGTGTACACTTTATTTTTACTTAAAATACACTTCTTTATCCAAAACAACAGTTTTCAACAGAAACAAAACAGACCTCATTTTTCTATGACCCACCAGTACTATATATTTTAATTTCTGTGTACAGTGGGCTCAGGCAGCATACAGTGCAGGGTTCTATAATTCCATTGTAATATTTGTTGTGTTCCTGTACTGTAGGCCTGCACGCTGATGTAGTGCATTGGATCGCCTTGTTATTGTTGTGCCTGTGGAAAGCGTGAGCGGTGAGGAACGTCTCAGCGTGCGGAGGTGGTGAGTGCTCCAATTGTACTGTCCATCTCCCCCGCAGCCAATGGCGTCGAGCTGTGTTATCAGTGACTGAAATCTAACAGCCGCCATGATGCTTGTTTGCTTTTGGTGTAGCAGCAGCAGAGACTGAGTGAGTCAGAAACAAAGAGAAACACCACACACTGCTCTTCACAATCTGGTATGCGTTTGCAGGTAATAAAAACAGAGCATTTTACACATTTTTATTTTATAAAATTAGCCCATGAAAAACATACAATAATTGTTTGATCAAATTACGCCGCTTGTTAGACAATGCCGTTCGCTATTGTTGAAATATGTTGCGAAAATCAAGCTAGTGTACTGATAGGCGAGAATACATGGCATAGGTACCTCGAGGAAATTGTTCTTTATTTTTGTACCATACGCTACACAGCTGTTGGTTTTTATTCGTTTATCATTGCTTTTACATTTTTGTTTTGTTCAATTATTTTATTGCACTATACTTAAACTTTTGTATACTTTTCCTTTCTAGGAAGGAGAAACGCAGTTAAAATGTTTAGGATGTGGCGATTTGTTTAGACACGTTAACAAAACATATACATATATATTTAAAATAGTGTAAGACGTAGCGCTGCTTTGCAGTTATTTTAAGTTTATGTTGTGGTATACCGTAATGCCATGTACTATGTAGTATTGATGGCTTTTTTTTTTCATTACTTGACTTCGAATATAAAAACGTGTTATTTTTCAAATATTGGTTTCAATTAATAAATCGTGAAATAGCTGCGAAATGTGAAATGATGTTTGAAATTCGATTTTCATTTTTAGCCTTGAGGCCTATCACACATTGAAAAGCCGTGTACTACTACGGAACACAGTAAAAGGAAGCCTGTGCAACATGATTGACATGTAGACTGCCCAATAATACTACTAAAACAACCGACCCAAAATTTCTACCGTCTAGGAATACACATTTCGTTTACTGTTTAGTTTTAATTGTTAATTAAACGTGTTCCCAGTATAGCGCACAGCCCAGCTAATAATACATTGAGGGTACATGCACACAAAGATTCGCAGTTTGAAATACACACCAAGACTAAAGTAAAAGCTCAAAGTAACATAAGTATGTCAGAATGGATGTATGTTTACAAAACTTGCTTACTGTAGGATTCAGCTTTACTCACGGTAGAAAATACATGTAATCTGGTTAATTTATTACTCAACTGCTTTTGTTTAAATCTGGCTACTGTATTAAGATACAATATTTGTAAAGCATTTTAACGAGTTGCTTTTATCAGCACTCCCCAGGTTACTGTGTGACAAGGTGCCAGCAATGTGAGCATTCAGGCCTGGTGTGAATATCTATGTAAATTACATTTTTATATGTAAATTGTGTAATGGTTTGCTGCAGATATCTGGAAATCGGCCTTATTAGAGGTTAGTTTGTTGGTCAACACTAAGATTGGCATAGAGTTATTTGGGCTTTCTGCAGTTACTGGACAGAATATTTGCATTTGGGAGTAACTTTATTTAGTCTTTTGGAAGTATTGCTTTGTTGTTTTTAAAGCTGTGCAGTAAAAGTACATTTATTGGTGTGTGTACTGTGATATTCCACAGGTTTTGCTATATATGCAGCTGCCTGTAGACAGTGCTGTTTGTTTCTCAAGGGATTTCGGCTGTGCGGAAACAAGACCAAAAAATCAGCTACTTGTACACTGATGGAACAAAGTGTAAGCCATACTGTAGATGTGCCTGCAGGTGTCATTTACAAGACTGGGTGGAATAAAAAGCTTAAATGCGTCTTGGCAATCGGAGGGAGTATCCTAGCCTGCTGTGTGCCTTGTGCTCTTGAGCACAATGATATAATTGTGCGCCTACAGGATTTTCAAGACCTAAGTCACCTATGCATATATATTTAATTTAAAATTCATGTTGGCTAACGTATGGAAAGGTAGGAATAAGGTGTTGTGAAAATGCATTAGTGTTAGGTGTTTTTATTCTAATTTTATTTAGTCCAATTCAATTCATAGATTTTGTGATAAGGATCCTGTGTAGTTTATTGCTTAACTACCCTGACCTGGTGGGTCAGGTACCACTCTCGTAGGCCACATTCACACAGGAGCATTTGGAGCAAACAATCTGCACCCAGGACTTTCATAGCATAATGTGCCACTTTTGTAATTAAAAATATTGGTATTCCCTGTTGGTTTGGACAGGTTTGACAGTCCTCTGATTGTTTGTTAATGCTTCCATCGAAATGTGGCTGGAAGGCATGAGGTTAGGGAGTTGGATTACTACACCATGTATTCCTTATTTGTTAGTTCTTTTTTAAAGTATTGATTTTAGGCACAGTGCAAAAAAATGTGTAATAACGGACATTGATGAAGACTTCTTGTCAGACTGTCTAGAATGTTACTACCGGTGTGGAAATGCTCAAGATGTGGACCCTGATGCACTGATAGTGTCTGATCAGTTTTCCAAACTTATCAGGCTCCTATACTGTACCTATACTTGACTATAATGTCGATGTAACAAAAAATGACCCTGGAAGTAATTAAGCCAGTGTCACTAAAGTTGAGGCTGACATTGTAAATGCCAATTTAGGCTTTTAAATTTTGTAGACAATGCAGACATTTTTCATACATTTGCTTAGTTCCTTGCTTTAATAAACAAAGATCTGTTTGAAGAGGCATAGTAGCACTTGCACAGTTTAGTTTGTAGCACTTATCAGTGTGTTCTGTAGCGTTCTTGTATTTACCCGAGTAGGTACTGTTTTATGCAAGCAGCAGACTTATGCATTTGATTGTCTTTTGCTATTAGAATTCCCTAAAATACCAGCAATAGGCTGCCATTACTATAAGTAACAATGAAACAGGAACGGTTCAAGCAATGCAAACGAAAAGCCACAGTTGTGTGTAGCTAAAACCACAAATGTAGTTTGTTTAATCAAACTCGCTACTGTGCTAGCTCAGTAGCCTGTATTACTACAGGTACGTTACAAAAAATGGATCTAAATAAAAACAATTGGTCACAGGTTGAATAGTAATAAGGCTATGTGGCCCTACATTTTTCTAAGTAAACCAAAAAATATTAATTAATAAATCTGGTAAATAACACAGTATGTGAACAAAATAATTGAAGCAAACTGATTTGTTTTATTTTGACAAAAGAATATCGCGTCTTTAAACTGAATTACTATGTTTGCATCAGCAGTAGAGAAAGTCACTTTTAGAAAGAAAGACTTTTACTAATTATTACTTGAGACATGACCCTAAAAAGGGTGTTTCTACTGCTGGCCACATCAGCCCTGGCTGCTTTTTCTGGCCTGGTTTGCTGTATCATACCTGATGTGGGCAGACCTGGGCACAAAGGTCATCACGCAGCAGGGAGGCGTGTGCTGGATAAGAAGCCAACGGGAACAGAGCTACACGTTGCAAGCTTTTTTCATGACTGCAATGGCTGTCGGAAGTGTTTCGCCAAAAAAGATTGTGGCTGCATGTGGGAGAACGAAGAAATGACAATTCTTTTAACAATCTGAGCTGACTCTAAAATCCAGAAACGGTTAATGGGTGCTGTGTGGAATATATGCGTGTGAGAAAATATCCAAAGTCCTTGGCAAACAGTTACGTTGAGTGGGAATAAAAATAGTGACGAATGTTGTTTCAATTGCAGCATCCAGTCCTCTGGCAGTGTGTTTTTTTTTTTTTCTAAACGTAGTACAGCTACGGGTTTCTTTAAAACACAGCGCAATACTATCCCACAAGCCCCATGATGACCCTTTAACGCAGGACAAGAACCTCAGAGGTTAGCCACGTTTGGGGTGGGGGGGGAAGAGCAAAACAGGTTTTTCTTGCGCAGTTGGCCCCGGCTTGCAGTGGAAATGAGGCATAGCACTCCTAATATCTAACTAGAGGACACATTTAGTGATCCTAGAGACAACTGCCCCTTTGTTGTAACATCCTTGACTTTGTTTTGGATTTTATCCACTAGGAAGACTGTTGCACCTCACACACCAATTTTAAATAAATTGTGATAAATTGTGATCCTGACCTATGTACTGTTTGAATGTGCCTCTGTGTGCATATCTTTTTATAATGTGTTTTTACTTACTCGCATGGTAATATGATGCACATAAAAGAAAATGTTTATTGAGAAACCTTATCTGTGTTCAACACATGAAAACAATAACATTTGTATCTGTTGTGTGCAGACCAGATGCACTTTATGCAGATAGTAAGTCAGCACATTAAACAGTGAAAATGTACATTAATATTGGCCTCAATAAAGCTACAGAACTGGACAGATGACTGATTTTTTATTATTATTTATTTATTTATTTTTATTAAAAACACAGTATGTGTGTTGCCTTGCATGGTACCCCTCTGTAATCTGCCTCATCCTATTGTACTAGATCATTTTTATTTTGGAATAAAGGTTAAGAACATGCATGGGTGGTATATGTCTCTTTTATACTTTGTATTTCGCCTCATTATTTCTTTATCGGGGGGCTATAGCTTGCTAGTTTTATTTAGTCTTAGGTACTGGAATACAATTCTATAACTGTAGTTGCATGTGTTAATGTGTGTGTGACTATTGTTAACCAAGACATTGAAACCGTGCTTGTAGTGTTAATTGTGTGTGTATTCTAAATAACTATTAAACCCTTTGTCAGCAGCAAGGTGCACCTGCACCCCATGGTGTTTAAAATGAACATGTCTCATAACTGAAGGTCGCGGCATATACGTACATGTGATTCAACTTGATACGCTTGCAATTATTTTGATACCAAGAACGCCCTTATCCATCTCAGGGAAACGGGAGTAATCCTTTCACAGTATGCGTGGTACATTTTTGGAGTGCATTTGCACTCCTTTCTGCCTTCCGAGGGTTGGCATAATAGGTTGCTGGGAGCTGTAGAAATGGCATATTGGTTCTAAAATTATTGATTTATCCCTAGGTTTTTTGTTTTTTTTTCTGCCTAGAGTCATTTTCATAAAACTGTGTGTCCTTTTTGTAATGCATTAGTTTCCAGCACTCTTTGATAGCTGAATTCTTTACTGTACCCTGCTTATTAACTGTTACAGTATTTAACAATATGATATTCTGTTTTCACGGAGCAAAAAAGCCTTGTCTTTCATATACTGTAGAGGCTACCACACATCACCCCCTTTTTATTAAAGCCCTGTCCTATCTTGGAGTGTATATGCGTGTACAATGCATGTGCTTCCAGCACTATTGGATTACTGCATTATTTACAGTGCCCTGCTTATTACCTCCTACAGTACATTATTTAAAAAAAAATCTAATGCAAAAATACAACGTTTTTCATGTAGGCTACAGCTAGCACTAATGCGCAGCCTGTGTTGACTTGTAGAATCAATGCCTGAAGGACAGACGATTTCAAAGTGAATGTGTCCAATCTACAGGACTTTGATAACAGCACTTTTTGGATTGGCATTCTTTTTAAAATTATTTTGAGAGATGGAGCCTGTTTTTGTGCATTCTTTTAAATGCACAATGCAATTTTTATTTATTGAAGTAATGTGTTGGCAATTTATTTTTGTATTATTATTTATTTCTTAGCGGACGCCCTTATCCAGGGCGACTTACAATTGTTACAAGACATCACATTGTTTCACATTATACAGATCACTTTATTTTTTACATACAGTTACCCATTTATACAGTTGGGTTTTTACTGGAGCAATCTAGGTAAAGTACCTTGCTCAAGGGTACAGCAGCAGTTTCCCCCATCGGGGATTGAACCCACAACCCTCTGGTCAAGAGTCCAGAGCCCTAACCACTACCAACCACTGTATACAGAAAGATTGTGAGACGAAATGTATTTATCATTTTCACAGTGTAACAGGTTTAATATTTATAAAAATAAACAAGGTATTGGACCTACTTATTACTGTACTTTGTTTATTTTATTTTTTCCCCTCCAGAACACTAGGGTAAAGGGACTTAATCACCACTTATATTCTAAGGAACATAGGCTACTGTACTATGTTCCATTTGGTTGCCAAGTGTTTTTGCATGTGAAAAGGTCAACGTCCACATATTTAAGACACACTTTTTATTGTACATTTTAATAAGCATACAGTCAGTTGTCGTTAAAACAAACTTGGGTTAGATGAATTTCCTGATGGTACACATTTTCTACAAGGTCCTGCCAAAATGTAGCGGTCACTTACTGTAAATTACTACCTGTAATATGAATTCACTTACCACAAATTTCCTGTCTCATAGGCTTGCATAGTCTCCTAGATTAACCAAGTAAAAGTGCTGACCTTCAAGTTCATTCCATTCCCCAAGCGATATCAGGATCTGGGGAAAGTAGGTTTCAAGGGTATCCTGATTTTGAAACTACCTTTGGTGAATGTTTTTGAATTGAGAATGAAATGGTGTAAAACTGACTGATTGCGGGACACTGCAGCTTTAACACTGAGCAAGTGAAAGGTAGTGTGCAGAGTACACAATGCCTTCTATATTGCTGTGGATACAGTATGCAATGGGGCTGCATATCAACAGTCAGGAGTCAAGAACAAGAACATATTTAAGTAATGATTTGGCCACATCTTATACAGTGCTGGCAAGCACATGCTTCCAGCTGTTTCAGTTTCTCAGTGTTAAGCTTTGTCGCTATAAAGAGATCTTGACTTTTGCAGTGTGTTTATTTATTTTACTATAATGAATATTTTTTGAAGACCACTTGTGTAGAAGGACTACCAAGACTTTAGTTCTCACACAGACACATTTCTGTTTTTCCCCTGCAATATCCTTTTACCCAATATCCTTTTTACCTAAAATATCATTTTTACCTTAAGCAGACAAGTAGGTTGGAGAATAGAATGTCCAATAAAGTATAAACTGACACTTTAATAAATATTTAACTTTAATTAATATTTAATTTTATGTTGACAAACTCACACTAGTTGTGCACTCTTAAGATATATTGAAATGATCAGGTGCCAGAAATTCGTGCAGTCTGCTAATCTCCTTCGAGCTGATCACACTTATGACAGTGTGTGAATCTCACCTGAGTCTGTATGTTTACCATTAGGACGTGTTCATGCAACCATAGGGGATGAACAGAGCATTTAACGGGCCTGGTTGATTAAACGCCTCGGTACCTGTTTTATTTTTTAAATATACCTAAAGCCTCTTTTAACCCGGTTGGCCTGTGAGCGTTATTGTGGGTTATAAAGAAGGTATGTTAGAAACGGCACTGTTTTAAAACAAACATTTATTTTGTGTTTATTGGGAAAAATGTAAAATCTGCCTTGTTTTGAGTTGATTTTGTGTTTCATTAAATATGTTTTACTAATTTAGGGAGGAGTGCAGTTTTATTTTAATTACTTAGTTGGCATTAGTAATGTAATTTACAAAAAAATGTCTAGAATACACACACACACAGGTGGTCAAATTGGGTCCTGTAGCACATGCAGGTGTGTGCTGGGAGGGAGTTAACTCTGCTGCGTAAATGACACCTGAGAATTAGATTTTGGACAGAGTTCAATCACACTTTCTTTTTAACTGCAACTTTTTTCACAGAAAAAAAAACATAAATCATTTTTATTATTGACACGTTTCTCACTTCTGATTGAGATACACAAATGCCTTAACAGGTATCAATTGAATTCTTAAAGAAGTGTGAAAGTCTCTTAATGTATTCAAAGTACTGTAATCAGATATAAATAATTCCTTTGAGAAAAGCCAGCATGAGTGACTTGCAGTAGGTCCTGTATGAAAAGCAACATTACAGTTGCTTGAAATTGTTTTCCGTGTTTGGCTACACCAAGACCCTGTTCACACTTGTGATTTGAGATGCCTCAGGGCCTCCTTTTCTCATATGTGAACGCTCCAAAAAAGAAAAAACAGCCCATTCAACATTCAGATTGTTTCTTTTACATAATATACAAGCTGCAGTGCATTCATAATTATGCTTAATTTGTCACAATTACATTTTCTTCCTGTTTAGGATTGTGGATCTCAATAATGGTGCTGGCATTGTTTAGTTTGTACTCAACGATATACATAGCTACAGAAGTGTGGGTCTTTACATTAAAATGCTGTTCGTTTCTTTTAGCTGCTTGCTTTTACACAAAATACTGTTCTCCACCAATATTAAGATAGTTGATGTACCATGTGAGGGTGAGATCCTCACTGTATTTCAATTGTTAGCCATATGTTCGGTTATCTTCCAAGAGAAGGGGTAATGCTAATGTTCAGTCTTTACTGGTAATGGTTAGGGACTAGAGAATAATAATAACAATGATAATGACGAGTAAACGATAGACTAGTTTAACGATCGTGTTTGTAAACAGACGGTATTCATGCAGATTAAATTAAAAGAAACACACGCAATGTATTTAACATTATTTTCATGTCTTTCCTTAGGAGTGAGCAGTAGTACTATTAGGTGGTCAGTGGTGAGTTTGCCTTGTGAATGTCAGTCATTGTGTGCAGCCTGATAGTCATTTGCAATCTGAGTGAAGTATCCATTACAAAAATAAATATTTATACTGTCAACGCTAGCAAGTAGCTGTTTCACGCATTCTAAATCCCTCTGTGTTCTTGAGAGAATAATGTGATTGTGGGCGGGGGTAAGCTCGGACCGTCACCCTGTTACACACCATAACAGTAAATCAAAATAGTCACACTGGTGTTTTTTTTTTATATATACCATAAAATTGCTACTGTGCTGCATTGAAAAAAAAATATTAATAAGAAACATCTGCTACAAAAGGATTACTGTGTATCCCGGTAGCTCTTCCATTCTGAGTGTGGGCTATCGTTCCATAAAGAAAACCAAGCAGTTTGCCACATTTTAGGCCTGCTTTTTAGTCACATGTGAATGCGCAAAGGCGCCTTGAAACCACAAATGTGAACGAGGTTGCAGACCTAAATATGGGGCGGCCCAGTAGTGTGAATGGGGTCCAAGAAACGCATTGCATTTTTTTTAATGAATAACAAGAGCTTGTAAACCATTTTTCTAACGTGCCCATATTCTGAATGAAGACAATACATACTAGAAACATAACTGTTGGGTGTTTTTAAAGATTCCAAAAAAACAAATTTCCGCAAAATACTGTCACGCATTGCATATTTTGAAGAGGGGATGCTGGTGTTTTGCTTTAGTTTTCAGAGTTTTGCAAATAGCTTACAAGTTCATTCTGTCAGATTTAATCTGAGGATTTGGGAGTTTACAGTATTATAGGTCAAGTCCCCATGTACTACATGGGAATGGATTGTTTTAAATAAAAAAAATAATAAAAATAAAAGTTTACAGTACATGCCAAACTTAATTTTGGATGAATCTAATATGATTCTGATTCTATGTACTTCTGCTGAATCCGATGAAACACGATAACCTGGTTCCAGCTCAAATGGTTTACATGCACAATATATAAAGGATTTGGGAAACGATTCCTCAAACGGGTAGCTTGAATCTGGTGCATTTAAACAGGGTAATTGATAAATTAACCAGCTGTGCATTCTGGCATCAATCATTATTAAGCGTTCCTGTGAGTAGTTTATATTCATTTGCAAATCTGCCTCTGCAAACTGCTAATATCACAGAAAAATTTGAAACTTCATGTTTCCAGTCTTATGGAAACTCCTTGGGTAAAATCTAATGTTACCCTTAACTTTGACCTGTGACTTTTTGGTTTCTGTATGACAGACCAACTGTAATGCTTGAAGAACTCTATACTCTGTAAACAGCTATATTCCTTTATTAAGTTCGATAGTGGGTATTGTACAAGTTAAATGTGTTAGTGACCATCGTATTGACTGGCTGCCATGTCTAAGGTAATGTGACTGGTTTCTCCTTTTTAAATCCCGATTTTCGCACTGGACTAAAAATCACCACATAAACAGGTGGTTTCTGAATTTTTACCAACACGGTGAAATTTAGTCACGTGCAAATCGTCCATTCATTTTATCCCAGATCATTTTCTCAGAGGTTTTCTCACATTTTTATTTATTTTTTTTAAAACGGGACAAACTCAAGCATCGTGTCTTTTTTTACTCTCGTGCAAATCGACTGTGTCAGTGTTATGTTAGAACAGATGTAGCATTTCCAGGGTATTCGCCTCAAAGCAATACCAGCCTTCACAATAAACCATATACTACATTCCTTCAAATTAAGATGCAGCCCAAATTTCCCACCCTCAATTTGAGGAAAAAATAAAGCTGCATTTACAAAGATACAACCCAGGGTTGGCCAATTTTAAATCAAGTTGGTTTAAATCACTGGTTTTAAATCACTTGATTTTTTTTAAATCATTGATTTTAAAATCATTGTTTCATTTACTACCTATTTTATATAGTTTCTCAAGGAAAAGACATGTGTTTTTAAAAATCTTTTAACACAAACATCTTAAACTCTTACTGTCTGTAACTAAAACTGTGAGGGCTGTATTCTGATCACAGCGCAAATGCAAGTACAAACAGCGCTTGCCCCCAGTTCTGTGATGCATAAGTGGGGAAAAAAAATAAAAAATACTGCACTGAAATGGTATTCTGAAGACTTGCCTTGTCTTGCCCCATTATAGAGCGCCTGCCTCATCATTAACATATTCCCTGAAGCGATTCTGATGAAAGTGCAATGGGTTCCCAAATAGACAATTGAGCTCTGTGTTAAGACCCGCTGAAACCAGGTTTATTTAGTGGTGCAATCAGGAACTTTATAAAAAGCAAAGCAGTCGTAAGTAACAACTGCGTGTGTTTGGACTGACACAGAAAGAGGAAATCAAAGAAAGAAAAGCAAAAGAAAAGAATGACTGGGATGAGTGAGGGTTTTTTTTCTTTGGTGTACTCCATCGCTAAATTCTTGTAGTTCACGTTTAGAGGATGCCACAATGATAAATAAGTTGCTTTATTTATGTATTCATTTAAGATTGAGTAATTTAGTTTGGTATGTAACTATTCACAAACCACCATTTCCAACATCCTTAAATTTACAGTTTGGAGGTACTGTAGAGCTACAACTACAGTACTATAAAAAATTCCATAATTAAAAAAAACTGATTATCAAGTAAATCAGTTGTGTTTTTCTTTTTTTAACAATCAAAAAAATCAGCAACCTGCTTTTGACCAACTCTGAGGACCACTTTTTTTTTTTTTTTAGTCCAGTGCGAATCATGCTTAAGACAGTGTCTTGACATGTCTCTACATTGTCTCTGTATTCTGTCATTTTCTCAGAAGTCCATTACATGTGATTTCCAGTAGAAATTAACTTTCACATTGTTTTAAATCTGGACATATCTGTTCCATATCGCTTGAGAATGGGTCAATAATATAGATAGGTAGGTAGGTAGATTGGTAAATGCTGGCAGAAGATAATATACCCAGTTAAAGATAATTAACGTGTGTTGATGGTTTACTTCAGCTAGCACTCTTGGTTACAAACTACTCCCAACCGTGTTGAAGATTGCAAAGGAAACACAGTTATATCTTTTAGAAATGTTATCAAATGTTTGTAAAAAAAATGGTAGAAAAGAAGGTTAATATGAAAAAAATCAGCACATTAATCTCAGTAAGCAATCGGTCAGGTAATATCTCTGCTTCAGAGAAGATATAACTTACATGTGCAAGCTAGTAGTGCTGGAACAAAAATAGATTATGTAACGTTTTTGCATATCTAGTGTTTATATAGTGTTTTATTGAGTTGAAAAAATATAAATGTATCATCGTCCGTTACCCAATATGGTAGGTTTGTGGGTAACAGTAGCTCTGCATTGAAGCAGTAAGCGGCACTGAACTGTCTGCATGAGGCATAAATGTACTTTCACAGCAAGCACTTTGAATTCAAGCAAGCTTAACATTGATTTTTTACAATGCTGTACATCTTGTGGAGGCTTTCACACCCGTCATGTAACGTAAACGGACAGCATTGAATATATACTGTATTCCTATTACTCTGTGGGTGTATATATATATATTCAATAATAGTGAGACATTGAGATTGTAAATGGTTGTTTCTGAGTAGGCTACAGGACTGAAAGGTCACAGCATAGGTCACAGGCAGGCACCTGTACAGTTTCCAAGAAACCGGTTTCAGAAAGATAGAAAGACAAACAGAGAAACCTCTCGTTTATCTACAGTTTGCAAAAAGATGTTCACCCAGTGTGAAGTATTTTGTTTAGTTTTGGAGAATTTGCATTTTTTTTTTTTTTTTCAACATCGGGTGGGACCAGGGGAATAAATGCTAAAAAGATACACCAGGGTACCTGCATTGTGCAAGTAATACAGTAAGTATTACTTGATCATTATTTTATAAAGGTTCCAACCCTACTTTATTTTTTTCTGCTGAAACTGTTCAACAGCAGAATTATATATATATATATATATAATTTTTATCTCAATTTATGAACTGGAAAACCATTTTTTTAAGCACCTTTTTTTTATTGTGTCGCCTGTAACTTTTCTTTTACTAGTTAGCAATAACAAGACACATTACAAGAAATGTTATGTTTTATTTGTTCGATAACAGACTTTCATTATCGTCCAACACAAAATGTTAGCATACATTTAACTGTCTAATTTGTCTTTCTATAAGAACTAAACACTCTTAAGTCAGCAGGCATGATATAAATATGCAAGCAGGATAACTTGAGTATATATGAAATAAATAAATTAATAATAAATCAAGCACCTGATGCAATTCAGTAGCTCGCTGTTCTGTTTTAGTTATTACATTACACTCCTCAAATGTTAAACTAGCCCCTTTTTGTTAGAAAACAAAGTGACACCCCCCTTTTACTTTTCAAGGTCAACCTTTCTGCAAATGTACATTTATTTCAGTCCCCAAGTATAGATTCTGTAGTTCTCTGTTCTTTAGTTTAATTGGAGAAAATACTTCATTCAGATTGCAGCACTGATACAGCGTGTGAGGACTCGGCAGGGCGGTGTCCCTTCTTTCAGGCTTTGTATAATAAGAGCAGATATTCTTCCAGTAAAATTGATTCCATGTAGGCCAATTTTGTCCATTCATTCTTGAATACTACCTTTTCTTCAATGGCAATCCAGTTAATGGAGCTCTTTTTAAGTCCTTTTGAACACTATTTGAGTTTTCTTCTGTTAATTTGAGTCATTCCGGGTTCTTTTTCTTGATGTTATTTTCAGCCGGCAGTTTAAGTTGTTATCCGCTCTTCTTCCTTTCTCTGACTGATGAAAGCAAACTCAGCACAAAGCAAAACTCTTTCCTGACCTTGAAGCTCCTTTACAATAGTCTGAATTCAGACCAGCACCTGGGCTTGAAGCTCCTTCACAATAGTTTGAATTCAGACCAGCTCCTGGGAATTAAGGAGTCACTCTTGGTTGTGCAGTGGGCCTCAGACTTTATCAGTGTAGTTACCGAGCTAGCCTCATTCCCTTTCTCATCATGATACAATTTTGAAGGTGCAGTGCAATTATAAATAAGTTTGACCCAAAAGAACAGGGGCATCAAACTTTATCTCTGGTTATAGAGACGAGGCCAGCTGGGCTCTTAGAAAGATGCTGGATTCTTTTTACCTGTGTTATGGTCATACATAGATAAAGATATTTATTTGTATTTGTGGTAAAGTGCATGGAAGAGTGGCAGAAGGTAAATATATTAGCCTTCAGTTAAAAAGAGCATTTATTTATTTTTTCTTATTCAGGATCTGTATACAGCATTTATGGTACTTTGGCTGCAGTACCAACATGTTGACCACTAGAGGTCACTGGTCTCCAGGACGGGTGTGGACCTGAATTGCCAATTGTAACCATAATCTTATCTAGCCTAGGTAAGCTATTTAAAGCCTGTTTGTAACAGATTTAGGGGTTGAGGAGTAGGAGACAATGGTATGTGAAAATGTGGTTTTGCGAAGTGTGTTTGCAGGGAAATGGCTTAGCTGTCCTGTTAGTTGAGGGATATAATGTGTTGTGTTTTTTTTTTTTTTTTTTTGTAAACCATATTTATTTAGCAAATAAAGTTCTGTTTATTTAAACAATCTTTGTGAAGATTGTTTTCTACCTGCCAACCACGTTACACTAATAGATACATAGATAGATATAGATAGATATACATGCTGGGACGAACACAGGATTTCCATGTTCTGACATTTGCTGATAATTTAAATATTCATTTGGAAATATTTTCATTTTTCAAAAAGTAATAAAAGCCATTATATTGCTCTGAACGCAGGCAGAGACAGCATAGCAGGGGGCGTGGCCCCTGTGTGTGTGCCTTTATTTTACAGCAAGACCTTACACTATGTAACACGTTTAAATAGAAAAATATCCCAGGAGTAAAGAATAAGCTGTGTAGAACTTACTTTACCCCAGTGAAGTAACTACAAAACAAAGGATGCCAAATAACAGTTAAAGTTGAACGTTGTTTTGTTTATTCCAGAAATAAATAGTACATAATGTTGACACTGCATTTTATTTTATTTATTTTTTCATTCCTTGCCATTGCTGTTTCTTCTCAGTGAACAGTGGCCATAGACATGTTTTCATAAAGTAATAACACAAGGTTTACTTCTGCGTTTTTTGTAGCTGAGCAAGCAAACAAAAACTGAAATTTAAACTTTAAACAATTCCAATAAAACAAACGTGGAAATGGCTTCATAAAACTAATGTGAAAAAAACTCACTGTTTTTTGCATCTCGTTTATTACATTCCACATCGCAAGTCGGAAGAAAAAATATATAATATCGGGGCTAGAAGTTAACTTTAAGGCAGTATGGAGGATTTGCTACCTGCATGGAAAGTAGGTAGCAAAATGGTCTTATTTGGTAGCGGTTTATTCGACTAATAACTATATAAAAACCTAACCCAAACTATCACATAGGCAACAGTGTGGAGTAGTGGTTAGGGCTCTGGACTCTTGACCGGAGGGTCGTGGGTTCAATCCCAGGTACTTTACCTAAATTGCACCAGTAAAAACCCAACTGTATAAATGGGTAATTGTATGTAAAAGTAATGTGATATCTTGTAACAATTGTAAGTCACCCTGGATAAGGGCGTCTGCTAAGAAATAAATAATAAAATAATAGTAGGCCTGTATTTAAATCGGATAGTATTTATTGAAACCACCTTGTGTTCAACTAAGTGATGGAACTAATGCAATTCCTTGTCTAAAAAATATTTAGTTTTTTCCTTAAGTTCTAGAAGAATGCAACCAGATCTGTCATCTAAGCATCTGATATGCCATCAGTACGGTTAACTAGGTTATGTTTTATCTGTGCAAATTTAAGTGGTACGAAATTATCCTTATCTGTCTTCAGTTGTTGACTGAGGTTTCGGTAACTTAACAAATTATGCACACCTTTTAATGAAAGCGATTTAAAAAAAAAAAAGAAAAAAAAGGTATCGTGTGCCACAATATCATAGAATCCTGCATTGTATGACCTTATAAATTATAAGGTTACAACCACAACCAAGCTGTTTTGAAAGCGAAAGCTAATTCCACCACGGTACAGCTACATTTAAGTTTCATGCAATGTGTTACTAACTGGTTTGTTCATAAATATGTATGCTCGTACCCTGCCTTTTCACTGGATTTTTAAATGCTGTACAATTTTGCAGACATTAACTAAGAAGTAATAACAGAATAAGGGATCAACCAAGGTTTTAAAAAAAGAATACGTTGGGTTTGTTTTATTAAACAGTGACACTAGTTAGTCATGTGTGTATGTATAACATTGTGTTAAAGCACACGTTTCACTAGTTAAACAGGAGAAGTACGCAAGGTAGTGATAATCTATTGTAAAAAGAAAACAGATAATGAATGCACCTCAAGATTGTATTTCATTATTCGTACTGACAAAACAAGGAAGCTGTTACTTGGATCATGGTAACATTAGCTAGCTATTTGCTTCTGTTTTTTGTGGTGTGTGTTGTTGTTTGTCAGTTGTAATAAAGTAATTATCTACCTATTATGTGTTCATTTTTAGCGTGGGTGAAATCAGGGTTAACATTATAACAAAATAATCTCCATTTAAATTAGCATTTTGTAGACACTGAATAAACTTAATATCCTATTAGGTCATTGCTTGTTATCTTATAAAATTGTAATGTTTTTCACAGTTTACTTTTGGTCTATAAAATAACCTTTATACCTTTTTAAACTGTATCCACTTTGTTCTGTACTGTAGGTATTTGTACTCTACTTTCCAATACGATTTGCATTGTGGGCCTCGTGTGTATCTACATGGGGCGGGACAAGCTATTAGCAACGGTTACCCGCTTTATGAAAGATACTAATAATGTACGTAAAAAAAAAAAAATACACTAATAACAGTAATTCTGTACGTGTTCACTCAGGGTCGGTCATATACTGCAGCGTAAGGTATCAGAAAAATGCTACTGCATAAAAAACTAGTAGCAAATTTAAAGAGTTTTGGGTAGCAACATGCTACCAAATATACATTAACTTTGAGACTTGATAATATACACAATCTATATGAAAATCACTACACAACATTTTCAGGAAGTTGGGCAGTTTAAGCGAGGCATTTCAGAATGACGTGCTACCTTTTTTCCTGTCCTATGAGATTCTGACACGCTCTAATGCAGCGCAACGCGTTTTTGTCCTAGATGGCCTTCCATAGAGATCACTATGCGTGCTCGTGCACATTCTGGTTTGTTTACTTTTTGCTGTCAAACTTTTACATAAAGGCTCGAGCTGCTGTGTTTTCCATATACTTAAAGAAAAACTGACAACGGAAAAATGTGACGTTTTGAAATCTAAAATTAAATACTGCACTATAATATGGCTTCCAGTAGACTTCTGTGATAGCATTTATTATTTTCTTTGATTACATGATGGTAAATAAAATATCTAAATCATGTTCATATATTGTTTTGTTTTTTAAATTTAATGGTGTCAATCGTAAAATTCTAGGTGCTGCAAAACTTTTGGCCAATCTCTAGGAAGGTTTCTAGAGATATTTGTTGAAAAATGTCCTGACTATGCCAGTGCTCAGCAGTTACACATATCTGGATGTTAGAACTCTGTAATAGTTACCATTGAAATTCACCAGTTCTGAAACCAAACATGTGCACATTTGTTGCATGACGTAGAAAAGGGAATTGCAAAGGGCAGACTGCTGCACAGCATTACACATTGTAGAGAATATATATATATATATATATATATATATATATATATATATATATATATATAAAATTTATTTTTTTAAATGTATTTAATCTCACATATCACAGGAAGCTCTTTTTCATTTGCCGTTTTTGTAACTAGCGCAACTTCTGGTCAGTTAGTAAATAAGTGCAAGGTCTTTTTGTCATTTCTAGTGAATACGAACTTCTGATTTTTGCATCCGAATACATATAAAAAAATATATATTTTACACAAATATTATTACACACGCAGAGGTAGTGGACAAAAAAATGGAAACACCAATGTAAAGTCACTTAATAGGGCGTTGGGCCACTATGGTATCACGCTCTGTGGAGTTCTCAGCGGACCGTTTTTGATGAAACTGGCTGCTCACGCCCCAGGTTGAAATTTGCAGTCATTTGATCTGCAGTTGCTCGCCTGTTTTGCCTTGCACTTTGAATTAATGCATGGATATCCTGGAGTATGCGCTTCCGCCCTCTGTTGCCCTTTGCTGATGATGTCCTTCCCTCGGAGTTCCATGCCGACATCACCTTAGACACCGTTGCTTGTGAAACATCAGCAAGTTGAGCTGTCTTGGTCACTGAAGCTCCTGCCAAGTGCCCCAACAATCACCCCTCTTTCAAAGTCACTGAGGTCTCCTCTTGCAGCCATGCTAGCCATAATTATAGGCAACCAGGCCTGTCCAGCATTTTTATACGTGACCCTAAGCAAGCATGCTGGGATGTTATTTGCTTAACGCATGAGCCACACCTGTGTGGAAGCCCTTGCTTTCAGTATACTTTGTGTCCCTCATTTACCGAGGTGTTTCCATTTTTTTTGTCCTCTACCTGTGTGTGTGTGTGTGTGTGTGTGTATCCTTTCTTTGATGTTAATCTTGTCTTGTATTTTGTTTGTAGTATCACAGGAATGCCAAAGGAAAAATATGATCCGCCTGATCCACGGCGGATGTACACAATAATGTCAACTGAGGAAGCAACCAATGGGAAGAAATCATACTGGGCAGAGTTAGAGATCAGTGGTAAGAATTTGGATGAGCACTCTTCTGGGGCACTTCTCCCTTGTAGAGCCCTGGACCATGAACAGTTATGTCTTCTATTTGAAGGGTTACTTTTGTCTGTGTTTCTTTAAGGAACTCCATGATGGGGGGTGGGGGACAGGGGACATTTGTAAAGTAAAGGTTTGCTGATACAGAAGAATGACTTGCTTGCTGTGTGTTGGTGCTTGTACACCCTAATTGTACAGGTGACTTATGCTCAAGGTTTGTGTCAGAATCTTTTGTGCAGTGCTAAATGTTTAGGTCGGCTCACCTCACACCAGCAACCCCTGTAGACAGGCCGGGCACCTCCGGGCCTACCTGTTGCCCAGAGCTGCGTGGACCTCCTCCGCTGTAGCTCTGAGGTGGCTGCATGGCAGGCCTGCAGAGCGAAAAGTAGCGGATGGCTAACGGCACACGTTTCGGAGGACATGTGTGTCCGTCTTTGTTTCTCTTGAGTCAGCGCGTTGGTGGCAGCGGTGAGCCGGGTTGAAAAAACATTAGTTGGGCTTACCAAATTGGGGAGAAAATTAGAAAAAGAATGGCTGATTCCAGATTTTTTTAAAATGTGACTGATAGATAACCTGTTTGGAACGGTGACTATTAAATATAGCTTTGTTTTGCCTAAGCCAGCTGCAGTTCTTTTAATTGGCCGCAATAGGGTGCTGCTGCAATGCAAACTTACAGTATATATCGCAAGCAGCATCAATTACGTGTACATAAACAACTTGTATTTTTATTTAAATAAGAACATGATTACTGTTTTATATAACGTATTTAACTACATGTAAATATTTTATTCCATTTACATGGATTAGCTGTAAGAATAACATTCAATCAAATATAAACTAATAGTTGTGATTTCATCAACAGCAAATTAGTACCACTGAAGGGTCGAACCTTCCTTCGGTAATGTGTTCCGAACCTTCGAAGGTCAAAATGTACCCTTCGTTACACCCCTAGCCTATTATGGATGCACAAGCTCGTTTGGAAATAATGAAGTTTAAGAACTAATTGGACTTTGAGCAAATTAAGTGATGAAGAAAAAAACATGCGCAGTGAGTGGATTGCTGTAAAATGAACTGTAAATAAAATGAAGGAGAATACTTGCAATATGCTTACTGTATATAGCTACCTGCTCGGAAACAAGCCAGAGAATATTACAAATATTCTTGTTAGTTGAAATTTTGTTGGCTCTGTCTCAAAGCACTTCTGCCTGTGACAGAGTTTAGTGCAATGAACAGATTAAAAACCCCACTATGCTCTCGCCATGAATGATCTCATGAGAATCGGCATAGCTGGACTCGCTGAATTTCAACCACATGCAGCAGGGGAACATTGGATGTTTGAGACATGTGTCTCGTGCCAACAAGCAGGACATGCAGTCTGGAAGTCATCTATCAGTGTGGAATCACCAGCAACTTGGGTGTGTAAAATTCAGAGCTACGTGCCAGACCAGACATGTCAATATTTGAGGAATGTTCTACCCCTGAATTATGAACATCGTAGCCTAATTTCTAGCAATATGTTGGTGTTGCAGCGGCAGGCTTAGCATGGTAATGAGTCTGTTCAGACCATTTATATCTGTTGCAATACAAGACAGATTATACAATTAGTAATTCTGTATTACTTTTTAAAACAATTTTCTAATTGATTACTTGAATAAACATTTGCACATGCCCATCCCTATTTCTTATCCAAAAATATGCTACGCTGCTGCCTATTCAAATTACACAACGAGTTATTTGACTAGGTCCTGTTTAAATTAAACACTGAATTCTTTGTCTAGGTCCTGCTTTAGCTGAAATACAAAATGATTTCAGGAAAGTATCGTTATTGCTACTCCTTGAGTTTTCCACAAACCTTGATTATTTGCCCGAGCAGCGTGAAATCGAAGATGGAACATTTGGACTTAGTGTGGGGTTTACCAGCAAGCGTGATGGCTCTGTTACTGGAAGGAATTGGTTGTACCTGGTTGCACTGCCTCCATTACCCAAGAAGTATCATTGTGGAGATAATGTGGAGACTGTTTAAAACAGACAGGACAGCTAGTTAATTTCACCAGCTATAGACCAAACAATAAACCATGTTATAGTAAGAGAGACCAACTGATAAATCTATTCAATAATCGGTAAAGTGGGCAGGTTTTCAACCCCTTTCAATATCCACCACTGCTTGCAGGGGTAGCGTTTACAACTGAACAAATGGAACTGGACAAGGCAAGGTGGTTGAGAACAGAATGTATCTGCTGTATGAAAATGCTATAGAAGCAATTCAGTTTCCTACAAAGCACAGGGGTTACTTTACAAAGATTGAAGCATAATAAATCTAGCCATTATCGAAGAAAATGATAAACCTTCCCACTGATAATTGCAAAATTGATCCAACAGGCTCTTACTGAACCTCACGGATTTACATTTAAAAATGTCTAATTTCATGAAATCACTTAATTTCACACAACTTTTATTTTGCAGGCAGAGTAAGGAGTTTAAGCACTGCACTGTGGTCACTTACGCACTTGACCGCGTTGCATATCAGTGACAATTGCCTAGCCTGCATTCCGCCAGACATTGCCAAACTCCATAATCTGGTCTACTTGGATCTGTCCTCCAATAAGATCAGGAGTCTACCAGCGGAGCTTGGAAACATGGTGTCACTCAGGTAAATGTTCATTATGTATGCATACATTTATGGTGATTGTCAAGTCAGTTGGCCATTTAACAGTTGTAGGGGTGATAATGCATTCCTATTTAATGATGTCATCTGCCTGAAGGTTCTGCAACTAAAAGGGCAATTTGGACTGAAGGTTTTACAAATTCATTTTTCCACCAACATGTTTTGGAAGCATGTCTCCTATACAATACAATGGTTAGACCCCCAGAAATAGGTGCTGTTTTTCAGCTTGGACTCCAGGGAGTATACATTTGTCTGAAATATTGTACCTGGAAGTTTGAGGATAAGACAAGCTCAGTCAAATTATGTCTATGGGACATAGGCAACAAACATATATTTTTTTTAATATTGGCTATAAAGCGTATTCAGCTAGTAGCCTGGAATTTAAAAGGTAGTGATGAGCGATTAATCTAAAATACAGTTGATTTCCAATTTATTAAACACCGAAACTGACTTCGAGCGAATAATAAACTGCGCAATTTTGATCGATTTATTATACTATAAAACTTCACTTCTTCTTTATGGTCGCTCATCATAAAAGTTTCTTCCGCATCCCAGACACCTTTGGATTCCAGCGGTTCACGTCAGTCAGCCACTGAAGCTGCTCTCACTCTGGGATCTGCAGTCCAAGGGAACCGCGAGACCCGCCCTCCTGTTAAAGCTCCCATAATGCATACAAAACAGCATCAGAAACAAAAACATACAGGGAGCGTAGCGTAGTGTCAGAACTGTTCGTTATAAACACTTGTCAGAGAAAGAAGTTGAGAGAGTGCTTTAAATGCTGTAAGTTTATAGATAAAAACTTTATTTTCTTTACACAGGCAGGTTAAGAAATGTTTTTTTAATAATAAACAAATGTTTTAATTTCCTATTGTATTACGTTTAATTTAATAATGACTCATTATTAAATTACAAGTAATACAAGAATGGCAACCTGAAAAAAAATATTCAATTATTTGAAATAGTTTTTATATTTTGTTTGTTTGCCATTCTTGTATTCTGTTATATTTAAGGCGTTTACTGCCAGCCATGTATTATTATTATTATTAATATTAGTATTATTAATATTATTATTAGTATTATTTGTTATGCAGCATTATCAACCCTAGAGAGTTAGGGATTTAAAAGAGCTTAAGAAAAGATTTCAGGCAGTGGAGACCGAGAGTGCTTATCATAGCAGAAGCTGAGGTACAGTTTAGAGTCCAGACTGTCCCTCTGCAAATTTTGTCCGATTGTGTTTGTGTGTGCTTTTCTTGATTTAAAAATAGTTTCTGTGAAGTGATATAGTTTTATATATTGGTTATGCTGCTTTAGTAAAGACTTCAATATAATGCGTACTGTATGTTTTGTAGGTTTGAAAGTGCTGTTGAAAAAAGTTATTTAAGTTTTATTGTAGTTTTTAATGAGAAATAAAAAAAAAAAAAAAAAAAAATTAATCAGAAACCTTTGTGACTTTTTTCCCCCCTAAGAATTATGTTATTATTATTATTTATTTCTTAGCAGACGCCCTTATCCAGGGCGACTTACAATTGTTACAACATATCACATTATACATTATTTCACATTTTTACAGAGATCACATTATTTTACATACAATTACCCATTTATACAGTTGGGTTATTACTGGAGCAATCTAGGTAAAGTACCTTGCTCAAGGGTATGTTATTAGAATAATCGATAATCGTCATCGCGATTATTTTCAAATAGTCGATAATTGAATTGACTTGTAAAAGTGAGAATCGCTCATCACTAATTAAATAACTTTTTTTTTTAAAGCATCCCCCTCAGGAGAGCCTATAAAAGCAAACCCACCACCTCCCCTCTTCTGCTAATATCTCATAAACTTCCAATTTTTAGTGTTATGGAAACTTCTTGGGCAACATCTACCACATTTTTTTGACTTGTGACTAGATGGCTGCCATATTGTGGTCATGTGACTTTTCGGTGTCCAGGTGATAGGAACACTTGGAGATGTTGGCTTCATCCTCGGTACACGTGTGTTCTGTGACTTTCTAGCTCAAGTTTGATTGTGGGTGTAATACAAGACAAATATCTTAAACCATTAGTGCTAGTGACTTTGTATTGGTGCTAGTGATTTTTGTATTTTCAGGGTTTTATAAACCTGCATGTTTAACGTTTTGACATCTGCACTAATGTGGCTGCCATATTAAGGTTGTGTGACCTTTTTGAAGTTACAGCTGCATTTAGTAAACTACATCTTGTCTAAATTTGATTAAACTTGTTTAATTTTCATCAAGTTAATTTATTAAGTTTTTATTTCTTAGTGCTGATATTGGATTGTCAGACTTTTGGGGTCTATTGAACTGATCTACAGTAGTGGATACAGTAATAAATTCCATCATGGTTTTTATTATGGGGAACACTGAGATCCAAAAAATCCATCAGTGTTTGAGTGTCTTAATGTATTTTTGTAACTCTTGGGTTTTATCCCAATTTAATATTTAACATTGGTAGTATTTATATCAGCCAGTGTTTAGATCAGTTGAGACCCCTCTGCCTTGAAAACAGCATTATACAGTTAATTGATGACTCTAAAAGGGGTTTGGTTATGACATGAAATTTACCTATGGTAGATTTTCACAGTAACTACACCTGTAATGCATGTTGTATCCTATGTAAATTACTGATGTACTTTTTTTTTGTTCTTTTTAAAGGGAACTGCTTGTAAATAACAACCTGTTACGGGTTCTACCTTTTGAGCTGGGAAAACTGTTTCAGTTACAAACACTGGGGTTGAAAGGTAGGCTGGTGTTTGAGTTTAGAGCAGCAGTCTTAATTCAGTTTGACCGCCTAAATATCGCACACCTAGCATCAGACTGCCAAATGAATCTCTGTGTAGAGGGACTGCCTGGCTCAGAGTCCTGCCCAAGCCATTTTAAAGTGGAATTCATGTGTTTAGGCAAAGTATTGCTCCATATTCACTCTGGTTTGACCTCCAGTTAAACACGTTAATCTGCAGGGAATTTTGTACTGTTTAGAAAAACTAAAAGAAACTAGAAGTATTTCAGTGTCTTCAATGAAAATATGAAAACATGTCTGTACTCATGCATTGCACTTTTTAAAAATGGTGTAATTTCTTTCTAATCCCATGTTTTACTTTTTTTGTATTTATGGAAGAGCTTGGAAAATAAAATATTTCAGTTGAATCCTTTTTAATTCATTATTAAATGTAGAACTTGCATTTAAAAAAAATAAATGGATCCACTTAATTTTCCCTTCAACTAGTTCCAAACCAGGGATCTATACATTTGCTAGAATGATTTAATTATGATGATCCCACTGTGCAGTGAACTCAACACTATGATATTTAACAGATTTATGTATTTTTGTATCTCCAGGAAACCCACTTGCACAAGAAGTCTTGAACCTATACCAGGAACCAGATGGAACGCGAAGGCTACTGAATTACTTGCTTGATAACTTGGCTGGTACCACGAAAAGAAGTAAGTGTCTTTTTCACGTGGTAATAGTATACCGAAGGATGCATATTGTAATATTCAAATACGTATCAACTTTCTTTTTTTTTTGTTTAACCACCCACCCCTTTTTTTTCTGTTCCAACAGTACCAACAGAGCAGCCTCCTTCAAGGTCATGGATTGTGTTGCAAGAACCTGACCGAACACGGGCTGCAGGTATTAAAGCAGCGGGTCTTTTCTGTTTATTTTGTAATTAGCAAGTGATGCTTATAGAGCTTAGTGATTCGGAAGCTTGAGTTAGATCACATACAATTTTCATTTGCAATGCAATTGGGTGTCTGTCAAGGACTACATGAACATGTCTTGTTAATGGCACAGCAAGAGCAATATTTATCACACAAACCATGTGGTTACACAGGGGATGCAAGAGGTGCACGTGTTCTACTTCAATGAGAATATTCATGTCTGTCAGTGTGATCCTTTTTGTTTGGCTTTTTTAAATGCAAAACCATGTTTACAAAAAGTTGTTTACAAGGACTTTACCATAAGTTTGAACGTGATAGTTACAATATCTCTGCACTCGGCTACCTCCACACCAACTTTGAACAAACTTTTTTGGTTTTAGCTCTGTAGCAAAAAGCAAAGTATAAAACAATATCCGATATTTTATACACAACATGCTTTTTGTTCTCTTGGTTTTTGATTTCTTGGTTCTACATTTTGATTTTTAAATTTGTATTTCATTAATTTACATTAGGCATTTTGCTAAAGCTACATAGAACAGATAAAAAAAGAACACTTTTTTGTACGTATTTGTATTAATTTATATTACATTTTTCACAATTATTGCTGTAGTGCTTAATTGCACGTTCCAAGAGCAAAATTCTGTATTGTTGAGTATACAATGAGCATATATCGTTGGTTTGCTTTTGAAGCATGTTATTGCTAAGCAATGCAAATCATTAATATCAACCTAAAAGTATATAAAGGATACTTGCCATTTTACTGTTTGACATAGCTGGTGTAATACTGATATTAAAGGTAAATAAATGAAAAGGAAGTCCTACACTCCAAATCGATTATTTGATGCATTAATTGCTAGAATATTAGATGGCAAAATAATCATTTGGCACAACGCTAGATCTAAATAATAGATGGTCTGAACCAATCTGCTTTTGTTCAAAAGTCTTGGCAATAAATGACAGGAATTTATTTTTGGTGCTTGCGTCTAATGTCTGATTTTTTTTTTCCTTCCAGCCCTGTTTTCTGTAATGTGTTACAATGTACTTTGTGACAAATATGCTACCCGACAGCTGTATGGCTACTGTCCATCGTGGGCACTGAACTGGGAGTACAGAAAGAAATCAATAATGCAGGAAATTTTGAGCTGTAATGCAGACATCATAAGTCTTCAGGTAAAAAGCTTGTACAAACATTAATTGTTCACTTAACTGTTAACGACAAACCTGCTTAGAACAACCACTTTTAAAGAGTTATCTTAATAAAGTGTTTGTTCTACTAGTATCTACTAGTATTTGACTACACGGACCCATTCTTACAACTATATTGTTTGATTCGCAAGTTCCAAAATTAAATGTTTCACAGCCGCATTGTTGTTTCTGACAAAATGATGCAGATCTCTGTCACTTTTGATTACTGTTGTCGTGCAAATAATAATAAATCCCAAGATGCCACTTGCAGATAATCTGGAGGTGCCTTGTTATGGTTCCAAATAACACCCATATCCAATTAAAATACTGTGTTCTCTTACAGGAAGTTGAAACAGAGCAGTTCTTCACCTATTTTCTGGTGGAGCTCAAGGAGCAAGGCTATGATGGGTTCTTCAGTCCCAAGTCCCGAGCCAGGACCATGTCCGAGTCCGACAGGAAGCATGTGGATGGGTGTGCAATATTTTACAAATCGGATAAGTACGTACATATGAATACTGCAAACAGTTCTTTGGTGTCTACAGTATTTTATTTTTTAACCTTTGACACAAGCGCCCTCATTTTTAAAAATCTGCTTTTTTTTATTTTCACTCTGCAAATCAAACATAACTGTGTATTAAACTGAATAAATGACTACTTTTACAGATTTAATTTGATCCAAAAACACACTGTTGAGTTCAACCAGCTGGCCATGGCAAACTCGGAGGGTTCAGAAGCCATGCTGAACAGAGTGATGACAAAGGACAACATTGGCGTGGCAGCATTGTTAGAGCTGCGGAAAGAGCTCATGGAAATGTCATGTAAGTCTCACTTGAACTCGTGGTGTTAAATTAGGCAATCCTGCAGTTGTGATGGGATAACACTGCATCTCCGATGGGGTGTGAGGCAGGAGGCGAAGCACAACACTCACCCTGAAGTGTGCAAGCAATAGATCTCGTCGTGGTATATCCATCTGCCTCAGAAGTGCCACTAGGACACACATTATTATATGTGATTATACAATGGCTAACCCTAATCAAATAAAAAATGACTAACAAAAATAGGTTTAAAGAGAACCTGTGACATAACACAGCTAATTGAAATGAATAGCATCACTATCCTTGCCGTTGTATAACTTGACTGGGAAAGAAAAATAAATATATATATATATATATATATATATATATATACACACACACACACACAGTGCCTTGCAAAAGTCTTGAGACCCCTGACCAATTCTCTCATATTACTGAATTACAAATGGTACATTGAAATTTCGTTCTGTTTGATATTTTATTTTAAAACACTGAAACTCAAAATCAATTATTGTAAGGTGACACTGGTTTTATGTTGTGAAATATTTAAGAAAAATAAAAAACTGAAATATCTTGCTTGCATAAGTATTCAACCCCTGTGCTGTGGAAGCTCCCAGTTTACACCGATGAAAGAAATTGCCCTAACGAGAACACAATTACCTTACCATTGGCCTCCACCTGTGAACCATTAAAGTTGCTGTCACATTTTCTGGATAAAAAACCCCACTGTTGAAGGATCATTGGTCAGGCTGTGAATCTGAAGGAAGATGAAGACCAAAGAGCATTCTACAGAAGTTAGAGATAAAGTAATACAAATCCATAGATTAGGGAAAGGGTACAAAATAACATCCAAGTGTTTGGATATCCCAGTGAGCACAGTTGGATCAATAATCAGGAAGTGGAAGCTGCATCACACCACCCAGGCACTGCCAAGAAAAGGCCGTCCCTCAAAACTCAGCGCTCAAACAAGGAGACTTGTGAGAGAAGCCACAGAGAGGCCAACAATCACTTTGAAGGAGCTACAGAGTTCAGTGGCTGGGAGTGGAGTAATGGTGCACCAGTCAACCATATCAAGAGCTCTGCATAACACTGGCCTGTATGGGAGGGTGGCAAGAAAGAAGCCGTTACTCAAAAAGTACCACCTGAAAGCACGTCTGGAGTTTGCCAGAAAGCATGAGAGTGACTCAGCTGCGATGTGGGAAAAGGTTTTGTGGTCAGATGAGACCAAGATGGAGCTTTTTGGCCAAAACTCAAAGCGCTATGTGTGGCGCAAACCTAACACTGCCCATGCCTCAAGACACACCATCCCTACAGTGAAGTATGGTGGTGGCAGCATCATGCTGTGGGGATGCTTCTCATCAGCAGGGACTGGGCATCTTGTTAAAATTGAAGGAAGAATGGATGGAGCAAAATACAGGGAAATACTGCAAGAGAACCTGCTTCATTCCGCTAAAAAACTGAAGCTTGGGAGGAAATTCACATTTCAGCAGGACAATGATCCCAAGCACAAGGCCAAAGCAACATTGGAGTGGCTCAAGAACAAAAAGGTGAATGTCCTACAGTGGCCCAGTCAAAGTCCTGATCTCAATCCCATTGAGAATCTGTGGCACTATTTGAAAATTGCAGTCCACAAGCGTCGTCCAACCAACCTGAACAACCTGGAGCAAATCTGCCAAGAAGAATGGGCCAAAATCACTCTGACACTGTGTGCAAAGCTGGTACACACTTACCCCAAAAGACTTAAAGCTGTTATTGCAGCGAAAGGTAGCTCTAACAAATATTTATGTGTGGGGGTTGAATACTTATGCAAGCAAGATATTTCAGTTTTTTATTTTTCTTAAAAATATTTCCCAACATAAAACCAATATCACCTTACAATAATTGATTTTGAGTTTCAGTGTTTTAAAATAAAATATCAAACAGAACAAAATTTCAATGTACCATTTGTAATTCAGTAATATGAGAGAATTGGTCAGGGGTCTGAATACTTTTGCAAGGCACTGTATGTGTGTGTGTGTGTGTGTATATATATATATATATATATATATATATATATATATATATATATCTATATCTGGCTGTGTGGCATGGGGCATTGTCCTGCTGGAAAAACCAATCCTCAGAGTTGGGGAACATTGTCAGAGCAGAAGGAAGCAAGTTTTCTTCCAGGACAACCTTGTACTTGGCTTGATTCATGCCAAAGCTGCCCGATTCCAGCCTTGCTGAAGCACCCCCAGATCATCACCGATCCTCCACCACATTTCACAGTGGGTGCGAGACACTGTGGCTTGTAGGCCTCTCCAGGTCTCCGTCTAACCATTAGACGACCAGGTGTTGGGCAAAGCTGAAAATTGGACTCATCTGGGGGTGCTTCAGCAAGGCTGGAATCGGGCAGATTTGTCTTTGTGAAGGATGCATGAATCAAGCCAAGTACAAGGTTGTTCTGGAAGAAAACTCACTTCCTTCTGCTCTGACAATGTTCCCCAACTCTGAGGACTGGTTTTTCCAGCAGGACAATGCTCCATGCCACACAGCCAGGTCAATCAAGGTGTGGATGGAGGACCACCAGATCAAGACCCTGTCATGGCCAGCCCAATCTCCAAACCTGAACCCCATTGAAAACCTCTGGAATGTGATCAAGAGGAAGATGGATGGTCACAAGCCATCAAACAAAGCCGAGCTGCTTGAATTTTTGCGCCAGGAGCGGCATAAAGTCACCCAGCATCAATGTGAAAGACTGGTGGAGAGCATGCCAAGACGCATGAAAGCTGTGCTTGAAAATCAGGGTTATTCCACCAAATATTCATTTCTGAACTCTTCCTAAGTTAAAACATTAGTATTGTGTTGTTTAAAAATGAATATGAACTTATTTTCTTTGCATTATTCGAGGTCTGACAACACTGCATCTTTTTTGTTATTTTGACCAGTTGTCATTTTCTGCAAATAAATGCTCTAAATGACAATATTTTTATTTGGAATTTGGGAGAAATGTTGAGACTCATTAACCCTTTTAATTTTTACAAGTTTTTGGCAAAATTGTTGCAGTGATCGTGTTTAAACTGTGGGAGACCACTGAATTATTTTAGTTTTTTAGTGCATGGTGCTCCATGTTTTTTAAATGTGATCTGAATAGAATAATGTTGTGTTTTTCACCATAGCTGGGAAGTCCCTTCACGGTATGGAAAAGCAGTTAATCCTTGTGGCTAATGCACACATGCATTGGGATCCAGAATACCCTGATGTCAAGTTGGTTCAGACCATGATGTTCCTCTCTGAGGTCAAAAACATTATTGACAAGGCTTCTCGCAGTCTAAAATTGTCATCGGTTTCCGGGGAAGCAAACGCCATCCCGCTTGTACTTTGTGCTGATCTCAACTCCCTGCCGGACTCTGGTAAGACCTGGTGTTTATACAATCTTTAGTGGGTTGTTTCTCTAATCTTTATAATTTACTATTTCACTGGTGATGGAAATAATTAAGTGTAGGAGTTCTTTGTAAATCAAGATTGAGAACTCTTGGCATTTTGTATGTAAAATGACATTTATCATTGTTCGATGGATCCAGTAAAACTTTAATCCGAGATGCATTTTCATTAAAGTGCAAAAATGCAGCAGGAGAGGCAGGTCTGCACAACTCCAGCGTCTGATTTGCTGGTGATAATTGATTGGCCTGCAAGGAGCAGAAATCTTGACGGCTGCAGACGTTGTACTCTCCCTTGGATTGTTCATGTTTACTGCAAGATGGCAAATCCTTGAGACAAACGGCATTACTACTGAAAGCTGTTGAATTTATGGATATCCACAAGTTTGCATATGGTGCCCAAAAACACATTAAAAAGGAATGAGGGTCATTTCTATCATTTCTGTCTTGTTTTTTGTTTTAGGTGTTGTGGAATACCTCAGCACTGGAGGGGTTGACACAACTCACAAGGATTTTAAAGACAAGCGGTACAGCGACAGTCTGACCAACTTCAACTGCAATGGGAAGAATGGAACTTCAAATGGAAGGATAACTCATGGCTTTAAGCTGAAGAGTGCCTATGAGAATGGCCTTATGCCTTACACTAACTACACTTTCGACTTCAAGGTGAGTTGTGATGTGGCGCGTCGCCTAATATTGTACTAATTTTGTTTTAATTAAGAATGTGAAAATGTTAGTTGCTTGTCTTCATTTTGGGAGACTGGTATTCATCATCAAGAAGTGCAGGCAATTTTTTGTGCTTCCCAAAGGTGTCCAAAACTGGCTGTAAGAGCTTAGTTTGCACATACAGATTTAATTGATGTCTGTTTTAAGATGTAGTTATGCAATGTTTCCATCTATCACCTGGACTGATTTTGACAGTGATGCAAACAGTATGGCTTAATGAGCAGCAGAACAAAGTCAAACTGATTTCATAGGGCCCAGTTTGGACTGTGGGCTTCAGATAATGACAGTTAGGACAACAATATTTGCCCTTTTTTTATTTCAACTACTAGGTGAATTGCATCTGACTGCAGGTAGAAAAGCCTGTAGCTCACAAGTTTTATTGGTTTCATGGTGCAGATGGAAACCTAGCACTAATTTTATTTCAAGGATCAATATTCATTATCTTGGGATATTCTTCTTATTTATTTCTTAGCAGATGCCCTTATCCAGGGTGACTTACAATTGTTAAAAGATATCACATTATTTTTTTACATACAATTACATTATTTTTTTACACATTATTTTTTACATAAAATTACCCATTTATACATTTGGGTTTTTACTGGAGCACTCTAGGTAAAGTATCTTGCTCAAAGGTACAGCAGCAGTGTCCCCCACCTGGGATTGACCCATGACCCTCCGGTCAAGAGTCCAGAGCCCTAACCACTACTCCACACTGCTGCCCTGAGAGTGGATTGATTTTAAGTTATGCTTGAACAATTTAAGACCCGACCTAAGTTTTGATCAACAAGTTACAGAGCCGGACAGGCATTGATGGGCCGAAATGGTCCCCCCTCATTCATAAATGTTGCTAATGCAAAATAAGTGAAACTTCTTGGATAAAGCATTTATAAAATAATGGTCACGTTGGATGCAGTATTTAATGAAGAATTTCATTTTGTTTTGTTCCAGGGTGTTATCGACTATATCTTTTACTCCAAGCCTCTGCTTAATGTATTGGGCATCCTCGGGCCACTGGACCCTCACTGGCTTATTGAGAACAATATCAGTGGCTGTCCGCACCCGCACATCCCTTCTGACCACTTCTCTCTTTTTGCACAACTGGAGCTTATACTGCCCTATGTGCCTCCTGTCAATGGAATCCATCTTCCTGGCAGGAGGTAGTCGCTAACCTTTCAGAGGGCATGGAACGATCTTGTAAACTAACTTGTAAAATCAAAATATAGAGGAGTGAGGTATGGCCAACAGGGATGTTTTTTTTTTCTATTTATTTTTTTTTTCATCTGTTTTAAAAAGTTTAATAAGTCTGCTATTCAGCACAATGTAGTTATGAGCCCCTTAATACTTTGTATACTGTTATATGAGCTGAAAGGTTGGGGTGTTTTTTTAGCACCCACCTTTTGGTTTCTTGCTGTTTACCACCTTGTTTTCATACAGTAATATACAGTTTTAAGCCTCAGAGTATAGATTTGAAATATTAAATCTGTAGCACTACTATTTTGAAGCCAGTAGTAGCAATCTTTAAACAGTTCTTTCCATACTTCACTCCCAAGGTTTTTACAGAAAAGTGTTTGTATAAAATAGAATTTGGATTTAGCCTTTAATGATTGTATATGAACCACAAAAGACAATATTAATGTCATTTTTGTACTTTAAAAGAAATTTAAAATTTGGGAAAATGATTGTATTTGTAAACTAAGGCTACATTTTTATCTGTTTCATTTGTAATTAAAAGAAAATTACCAGCTTGTAAAGACGTTAACAAGTGTTCTCTGCTAATATTTGCACTGTTCTGGGTTAAATTGCCCATATGTACCACATTTTATTTTGAGAACATTGCTTATTTTAATTTCTAGAAAAGCTTTTTTCAAATCCGCTTTGTCTAGTCCTTAAAACCAGCTTTCTAGCCCCTTAATTATGCAGCTCCTGTTTTTTGTATATTCCCTCTCCCTATTTCAGTTCTATTGAACTTGCTTTTCTGCATTCTCTGCTTGGCCACATGGAGGAAAAAAATCATGACCTTTTATTCTGACATATCCTCTTAAGGACTGTTAATATTAAGTTTGATTTTTGACCTGTCTGCAAAACAAATTGAGGGAGGGAACAAATACAATTTGAGCTGCTGGGGAAAATCAATTTGATAGGACCACACTCTTTTAAAAAAAAAAAAAAAAAGTTAATAAATAAATGTAAAAAAAAAATGTGCCTCTCGTTTTCAAACAGCACTGCCTGTGCAAGCAGAGAATACCTGTACAACCTCTTTTCAGATTTTTTTTTTTTTAAATACTGTACGCATTTGTGAAGATTTTATGAACTTTTGTATAAGCTGTGGCATTTTTGTTCTCATGGATTCTTGAATACCATATTGATCAGGTAGAGAACGGCAAATTAAATTTTACACCTGCCAGTCCTTGGCATTGCTTTCATCTCTTTTGCACAGTGCTTTTGAATCTGTTTTTCATTAAGGAACATTAATCATGTGATACCTTTTTGTCATTCATTGTGTGCTCTGATCTTAACATTCTTTGGTTGGGCTTTTAAAATTTAGTTTTTCAGCAGCGTAAAACCCCCCATCCCACCCCCAACAGACTAATCGCCCATGCAACTATTAAAGATAATTCTATATTCATAGTGACCAAACCATGCTCTTCTGTTAAGCTAGGACATTGCTATATATTCTATTTGTGTATGGTGCCATCTGTAGTATATTCACATTAAGCCAAGTGTAAAGATCTTCTAGTTTAGCTGTTGCAGTGCTTTCTGTATAAGGTGTGTTTTTTTGTTGTTTTTTTTTTTTTTTTAAAGGGAAGGCTTTCTCAATGAGCTATAGCCTGGTCTAGCTTGTTTTGTTTCATCTGCAGGCAGGGAATCAAAAAAGAACAGGATATGGTGGTCAGTGTGATTTTAGGACAGTGGTTCCCAACCCTGGTCCTGGGGAGACCCCCTGTGTCTGCTAGTTTTCATTCCAACTGAGCTCTCAATTACTTAACTAGATCCTTAATTGGACTGATAATTTGCAGATTTCAAGTTAGCTATAACATTTTATAACTTAAACTCAGCAACCTGTTTTAAGAGCTGAAAACCAATTAAAAAGGTATAATTAAGCAAATTATCAGTTTAATTAAGAGTCTAGTTAAGTAATTGAGAGCTCAGTTGGAATGAAAGCCAGCAGACACAGAGTCCCTAGGACCAGGGTTGGGAACCACTGATCTAGGAAGTCATACATTTTGTATGAATTACAAATTGCAGCCATGAATTGCTGCACTGAATGAAGAACAATTGACAAGCACTTAATGTAGATCAATTGTGCAGCTATACCTGAAAATTAATCTTCCTATTTCTATTCAAGTTTTTAAGAAAATAAATTAAAAATGCTCAAACTTGCATTTAGATTTTAGCAAATTTTACAGAAACATTTTGATCTGAAGTCCTTGTCTGGGACCTGCAATTACACAGTATATATATATTTTTTTTGTGCAAACATGTCCAGTTTGTAATTAGTACTTTAAGACGCTGGTAGTATTGTAGTAGATTAAATACGTAGTTTCTTTTGTAAAGTGTGAATAAAAGGTGTTTACTCCTGTTTCCTTTCTTAAACATTGTGCTGTTAATGTGTCATGATATACAATAGTAATGTGTGTTTTTATATATATAAAATGTGTGTGTGAAACCAAATTCTGACTTCTTTAGAGATGTTAGCAGTCTGAATTATAGATTTTTAATGCTGCTAACACTGGGGTTACAATTTTATATTAGCAGGGCACAAATCAGGGTATGTCCCCCTTTTTTTGTTTGTTTTTTGTTTTTAAAAATAAGTGTTCATTTTTTTTACCAAATAATCTCAAGACTTGTAGCTTTAGTTTGTTTCGCATGTCTCTTTAGCCCCAGCTAGTGGTGTAAATTACTGGGTTTATTTTTTTCACTAAGACTCCTCCCTAGTTTTCTAAAGATCGTGGTATCCCTTAATAAATAATAGTAACCCTTTTATTTAATTTAAGCAATTATTTAAATATCAACTTTTTAAGCAAGACATCTCACAAAAGTAGTTTCACCCAAAATATGACCAGTTTTTACTGAGTGATATTTCTCATGTTGTTTTTTCCCCAATTGTAACGGGGAGTGATAACAAGGTATATATCCTTCCTTGTGAGAACACCAGGGGTATTTAGACACATTGCATTTTAGACCAATAAAATAGACCAGTCTTGGCAGTTAACACTGTAAAACTTGTATTTCTGGGGTAAAGTCAAGAATAAATATCTCGGCTGGTAAATGCATAATGTTTTATTGATTGATCTCTATTTGATGAGGGAACAATGATCTATTCAGAGTACCAAAATGTTAAGTAAAGAAGGGGTCTGAGTGGGGAAAGGGCACAACTTTTTCCTCCCACAGTCGATCAGTATTTCTAGAAAATGTGTAACATTTTGGGGTACCACTGCTCTTGTGTGACTGCTTGCTCTTTAAATTAATTTCCATATATGAAAGAGCAGACTAGTATCTAGTCAGGGATACCAAGATATTTACAAAGGAATGTCCCACCCCAAAGCACCACAAACCAGCAGGGGGTGGTACAACACTTTTTTCCAGGATGCTGTATATATTCCTGAAAGCGCAAAAGGTTATTTTAGTACCACACTTACACACACACACACACACATGAATCTGTTGCATCTTTGTGTACTTTTTTTTTTTTTGAGGAGTCATAGCTGTGGTCAGATTTAGAAGAAGTGATTTGCATTTCTAAAAGTCCTTGTTTTGCTTGCAAAATTAAAATCATCTTTCCATTTGTTTAGAGTAGAAAGAACTTGGCAATAACTGTTCATTTTGGATATTTTGTTGTTGACAGCCCTGATCCATTTTGCAGAAATGCACATCTGAACAGCAGTTTTTAATTTCCATTCCTAAGCTTTGTGTAAATCTATGATTGCCACCTCCTGTTTGCAAGTAGTGATAGTAGTGTAAATGATCAGGATTGCATATCTTTAGATGGCTGACGAATACATATGTTCCACTATGTAATGCACTGGACCAACTCTTGTTTACCATTTGTGAAAAACCAGCAAAAACACACAGTTTAAAAGAATGTTACATCAAAAAAGGCAGCTGTTTTTAAATAAATATTAGGAACTGTAGGGTCCTAATGGTAAACAAGGGATTTTCAATCTACTGTTATCCTTAACAGTTTTCCTGGTTATCTTTAAACTAGTTTTATGTTTATATAGGGTCAGCTTGTTTCTTTTACACCTATGTATTTTCCTACTTATGGTTGAACAATAAATGATATATCTGTTTCAACCTTTGTGTAGTGAATCTTTATTTTCCTCCTTCAAGGTGGCATGTGGAAATCTTCATAAATGTTCCTTCTAAATCACTATGTCTCACTGGAATTGGGTTTATCATAAGCTGTCTATTGGTAAATATTTAAAGATTTGTTTGAACGCGCTGCAGTTAATACAGGCAGCTAGTTTCTTTTTCAAGACCCATAAGAGGATCCATATCCTGGAACTGAAACACCTCGAAGATGTGATAAGCACATTCGTTGATGGTCTACCAGTGCAATGTTTACCTTAATTGTAGTTTGCTATCTGATTTAAGATAAGAACGTGTACAAATGAGAGGAGGCCATTCGGCCCATCTGAGCTCGTCCATTTCCTTGTAGCTGATTGATCTCACAATTTGGTCAAGTTGGGTCCTTAAAAGATCCCAGTGATTCTGCCTCAACATGACTAGGTAGCCCATTCCATGCCCTCAACACTCTGAAGTGTTTTCTTCCCTCTGTCCCAAGTCTATTCACTTAATTTCCAACTATGTCTTGGTTTGTGTACCGCGTTTAAAGTATTGGTTCAGGTTAGGTCAATGCCTTTTTAAGATTTTAAAGACTTCAATCATATCCCCTCTAATTCTTCTTTGTTCTAGGTTAACTTATAAGTAATCCCAAATCGTATGCACTCTTGCTGTTAGTAAAATACAGCCGCTCCTAATATCAGAGTGCAAACAGGCTCAATCCAAATCACATTTGTAGAGGTGGATGGTCATTTCCAAACTATAGTCAGACTGTAACCTTTGAGCTGCTAAACAAAAATGCAATATTTATGCACAGTGGTTTAGATATACTACTGTATAATACTGTTAAATCAATTCAAGATCATTATTTTCATTGACATTTTTTCCATTTCTGAGTTGTCCTGCGTACCCCCTGTGACCCTTAGAAGTACCGCTGGTGGAAAGCCTCTGTTCTGGGCTAAATAGATTGAGTTCCTTCAACCTATCTTCAAAGCCATTTCCTTTAAACTCTGGGATTAGTGTGGTTGCTCTTTGCTGGACTCTGTTCAGGGCCACAATGTCACTTCAGTACTATGCTGACCAGAATTTAGACACCGTATTCCACGTGTGTTCTCACCAGTGCATTATGCAACCTCCTTGGATTTGTACTCTACACCTTTGGTTATATACCCAAGTCTTTCTCTTGGTGTGTATATGTATATGTGTGTATATATATATAATTATACATACATACATACATACAGTAGCATATACTGTTTTAGTAATTTGATTGCTTCTCAGGTTAACTGTATAATTCAGGTTTTCCATAACAGGTTAGTCATGGAATTGTCTGACTCCCATTAGATCATACAAGTAGCCTTTGTCTTATTTTATAATTCCTGAGATATCGAATTTAACATCTCTACTGTAGGCTATTTCTTTTGTCAAATAAACTGTTTCATTTTATAATGATTTTCACTATTTAGCCAGTAGATGACAGTGTCTAAATTAAGAGAAATACACAATCTCTAACAGAATGTTCAGTTTTAAAACTTTATTTGAAGGCAGTAAGCAAGCTTTGCATACAAAATATAGGCCTATAGTGCACACAGAGAAAACAAAACAAAGGCAAACGTGTGTGTGTGTGTGTATATATATATATATATATATATATATATATATATATATATATATATATATATATATATAGATAGATAGATAGATAGATAGATAGATAGATAGATAGATAGATAGATAGATAGCTAGCTAGCTAGATAGATATTTAAAGATATATTACTCAATTATTTTAACTTCAATTAATTAAATGTATTAGAAATTTTTTTTTTTTTTTAAATGAAGGTAGCTATGGAATAATCAAGGTGCCTCTTCCATTGAATCTTCATTGGGATCTCAGTGAAGACTTTCAGATAGTTGGATTTGGTTTGGAGCTGTTCCTGTCAAACACAATTCAGGTAAAATAATCAGAAAATGGACAAACAATATATTCTGAAGATCTTCATTTACACATTTAAAGAACAGTTTGACTTTCTCCTTAGGTTAAAGGAACTGTGGTTAATTAGAAACCCCTTGTCATTTATTCTGTGTTCTACCATAAAACAACACTATCACTTAAAAGTGATACTGTGCTAACAACATTATTTGTTCATATCATTAAACAACTATAATTATTTTTAGTGTCAGTTTTGTAACAGTTATAATGCTTATAATAGTTACTTCTTAGATAACAAGCTATCAAACCCACTCGTTTCCTCCTCTGACATGACATTTATTTAGCAAGATGATATGAAAAGCACGTTCAAGGTTTGACTCGCACTGATGAAGTGCGTTCTGATTTTATGCATTAACTGTAGTCTTCTTTTATGTAAAAAGTATATTATTTTTTTCACATAAAATGTAATCCGTTACCTCATTGTTACTTTATTACAGTCACGATTTACATGTAATGCATTACTCCCCAGCACTGTGCATAACAAGAATGAGTCTTAAAAACCAACGACTGCAACGTACCTTTCCATCAGCCGGCTGAGGGCTTTTTGTACTCTTGGAGCCTCTGGATTCAAACACACCTGAATCCCATTTTTCAAGGTAGCACTGTACAGAGAGACCGTAAAAGATACATTTACCATACGCATGTATCAGTTTTCAAACAATCCACTGGATTACTATAGTTAATAAGGAACTTCCAAAATGCTAAATAAAGTGTTGGGTAGGATGCGTTTTAGACTGCATGGATTTGTCTTTTAGTGGAAAGAGTTTTATTGATAACATTGAGAGCCAGCTTTGGGGGAATAAATGATTCTGTTCTCAATACATATAACAAATGACACCTTAAAATGAGTGCCACCTGATGGAAGTTCATTAATTTCTGTACGTTGTCCGTTATATAAACACACTACAAGCCTCAGGTGCGTCTCTCTGATTTCATCACAAAGGAATCACAGACACAAGTTTGCCACTCTGTGATCCAAATCTGTAAACTGGTACTATTTCCACTAGTAGGAGTGTATTATCCTTTCAAAACTTGTTTTAGCACAGAAAGTGTTTGATCTCGGTTGTATGTTGTTATATAATAAATAAATATAGTATATTATAATAAATAATAAATATAGTTTTCAGAGATAACATGTACGATAAAGGGCTGTTGTACATCAATGTCCTGTATGTAACAAATTACAAATTCTAAATGAACAAATGAACTATTGCCATACTTACATGATCTCAATATTGTCACAGGAGCTGCTCCGAGGAATAATTTCAACTTTGGTTATGCGTCTGACAGGAAGACCTTCCTTTACGGTGCGGCACAAGCATCGAGAACCACTGTGCCCTGAAACTGTGAATTTCAAGATTTAAAAATGACGGGTCATTGGGAAGAACACTTAACATTACACCTGCACTGTAAGAGCACAGTGTAGCTTCAGTACAGCTGCATGTTTAATTACAATATCGAGTCTGACAGCGTGTATGGACAATGTACTGTAATTGTTAAGAGTGCAATAATGGTGTACATCATACATGCAATTAGAGACACTGCGCAAAGTGTTCTCGTGAAACACTTTGTTAAAATGGTAGTAAGCTGGTATACCAGTTCATTAACTAAAGTAAATCGCTGATTGAAGACCTGCCTTCAATAGAGCAGGTCTTTGGTCTTTGCTGATATTTCAGTTTCTCCTCAAACTGCATTGTTCCTACTACACAAAATACCCCCGCTGCAACACCTGAAGTACACATAAAGCACTGAGATCTGTAGATGTTGGGACGTTTGTCTTGCAAATGATTAGGTCTTTCTGACTTTCAGCCCGATTTTACAAAAACTGCATGTCTTATATTGCCTTAGTTGTTCAATATAGCAGATTGGTTCACTGACTTACCATTTGAAGGCATTAAACCAGCCTTGTGAAAATATAAATCACTCCAAAAGTATCTTCATCTAAAGAACTAAGTTAATATAAACTGAAGTCTTATGCATGTATGAAAACTCTCCGAGCAGTTTACAGTTAGAATCACAAACTGTCTGCCTGCATTCTTCTCTAATTAAAAAGGGTTACACTTCTCAAGTTGTTGCATTGAATGCATTTTCTATCAGAATAACCCGCCTGCTTGTAAATATGAAAGTAGAAGAGAGATCAGTGCTTACCATCTACAGCAGATGCTATGCATACTGTGAGCAGTGCAAGAAGAATCACTCTGCAGACCATTGCTCTTTGTTGTGTCACTTCCTTCTGTGTGAAAGCTGAGTTTGAGTTTGGTCTTGCAGTCTGCAGAGCAGGTTTAAATACAAGGTGCTGACCGCAGAGCTGCCGGTGGTATTGTATTGTGTTTCTGTCTGTAATGGAATAAAAGATCGGGTACAATGCAATCGTCCCCCAGTGGAAGTTTAACACCTAAGTGGGTAAAAGTCATTAATCGTGTAACTTGGCTTAGTGTGGTTAATGAAACCTATGATGTGTGAATCCTCCACTGGGGGAACTTTTATTTTCATCCCACTTAGCAAATGCAATTAAAACAATGTATTGGAACTTAAGCTAAAAGTTATGTCTTCATTTCTTTTAAATAAACAAATGGTGGGTGGGTGCCAGACCTTAAAATGACAGAAACAGTCCGCTAGATGATTATCGTACAATACCCATAGGTAGGTTAAAACATGAAGATTCAAATTTAGTAACATTTTCAAAGACAATTTAAATAGAAATGGCCGATGCCACGTCACAGGTGCATTAATTCAACATCACCAGCATCACCTCTAAAAGTAAAAAAAACTCTATCAACAGCTATGGAAGCAGTTTGCTTGTAATTTATTGAGATAATCAGCCTTTTATGAGTTATCATAAACCTCATCTCTCACACATCATCCGGTTTAAATGCATCAAAGCCACTGTCAAGCAAGAGACTCTTCACCATTTTCTTCAGAAGAAATCCAATTGTCATAAAACTGATTACCACAGATCTACCTACCGTTACACTGGGTAGTCCAGGATGGGTGCTAATCAAAAATCTGTGAAACCAGCCCAAAACTTTCTTTAGCAGAGTGGCAGACCAAATAAAGGCTCCTCGGATTGAATGAACCTTAACAAAGCTTTCCATGAATATTTGTTTCAAAATATTTTGATATCTTTTTTTATTTTTTTTATTTTGTTTTATTTAACACCCATTGGTTGGTTAAATTCATATAAATGTTGCTAATGCTACTGATATTGTAACAGTTATATTTAAATGGTTAATCAAGGGGTATTAGTTTTAATAATTAGAAAGTCTAAATAACATTTATTGTTAACTGAAAGTGAAACAGTACAGTGTTTAAAAGTAAATCAATAAGAGTTTGTGATATAGTGTTTCCTAGGGGGAATGTTTTGGGGGGAGCTCAGTTCCGCTAGGGGAAAAAAAAAAGAAAAAGCGGGCGTGTGTCTTGTGGTGGTGTGCTCACATTATGCAGCGAGAGAACGGTCCGTGAGTTTAATGTGGAATGCCTGTAATGTTGGACTGTGATTAGAAATCACCTTCTTGGAAACAATATCTGGAATGGTCTTGATTTACAAACCCACACAAAGTCTCAGCAGTCTTACAATATGAACAGAAAGCATCTGTGAAAGTTGTATGGTTTTAGATGTCATTTTGGTTGTACATATACCTGCTGTATGTAGATGCTGGTATGAAATTCCTATAGCAATTACAAGAAGCAGCAGAACAAGAGGCAGCTGAAACGAGAACATAAGAAAGTTTACCAGCAAGTTTGTAGTCATGTCTTTTATGTACACATACAATGTGCCTATTCAGCCAGTAGGGGTCATTCATTATTATTATTATTATTATTTATTTCTTAGCAGACACCCTTATCCAGGGCGACTTACAATTGTTACAAGATATCACATTATTTTTTTACGTACAATTACCCATTTATACAGTTGGGTTTTTACTGGAGCAATCTAGGTAAAGTACCTTGCCCAAGGGTACAACAGCAGGGTCCCCTACCTGGGATTGAACCCACGACCCCCTGGTCAAGAGTCCAGAGCCCTAACCACTACTCTACACTGCTGCCCTCATTACAATTTGACTGCAAAGATGACCTCACTATATTTTATTGTCATGTTCAATACATGTAGCATATTGGTTTTATCAAACCCTGTAAATATGAAAACACCATCTCAATTGTTTTTGCCATATGAATCTTTTGCCGTGGCAGTGTTGTAAAATGACTACCACTAAAGGGTACATTTTCTTGTAAAATACCAATGATCAAACTTGACTACATCACCCAACCACAAGTCCATGACTACAATAGTTCGGATGTTTTAGGTCACAAATGGAAGTGAACAGTACCTTTAGATTGTGATGGTAACATTGAAACTATTAAGATGGCCTCTCGTGTGGTTTATGAGATATTAACATGTGAAGTAGCAGAGACAATCAGGGTGTGCAATGACATAGGCTTAGAAATATTTTAGAGAACTAAAAGCCGTATTGTCTGATTAACATTTTTCAAATGATCTAAACATATTGTTTTGTTTTAACAACATTGCTGGCATACAAATGTTACAACTGCTGATGACCAGCGTGATTATTCTTGATTGCTATTCAAATTAAAAATAGGATTTCTTTTTAAAGACATTTGATTGAAAGAATAATAGATAACAGCTGTGCACCACTACTATAATCTGGTCTATATCATTGATATGGTCAGAGGTTCAAACTATGAAAGCATTTACTCTAGTCCATTATTATTATTATTATTATTATTATTATTATTATTATTATTATTAACAATATACAATTACTCCCATGACTGTAATGTTTAAAAAATAAAAGAAATAATTAAATGTATCGTTTTTTCTTTTTTTTTAGCATCACATGTCTAATTATTATGTTTGCTGTTTATTCAAATATATTCTATGACAAATATTGTTGGAGTTCACTTTGTACATTTCTGCTTCAGTCAGCACCTTTTTAAAACTAATTTTAAAGCAACTCTGTGGCTTTAACAGACCTCTCAGAAATGTCTATCTGGTACACCACAGTGTAATACAGTACTGTAAATACAAACCAGCCCTTATTAATGCTGTTGAAATAAACATCTTCCTATCTCAGGACTGTAATCCAGTGTCCTTGCTTTGAGTTTCGAATGTGTTTAGTCTACCGCTAAACTGAATCAGCTGGTCTCAAATATCTATGCATATCACAGAAAACCACCAGCACTGGAACATTATAATACACAAAACGTTTCCAAAATATTATAGAAAGAAAAGATAAAGAAACATGTTAACATTGAAAGACACTGAAAAAGATTTCCAGTTGAAAGTTTGTCATTGAATTTTAGTTTCTTGTAGTATTTCTTAATTCAGAACTATTGAGTGTTTATTAATTATGGACAAAAAATGATATTATAAACAATATATAACACAGCACCTCTACATTCACAAAGCACATTCACCCTTTGATCAGCATTGGAGCCCTGTATGAAATACACATTCTGTGTGTTTATCTGTGATGTAACCCAACCAGGTTAGGTAGGTTTATAAGGTGAGCTGCTGGTGTTTAAATAATTAAAACAGAATCCCTTGACTTTGCTGCCCAAGAACATGGGAATAAGTATGTCCTTATAGAGAAACAAAAGTCTTTGTTTTAGGTAGAAACACAATGGGCACATTCTTATAGGTTCTGGATAACAAAAAAGGATGATTTAACAATAATTATGAAATCTAAAAGCTAAGTATAAATAAATACATTGTTTTAGCTTAAAAGCAGAGGATATATAATCAAATACCTTGAGTTAATTGAAACAAAGATGTTCTAATTTATACAACATTTTACTATCATTATCACTATAAATGTATCATACACAAATTAAAAGTGCAAGCTTAATCGTTATTATTGCCACATATTAACATGTCAATCCTATCCACTGCAGTGAAAGACTGCATGTTCAGTATTAACATGTCAATCCTATCCACTGCAGTGAAAGACTGCATGTTCAGTATTAACATGTCAATCCTATCCACTGCAGTGAAAGACTGCATGTTCAGTATTAACATGTCAATCCTATCCACTGCAGTAAAAGACTGCATGTTCAGTATTAACATGTCAATCCTATCCACTGCAGTGAAAGACTGCATGTTCAGTATTAACATGTCAATCCTATCCACTGCAGTGAAAGACTGCATGTTCAGTATTAACATGTCAATCCTATCCACTGCAGTAAAAGACTGCATGTTCAGTATTAACATGTCAATCCTATCCACTGCAGTGAAAGACTGCATGTTCAGTATTAACATGTCAATCCTATCCACTGCAGTGAAAGACTGCATGTTCAGTATTAACATGTCAATCCTATCCACTGCAGTGAAAGACTGCATGTTCAGTATTAACATGTCAATCCTATCCACTGCAGTAAAAGACTGCATGTTCAGTATTAACATGTCAATCCTATCCACTGCAGTGAAAGACTGCATGTTCAGTATTAACATGTCAATCCTATCCACTGCAGTGAAAGACTGCATGTTCAGTATTAACATGTCAATCCTATCCACTGCAGTGAAAGACTGCATGTTCAGTATTAACATGTCAATCCTATCCACTGCAGTGAAAGACTGCATGTTCAGTATTAACATGTCAATCCTATCCACTGCAGTAAAAGACTGCATGTTCAGTATTAACATGTCAATCCTATCCACTGCAGTAAAAGACTGCATGTTCAGTATTAACATGTCAATCCTATCCACTGCAGTGAAAGACTGCATGTTCAGTATTAACATGTCAATCCTATCCACTGCAGTGAAAGACTGCATGTTCAGTATTAACATGTCAATCCTATCCACTGCAGTAAAAGACTGCATGTTCAGTATTAACATGTCAATCCTATCCACTGCAGTGAAAGACTGCATGTTCAGTATTAACATGTCAATCCTATCCACTGCAGTGAAAGACTGCATGTTCAGTATTAACATGTCAATCCTATCCACTGCAGTGAAAGACTGCATGTTCAGTATTAACATGTCAATCCTATCCACTGCAGTAAAAGACTGCATGTTCAGTATTAACATGTCAATCCTATCCACTGCAGTGAAAGACTGCATGTTCAGTATTAACATGTCAATCCTATCCACTGCAGTGAAAGACTGCATGTTCAGTATTAACATGTCAATCCTATCCACTGCAGTGAAAGACTGCATGTTCAGTATTAACATGTCAATCCTATCCACTGCAGTGAAAGACTGCATGTTCAGTATTAACATGTCAATCTTATCCACTGCAGTGAAAGACTGCATGTTCAGTATTAACATGTCAATCCTATCCACTGCAGTAAAAGACTGCATGTTCAGTATTAACATGTCAATCCTATCCACTGCAGTGAAAGACTGCATGTTCAGTATTAACATGTCAATCCTATCCACTGCAGTGAAAGACTGCATGTTCAGTATTAACATGTCAATCCTATCCACTGCAGTAAAAGACTGCATGTTCAGTATTAACCTGTCAATCCTATCCACTGTAGTGAAAGACTGCATGTTCAGCTGTGGCCAAAAGTTTTGCATCACCTAGAATTTTAGGACTGAGACATGAAAAAAAGAAATTATATGGAAAACTACATTGCGTTATGTAATTAAAAAAAAAAAAAAAAACATGGAATGATCCACAGTGCAAAGAGAGCTGTTCAACACACTTCAGTGACGGGGTGTGCAGGAAATTAACCTTCAGGGGCTTCCTTTAGTTGCACATGCACCTGACAACTTCCTGTAAAGGAAAATAATTACGAGACACCAGTGACTAGCGTGTTTCTTAAGAAACATACAAACATAAAAACATATTTTATGAACGAGATAATCTAGATCTTTTATTTAACATTATGTAATCAAAAAAAAAATGTTGATCTCTTTTTTAATTGCTGTTTTTAATTGAATGGTTTGTTCATTTTTTGTGTGTGTGACACGTTTTGGGATCTCTATACCAATGTATTTTATTGTGATTTTCTTTGTTTTGTCTTATACAGTTCTTTTTTGTATGAAAAGTGCTTTATAAATAAAATTTGATTTGATGATGTAAAATCAAATTTAATGTCAATAAATTAAAAATGTTATATGCAGATCACAAAATGAGTTCAACACTAAACCTGCACTACATATAGGACATTGTGGCCTTGGAGAGAGTCCAGCAATGAGCAACAAGACGAATCCCAGGGTTTAGAGGACTGAGTTCTGAACAGGGATCCTAGGAATACGTTTGCTGCGGAATAACGTGGAAAAACACGGATTTTCTATGCTATCGGATAATTTTTAGTTTTACACTTGAGGCGGGGCAAAAACATGCAGGGCTTTTTTTTGTTTGATAACCAAATCAATACACTTATCATATATAATCATCAACACAGGCAATTCTGCTTTAAATTTAGTAAACATACTTGGTCAATAAAACTGCTTCTGGTGTACAGAGGTCAAGGTTGAACGAGGTGCACTGTCAATGTCACATTCGTGTTGAAACGCAGCTGCAGTTTACTTCAGTATCCAGTGCGTTGTTACTACTGAACAAGCTGTACAAAGATGCTGAAAATGACCCTTAAAGATCGAGTTAATGAGTTTCGCAATAGCCATCCTGGTGACAAAGACTAACGCGAGATAAACTAATATAAATACTATTTTTTTGGTTTTTATTATTACTACACAGGCGTATTTGTAATATTTAAAGTAAAATGTTACGTTTGTTTATATTATTGATTGAAGGCGCTCTGACGAGCTTGTAACTTCCTTCGAATTTGAAAGTGTACCAATAAGTACCTCCTGTGTTAACTGTTATTCAATAGTACTTTGTGTATCTTATAATGTAACGGGGGGACTCAATTTTAGCCTTTTATTTTTGTTTTATTTTTTATCAGAGAATTTCTTTGTTTTTATTGCGGAAAACTTGGCTACCTGGTTATCCCTAGTTAGGTTGAGGGAAATTAATTTAACCTAGAAAAAATAATGTTGAAAGGATATGAGAAAGTTAACCCAAGTCAATAATTTAAACTCATAAACGGTGTTCAGATGACATAGCTGGAAATTAAATGGAGGCAGACTTAGGACAGAGGGTAGTGAGAGTATGGTGTGGGTCATCAAGCCATATTATTGATGCTGAATCACTGGGATCCTTTAAAACCTGATATGACAAAGTTCTGGAATCAATAATCTCCTAGGAGCCAGATGAGCACTGATGAGCTGAATAACAACCTCTCATTTCAGTTAAATAGTATTCATTAAATAGGATATATGTGTATATTTTGTGGTATAGGCCTATTTATTTACATTATGAACTTTAGATATAAATGGTAGAGAACATCTTTGAAATGCTGAATGCAACTTCTGTCTTGCAAAGATATGTGGTAGGCACACATACATTTCAATACCTGATTGTCAGTTCCGGTGAAAAACCACCTGCATCAAACACCCACATCAAAAACATATTACACCACCCTCTTCCAATGTAAAGGTTTGTGTTCTTAAAATACATACCAGTGTGTGAAAATAATGGTAGGAGGAGTAATATCAACATGGGACCACCATACATTGGATTTCCCCAGAGATGTGTAATCAAAAATAAGTAAGTCATGTAATACATGTCATACACAATGTTTACACACTTTTCTGGACTGATGTATGCATCCATAAGTTCAAACACTTAAATATGTAATAGGTACCTTTAGCTTTAAAATATGTCTTCTGTTTTTCCATCATAGATGCTTACTTATTCCTTGTTATCATCACTTAAATACAAATACAGTTGACGAGGGTCCACAGTACAGGAGGGTGTCACAAAGACGGCCGGAGTGGGTGGCGTCAGACCAGAAACAGGAACACAAACGACAGAGAGATGTGGAGTTTGGTGGAGCTGAGCGAATGCTTTCGCTCAGCATTTAATGAATAAACAGACAGAAAATAAACGGTTGTAACAAAACACAGGACACGGCACTATACGCCAAAGTAAAAAGACAAACAAAACGCACTAAACACAAACGGTGCACGGAGACAAACAAACACGGTGAGTACACACACTTATCTTTACTTCTAATGATTTTAACTCTCCTCTCTCTCTCTCACCCGTTCTCCTCTTCCGAACACCTAACCCCGAGTGACAGAAACGTGCATCTATATATACTGTTGTGCTGGGATTCAATTACTAATTAATTACTCACTTGAATCCCAGCACGTGAATTAATTCTGTGCAACCCCGTGCTTGCATATTATATTTTAAATGCACGTGCGTGATGTGCAATCCCGTGCCTAAATACAAATATACAATTTAAACACACGTGAAACACAGACCTGCTTATATCCCGTGTACCAATCTATACACCAACATTAACATACGCACGCATATATACAACACAGAACACACAAATGCACACAGGGGCGGGGCACTTTGCCACATATACCCCCCCTTGTGCGCAGCACACATGGCCTCAACGGCCACCTCCCCCCTTAAAAACCCAGCAGTCCAGGACAAAGTCTCGGGCTGGGAAGGGAGGCTTCAGTGGGCCCATGGCTGGAAATGCTGTCAGCTCCCCTGCCGGTAGTGGCACGGCTGACAGCATGCTGGTCCCGTCCTGCAGCGAAAAAGCTGCGGGGGCAGGTGGTCCCCCGACCTCCCCCTTCTTCGTAGCCGGCAGCTCCCTCCTGTGGGGCTCCGGCCACAAGAACTCCTGCAGTGAAACTGCTGCTGGGGAAAGTGGTCTCCAGACCTCGTCCCCCTTCTTTGTGGCCGGCAGCTCCCCTTTCTTGGGCTCTGGCCACCGTACTCCCTGCGGAGGTACGGGCAGCAGAGGCAGCTCCTGCTCCTCTGCTCCGGGCGGTGGCGGAGGCAGAGGCAGCTCCTGCTCCTCTGCTCCTGGAGGTGGTGGAGGCAGAGGCAGCTCCTGCTCCTCTGCTCCTGGAGGTGGTGGAGGCAGAGGCAGCTCCTGCTCCTCTGCTCCTGGAGGTGGTGGAGGCAGAGGCAGCTCCTGCTCCTCTGCTCCTGGAAGTGGTGGAGGCAGAGGCAGCTCCTGCTCCTCTGCTCCTGGTGGTGGTGGAGGCAGAGGCAGCTCCTCCTCCTCTGCTCCTAGTGGAGGAAGCGGTGGAGGTGGCGGAGGCAGAGGCAGCTCCTCTGCTCCTGGCGGCGCTGGCTCCCTCCGCTGTGGCGGCTGGGCTGGTGCGCGCCGTGCTGCCTTCAGCAGCATGAATAGAGGCTGCTGGGGGACACCAGCCTCCTGCCCCTCTCCCCCCCAAAAATTTCCAGGGGGTTGGGCCTGTAACTCCTCCCCTTCCGGCTCTTGGGGCTGAACCAGCAGGCATTTTCCCTCTGCTGGTGGCTTGGGTCCCAGAGCTGTGGAAGCCCCGACTTGCCTCCCTTTGGGCTGTGGACGCACTGACTCCTCCCTTTTGGGCTGTGGACGCACCGACTCCTCCCTTTCGGGCTGTGGACGCACCGACTCCTCCCTTTTGGGCTGTGGACGCACCGACTCCCCCCTCTTGGGCTGTGGACGTTCGGGCTCCCCCCACTCAGGCGTAGGACGTTCGGGCTCCTCCCACTCAGGCGTAGGACGTTCGGGCTCCTCCCACTCAGGCGTAGGATGTTCGGGCTCCTCCCACTCAGGCGTAGGATGTTCGGGCTCCTCCCACTCAGGCGTAGGACGTTCAGGCTCCTTCCGCTTGGGCACTGGCGAGCTGGCATAGGGGCATCCTGACCAGTCATGTCCCCCTTCCTCACATCGCCCGCACCAGCTCGGTGGCACCTCGGAGCAGTCCCTCCAGCGGTGATCCACCTCTCCGCACCAGGTGCACCAGGGGAACAGGTTCTCTGGCTCCTCTGGCCGCTGTTGCAGTTCTGGTTGGGGCGGTGGGAGCAGCAGTCTACCCCCCCCCGCTGGTCGTGGAGACTGAGGCGACCCCTGCTCCTCCCTCTCCTGATGGACAGGGCAGTGGGCCACGAAGTGCTCACCTCTGCAGATGGGGCATCGTTGGGGTAGCTGTCCGAGGGGGTACCAGGGGCAGTTGGTGCTGGAATGCCCAGGCTCAGCACAGCAGTAACACCCGGGCTGCTGTTCCTCCGGCTGGTGTTGTGGTTGCTGTTGCTGCTGCAGCGTTCCTTTCCCCCTTCTCTTCTTACTCCTCCTCCCCACCTTCCTCTCCTGGGCCGGTTCCTCCTCCTCCTCACCTTGGAAGGGGCAGATCGCCACCGTGTGTCCATAGACTCCACAGGCCATGCACCAGCCTTGGTCCTCGAGGCCCCCGAGGAGGTCCTCCAGGTCCCGGCAGCCGTCTCTCCAGCCTTCCATTTTCACTTTTTTTTTTTTTTTTTTTTTTTTTTTTTTTAAACCAGTCCTGTGGGTTTTTTTTTTTTAAACACAAAACCCCCTCTCCTGGTCTGACGCTTGGAGGCGCTGTTATCCCACGATGACACCACGTGTCACAAAGACGGCCGGAGTGGGTGGCGTCAGACCAGAAACAGGAACACAAACGACAGAGAGATGTGGAGTTTGGTGGAGCTGAGCGAATGCTTTCGCTCAGCATTTAATGAATAAACAGACAGAAAATAAACGGTTGTAACAAAACACAGGACACGGCACTATACGCCAAAGTAAAAAGACAAACAAAACGCACTAAACACAAACGGTGCACGGAGACAAACAAACACGGTGAGTACACACACTTATCTTTACTTCTAATGATTTTAACTCTCCTCTCTCTCTCACCCGTTCTCCTCTTCCGAACACCTAACCCCCGAGTGACAGAAACGTGCATCTATATATACTGTTGTGCTGGGATTCAATTACTAATTAATTACTCACTTGAATCCCAGCACGTGAATTAATTCTGTGCAACCCCGTGCTCGCATATTATATTTTAAATGCACGTGCGTGATGTGCAATCCCGTGCCTAAATACAAATATACAATTTAAACACACGTGAAACACAGACCTGCTTATATCCCGTGTACCAATCTATACACCAACATTAACATACGCACGCATATATACAACACAGAACACACAAATGCACACAGGGGCGGGGCACTTTGCCACAGAGGGTAATTGTGAAATTAATGAGACCCGTTGCTGTTTGGATCATTAAAATAGACCTCCTGATTCATGACATCTTCAGGAATATTATAATAAACTAAATTTAGGTTTACAAATGCTTCATCAGGCTGTTATCTCCAATACTCTACAGGGCTGATGTAAGGATAGGCGTAGTGCAAACAATTGTGGCTGCAAAATCCAAATTGCCTAGCGACCAGGCAATTATTTTGCACTGCAAATAATTAAGAGCAATGCAAATTACTCAACACGCACAAATAATGAGCTGCAATCATGATAATGAGGGTTGCAATGAGTGCTGCCTGTGCATCAGGGTATTTAGCGGCCGCATTTACAGCCCAGAGGTGAGGTGAGTTATGAGTACAGAGAGCAGCAGGCGCTGTATGAGATTTGTGAAGCACAAAAATCAAACCAAACTAAAAAATATGTCAGAAGAAGGGCAGTAATGTCCTCTTGGCGCACGGAAAAGAAAAGAAACTTTTTCTGAGGAGGAGAGGCCTTACAGCTGAGGTCACTCCAAATAAAGTCAATGCTGTGAGAACAGTCAACCAGGTGATTATAAAATTCAGCTTTTAGGTCTAGGATGACCTGCGAAGGGGATAATGCCTTCCCACTACATCCTCCAGCATCCCAAATAAAGTGACCCTGGGTTTGAATATGCAGGGTCTTCTCCGCCTTGCCCTTCTCCTCCAAATGCTTTCCTACCTGTCCTCAACAAGAGCCAAGCATGGCCACATCAGGAAGTGTACCACAGCAGCCATCCTGAGGCCAATGACAGGTCTCTGAAGGTGTGAGGTTTTATACAGCTCTTAATTACTCGCTTCTACAATGGTTTGTACTTTGTAAGAGGCTGCAATATGGGTGTTTTGCAGCTTCAAGTCACTTTGCACGTATCCTTACATCAGCCCCCACGTGTTTTATCTTCATTCTTTTGGGGGGGAAGAGGGGGTGCAAGATTATTAACGACTCCTATAGACAATTGTTTTAGAAATGTGTGCACATTCTGATTGATATGTATACTGTAGGTTTGATTTCTACAAAAATGAATGCACATTTGAAATGCCTTTGTGTGTTGTTTTTAAAGGCAAAATGTTGACATTTCTGGATTAGGAAAACACATTATCAATGTGTCTTGAATCTATACAGAGATGCATTTATTAATACCGGTACTTATTTTGTTTTTAATAAGCAGGCGTTTACTGTGGAATACCATGGTGGTAAAAATAACCTTCAGTTCTTGTTCTGTTAGATCTGACAGCCTCTGATTCAGGATCACCTTCAGTTCTTGTTCTGTTAGATCTGACAGCCTCTGATTCAGGATCACCTTCAGTTCTTGTTCTGTTAGATCTGACAGCCTCTGATTCAGGATCACCTTCAGTTCTTGTTCTATTAGATCTGACAGCCTCTGATTCAGGATCACCTTCAGTTCTTGTTCTGTTAGATCTGACCGTCTCTGATTCAGGATCACCTTCAGTTCTTGTTCTGTTAGATCTGACAGCCTCTGACTCAGGATCACCTTCAGTTCTTGTTCTGCTTTTGATACTGCGGATCATTCTGTTCTCCTTCGTGATTTAGAGCTGGTTTTAAGATCCTAATCTTAATCTATAGAGTATTAGATGGTCTTGCTCCATTATGTTTCATGGAATTGTTATCGCCATACATCCCTGGCCATACACTATGCTCACAAGATGCCTGTGTGTTGCAACTTCCAATGTTTAAAATGCGCATCAAGGGAAAAGGTCATTTTCTTACCTCGCTCCAAGATTTTGGCATTCCCTACCACCTTTAGTCAGTCAAGCAGTCTGTGCCTTTTTTTAAAAAGCATTTCTTTGTACAGTACATTGCCTTAAGGCTGAGAATTGGTTTTAAATAACTGGCTAACAATTAAAATATGTCTTATTCATTTTAAACTATTAGTTTGTATTCATATTTTTTCTGCTAAAAAGTCTTTAGTGCTTTGGGAGGACCTGGTTTTGAATGGCACCACATCAGTGCAATGTTGTTGTTGTTGTTGATATTGTGTATTATATAAAAGAATACAGAATCACCTATCAAACATAAGAAATACAAAAAGTAAATGAACCAATAGTTCAGCAAAATGAACATTACAAGAATGGCCTACAATTTGTAGTTTTAGAAGAAATAAAATTAAATCATGTACAATACAGAAGAATAAAGGAGAATAAATAGATTTTTTTAACAGGGGATCAAGGATGTGAAAATCATACTTCACAAAAAAAAAGAAGTTTCCCTCCAGCGCATCCCGTGTATGAGTATGGCAGTGGAAACCCCTGTCCTCCTGAGTGTTCCGTAAGTTCACTTCATCTTCATCAGTACTACAGTACATCAGTAGTTTGCTCTTGTATAAAGAGCTGCAGAACATGCTTCATGTGCTGCGTTCTGCTGATATTGTCTTGACACTGTCAGCCAGTGTGGTTAGCACCTCTTAGGTAAGTTTCCTCTAGCACACTTCATGGGTTTTCCAGGTAATGAGTGAGCATATTAAAAGGTACATAAGGACCTTTTTTATTTTATTGTGTTACATGTTCCCACGTATTGCTACAACTGTTAGGTGTATGTATTGTTTTAAATTTATTTATTTTTTTACATTTTGACCACTTTTTTAAACTTTTAAATTGCATTCCCTGCCTCAAGAAGGCTTCACATGTACCTGCATGGACCTCTCAGAACTACATTTCCCATCATCCTCCTGCTCACATATGTAACTGAGATGGATTTACCAGTGAGCATGGTGAGTATATAGTTCAATGATTACGTATTTAATAAGGGGGGTTCTCCTTTTAGAAATACAACTATGTTTCCAATTCCCAGCATAAACAGCCTGATCCCCTTGAAGTTACTACACAACTATAGACCACGCCATATCATTGATCAAAATAGTAGGTCAGGTTGTTTGGATAGCAAAAGCAGACATCACCAGCGCTTTCAAAATCATGCCAATCCACCTGGCTTAATGGCATCTCTTCAACAGCGAGATACATTTTATTTCTCAGTCCACCTGACTTTGCAGAGGCAGTCCTAAGATTTTCAACACCATGTCAGAAGCTTTTTGCTAAATAATGACCACATTCCTTTCGTTCTTTATCTTCCCAATGAAAAGTGGAAGCTCCTAGGCATCCCATCAAGGTATCCAAGCTCACATCATCAAGCTACTTGGCCGTTGGTCATCTGAAGCCCACCACCTCTATATCCGAATGACATTAACAATCAAAAAATGCTTTTTCACTTCATTACATCTAAATCAGCACATGTGGCATTGGGGTCCCGCTTGGTTATCTTTTGGGGGGGGGGGTCTATTACTTCATTCAGCTGGCCACGCAGGTTTGGCCAAATGACTCATCTATATCACGCTCCGTAATCATCAATGCAGATATCACTATTCTCAAATTAGTGTGGGTTTTGTCCTAAATTACTTTAATTCAGAATATAGCTCATGATTGTCAGGACTGCCCAGTCCCTGACCACATTCCGGCGCCTCCTTAAGACTCACCTCTTCAAACAGCACCTGTAGAACTCCTCTGTTTGTATCCTGGGACACTATCACCCTTCATTTAAATGTGCTTTATTTTGCTCTTATCTGCCCCCTATTTTACTTCATTTAATCCTGTACTTCAGAATACTGTAATCTGCCAAGTGTTTAACCTGTAGTATTTTGTATTTAATCATATCCTGATGTAACTATCACTATTATCTGCTGTATTATTGAATTGTGGTTTGTCACACTTGAACAAAAGTTATTGTATTTCTTGCTCTTATTGTATTACTTGTATTGTAACACTTGAAATGTATTTGCTTACGATTGTAAGTCGCCCTGGATAAGAGCGTCTGCTAAGAAATAAATAATAATAATAATAATAATGATTGTAGATGCAAATGAGGGAAATATATTGGAAACCTTTATGCTCAATTTGACTAAACATTGCAGACATGTGTTACAATAAGCAACTGAATATACTAGTCATGCAGATTATATCACAGCAAAAAAGTTCCATATCTTGTTTTGTTCATATTTGCTCTGTTTCTATAGTTTATAGTTTTCATTTCAGGGAAAACAGTAAATCCAATTGCACTCTGTGTGTAAAATCTCTTGTTCAGTAAACCTCTTGGTAAGCTTGAGTTTTAATCTAGGATGGCTGAGCTCATCTGAGTTTGTTGGTATAGTATCAGCTCAAGGTTTTGATCTCCATCACAACACAGCAACACAACTGAGCAAATATGCAGTCATTTCCTCCCTCACCTTTCATCTGCATTCATTACTAATACCAACATCAATAGAAATGCTTACTGTTGCTGCACTGCAATTAGAAAGGACCGCAGCACAGACTTACACAAGCACTTTTATTTTAAAACTACAAAGATAAAATGGACCCCACATAGAAGTACCAGAGAGGTAATGATCTATTACTCCAGTATCTTTTCAGTAACAGAAGTACCAAATATTTATCATTAAAAAACACACACAATGTGCTCTATTCACAAAGCTTTCACTTATGAGTGACTAAGAATGTTTTTTCAAATGGTTTTGTTTTTATAAACGTTTAATATGAACTAAACTGTTCTTTACCGTTGTTAATGAAACCAAAATTAAACTTGACTTTATTAATAAACACAGCCTTTGAAAAAACATTCTTTAAATAATGTTCTGTATATTTCTATTAATGTGTTTACTGACATAGTAATTTTAATCCAGCTGTCGCTTTTTGGTTAAGCCATGGCTGGATTAAAAAGATAAAGACAAGTACTTACATGATTTCCACATTGTGACATTTAGGATTTCTATCAGCACCAGCTAATGGAAGAAATATCTGAAACAAAAAACAGTATTTTACTCAAAACTACAGTGTAATCTTTCTTTTCTCATTTAAGCGGGGTATTTTAAGTTTTCTGGTGACATAAAAATTCATCATTCAGTGAATATCTCATCAACCATTTACTGTAATCTAGCAACTTTGTATTTTGAGAGTATAGACCTGTGACCTAAGATGGCTGCCATAATGTGTGACTTTTAGCTTTCCAGATGATAAAGACCCAATGCTTTGAGATATTGGCTTCATGCTTGGTACACAGCTGTGATTCTCTCTGATCGTATCATAGAAAAAGTAACCATGACATTTTTAAAGCTGCCACTGCTTCATATCTCAAAAAAACATTACAAGTATCATTAAATCATATTTGCTGCTCTAAAAGATGAACAAAATGAAATTGTTAATTTCACGTAAAATGATATCCCTGGAGTTTGAGATTGTGTGACTGTTGAGTCGTTTGGGGAAGTTACCATCCTTCCACGACTTTAAACACACAGTATCTGAATAAAAAGCAAAGAAACATCTTAATAAATTGAAGACTACATCAGCCGAAATGCTTACTTGACTATATAGTCAAGTACTGACACACTATTTTAACCACCTCTACTGGACCAGAGAACACAGTTGGAAATGAAGTGAAGATTGACGTAGGACAGAGGGTAGGAGGCACTGGGTTACCTAGCCATTAATGCTTAATCACTGAGATCCTTTAAGACCCGATTTGAGAAGGCTTTGAGATGAATCAGCTACTAGGAACCATACGAGCATAAAAGTGATTAGGTTCATGTTTTGATTGGGGATTATATTTAAAAAATGAAACCTTTTCAATTACATATATAGCATTGCATGCCTACAAGTGAAGAAATCCCAGTGGAAAAAAAAGCAGTCAGTCGGCAAGGTTGCAGATGCTGCAGTGCAAAGCACTATCATCACGAGAGCCACAGCTCTGAAGATCATCTTCATGCCTCAACACCACCCACTTCCTTTTGAGAGTCATCTACTGGGGCAAATGGCAGGCGTGTCAGTCGACTGGTTGCACAGTATTTATAGATGTGGCTGAAGTGCTGTGTATACAGGCAAGGGGGAAATTTCAGAACATAAAATGATGCATAGCAACAGAATTTTACAAGGCCCATGGCGGCTAATAGGTTATACAGTTCTTTTTTGAACTGCATAGTCTCTTAAACCTTAACGTTTATCGCATGAATATAATAACAATGTCCGACGCAGTTCTATATTTGTATATAAACCAATGCCATATGATTGCATAAAGAAAGAACTCACCCTTATTAAAGTCCCTTCTGCAGTAGGGTTTATTATTGAATTATACAATCCCAGTCGGCCATTAATAATGTAACATTGTGACCTTTCCTGCTTCTCGACTACAGCATGGGAACCTGGTATAGATCCCAGGTTCTAAAATCCCTATTTCTAAACTATAGCATGGGAATAGATGGAGACAGGTCACAATGGTATAGCGCTGTAGTCTGGAGCCATAGGTAAGACGCAGTGCAATGTGTGTTCCATATTATAACGTGAATGCAAGTACGAGATCATTGGCATTATAGGGAGTAAATCGAAGCCTTCTAGTCTGTCCCATGAAATAGCGAGAGCACTGTACTTTGATTATTTCTTGTTAAAATGATCAGTTTGTTTGTTCTTTTATACTAAATGTTTAGTACAGTACATACAGGCCATTATTTCTTCAGCTGTGTTTATTCTGCCTGTTCACTTGTAAATGCCCTGGCCTACCAAAATAAATGTTTCCTGTTTTACTCACTTGCCTACAAGTGAAAGACAAATGCCTGGGAGGGGTATTTAGCCATTTAACCATTTAACCCCAATGGAACCTCTTGTTCTTTATACGGGAAACCAAACTTTTCTGGAAAATATCCTTCCAATCATTCTGCCTGGTTAAGAATAAGTACAATTTAGGGTACCACATGGTAAAAGCATAGCAAAGTGTAATAAAGATTTGTAAAACCCAGAGAGGAATGGTAAAGCCTATTTTAAAATACAGCAATTCATGGGAAAGTATGCTAAATGTATAGTATAACCATGGGAAAAGCATAGGAAAACTGCAAAATTACTGTGCAAATTTACAGTGGAAAACTTTTATAAGGGGTCATGTGTATTACTATTAACAGGGGACTGTTATCTATTCAGTGACAGCAAGATATTTAGTCATCACAACACATTTTATAATACAATGCTATCGATAAAAAAAATTAGAGAGAGAATTTGATCTTCATTAGAGGAAGTTATTTGGAACAAAGAAGCACCAGCAGGTTTGAATGTGTTTTGGATTATTATGTGACTGTCCCAGGTAATTTACAACACAAGCAAAGAACCAAAAACATATTCAACACACAAAATGGGGACCAGTGATACAAGAGATAAGAGAATTCAGTTTACAGCCTTTGTATTTAATTTTATTAATCTAATACAAAATACATTTAACAAAGAAGTTGCAACATATTTACTGGTACTGTTGTTATTTATAGAACAATTGCTAAAATAGTTTTCACTTAGTGGTTAACACTTCTTATCTCTGAGATTCTCCTTATCTCCGCATCATATGACGTATATTTTTCCATTCTCTAAAGACTAATTTAGTTGGTGTTCGCACAATAATATGTTACCAAAATGGAAAGTCTAGTATAATCTGTGGTTCTTTGCTGAAGGTAAAAAAATGCACTGCTATTACCACTTGAAATGGTGTTGAGATTATAACCTGTTTTAGATACAGTGTGCTCACATGTGGTTACAGCTTCTTAAAAAGTAGTCTGGACAATATGTGAGTTATTATATAATTCACACTGTTCTTGGAAATACGGAAATTAAAAATGATGATCTCTAAAACAAAGACAATTATAGATCAGAAAATACTGCCACTGTCAGTACAATCTGCATGTACCCAAATAGACCCAACTCTCTACAGTACTTTTAACATGAGACTCAACCCAAAAAGTCCCAACTCTGTACAGTACTTCGAATATGAGACTCAGATTTCTGTCACACTGTACAAGCCATGTTGATTATCCCACAAAGTGATACCAGATTAAAAAAGGAACAATAATTTGATTTCCCCATGGAAAAGAGATTGCTTCATCGGTGCCCAGACACAGAAAATAGAGCGGTCGGGCGCCATATAAGCATTCTTAAGTTAATACTTAAGTTAAGGTTCTGCCTATAGGAAAAGTAGCAGAATGGCGTTCTGGTGCATTTCAGCACGACTACACCAGAAGGAGGGGTTCTCGTCTCCCCAACATGCATAGGGGTCGAGAAATGAGCGATTAAAGGGGACGGGAGAACGTCAAAGTGCTAATTCTTTTTTCGCGAGTATGAAAGAATCTAACGAAATAAGATCCCTTTCACGACAAAGTAAATCAAAGTCCAAATGATTTTTTCTTGCAAACAGATTCTTTGTTTGTGAGAAGAATTATTTTGACGTGAGATGAGTGACGAAAAAAGATTTTAAAAGATAAATTAAACACATTTCTGACTCCCTAAATGGAAAGATACGGTTACAGTTTTTTAAAAAAAAGGAAAGCAAGACAGCTGCCTCACGAACAAATACTTTTTCTCACCAAAAAATATTGGACCTTCAAGGCAAAGAATCTTTTTTTGCCAAGTCCAATTCTTCTTCCCTGAAGAGCTGTACTGCGCATGTTTAGACCAACCCCACATTTCAAATCCTTATAACCAAACCAGCGAAAGGCACTATTCTGGACCGGTCCATTTTGTACCCTGAACATTTTAGACCAAAATTAAGCCGTTCAGATTTTTTACATTACATGGCCTACCTAAGAGATCTAGCCCCTGAGACCACACCTGCAATATTTAATGCAAATCCATCGAACAGGGTTAAATGATTAAAGTACAAAAATTGGGGTTTAACATTAAAGTGCCTACGTAACCCTAACTGTATATTTGCTGCTGATATGTTATTAAGCCACCAGCCACTTCAAGGATTCTTACAGAGTGATAAACCTCTTTATTACATAAACCTGGGCAAAGAGATCCCAGGTGTATTTGTCTTATTTTTCTGTCTGTTTGTACTGCCTTTATATACCATATAAGATGAAAAAGATTCATACTGGATTGCAATATTACATTTATAAAAGATATAGGTTCATTTAGGTATATTGTGATGATTGCAAGAGTTCAATGATTGGTAATTGCTTGTATGTTGTACTGGCCTATAGGCTTAGATTGGAACACTGCTGTGCTTGGTTGTGTTGAAATGCACACAGACTACTAGTTTTCATGTTGTATTTGAAAGTGTTTTATGTGTGCTTTTCTTTGAGATTATTGAGTGTTGTGGTTTTGTGAAGCACGAGTCACATGAGAATTACTGTTCCTGTCTTTATTAACTTATTGGTTTACTTGCCTTTGTATCACCTATTTAATCTCCTTGCCTTGGTTTGTGTAAAATGATGACTCTTGTGCAACTTTAAATTGGGATATAATTAATACTGTAAATGACTTTTCTGTCCTTAATAGTTAATAGTATCGATGAAAAGTACATTCTTGCATTAACTTATGTGATTATGGCTGGTTCACTATCCCAAACATTAAATGTTTTTTCTTTTTTTTTTAAATAAATATTTTATACTTAAATTCTTGTGGTGTGGTCTGTTGGGTCCCTGAGCTTCTCACCCTGGATTAAAAGAACTTGTATTGGTGTCCCTTTTAAAAATATTTTCTATTTTTTAAAACAAATTATAGTCTTTTCTATAGCAGCCCCTGGTTAACAGAGATTAGGTAAACCTTTGAGACTAAGTTTACCACACAGAGTGAACAGAAACCAGGTGTTGATAAACATTTGCTGATTTTAATGTCTACAGATCCATCCCTGTGCTACAGTCGGACATGTAAAACAGGGGAAATCCCTGACTAGCAAAGTTCAAAACCGAAACAACACCTTGTTCACAGTTTTGAAAATGTCCTTGTAGTTGAGTCATATGGTAAAATACCAACGTGATTTCACATCTTATAGTTCATTATTATGATTATTATTAATTAGTCATTTAGCAGATGCCTTTATCCAAAGCGACTTACAGAGACTAGGGGGTGATCTATGCATCACAACTGCTGCTGCATAGCCACTTACAATAGGACTTGGGTTTTACGTCTCATCCGAAGTACAAGTCATTTGGTAAAATAACAGAATGACAGTCATGTCTTCAGTTTTCACAGGTGTTACTCCCCAACACAGCAAGAAAACACTGAACAACATTGAAGAAAATGGTTACGAAATACACATCATTGTTTTAGTTTAAAAAAAAAATACTTAATTCTATATTATTATCTTTGTAGTTTTATTTTCAAAATAAAACTGTATTTGGTGGATTTTGATTGATACATTCCAATAAAGAGATGTGCATCCAGTTAACTATACAGGAGATTCCGATTAATGAGGTGTCACTGAATTTAGAATTGATCAGATTGTGAGAAAGTCTAATAGACTATGGTAAAGTGTTTAAACTGTGCATGAGTCTAATAGACTATGGTATAGTGTTTAAACTGTGTATGAGTCTAATAGACTATGGTAAAGTGTTTAAACTGTGCATGAGTCTAATAGACTATGGTAAAGTGTTTAAACTGTGCATGAGTCTAATAGACTATGGTAAAGTGTTTAAACTGTGTATGAGTCTAATAGACTATGGTAAAGTGTTTAAACTGTGCATGAATCTAATAGACTATGGTAAAGTGTTTAAACTGTGCATGAGTCTAATAGACTATGGTAAAGTGTTTAAACTGTGTATGAGTCTAATAGACTATGGTAAAGTGTTTAAACTGTGCATGAGTCTAATAGACTATGGTATAGTGTTTAAACTGTGCATGAGTCTAATAGACTATGGTAAAGTGTTTAAACTGTGCATGAATCTAATAGACTATGGTAAAGTGTTTAAACTGTGCATGAGTCTAATAGACTATGGTAAAGTGTTTAAACTGTGCATGAGTCTAATAGACTATGGTAAAGTGTTTAAACTGTGCATGAGTCTAATAGACTATGGTAAAGTGTTTAAACTGTGTATGAGTCTAATAGACTATGGTAAAGTGTTTAAACTGTGTATGAGTCTAATAGACTATGGTAAAATGTTTAAACTGTGTATGAGTCTAACAGACTATGGTAAAGTGTTTGTTGTTTAAACGTTATCATTAATACATAGATGGTGAGGGACCTGTGAAGAGTCATACTGACCACCAGGCCACTCTGATATTGTTTACATTTCGCCACAATTTGGGTGCAGTCTGGTCAAGGCATCTGTAGGCTAGTACAAGAGTCTTGAACTGGATGCGAGCGGTGATCGGGAGCCAGTGGAGCGAGCGGAGTAGTGGAGTAGTGTGGGTGAAGCGAGGCAGAGAGAACACCAGGCGGGCAGCAAAGTTCTGGATGAGCTGGAGCGGACGGGTGGCGGACGCAGGGAGGCCAGCCAGGAGGGAGTTGCAGTAGTCTAGGCGGGAGAGTACCAGGGCCTGGACCAGGAGCTGGGTAGCATAGTTGGTGAGGAAGGGTCGGATTCTTCGGATGTTGCTCAGGAAGAATCGGCAAGTGCGTGCCAGAGTGGAGATGTGCTGGGAATAAGAGGCAGGGGTCCAGGGTGACTCCAAGGTTCTTAGCTGAGGAAGAGGGAGAGAGTGTGGTAGATTCCAGAGGAATAATAATTATTATTATTATTATTATTATTATTATTATTATTATTATTATTATTATTATTATTATTATTTAGTAATTTGGCTGACTTTACTCAAGATGACTTAGAAGTATTAATCATAATTTGCGCAAAATACTTAACTATAGATATGATTAATTTTGTATGTGTATAAAAAATAACAAACACAAATACACATAGGCTACAACTAGTAATGATTAATTTTATTATTTATTTGTTTGGCAGACTTACACAAGGTTACGTACATAGAAAACTAAGAAGAACTGTAAGAAAAATAAAAAATAAAATTATGGTGCACAAACTTGTAATCTGAGTTTCTGACAGCGTGAAGTAGCACTCTAGAAAGAACACACCGTCTGGATCAGAGATATATAGCTATGGTCTGGAGGATGTAACTGACGCCATTTTGGCTCACACAGAGTTCTTATCATGCACTAAGTAAGCGGGAATTTGGATCCAACATGGCACATACGGTCTTCAGTTTTATAACACTCAACGAACTGAGAGACAACCCAGTTTCCTTGTTACAATGAACAAATCAGCCAGACTCGAGAGGTAAGGAATCATTTCATGACTTTTGATAGGCTGGTAACTCGACTCCTGTGCGCCACGCAGCTTGTTCATAGGGTGAATCAAAAGAACTGATTCAATAGGGACTCTGATCTGATTCCCATCGTTCACCTTAGTGAGTCGTTCAAAAAGAACGATTCGTTCGCGAACTACACATCACTAGGGAGGACAGTGCATCCACCGACGAAGTGCCCGGAGCAGGTGCAGTTTGGACGGAGGCTCAGTTGAAGTAAAAGCAAATGTATAACCCCTGGCTTGTCATGCAAAATTCAAAGCTGGGCTGTACAACATGCAAAAAGGTAGGGAGCTTGGGTCCGGAAAAGACTGTAGGGATGAAACTAGCAAAAGAGTGGGTGGAATGTACAGTAACGTCCTGTGCCTCCGACGTGCCCGAACCAAGGCCCATTTAGCGGCAGCAAGCATTGTAGCCAAGGCTAAAGATGACACCTTAACACAGGTTATAATTACATTGTCTGGCTACATTGTGTTTGTCACTTTTTTTCTCATGTGTTCCGGTACCTCAGAGCCCCCCGGAAACCCCCCCTCTCGCTCTCACTATGTGTTCCAGGACCTCCCGATTTACAAATTAAGCACTGGTCATACTTGTACTTGCTAGAACCAAAGTCATTGTATTTATCTTGCTCTTAATTGTATTATTACTTGTACTGTGATTCTTGAAATGTATTTTTGTTTACAACTGTAAGTCGCCCTGGATAAGGGTGTCTGCTAAGAAATAAATAAATAAATAAATAAATAAATAAATAAATAAATAAATAAATAAATGGTTGTTTATAAGTTGTTTATAAGGAAGAGATAGTCATGTATCAGTGTGTATAAAATGAGCAGTTTTGTTGCAGCTGGTGCATGTGTAGTGGTTGAATGAACGAGTGCTGGCAGCCTGTCTCAGTCGCTGTAGACACAAACACAGGTTCAGCAATGTGGTCCAATGTGACTGTTGTACTGCAGGAAACAGTAGTAATTTCAATCATCATCTTTCAGCACCCATGTGTCAAAAACATGTAAGAACACAACTGACTCAACCCGATTCACTAATCTCATGACACAGTTTACATGACCAGAATCCATTGTTTTATAATCCGATTTAAACAGGATTTCACATGCCATGTAAAAGTACTAATTGACTAAATATAAGGTAGAATTATTACTTTTCCCAAACATCTCTTGTAGGGCTTCCATTTGTTCTGCCTTGTGTGTGTTACCTTGTATACACCATTACAAATGTATCAGAGACTGAATAGAAACCATACATTGTGATAAGGAAAATACATCTGATAGCATATCTTTATATCAGCCACAGGAAGGAAGAAGGTTTACCAAACGCTCTAGAGCAGATTGATTTTGCACACACACTGTCATGGCCTAGACCTGCCTTGCAGCACAAGAATGCTGAAGGCCCACCAGTTACATACAACAGAAACAGAATGAAAAATAAACCTTCCAACAGCATGTTTCAACGACAACTTGACAACAAATGGCAACAAAGAGGGCAAAAAGCACAATAGTTCAGTAAATCACTGTGTATAGGGTGAAGTGGTGTAAAATGCTGTGAATGAGCAGAGGCCTGTCAAATGTGGTTGTGGGCATCTGTTGACAAATGGGAGACAGAAAGTTGCCTATAATTGTTGTAGTGCTGCTCCTCCTATAAAGGAAGGTCCCGCTGCATGAACCTAGCGAACCGTCCTTGTCACTGTTGCAAGGCCATTCAGCCCATCCAGACTCATCCAGTTCCTTGTAGCTGATAGATATAACTTTGTCAAGTGATTCAGCACCAGTGAACACACGTACAGGAGGTTATCATCAATTAAAACAAGTCAAACCTGTCAACTCTCCCTTATTTGTTGGGACTGTTTTTTGGTCACTTCTCCCAGACAACTCCCAGGACAGATTTCCTCCCTTAATGTCAGCAAACCATTAATTTCTGCAAAAGTCATGTACGGTCTTTGGTTACTGCAATCCCTGTCTGTACCTATCAGGGTTTAGGACCCAGGGGAACACTATGGCAGGCATGCATCAAGTGCACCAGGCAGGCTTACATATCGTCTATGTCAAGTATACCTACAACTACAGTACAATAAGAACCACAGGGGCCAGAGAGAATCTGATTGCTAAGCAAGTGGGAGAATGCCTGTTTGCACATAGAGGTGGAGCCAAACATCGTTGAGAACAAAACTGACATTCAGCATTGTGCCGTATGTAAGTGGAGGTTTATTCCAAATTTGCAGAATGAGGTAGAATCTTTGAGCTCCAGTTTCTTCAAATGAGTCCATTAACTCCCATTTGTGCAGTTTTGCTAGTTGTGCGCGTTGCCGAGCAAGGCTTTCCAGATTTGAATTTAGAGTACGAAACGTTTCAACCCAAATATCCGACTCCTTGAAGTCAGCGACTTCCAGCTCCAAATCACCGACTGAGATGCCAGTGGGGACGAATCATAAACTTGAACAAAGTACTGTGTCTGTGAAAGTCCACAAAATGAGACTTGAACGACATTAGCAAAGCAGATGTAAATGCCACAAGCTGCTGCAGATTTCGATTGTTGCTAGTGTCCTCTGCCATGCATGAATCTCAAAACATTCGTAACATCTCAAAGTGAGTCGGTCTGCCAGTCTTGATATCTCTGATGAACAGACTGAATTTGCAAAAACTGCCTTTGTAGAGACAGGACGGTGTTTCCTTGCCCTTGAAGTTCTCAGTAAATGACAAAGACGCATACTCCTTAGACATGCGTACACTTTTAATCCAGTCATTTGGAGACCACTCAAGTTGTTCCCACCAGCCTTCTGGTCGGAAGATTGCCCAACTGTTTCAATCTACTGTCATGGTAGCAGTACTACTGGGCAGCAGTGTGTATTTTTCCTCGTCTCACCTTCTGTATTTTTCCTTGTCTCACCACCTGTATTTTTCCGTGTCTCATCTTCTGTATTTTTCCTCGTCTCATCTTCTGTATTTTTCCTCGTCTCATCTTCTGTATTTTTCCTCGTCTCACCACCTGTATTTTTCCGCGTCTCACCTTCTGTATTTTTCCGCGTCTCACCTTCTGTATTTTTCCGCGTCTCACCACCTGTATTTTTCCGCGTCTCACCTTCTGTATTTTTCTGCAAATGCAGCCTGTTTTTGTCATGAGATGATGTTGTAAATTCGATTTTTTTGTTTGAAGCCAGTCGTTCACTGCACATGAGACAAAGTGGAAATCCTGACTTCTCCACAAAGACGTACATATCAGTCCATTCTGGCTTAAAAGAACGGTATTCCTCATCTGACTTCTTTCTTTGCCATTTTTTAAATGAAACTAAAGAGCTCTACACTACACTTCGAAACTGAAAAAACGCAGTAAAAGCATGGTTACAGATTGTGGCTCATGTGGATATCGCTTGTTGACAGATCTGTCGACCAATCAAAACACGATGAAACAGAATCCAGGAATGCAAGCACATAAGAGCAGTGTACAAATAAATAAATGATTAAAGCGAGATATCACGTCCCGTGATTGTGTGTGTGTGTGTGTGTGTGTGTGTGTGTGTGTGTGTGTGCGCTAAAAATGATTTGGGATACCTCAGGGAAGCCTATTATGAAATGCCTGTGAGAATGTACAGCCCTGTGAGCTGTCCTGGATGGGATCTTTATTTATTTATGTATTTTACCAAGTTTCATTGGCCCTTGTGTTTTGATTGTGCATTAAGCATTTCTTAACACAAGCTAATCGAGCCAGACTGACACTGGCCTACCCCCTCCAGGCATTCCCAGAGAGGAATGCACAGTTCCAAAATCTGGAGAAGTAGAGTATGATGACGTTATGATGACATCAAAAATAAAAACATTCCACTCTGGGTGCCACAAGTCGCTGTAAACATTGTCATTGTCAGTAATTTGGGTTCTCTTATCTTAAGCAAATCTATCTGTGTCTGAATAGCATGCGGCAGCTTGTGCTTCTGGTTAAACTAGGCACATAGAAACCAGTAATGGAGTGGATATTAAAAGCACTGGCTGATAGCATATTCTTTATTCATGTCTACTGTTCGTTTGTGTGTTACTCGGGTGCCTCTTAACCATGCTGTTAAGTGTGTTCTGGATACTGTCTCTCCTTTGGTTGCAGATTCTAAAGGCTGAAGGTATGCATGTATGTATGTATGTATGTATGTATGTATGTTCAGATTTTTACTATATTTGGGTTTAATTCAGACTACTAAAAAACTGCTAAAAATCTGGATTTATTTCACATACAAAGAGCTGTTTCAATGTTATACTCTAAAATGTTTTCCAAATAGTAAAGCTTAGGTCAGATCAAACACAAATGTTCTTGCTGTATTTATGTGTGCTGTTTTTACCACAGTTGTATGGTATGGATGGTTTATTTCTATAAACCCGTGTTCTTTATATCTTTTTATACAGCTTCATAATGGTGAAGGAATGAAACAGGCACAGTTAGATTTTTGTCAGTTTCCCCCATATCCACCTGCTGGATATTAATAAGGCAGGGGCTGGCACCAAATATCCACCAGACATAACGTTACCTTTTTAATAATACATTAATACAAGAACAAACATGGCTTGGGAACCCATTCCACACCCTCATCTGCTTGTTTTTCCCCCTCAGTCTTCCCTCTAATTACCACCTGTGTCTTCTGGTCTTGCTTTCTGTTTGAGTTTAAATTATTTTAATCAATTCTTTTAAAAAGTGTAATACTTGAATAAAGCAAGCAAGGGTCCTAGCACCAAGCCCTGTGGAACCCCACTCAGTACATCAACATTTTTACAAGTCAAATTTTACCTTTCTGCTTTGGGAAGAGTCAGTTCAGTGAGCTCATGGTATCCAGAGTGTGACCTTTTCTTTTGCAATGACTTTAATTCACCCCCTGCTCAAGACATGGAATATGGTTAAATGTTATTTTCTTATAATTCAAAGATCCCTCATTTTCATTTCAAGTAATTTCTTTTTGTTGGTGAGAATGTGGTAAAATATGCAGTGGTAAGGTGGCAGGGCTCTACGGTGTGACCATCAATTTTGTTTTACAAATTTTGTCAACTACAAATATAAATTGATCTGAAAAACAAAATCAACGATGTGAGCTTTCATCACTGTTTAGTTTAGAACCAAACAATATTGTATAAAACCAAAAAAAGTCCAAATGTGTCTTTTTAATTTCTCATCTCATATCCAGTTAGAATCGATGAACTTTTTTTTTTATGTACTGTACAGTATTGAAAGATATAAAAATGATGATTCCAAGGACATGAAATAACATTTCAGTGAGGTGCTATACTGACATACAGAACTACTACATATACCAATTAATCTAATTGTTTTTTCCATAATAATAATAATAATAATAATAATAAACATCTATCAGACTAATCAATGTTAACGGCACCATTAACTCAAACAGGTGTTTTGACTATTGATAATGTTTAGTACCTGCAGTCTCTGCACTTAAAAAGCAGATTTTATTGGATTGGTCAACAAGAGTGAGGCATGTGGCTAAACTTTGAGTGCTGAACTCTGTAACAGTTACTTTGTTGTTACAAGATTGTGTCATTTTTTGAGATTTTTTTTATATATGCCTAATATTTGTAATTGTGCACCAAGTCCTGCACTGAGGGAGGCATGCTGGCAGAATCTGACCCTACCAACTGTGCAATTAAAAAGTGCTAGCATACTAAAACGTGGAGACCATACTAAAAAATCAAAAACATCTTAAAGCAAATTAAAGATCATTTAAAAGATTTGATATTTTGGAAAATAATAGTCTATTTATTTCGTTGATGCAAAAGTATTCAACTCCGCAGGTGCTACTGTATGTAAAAAAGGAAAAAATATATATAGATGTTCAACCTCACATAAAAGTACTACTTATTTTTGCAAAATTGTGTATTTCTGTATTTTTTTTTTAGTGTATACCCACATGTTTTCACTTGGGCGCACTAAAAAAAGGTAGTGTAGAGCTGTGATTGAGCTTTTCTTAAGAGTGTCCCACTATTTCAAATCATTTACAAAACTAAAGCAGTTAGTTTAAAGAGATACTGCACTTGTAAAGAAAGGCTAACACTAAGTCATTTATTATCGAAGGTACATTTAATGTCTATTAAATCATTATTATCATTAACTGTTACAAGCTTTATTTACTAAGCTTTATTTGTTTTTTTGTGTTGTTTTATTAAGATAGCTTTCAGTATATTATGTGAACAGCCGTAACCATGGAAAAAATAAACAAACAGTTACACCACACTTTAGCAACAACAGTTTCCATTCTATTGGGCAGCAGTGTGGAGTAGTGGTTAGGGCTCTGGACTCTTGACCAGAGGGTCGTTGGTTCAATCCCAGGTGGGGGACGCTGCTGCTGTACCCTCAAGCAAGGTACTTTACCTAGATTGCTCCAGTAAAAACCAAACTTTATAAATGGGTAAATGTATGTAAAAATAACATGATATCTTGTAACAATTATAAGTCACCATCGATAAGGACATCTGCTAAGAAATTAATAATAATAATATTGAAAGACAACTGTTTTATCATACCAGTCCCCAAGAAATATGCATGTCGGTGCTTGCGTGCTGTAGCCTTGTGATTTCCAATCTTGTCATGACATTTCTGGTATTTTTCCTATGTTCATACAATTGCTCATTATGCCAGCCTGACGGAAAACACAGTCTTTCAGATGAACTAACGCTATTCTGTTGTTTTGACCAATGAGTTTAAGTAACAAAGTAAGTAGACTAGAGGGAAACGTGTTCTATTACGTGGCACTGCTACTAAAGCCCCTTTCACACTGGCACTCCTGCCTGGGTCCCGAGCAGGGTTCTGGCTCCCGGGTCACAATCCCGCGTAGTGTGAACCCACGTACCTGGGTGTGTGTCAACACGCTTTGTCCCGGGTTGAGCGAGACAAAATGCATGACGGCCGTTCATAAGCCGATGAAATAACAAACAACCATGCCTGCGTGAAAGTTTCACTTCTGCAAGAAACATTTCTGTTTATTCTGTTTAGCTATATTTTTGTTGATTAAGACACACCATGAGTCAGATTGCAGCAGGGATGTAGAAACATTTGCTCTAATCAAGATTTGGGCCGACGGTTCAATCCAGAAAAGCTTGGATGGAAACGTCAATAACAAGCTGCTTCCGGGCCATTGATACGTGCATTGCGTACTTGCGTCTGTCACCCAGGTCAACCCTGCTTTATCAAAAGCAGTGTGAAATTGGGTACCCGACCCATATGACACTGGGTCCTGACCCAGGTAGATTCCGACCTGGGTAGAACATGCCAGTGTGAAAGGGGATTTAGACGAAAAGTTCCCTGTTAGTTTTATAATTTAAAGATTCCTGTGCCTCTAACTATAGAAAACATGTGTGTGTTGTCATTAGAAAACATACACATACATCAATCTAAAAAAGAATTATCCTTAAGAACCAAAAAAGCAACAAAAAACAATTTCACAGTTAGTTTGATGGGTCATAAAAATATATTTTGTAGATATACTTTGGGGTACTAAAACAAACAAGGAAAAGGTATAAAACCTGGGTAGAGAGTTCTGGCAAAGTACACCATAGTGCCTGGTCTTGAAATTCTAAATACATTTCACTGATAAAAAGTCCAATGATAAAAACCCTTTACACCTAGGTAGTTAAGGACTTAAGCACAGTCTACATTTGTATTTTACATATGTAGGTCTTCCTGGACCATGATCAACATTTTGCCATTTTTCCTTTCTAGGTGGGAATGCAATGCAGAAGCAACAGGTAATATACAATTCCAAAAATCCCCTTGGAGTATCTGAGTTTAAATGCGGCTCAAGGTCAGACACTGGGACACAGCCTGCTTGAAGCTGCTTCTTCCCTCAAGCCGATCGGAGTTCAACCTGAGTGAGAGTCCTGAAGTTGAAACCCACAATGGACACAATGGATTTGCCCCTGAAAGGAAGGGCTATTCATTTATTTCAGTTTGAAAGTACATGTACAGCAAAGCACTGGGATATACTGTATAGTCAGAAATATGCAATCAGGAGGTTATGATAAGGTTTTATATTACATGGATAGTAGCTATAGTTACACGGTGACTTTCTCGGTCAATCAAGATTAGCTCGGGCAAAAACCATTTGTCTCACAAACTAAACATGTTGTGCAGTTTTCAACACCCAATGATGCCTGAAATCTTTGTATTAGTCAACAAGAAAATGTAAACACAGAATGAGTATTTTCCATCAAAATGGTTCTGCCTGTTTCAAAGAGTCCTAATGGAGATGGGAACCTATCTCCATCTAGAATAAACCACCTGTTTGGACCTTAGAGAAGAGCAAGTGCTCCGAAGATATCAAATGCAGTAGCTACGATATTGTATTTACTGTATGTGACAAAGTTAAAGAGGATTTAGAGTCAAGCCCTTCGGCATGTTAATACTGCAATTTTACTCTGTTTTTTCTGTTCATCAGACATCAGATTCCAGTCTGACATGCAGCAGTCTGTTTACAAGACCGGGTAAGATAAATTCCTTTCTTTTCTCAAGAAATTCCCAAATACTGTCATTTGATTCTGTGCCTTCAAAGAGGTACAGAATCAAATGAAAAGTTAAGAATTACTGTTTGGTATTCTGTCCTAAACCAGCAATTTGTCAGTCCCAAACCACTGTGACATAAATTAGATATTAAATAAACAGGGAAACAAATGTTAATCAGATTATTCTGCCTTATTGCAACTGTGGTACCATTCAATAGAGTGGAAATTGTAAAGGGATACTTGAATTGAAACCACTGGTATAGGCTACGCAATAATTATTTTTATATTTAGGAAATGTTTTATATTTTTTGTTTCATGTACCCAACTGTGGCAAACTGGTAAGTGGTAACAGGTGTATAGCAGGTGCAGTGCGGATACAGTAATTCCAAGAACGCACAGACAACAAAGTACGGGTGAAAATGATTGTTTTAATGGTTTATAATCCAATGGTCTGATGACCCGCCAGTAAATAATAAAGAGCTGGCAATACACAACAATGTGTATTGCACAGTAATAAAACGAAGGGCTGCAGTCCCGCAAATAATAGACACGGTACAAAACACACACAATTAGACACACACAATCACTGTTCCAAAGTGAGTGCTCTCAGTGCTTGTGGTGAAGTACAATATACTACGTGCTATTAGTGAAACAAGTGCTGATAACAATGTTTATTCGTGACGGTAGTGCAGTGGTGATCCGGTTTCGTGCTGGCCCTCGGCGACAGCTCCGGATCTGTGTTTAGCCGTCTAGTGATTACAAACACAGACAATTACTAAACAGACAAAGAAACAAACAAAACACTCACAAACTCCTTTCGTTATTTATTTTGGGCAATCTCCCGGTCCTTCCAGTTTCCACGTAACAAAAACCCAAGAGAAGGAAAAGATTTACAATTCTCCAGCCCCTTTATGCGATTATGCATGACCCCTTGGTAAACGATTACAGCTGACTCTATTGCCTGCAGCTGTTACCTCGTTTACCTTCCAGGTCAATACATTCTCGCACTGGAGTCTCGTCTTTTTCCAGGCTGATTGACTTCCCGACCCAGGGAATGAACTGTCAGGACAACCTGTCCAAAGCCTTTCCCTTTCACTTCTTTGTATCCTCACAGGTCGAGAGAGAGATTTACAACCAGAACTCATTATATTTCTGTCACATATCCCACCGCTCAGAATGGAGCCGAAGGAACACTCAGCTGAATCTATCTTTCCCTTTACTCCCCCCTCCCGGGAAAAATAATCCGCATTTTGATGGTCTTTCCCTGCACGGTGTACCATGCGGTACATGAAGGGCTGCAACGCCAGATACCACCGAGTTATCCGGGCATTGCTGTCCTTCATTGTACTTAACCACTTGAGTGGGGCGTGGTCTGTGACAAGATCAAATGAGTGTCCCAGCAGGTAGTATCATAAAAAGTGAATAGCCCATTTGATGGCCAAACACTCCTTTTCGACTACGGAGTAGTTGCATTCCCGAGGTAGCATTTTTTTACTGATGTACAGTATCGGGTGTTCTACTCCATCTACCTTTTGAGACAAAACAGCACCCAAACCCACATCCGAGGCGTCGGTGTGGAGGATGACTCTTTTGGTGAAATCTGGTGTGATAAGAGTGGGGGCCTGGCAAAGTCTACGCTTAATAGTATCAAACACCCCCTGACACTCAGCTGACCACTTAATTAAATTTGGAGCACTCTTTTTGGTGAGGTCAACTAAAGGGTTAACCACTGTGGCGTACTTGGGGATAAAACGGCGGTAATAACCGGCTATTCCCAGTAGTGACTTCACCTGAGTCTTGGTTTTGGGGATCGCTGCATCAACCAAAGCCTGGATTTTAGTGACTACAGGTCTCACCCTTCCATTCCCCATTAAAAATCCCAAATATTGAGTCTCTATCTTGGCAAACTCACATTTTCTCAAGTTAGCTGTCAGCCGGGCTACCCTTAGAGACTGAAGGACGGCTGCAATCCTAGCCAAATGCTCTCGCCAGGTGGAGCTGTAAATGACCACATCATCACGCTGCTGCATATTCATGATGTGGGTGTAAAACCTGATCCATCAGTCTCTGAAAGGCAGCAGGCGCACCATGTAGCCCAAACGGCATGGTTTTAAAGTGAAACAGCCCCTCTGGTGTTGAAAATGCTGTTTTCTCTCTAGAACTGCGGGTTAAAGGGATCTGCCAGTATCTCTTCGTCAGGTCCAAAGTGGAGATAAACCTCACCTTACCCAGTCTGTCTAAAAGTTCGTCGACCCGAGGCATAGGGTACGCATCGAACTTGGCAATAGCGTTTACCTTCCTGAAATCCACACAGAAGCGGTTGGTGCCGTCTTTCTTAGCCACTATGACAATAGGACTGCACCACTCGCTCCTGGAAGGTTCAATCACCCCAAGTTCGAGCATTATTATTATTATTATTTATTTCTTAGCAGACGCCCTTATCCAGGGCGACTTACAATCGTAAGCAAATACATTTCAAGTGTTACAATACAAGTAATACAATAAGAGCAAGAAATACAATAACTTTTGTTCAAGCAAAGTACGAGTGTGACAAACCACAATTCAATAATACAGCAGATAATAGTGATAGTGACATCAGGATATGATTAAATAGTGATAGTTACATCAGGATATGATTAAATATAAAGTACTACAGGTTAAACACTTGGCAGATTACAGTATTCTGAAGGACAGGATTAAATGCAGTAAAATAGGGGGCAGATAAGAGCAAAATAAAGCACATTTACATGAAGGGTGATAGTGTCCCAGGATACAAACAGAGGAGTTCTACAGGTGCTGTTTGAAGAGGTGAGTCTTAAGGAGGCGCCGGTCCCATACCTCTTTGCGAACGCCACTTCGTCAACTTTCTGGGATCCGGTAAGGTCTCTCCCGCACGATGACACCTGGTGGAGAGATAATGTCATATTCAACCAAATTAGTTCTGCCGGGCAAGTCAGAAAAAACATCGCTGAATTCCTCAATAAGCTTACGCAGCTCCCGTTGCTGGTCTGGAACCAATTGTTCCCCCATCGGAATGATTTTTGTGCTAGGAGTCTCTGGAGAGGGGCCTAAATCATCCTCTATGTTGCCTGGGGCTATAAACAAGACCTCCCTTGCCTGCCAGGGCTTTAATAAATTGACATGATAAATTTCACGTTCATTACGGCGATCGGGCTGTCTAATTTCATAATTCACCTTTCCTATAGCCCGAATCACTTCATATGGCCCCTGCCATTTAGCACATAACTTGGATTCTGAGGAGGGAAGCAGCAGCATTACCTTGTCTCCTGGTTGAAAGGTTCGAATTAGTGCATTTTTGTTGTAATGCTACTGTTGTCGGTGCTGAGCCGATCTGAGGTTGTCCTGGGCCAAACGACCGACCAAATCTAGGCGATCTGGCAGCCACGAGGTCAGGTGGCCATCTCCTGTATCCATGGAGACACGGCGGCATACCCCACACTAAAAGTATATTTATCGGTAGGACCGATAAAACGTCACCTGGTAGTAGGGGTGGCGGAAAGGGTGCCACACCCAGTTATTCTGGGCCGAGACTGGCCAAAATTTAAAGAACTAATGCAAACAATGACAGTCTCGGCCGCACACGTAAACGTGGCAGAAGAAAAGAAAAGGGAACGGATTGGTGATGTGTTTCCTTTTCAAGCTGAAATGTTTTCTCCTATTTTCCGTCCTAGAAAAACAAATAAGGAGAGACGGACCGCAAAATGGGAGGGAGCATCCCTGAGACAAGGCTGGGGTCTGGTGGAAGAGTGCTTGAATGGTAACAAACACCAGTCAAAAGGAGTCGGAACGCAGTGTGACCGAGAGGGTCACACTGCTTCACTACATTTTTGGAGGAGCCTTTGTGCTCTTCCCACCCCTCTGTCAACAGATCGAGGATGCCGCGAGGCTGTCGGCCATACAAGAGCTCGAAGGGGGAGAACCCTGTCGAACTCTGCAGCACCTCTCTCACTGCAAAAAGGAGGTAGGGAAGGAGCGATGCCCAATGTTTTTGCTCTTGCGTTACAAACCGTCTCAGCATCGACTTCAAGGTCTGATTAAAACGTTCCACCAAACCGTCCGTCTGTGGATGATAAACAGACGTCCTGATGGGACGTATTTTTAATATTTTATATACCTGCTGTAACGTGTTAGACAGAAAATTGGTTCCATGATCAGTCAAGATCTCTTTGGGGATCCCTACTCTCGCCATAATCTGTACTAACTCGGTGGCTATTGCAGCAGCACTAGTGGACCTCAATGGAACTGCCTCTGGATATCGCGTTGCATAATCTACCACTACTAATATATGCATATACCCAGAGTCAGAAGGTAGTAGAGGGCCCACTATGTCCATTGCAATGCGTTCAAAAGGAGTGGAAATAATCGGCAGTGGAACCAAAGGGGCGGGGCGCACTCGACCCAGCGCTACTCGTTGGCAGTCTGGGCATGTGGCTACATATTTCGACACATCAGTATGAAGACCTACCCAACAGAATCGAGCCAATATCCGCTCCCTTGTCTTGTCAGCTCCGAGGTGCCCCGCAAAAGGGATATCATGCGCCAGCCTCATGACCTCGGTCCGACAAGACGGGGGAACCAATAATTGTGTTACAGGCTGTCCTGTGCCCGCAGCTAGATTTACCCTATATAGTAATCGCCCCTTGATACTGAAGTGTGGATATACTAGCGCCCCAGCGCCATCAACATCCTTACCTTCAATAGACCGGACCTGCCCCCGAGCGTGCACTAGTGACGGGTCATTATGTTGGCCCCACACTATGTCCGCACTTGAGTGCCACATGTCCGGTATATTGAGAGGGGCCGGAGTAACATCTGCCCTGGATGGCCCAGTAACCTTGCCCTCTCGGTCACACTGCGTTCCGACTCCTTTTGACTGGTGTTTGTTACTATTCAAGCACTCTTCCACCAGACCCCAGCCTTGTCTCAGGGATGCTCCCTCCCATTTTGCGGTCCGTCTCTCCTTATTTGTTTTTCTAGGACGGAAAATAGGAGAAAACATTTCAGCTTGAAAAGGAAACACATCACCAATCCGTTCCCTTTTCTTTTCTTCTGCCACGTTTACGTGTGCGGCCGAGACTGTCATTATTTGCATTAGTTCTTTAAATTTTGGCCAGTCTCGGCCCAGAATAACTGGGTGTGGCACCCTTTCCGCCACCCCTACTACCAGGTGACGTTTTATCGGTCCTACCGATAAATATACTTTTAGTGTGGGGTATGCCGCCGTGTCTCCATGGATACAGGAGATGGCCACCTGACCTCGTGGCTGCCACGACACACCGCCCAAGAGAGCTGTTCTAATCAAGGTTTGCTCACATCCCGTGTCCACTAATGCGTGGGTTTTCACATTGCCTAAAACCACATAAATCATACAAGGCCCCTCCCGACCGTTTTCCCCACGCTTACCTATCTCAGGTGTCCAATTACATACGGCCACGTCACACTCCATGGCAGCGGGGCATGACCTGGCCAGATGTCCCTGTTGGTTGCATCTAAAACAAATCGGGGGGACAGAGGAAACAGTGGTTAAGTGTCTATCCCGCTGCTGGTATGGCAACGGGGCAGGGGCAGCACCTCTACCCCAGCTGGGGGCCAACCTTGGTCTCCATGGAGGGGAGGCAAGGTGGCCCATTGGGGTCGGAGGTCTGGGTCCCGGGATTGATGGTGGTGGTGGTGTTGGAGGAGAGAGAGATGAGGGTCGGTTGTTCCGAAGGGCAGGAGCCGACAGTATCCCGGTCCGGGCAGAAACTAGGGAGTCCTCGTAGTCCTCGGCCAGTTTCATAGCGCCCTCCAGGGTGTCGGGGTTGTGGCGCCGTATCCAAGCCTGGGTATCGGCGCCGTATCCAAGCCTGGGTATCGGCGCCAACCACATGGCAGAACTGCTCCACCACTATTGCTTCCCTCATTTGCACGTTGGTTTTGGTCTCGGGGGTCAGCCAGTGCACCATGTGGTCACATAACTGCTCAGCAACCACCCTGGGGCGTCTCTCCGGGGATCTTCGGTACTCCCTAAACTGAACCCGGTGGGTCTCTGCCGTTATGTTGAGGCGGCGGAGAATGGCCTGTTTGACCAGGTCGTAGCTGGCGGCGTTGAGGTCGCTCATGGCCTGGTAGGCTGCCTGAGCCTCCCCGATCAGGCAGGGTCCCAGCTGGCTTGCCCAGAACTCCCGTGGCCATGACGCAGTGGTAGCCATTCTTTCAAACGCCACTAAGTACGCCTCCGGGTCTTCCTCCACTGACATCTTCATCGCCCGACATCGCTGGTGCTGCGGTAGGGGCTTGCACTGTGGACAATGCTAGCCCTACCCGTTCAATGAGTGCGGTGTAGCGCTCCTCTCTCCTTCTCTCCTCTGCGTCCCGTCTGCTCTCCAGTGCCTCCAGCAGCTCCGCTAGTGCGTTGCGATCCATCCCACTACTAACACCACGTGTGGCAAAGTGGTAAGTGGTAACAGGTGTATAGCAGGTGCAGTGCGGATACAGTAATATTAGTGAAACAAGTGCTGATAACAATGTTTATTCGTTACGGTAGTGCAGTGGTGATCCAGTTTCATGCTGGCCCTTGGCGACAGCTCCGGATCTGTGTTTAGCCATCTAGTGATTACAAACACAGACAATTATTAAACAGACAAAGAAACAAACAAAACACTCACAAACTCCTTTCGTTATTTATTTTGGGCAATCTCCCGGTCCTTCCAGTTTCCACGTAACAAAAACCCAAGCGAAGGAAAAGATTTACAATTCTCCAGCCCCTTTTATGCGATTATGCATGACCCCTTGGTAAACGATTGCAGCTGACTCTATTGCTGGCAGCTGCTACCTCGTTTACCTTCCAGGTCAATACATTCTCGCACTGGAGTCTCGTCTTTTTCCAGGCTGATTGACTTCCCGACCCAGGGAATGAACTGTCAGGACAACCTGTCCAAAGCCTTTCCCTTTCACTACTTTGTATCCTCACAGGTCGAGAGGGAGATTTACAACCAGAACTCATTATATTTCTGTCACACCAACGTATTACAAATTTGACAGAAATGAAAGTTACAAGCAGAAATATAATTGGATGCATTAATCTAACCTGACCTACCTGAAGTGAATGTTTATTATACATTTAATAACTTTATAAATATTTCCCCTATTGACATGGTTGTTTTATATACACTGACCAGTCACCTGGTAACTTTATACATGTACAGTTTTTTTTTAAATAAATTGACCGATTTTGCAAAGTAACCGTAACACATGCACAGTTGCCATTTGCTTTAGGAACAGAAGCTGAAAATAAAAGTTCAATTTTAAACATTGGAATTTGAAAGGATATACTTTGTTTTTGTAAACACAGTCTATCTTTCTCTGCAGGTGGTGACACAGTGAAGGTTCTTCAAAATGTGCCTCCCTTCACTACACTGACAGTAAGTACAACACATATTATTTTAGGACTGTATTTCCAAGGCGACTTACAGAGACTCGGGTGTATTAACTATGCATCAGCTGCAGAGTCACTTACACAACGTCTCACCTGAAAGACAGAGCACAAAGAGGTGAAGTGACGTGCTCAGGGTCATACAATTAGTCAGTAGCTGAGCTGGGATTTGAACCGGGGATCTCCTGTTTATAAGCCCTATTCTTTAGCCACTGGACCACACAGCCTCCTAGCATTTGAAGTAGTATGAACTTACCTGTAGCATTTCTGAATTCAACCCATTATCCGTTGTGACAAGGAGGTAAATCTAAAAAACTAAGGCAGACATGCGTTTTAAAAAGCTGCGAAAATTGTGCGGCTTTCCAGTGTCTCTTCTGCAGCATCAAATCAAACAATCCCTGAAATTTAAGGGGCCGCAAAATACTGTGATTGGCCTTGGCATATTGTGTCCGGCGGTCAACTGTGTCTTAGAGAACACTTTGCTTGCTTCATGAGGGGTGTTCTCTTAGCCAGAGTCTACTGTATATTAAAGCATACCAGCTATTCAAGGTGAAGAAGGAATAGAGGAGAAGAGAAGAGATGAGTCGAGATGATTCAGGTCAAAACGGCAATTATTTTATTCAGTAGACAACTCAGACAGCTGTTCAACCAACAGTGACTGCATACAGCTGTACAACACAACACCGACTGCATACAGCTGTACAACACAACACCAACTGCATACACTCTGCCCCGAGATGCTCACAGGCTCCCCTTCAGCAGTCCCTTATTACAACATTACAACATATTACTTCTGCCCAATCACAGCCCCCCCGCCCCTTGTTTCAGTCCAGTTGCACCCCTCCGTCCCCTGAATCCCTTGACCGCACCGGCAAGGGGTCACCACCGGTGCAAAGTTGCATTAATGTCTGTCCATTGAGGCAGTCTCATGCAGCCCCTGCAGGCTCTAGCTCCCGGGAGCAATTACAGGCAGGCCACCCTGCACTGTGCACACAGGTAGAAGAGAAAAAAAGACAAGAAAACAGACAAACCTCTCGTTTATCTACAGTTTGCAAAAAGATGTTCATCCAGTCTGAAGTATTTGTTTGAACAATGTTTCATTTTGGAGAATATTTGCATTTATTTTCAACAGACTAGGGTGGAGCCAGGGGAATAAATGTTAGAAAGATACACTAGGGGCCTTGCATTAAATGACCATACAAAAAAAAAGTTGCAAGTAATACAGTGTAAGTATTAATTAATCATTATTTTATAAAGGTTGCAACCCTACTTTTTAAGTTAAAAATTAAATTAACAAGAGCTGTATCTGAAGATCCCAACGGGGTTACAGCAGCATACTGTTTGGAATGTGAACAGTCGATCAGCAGCAGGTAGAAAGTGTTCAAACTATTTTTGTAAAATAATTATAAAGATAGTCATTCCTGTCTGTGTGTGAAATGGGAAGGTGCTTAACTTTCAAAAATGAAGTACGGTAAAGAAAGACTGCAAATACTGTACAGTGCAGCAAAGATAACAGCACTCAAAACAACTGATGAAATGTGTAATTAGAGCTTCTGTTTTTCTGTGTTTATTAGTCACAGGCATATTCTTCAGGTGTTTTTGTGCGTCTAGGCATTTTTTTTACAAGTTGCAATTCTGTTTTAAATCCCACGAGCGTGTAAATCCTCCCTATCTAACTGTAACATAGCTTTAAATCCCGAGCAAGAACAATCCTGTTTCTAATTGTAATCTCGTTTTAAATCTCGACTGTATTCAGAACGAATCAATGCCAGATATAAGTCAAGAAGAAGGGACTTTGCCCAACTACACTGGGAAAGTTTTTTTTTTTTGTTTTTAACATTTCCAGTGTTTTTCCGGTGTTTATTGGATATACACCGATTTAAATAATCTTTTTATCAGGGGTGTTTTATTGGTAGTTATTGGTTAAAATTGAAAATCAGAAGCCCTATATATAATGTATACTAAATATTTATAACATTCCCATTCCCATCATGATTATCGTGATAATTTACAGTCGATAATTGTCCAACACTAGGATACCTAAAAAATTAGATAAAGTGGGTAATCTTGAGGACTGTTTTCATAGTAATATCATTATAGGTAATAGCAAATCATGTTTACTTGATAAAAGTGTGAGCTACTCAATAGTAGGGTTCTCCTGGACATGAGTACTCTCTCCTGGTCAAACAGCCAGCCTCATGAGTACGCTCTCCTGGTCAAACAGCCAGCCTCATGAGTACGCTCTCCTGGTCAAACAGCCAGCCTCATGAGTACTCTCTCCTGGTCAAACAGCCAGCCTCATGAGTAATCTCTCCTGGTCAAACAGCCAGCCTCATGAGTACTCTTTCCTGGTCAAACAGCCAGCCTCATGGGGACTCTCTCCTTGTCAAACAGCCAGCCTCATGAGAACTCTCTCCTGGTCAAAGAGCCAGCCTCATGGGTACTCTCTCCTGGTCAAACAGCCAGCCTCATTTTGCTCACAGACTGACATCAACATGGTAGGTCACTTCTCTTGTGAGATAAAGTATTGTCTTTTCTTCTGTTTAGTACAAAATGAGTACATTGCCTCCATCTGCATCGTCTCTGTTTAACATTACCCAAAATGGAGAAATCCTTGTTCCAGCCAGTGGCTACAGCTCCAAACAAGCGGATCAGGTAATGTATTGTCTAACAAGACTTCAGTGTGGAAATGCTATGAGTATACATTACCCTTGTTTCATTTTAATGTTTTCATGCAGTTTGTCAAACTCCGAAGCTCAATTTGAAATGTGTTTCCTGCACAGACATGTTTTAAGACTACCGTATTCCCTTGCTTTTTTCTGTCAGACACATTTTTTCAAATTATTTTGGCCTTTTAATATAGTTTTTTGCCAGTCCACAATAGCAATCTCAGTAGCTTTAGCTGCTGTATCATTAAATGATTAGTATGTGTGTGGGTGTGCGTAGGTGCGTGCGTGAGTGCGTGCGTTGGAGGAGGTTGGTTCAGTTGGCAAGTGTGTTTGTTTTTTATTATTTTCAGACTTTTTAATAAATTAACAAACTTTAGTCAAAACGCAACATCGTACATTACACTACATGTATTATATTCATCTGGGTTTGCCAGTTACCATGGCCTACTTTGTTTTTACTCAAACCATGTTTAATAAAATAAACCAGACGCCAGACTAACCCATGTCTAATTATCTTATACATGTCTGAGGTGTGTGGTGCCTGAATCACTTAGGATGTGCTGAAAAGATATAGACAATGTCGACCCAGTGGACTTTTTCGACCTTCAAAAAAGAAACAAGGTCACAAATGGAGATTAGGTAAAGGGGCATTCAGAACAGAAAATAGGAGACACTTTTTTACACAGCGAATTGTGAGGGTCTGGAACCAACTCCCAGATAATGTTGTTGAAGCGGACACCCTGGGATACTTCAAGAAGCTGCTTGATGAGATTCAGCGATCAATAAACTACTTAACAACCAAATGAGCAAGATGGGCCGAATGGCCTCCTCTCGTTTGTTATGAGATCTTTCGTATGTTCTTATGTTCTTCTATATATATATTGTGATGGAGTATACATTCACAACACAAAGACTGAGGCATTAGGACCCTGGGGTTGAGGAATCTATACTCCATCTTGGTGAAGGAGCTGGTGGAACCGGCAGTCATATTGCTAAAGGCCTTACAAAATTGGTTAATTGCTTAATTGTTTGTGTAATGAAGGGCACCTGTGATACATAGATAAAACAAGCACATGGAAGAACCATAGGGGAGCGGAGAACAAAGGAATGAGACCAAACGCTGAGGTAACAAAACTGAATGGATAGTTTGTTTTAGGGTAAGCAGAATTAGCCTGCCCCTGTTTAGTTTGGAGAAAAAAAATAAGTGTTTAGTTTAGGACCCAAGAAAGGGTTAGGTTTTGTTTGTTTATTTGATTTTGTTTTCCAAAATAAATACAACCCACAGAGGGTAACTATACTACTGTTGTCGGTGTTTGTTATATAAACATACCTGGTAGTGGGTGGAAGACTAGACAATACAGTCATAGAGTGCAAGCAGGAGCAAGAATTCATCACAATATATATATAGATATATAGATATATAGTAACGATCCTGGTTCCTGCAGGCAGGCGCACACACAGGGCGAGGCAATCCACACACAGACGGAGGGCGGGCGCGAACCCGGGACCTCTCGCACTGAAGCATAGCGCTGATACCGCTGTTCAAAAGAGGGGAGAGTGTAGCGTGCACGGGGGAAGGCAGCAGCAGGGCTGGTAGGTGACGTAATCTCAAACAATGACATAAGCCCGATATACACTCCTTGCAATGGAGCCGGCTCTTTTGTACAGCAGTATTGGCGCTATGCTTCAGTGCGAGAGGTCCCGGGTTCGCGCCCGCCCTCCGCCTGTGTGTGGATTGCCTCGCCCTGTGTGTGCTCCTGCCTGCGGGAACCAGGATTGTTACTATATAGATAGATAGATAGGTAGATATAGATTAATTCATTTTTACAACCCCCCACTGCGATGCAGAATATTCACTTATCCCGATCATCCGAAAACACAACCTAACTCAAGCAGTCAGCAGCAACGTCACAGTGCGCGTCAGTCTTTCAATTAAAGCTACAGAACCACGTTAGCTTCTGAGATCAATTAGTTACTAGCGACGGGATGCACTTGACCCTGTCATTTGTGAAAGTTCTTATGTTCTAATGATGTTTTTTTAGTATTAAGATCACTGCAGGTCACAGATGCATGTGGTTCTGATTGGGTGCTCTTTCGTCTGTTTGTACAGACGTACAAGCTGACCATCACTGTGGAAGAGGAACCAGGGGGAGCATCGTGCACTGGATTAGTGAATACACCGTGTAACAATTTTTTTTTTTTTTTTGGTTCCTGGGTAGTAAGTGTTATTTCCTAATTGCTTATGCCTCAAAAGTATAGAAAATGGCTATTATTCCCCACAAACTTTGCTTTTGTGACCAGGACAGTGATATTTTGAAATTTACCTATTTTCCAGAACATTCCAGATAGATTCAGTGCTGAGTAAACTTGGAGTAACTTCTAGAACTTTCCAGTAATATAAATAGTAGTATAAATACAGGGGCCTTAAGCCCACCAGTTCAGTTTAGTTCCAGCTGCCTAACTGGATACATATCTGCATTTTTCTGAGATGGCATCAAGGTCATAGGAGACTTCAAAATGGTGGCATTCCTGATGGGTCTCCAAGGCGGTTTTACCAAGTTTCCCTGCTATCTTTGCCTTTGGGACAGCAGGGACACCAAGGCGCACTACCACAGGCGGGACTGGCCACAGCGGACCGAGTTCTCTGTGGGGAGGAACAACGTGAAGTGGGAGCCACTGGTGGACCCCCGGAAGGTGCTGATGCCACCACTGCACATCAAATTGGGCCTTATGAAACAATTTGTCAGAGCTCTAGATAAGGAGTCGGCAGCCTTCAAGTACCTTCAAGACTTCTTCCCTAAGCTGTCTGAGGCAAAGGTCAAAGCCGGTGTCTTCGTCGGACCACAGATAAAGAAGATCCTGGAGTGCAATGAATTCCCCAAGAAGCTCACTAGTAAGGAGAAAGCGGCTTGGAACAGCTTTGTCGCAGTGGTTCGGGGCTTCCTAGGCAATCACAAGGCCGAAAACTATGTGGAGCTGGTTGAGACTCTGGTGAAGAACTATGGCACAATGGGCTGTAGGATGTCCCTCAAAGTCCATATCCTTGATGCTCATCTTGATAAATTCAAGGAGAACATGGGAGCGTACTCGGAGGAGCAAGGCGAGCGCTTCCACCAGGATATACTGGACTTTGAACGCCGCTAACAAGGACAGTATAACGAGAACATGATGGGAGACTACATTTGGGGGCTGATTCGTGAAAGTGATTTACAGTATAATCGTAAATCTCGAAAAACTACTCACTTCTAAATCTTTTGTAGTCATTTTTGTATTACTTTAGTATAAATACATGTTAATTTGGATTCATATGTTGTTTTTTTCTGACTTTATGTGAACGAAAAGACACAAATTCGCCCGTTTTCTCATTGGAAATAGGTAAATTTCAAAATATCACTGTCCTGGTCACAAAAGCAAAGTTTGTGGGGAATAATAGCCATTTTCTATACTTTTGAGGCATAAGCAATTAGGAAATAACACTTACTACCCAGGAACAAAAATTGTGTTACATAGTGTTTCCGGTATACTTTGTGAACTTCACGTAAGGTCAGAAACGTTTTTTTGTTGTTGTTGTCTACTCAGCAAAAATATAGTTATTGGGTTTAACATATTCATTTGCAATTACATATTATGCCCACAATGTATTAATATATCCATACTGGAGACACAAAAAAAGATATTTAGTCATTAAATGTATTGTATTTCTTTTATTATTATTTATTTCTTAGCAGACACCCTTATCCAGGGTGACTTACAATTGTTACAAGGTATCTCATTATTTCACATTACACAGATATCACATTATTTTTTACATAAAATTACCCATTTATACAGCTGGGTTTTCACTGGAGCAATCAAGGTAAAGTACCTTGCCCAAGGGTACAGCAGCAGTGTCCCCCACCTGGGATTGAACCCATGACCCTCTAGTCAAGAGTCCAGAGTCCAGAGCCCAGAGCCCTAACCACTACTCCACTGCTGCCCCTTTTAGTATGTTGCGTCCCAGTTTATCAGTACAACTGTATGACTAATGGTTACACCAAGTGTCAAACATGAAAGCGAACGAAAGGAAAAATAAAAGGATACATTTACATTGGTTTTATAAGTAGCATATACGATGATAATTCATTGTGTTTGTTATTCACCATCCTTGTAGTACTGTATATTTCATTTGTTTATAGTTTGAGTTCAGTTTCCATAGTTATTTTCACATTCACATGTCTGCCCCCCTCCCCTCCCCTCCCCTCCCCTCCCCTCCCCTCTCATAAGTCCTGCCAATCAATTTCCAAATCTTGGGAAGTACATTGACATGACAAACACGTGTTCTTAAAATACACAGCGACCCAATGGCAATTTGGAACTTTTTTCTTAAAAAGGGCAGATCTTTAAATGTTCAGAGCTTCATGTGCACCACCATCCATAATCCATTATTGTTCATTTTGTTCCTAGCCCATGTATTGTTTACATGCTGTTGGACGCGAATAGGGGCTTGTGTCCCCTGTACTGCCCCTCAAAAACACAGCATTGGGGTGGACAATGCAATTACACACAAAGAGCATAGTGCAGTACTTTCACCTATGATTAGTGTTCAATAATATTCCATTAGAATTGGGCCGTTTGAATGGGAAACTACCCCAGCACACATTTTTCATCAGAGCGCCAGAGTTGTTGTAAGAAAAGCGTTCATATGGATATAAACAGGATGCACTCATTTATGACATAGGATGTGGGTAATAAATATCAAAGGAATTGTGATTATTATTTGAAAAATGGTATCCTCCTTGATAAGGGTGGGGGAATGAAATATGTACAGAGTTCACATAGACGTAACTTGCTGTGTGAGACACCATTTTAGTTCTTTAAACCTTTTAATGATTCTTCCCCCAGGAAGAAATCATACTCTGCAAGTATTCGGGAGAATATAGGGCCTATGGCACTTGTAACGAAAGTGACAGCAAATGGCGTGTGTGTGCATTATGAGATAATAGAGCAGAGCCCGACAACCAGCAACTTTCAGATTAACGAAGGTAAGAAATCTTCAGGAGAATCCTGTATTAAAGGTATGTTAATAAGGGATCGTCTCCATTAGTATCTTGGCTTTTCAATTGTGTGGATCAGTCATGGGTCAGTAATTGATAAATCATTTTTAATACGCTAGAATTACCCACTGGTACACTCCTGTTGACACTATTCTATGTGCCTGTGTGTTCAGAGAATTATAATGTCATCTCACTTTCCCTTAAGGCTTTTTTTTGTCCTTTGCCTGCTTTGCAGTTACAGGGGAGATCAGGACCACCTACAATCTGGATCTGGACTTTCTGGACAAGTCCATCTTCAGTTCAATTACAGGTCAGAGCATATGACCCGATCCATCTGGTCAGCGCAACAACCCTCGTCAACATCACTGTGCTGGAAGCCAATGACATTCCTCCCTTCTGCACTCCTGCTGTTTTTGTGTAAGAAAACAATATGAGGGTTTTAATTAGGGGTTCAAATACACAATAGGTTTTTTCACTTGGTGTGTTAGGGGTGGGTCAGGGAGTGCCACAGAACGTGAGAATATGCATCAAGTAGGACTAGTTGACCAAACTACAGCCTAAAGCCCACTATCCAGTATTTACAAGGCAGGTAAACGGAGAACAGTTACAATGCAAGGTGTGCCTAATCTGATTGAATAAATGCTCTCCACTTGGTTCATCAGTGACCACAGTTCACAGGCGTATGTGAAAGGAGCTCACTGTAACATACATAGGTGGAGGAAAAATCTGAAACACCTGCCATAGCACTGTCAACAGTCTACACCAGCAGCAGCACTGTTTCAATGTAAATAGTCTAAAAGGTGTTTAATCAATAGGAAAACAAGGAAGTACATTCAAGTGAATGCATAAGTGGTTAATGAATAGGAAGCAGAAGTTTGATGTGGAGAAAGTCATATTGCAGGCTAGTACTCAGTGGGGTGACGCAGGGATCGGTCATATTGAAGGCTAGTACTCAGTGGGGTGACGCAGGGATCGGTCATATTGCAGGCTAGTACTCAGTGGGGTGACGCAGGAATCAGTGCTTGGATTTCTGTTTCTTATTTACTGTATATCAATGGCTTAGCTCAGGGCATACTGTAATTATCAAACTTGTAAAAGCAGACACAACACGATTTTAGCCATGCAGGAAATCCAAAAGGATATAGAAGATACATGGCAAATTTAATTTGATGTCAACTAATGGGAAGTTCAAATACCAGCAGAAAACAACTAGAAATGGCCCACCAAGAGAAAAAAGCTTGATGTTATCATGAGCTTATTGCTGTAAGCAATCAGATAGTATGGGAAACCAAGTAAAAAGGCAAACAGCATGCTTGGGTATATGGTAAGAAGTGTAGAGTACAAATCCAAGTGGTTATGGTGAGGTGGCGTAACGTACCGGTGAGACAGGTATTCAGATCTGGTCATCACAGTACCAAAAGGGCAGAGTCCAACAAAGAGCAACCAGACTAATCCAAGGGCTGAAAGGAATAAGCTATGAAGACAGAAAAACAGCGAGAAGGGCTCGGAGGACCTGGTTTGAATCTAACCAGTGAATGTAATTCTCAGAAAGCATCTTAATGGTTACAATACAAAAAGGAACAAAAAACATCCACTGGTTTTATGACTGTTGACGATTAACAATATACTTGTTTGTGATTGTTGCTGTCTTGTTTCAATGTACAGGGATACAGTTCCTGAGACCACACCCATTGGGTATAAATTCTTTAATCTAAACTGTAACAAGGATCAGAAAAAACAGACGCTGTCCTACAAGATCATTACCAATGCCAACTCCCTTTACAAGTTCTGACTTCAGAATGGGGAGTTTCAGGTGATTAGCTACTATTTATTAACTTTGTGTATCAGTCACATACAGTATGTTGATTGTACTTCAAAAACCTGAACTTAATACAATTAGCCAAAATGTACAGCCCACACAGATAAGGAACAATAAAGAACTTCGTAAAAAGTCAGAACGTCTTCTGTAACATTACCACACAGAAATATCTATACGAATTTCATAACTTTCTATGTTTATCCAGGTGAATAATACTATAACATATGACTCTGCTGAAATGGCAAGCGTCAATTTCCAATATTTTGCCTCCATCAGTGTGACAGACAGCAGCACAGTGCCTTCACTCTCAAGTAAGTATCAAAATCCTCATTTTCAAAGGGTACATTTAACTGACACATTCATTTAACAAAATTAAAAATACATATTAAAATGATTAATAGACTAGTAAAGCTCTACTATACTTAAGGTTATTGGACGTATTGATGTGTACAAATGTTATTTTTTAAATTGGGTGCATACCTTTATATCCCAGTCAGAGGGCAGTACTGAAATATATGAGTGATAGACAGGAGCAAAAATCAGTGAGAACAATTAAACCTAAACCACTTGTAATTGTCAGTAGTATCAACACATAGAGCAACCAACAAATCAGACTAGTTTGTGATTGTTTTTTTCTGGCACTGCTTAGTGCTTGGCTTCACTCTGTTCACATGATCATGCACTCGGAGAAAGCTTGTTGGAGTTAATTTGAGTTAATAAGCATAATCACCCACAAGGTAGGCTTACATAACTTGGGATCCAACCATAAAAATAACAAACAACTATGATGCCTTTGATTTGAGCAATCACTCCAAAAGTTTCATTTTTTCATTCTTTATAATAATTCATAATACATTTTAGTGTGCACATGTAAAATATAGATACAAATAACTGCCGCTGTATACCACTGGCATACTGGTAACTCTGTATACCATAGAAAAACATGGAAATACATAAAGATATTTTTATAAGGACAAATAACACAGATTGTGATTTGGAACTGTTTGTAAATTCTACATTATCTAGCAACAACATGACTAGGTAACCCATTCCATCCCCTCACCACACTGTAAAGAAGTGTCTCCTACTCTGTCCTTAGATTCCAGCTGTGTCCTCTGGTCCTGGTGTCTGTGTTGCGCTTAAAATATTGATAGATTTAGCATTTTCAACTCCTTTTAAGATTTTAAAGACTTCAGTCAAGTCCTCCCTAATTATGCTTAGGCTGAACAGATTCAGTCCCTTCAACCTGTCTTGGTAGCTCATTCCTTTTATATATGTATGCACTTTGTATTTACCTGTGAATTTCGAAATGTCACATTCTTCCATTTATGTCAGTTTTCCGTTAAGTATATGGAAAACTACAAAGCGGTATGTAATTCAATATGTTAACGTAACATTATTCAGCAGGTTTCATTTGACTTTCTGAAGCATTTAGGGTGATGCAGAACTTTTGGCCATAGCTGCACATTGTATGATTGCATTTGATTTTCTGAGGTTCAGCATTCTAAAGTTGCACACTAGATGATTCAGTGTCACACAGCCAGTCCTGACCCCTGGTAAACGGGAATAATTTTGACGGATTCCTGCAGACCTGACGATCAGTCAAGAATTTGTGACACAACAGAATTGACTAGTGTGTGATCAGCTCAGGCTTTTTTATTTGTAAAAACTATATTATAAAATATATGTGCTGATGCTGTGTTACTCCAAGATAAATGTAATAGCTACAAATAATTTATATAAAATGTGAAAAAATATTGAACAATATGTAAAAAAAAAAAAAAAAAAGGTATATGTTCAGTTTTAAAAAGCTAGCACATGAATGCATCAAAAAATCCAATAACCAGCCTGTACACTGTTGGACTAGTTTTTTTAATTGAAAAATGCCAGTATATTTTACTCTGTATAAGAAACACTTCAGACATTTCTAAAAATCCCAAATCAATCACAAGGGGCATTTAGTAAGCAGAATCTAAGCAGAATGAATATATATATATATATATATATATATATATATATATATATATATATATATATATATATATATCTGTAAAGCTACATCTTAGTTGGTGCTTATCTTGGCGAGAGCCGAGTTCAAATCAGCATGAAGTTTTAACATCTACTCTCGTGTAATGGAAATCATATATATATATATATATATATATATATATATAGTTCATAAATAAAATGACACGTTCATATTTTTGTTAATAGCAGTAGTCAACATATACATCACTGTGACACCAGTCAATCAGTATGCTCCAGTCTGTCACCCTCCCTGCCAGTTTCCTGTTAAAATGATGAGTCCAATAGACACTGCTGTGGGCACAGTGAATGCTACTGACCGTGACTGGAAATTCAACAACGTCCAGTTTAAAATCATTGGAGGGAATCCCAATCCACCACTGTTTGATATCGGCCGTCGCACTGGTGAGTGTCCTGAACCCAACCTGGAGAACTGCTTCTGGTATTATTCATGTATAGGGCTGCTGGGCTATCTTCAGTTCGTTCTGAATGTCTGGAAAGTGCACCCCAAGGGAAGACACGTTCCAGAAGTGTACTCTGGTGTGACTCCACCATTTGAGAGGGACAATTTATTTAGGTCTGTTTGCATCTTTTACTGTTATGCCCTCTATGGACAGGAGATTGGTCCAACCTTAATTAGGCAATAGCTGCTTGTATGATTATAGAAGTGAAGCAAGTGAAGCACTGGTTTTGTTTTTTATTTGTGGTCTGTACATACATACATACATCAGTGATTTGAAAAGCAGGTGCATCATTACCTGTCTGTGCTGCAATGCCTTTATACATGCAGGGCTTATTTTAACACTCGCCAAAATTGTCAAATGCAACACCTTTATTTAATGGAGATTATAAATCAGCATTTTTTTATATATTTTTGCTGCTGATTTTGTATGAACATTAATAATGTTTGCTTATGATTTAATCCAACTATCTCCGGGAGCCGATTCACAGCCCCTCACTAAAATGGGCTTGAAAAACAGCGGCGATACCAAACCTGCTGCAGAACTCAAAAGACAGATCCTGTCATTTGAGCTTTTTTGGGTGGGCGTAGAGAACGACCAATACAGGATGAGAACTGAACTTCAATAAATAAACCTAATACCCCAAATGAATGTAAAGAATATTGCATGTGAGTTTGTGGCTAAAGTCAGCTACAATCTAGTAAGGCTTGGAGCAGGTGATTTATGGTGTGTTTACACTTACAACTTGGACCACAGCTGGCGTTGAGTAGATTAGATTAAAAGATTCTTATCATTTGAGCCATCCGTTTACACTTGAGACCTAAGCTGGCTCAGGACCCATACGCACGCATAGCCCCTGCCCTGTAGTGTGGGCCCGATGACTTCATATCCATCACCCCTTTTGTGAAGACATTTATTTATTTTTTGGTGCTAAAATAAGCCATGACATGTAAAGTTGCTGTAATATTAAAAAATAAAATCTGTGAATTGTTCTGGAACTAACCAGTCTATCTGGTTGGTATTCTTGCATAATTAATACCCACCAGTATCTGATACCGTGTCTTTATTTTCTATGGGGGTAATCCATCTCCTCAACAATCTGGAATATGAACAACTTAGAACCTTCAATCTGGAAATCCAAATAGTGGATTTAAACCAGGATATTGAGCCAGACCCCAAGAATCAAAAGACTGGCAGCTGTACCATCATTGTCTATGTGCAGGTAACAGCATCAGAATCATTGTCTATGTGCAGGTAACAGCATCAGAATCATGTCTATGTGCAGGTAACAGCATCAGAATCATTGTCTATGTGCAGGTAACAGCATCAGAATCATTGTCTATGTGCAGGTAACAGCATCAGAATCATTGTCTATGTGCAGGTAACAGCATCAGAATCATTGTCTATGTGCAGGTAACAGCATCAGAATCATGTCTATGTGCAGGTAACAGCATCAGAATCATTGTCTATGTGCAGGTAACAGCATCAGAATCATTGTCTATGTGCAGGTAACAGCATCAGAATCATTGTCTATGTGCAGGTAACAGCATCAGAATCATTGTCTATGTGCAGGTAACAGCATCAGAATCATTGTCTATGTGCAGGTAACAGCATCAGAATCATTGTCTATGTGCAGGTAACAGCATCAGAATCATTGTCTATGTGCAGGTAACAGCATCAGAATCATTGTCTATGTGCAGGTAACAGCATCAGAATCATTGTCTATGTGCAGGTAACAGCATCAGAATCATTGTCTATGTGCAGGTAACAGCATCAGAATCATTGTCCTTGTTTTTCACATAGTTTCGATTGGTAATGTTGGTCTGGACAATCATGCATTAAAGAAGATGATAAACTGAGTTGGCACGGTTATTTCCGAACAACTGGAAATATCCATCAGTGGGTTCTTTTTTAAATACTTCTGGCAGAGGACAAGCCGCCAACCAGAACACATTTAAACAATAACAAAACCTACGGCTTCGCCGTCATATTTATAAATACATATAAATTACTACAATAATAATAATAAACAAATACAAAATAATACACCTGCACAGGGGCGGAGGGGTACTCCGTTCTAAAAATAAATAAACAATACATTTTAAATCAAAATGCAAAACAAATACATTTTAAAGAAGGGCTTCGCCCTGCCCCCTTTTCATGTGCAGGGCTCCTCGCCCTGTCACAGGCCTGTATAAATCTTGGCTCCTTACTTGTTGTGTAACATTAGCAGTTTTCATAATAAACACATATATTAAAGTTCTCCCAACGCTTTTACTTGTGTCTGCAGGATACCAGCCCTGTGTGTAACCCATGGTATTATATAAAGACCATCTGCTCCACATATTCACCAGAAAGTCAAGTGATAACTCTCTATTGCACTTCTACCAATGCCTCTGTTTCCTATGAAATTATAGGAGGTAAGATATTCATAAATATAGAGAAGTTTTACTGAAAAGTTGTGTTCCATCAAACAGTGGTAGTAGATACATGAATTCCCATGGCTTCGTAATGAGGGCAGTTTGCAGGTAGAGGTTGCATTGTAAACATATCTGTAGAACTTTTCATTGTTAGTGCAAATGCATCCCTGCAAAATAAAGTGCAGTACAATGTTGTTTTAAAGCAATAAAAAGGCCAGGCACCCTCAATACAGCAGCCACCATCTTCTTAGCTAACAATGTGACCTCCCTTAATGAAATATGTACAAGTACATGAACCTGTAATATACTGTACACTGTTTACCAGACATAAACAAATTTGAAAGGCGGACAGGATCTTGAGTATTGTTTTCTATCTTCTTATTTGAGAATTAGGCACTTTGCTCTATCTATTAATGCCTAATTCAGTCAAATATAATTATACATGTAGTTTGAACTTTCATGGACGCTCTTTTATGTATTTAAACTATGTGCTATCTACAGACATGCTCAGATTTGTTGGTACCCTTACAGCTCATTGAAATAATGCTTCATTCCTCCTGAAAAGTGATGAAATTAAAAGCTATTTTATCATGTATACTTGCATGCCTTTGGTATGTCATAGAATAAAGCAAAGAAGCTGTGAAAAGTGATGAATTATTGCTTATTCTACAAAGATATTCTAAAATGGCCTGGACACATTTGTTGGTACCCCTTAGAAAAGATAATAAATAATTGGATTATAGTGATATTTCAAACTAATTAGTTTCTTTAATTAGTATCACACATGTCTCCAATCTTGTAATCAGTCATTCAGCCTATTTAAATGGAGAAAAGTAGTCACTGTGCTGTTTGGTATCATTGTGTGCACCACACTGAACATGGACCAGAGAAAGCAAAGGAGAGAGTTGTCTGAGGAGATCAGAAAGAAAATAATAGACAAGCATGGTAAAGGTAAAGGCTACAAGACCATCTCCAAGCAGCTTGATGTTCCTGTGACAACAGTTGCGAATATTATTAAGAAGTTTAAGGTCCATGGAACTGTAGCCAACCTCCCTGGGCGCGGCCGCAAGAGGAAAATCGACCCCAGATTGAACAGAAGGATAGTACGAATGGTAGAAAAAGAACCAAGGATAACTGCCAAAGAGATACAAGCTGAACTCCAAGGTGAAGGTACGTCAGTTTCTGATCACGCCATCCGCCGCTTTTTGAGCGAAAGTGGGCTCCATGCAAGAAGACCCAGGAGGACTCCACTTTTGAAAGAAAAACATAAAAAAGCTAGACTGGAATTTGCTAAAATGCATATTGACAAGCCACAATCCTTCTGGGAGAATGTCCTTTGGACAGATGAGTCAAAACTGGAGCTTTTTGGCAAGTCACATCAGCTCTATGTTCACAGACGAAAAAATGAAGCTTTCAAAGAAAAGAACACCATACCTACAGTGAAACATGGAGGAGGCTCGGTTATGTTTTGGGGCTGCTTTGCTGCGCCTGGCACAATCTGTGCAGGGCACAATGAAATCTCAAGACTATCAAGGCATTCTGGAGCGAAACATACTGCCCAGTGTCAGAAAGCTCTGTCTCAGTCACAGGTCATGGGTCCTCCAACAGGATAATGACCCAAAACACACAGCTAAAAGCACCCAAGAATGGATAAGAACAAAACATTGGACTATTCTGAAGTGGCCTTCTATGAGTCCTGATCTGAATCCTATCGAACATCTATGGAAAGAGCTGAAACTTGCAGTCTGGTGAAGGCACCCATCAAACCTGAGACAGCTGGAGCAGTTTGCTCAGGAAGAGTGGGCCAAACTACCTGTTAACAGGTGCAGAAGTCTCATTGAGAGCTACAGAAAACGTTTGATTGCAGTGATTGCCTCTAAAGGTTGTGCAACAAAATATTAGGTTAGCGGTCCCATCATTTTTGTCCATGCCATTTTCATTTGTTTTCTTATTTATAATATTATGTTGAATAAAAAATCAAAAGCAAAGTCTGATTTCTATTAAATATGGAATAAACAATGGTGGATGCCAATTACTTTTGTCAGTTTCAAGTTATTTCAGAGAAAATTGTGCATTCTTTGTTTTTTGTGGAGGGGTGCCAACAAATTTGAGCACGTCTGTAAGTAAAAAAGGTTTGTGTAAACATCTTCCAATGAAACAAATACATGCATTTCTTTAAATGTGCCATTGCTAGGTAACACCAATGAACAATTTTCTATGAGGGGATCTACAATATTCACCCAGAATGCCTTCACTTATTCACTCTGGGGGTGGTTGATCCCACCTCCTTTGAGCCCCTGGTTAGAGTAACCGTTGACACAGCTCCAGAGCACACCGCCACGGCAACAGTGTTAGTGCAAGTGGCATACTGCACGACCACAACCACTACCACCACTACTGCGGTATGAACAACTGCCAAGAGAGTCTATATGTATTCACTGTGGGACTTGAAGCATCTTGCCTCAGATATTTTACCTTGGAAAAAAGATGATCTCAAGTCATCTACCTGGTTAAATAATGTTAAAAAAGACAGTTACCAAAGCATGTTATACTATGTGAAATGTACGATACAGGTACAGGTTGTTAGATCCCTCTCTTGGGATTGTCTGCCCCTCTAACATGGCCTCTTCTCACCACCCAGACAACCACAAGAACAACAAGGATCGTCACAGTGATGGAGTATTACTGGGCTCCGGAGCCTTGGTTTGTGGCAGTGATGACTGTAACTGGAGCTCTCCTCATTGCGGTTGTAACACTGCTGATCTGGAAATGTTTCAAAAGGTATTATAATTTACTTAAGGGTTTACTCCTTTTCATATTCTTAAATTAAGGCATAGGTTTAATTTGTTAACTGAAAGTTCTCCTGAGGTTTACAGGCAATAAGTATCCTCAATGGCATTTTATTTGCTATTTTAACTGAGTGGTTCTGGGTTTTGTTGTTCCAATACTGAGTTATATTTTTTTCTCAAAATCTGTGTTTACCTGGCATTGAGCTTTTCTGGAGAATCCCAACTGTCGGGTCAATGACTTGAAAGGAAAGTGGAAGTCTGTTCATAGACATTGTGTGTGTCTGACAAAGAACTTACTGTTTTCTTTTACTGTGCATTATGTGGAAAAATGAGCAGTAATATATTTTCCTGGGTAACACTTTATATTAAGGTGCTGCTTATTAACGTTTTATAAATGTTTTATAAATATGTGTGCTTAATAACTATGTTATAAAGTGTTAATAAGCATTACAGACGGTTTATAACCATGCAATAGCCATAGACTGAATTAGTTTTGTAAAGGGGACACTTTGTAGCCACCTATTGTACTTTGGGATGTTTAAACATAATTTGTCTGTGGCTATTGCATGGTTATAAACCATCTATAATGCTTTATTAACACCCTATTGCATAGTTATTACACATATATTATACATTTATAAAACATTAATAAGCAGCGCTTAATATAAAGTGTTACCTTTTCCTGTAAGAGGATAGATAAGATATTTTTTGAAGTTCGTGTGCTGTTAAACTTTTTTTTCTTGTGGTCTTTCAATTCAGATTCACTTTCCTTGTTTGAGTTAAACCACAATAATCTGTAGCATTAAAAAGGGTCACTTCAGAAGCTGTGTGTGTCAATTAAGAGGAGCACCGATTTTCTAAATTACTTTTTTGGAAAATGTGTTTTGTGGATATCCTGTCTGCATTTTTAGTTACTAATCCAAATCTTTGTCCCACCCGGTTTCTGGCTCTGGATTTTCAGGTCTTCCCTGTGTAGGCAGCCTCCAGTTAAAGAATCTAAGCCGAAACTGCAAATTAAGCAAGTGTGTAAGAATGGTGGGCTAGGTCATAGATGAAGAAAGTAGAGTAGCTGCTTTTTTCTGATGTCATTGTGACATACCATAAACAAGTTGTGAGGGTAATGATAGGAGTATCTATACAGCAATGTCATCATAGGAGACAGCCAACACGGAATGAGAAAAGGACTCTCCTGCCTGACAAACCTGTTAGGCTTCTTATACACATCATGTATGTACTTGGACTTCCAAACAGCCACTGACAAAGTGCCACATGAAAGGGCTGATCCTCAAGCTGCTTTTCTTGGGAAAACAAAGTAGAACAAATGGATACGAATCTAATTAAAACACAGGAAGCAGAGAGTACTTGTGAGAGGGGAAACCTCTTACTTGGGAACATACTCAGTGAGCTGATGTTTCTTATCTACTCCTGTCAACTTCTTAGATTGGGGGATAATAGTTATGGACAGTTACAGTCGTGAGGTTATGGAATGGGCTACCTAGTCATCTTGCTGAGGCAGAATCACTTGGATCCTTTGAGACCCAACTTGACAATCAGCTACTAGGAACAGCTTTTTAAATATTACTTACAGTGCCTTGCATAAGTATTCACCCCCCTTGGACTTTTCCACATTTTGTAGTGTTACAACCTGGAATTAAAATGGATTTAATTGGTATTTTTACCATTTGATTTACACAACACACTTAACACTTTGAAGGTGTAAAATATTTTTTTATTGTGACACAAAAGTTAATTAAACAAAAAAAAGACATTTGTTGTTTGCATAAGTATTCACCCCCCTGAGTCAATACTTGGTAGAAGCACCTTTGGCAGCAATTACAGCTGTGAGTCTTTTTGGGTAAGTCTCAACCAGCTTTGCACATCTGGATCCTGCAATTTCTGCCAATTCTTCTTGGCAAAATTGCTCAAGCTCTGTCAAGTTGGATGGGGACAGTTGGTGAACAGCAATTTTCTTGCCACAGATTCTCAATCGTATTGAGGTCTGGGCTTTGACTGGGTCATTCTAAAACATTCAGGTTCTTGTTTTTAAACCACTCCAGTGTAGCATTGGCTGTGTGTTTAGGGTCATTGTCCTGCTGGAAGGTGAACCTCCGCCCCAGTCCCAGGTCTCTTGCAGACTGAAACAGGTTTTCCTCTAGAATTTCCCTGTATTTGGCTCAGTCCTGACCAGTTTCCCAGTCCCTGACGATGAAAAGCATCCCAATAACATGATGCTGCCACCACCATGCTTCACTGTGAGGATGGTGTTCTCAGGGTGATGAGCAGTGTTGGCTTTGCGCCACATGTAGCGTTTTGCGCTAAGGCCAAAAAGTTCAATTTTGGTCTCATCAGACCAGAGAACCTTTTTCCACATGTTTGCTGTGTCTCCCACATGCCTTTTAGCAAAATCCAAATGGGATTTGATATGGGTTTTTTTCAGCAATGGCTTTCTTCTCGCCACTCTTCCATAAAGCCCAGCTTTGTGGAGCATCCGGGTTATAGTTGTCCCATGGACCGTTTCTCCCATCTCAGCTGTGGATCTCTCCAGCTCCTTCAGAGTTACCATTGGCCTCTTTGTTGCTTCTCTGACTAATGCCCTCCTTACCAGGTCACTGAGTTTTGGTGGACGGCCTTCTCTAGGCAGAGTCGCGGTTGTGCCATATTCTTTCCATTTTTTAATAATGGATTTAACGGTGCTCCGGGGGATGTTCAAAGTTTGGGATATGCTCTTTAACAAACTCTGGGGCCTTCCAGTGTCATGTGACACTTTAATTGTACACAGGTGGACTCCATTCAAATAATTATGTGACTTCTGAAGGCAATTGGTTGTACCAGAGCTTATTTAGGGATGTCACAGCAAAATACTTATGCAATCAAGACTTTTCAGTTTTTTATTTGTAAATAATTTTGAAAAAGATGTAGATTTTTTTCCCCACTTCGACATTATGGACTATTTTGTGTAGATCAGTGACAAAAAATTAAATCCATTTTAATTCCAGGTTGTAACACTACAAAATGTGGAAAAGTCCAAGGGGGGTGAATACTAATGCAAGGCACTGTACACCTTTTTTTTACATTTTCTCAGGTCTTCTGATCTAAAAGGTCTGTCATACATGCAGGGTGATCCACCTCCCAAACCAGATGACCCTCTGATGAAGAAACCGAGTATGCCGTCTCTGAACCAGCAGAGCACAGTAAGTGCTGCCAGTCTGCTTCATAAAACATGCCATTACCAGTCTGTCTGCTACATTTCCTTTGGGAGAGGATTTACATTTCTGTTTGCAGGCACTACTTACAGTTTTTTTAATTCCTTTAATTCCCATGTGTTATTAAAATGTTTATTTTGATCAAAAGATGTATTTTAGTTTACAGCAAAGCCTTAAATTATTAAGGGCATTTTGTACACTGGGTACTCTACAGGGCTTCTATGTACATCTAAACCTACAGGGCAGGTTGGCAGACCATGGCATATCAGCACAGTTATCTTGCCGTACCATACTTTACCATGGTTAACCATAGCTCTAGTGATACACCATGTCTGCCTACGCTTTACCATGCTTTCACTGCCCTTTTACTATACCTGCATGCTATTACTACATTTACTAACACGTTTTAGGGGTGCCATTTTTAAGGGAATATTGCTTTCTTGCTCTGTCTGAACTTGTAGGAGCAATCTATATAATAAATAGGCAAATGTGTATAGTTAAAGAATAGAACAGAAAGCAAAAAAAAAACCCCAGTGGCTTAAATTATTCATGTATCCTTTCTTTTTAGAAATTTGATGGAAAAGCAGAAGACCCTGGTAAGTTTTCTATGTAATCCTTACATGTTTTGTCTATTTTTTCTTTGTTCACATCTGGCCAGTACAGTTTTTTTCTTGTTAAGATTTTATTTGGTGAAGTGTGATGCTTTTGTTTCAGTGGGAATAGTGATCTGTACCATTAAGGGGGGATGGTCATGTGGCTCCATGCATTCAAATCCATAGGAGACTATATAAGAGGTGTGAAGGGGTAATGAAGAGTGGTTGGTCTGAGACCCTTTGTCAGTATACCTGTGTGTTTCATTCAGGTTATGGAGATGTATAAATGATGGTACCTGTGTGTTTCATATGTGCACACATCCATCCATCCATCTATCTATCTATCTATCTATCTATCTATCTATCTATCTATCTATCTATCTATAGTTTGTTTTTATATATAAGACATTTTCAACATTATAAACACTATTTAAAAATAAATAAAACAAATATATAGCTTTTTTGCTTTTTGTTAACTAGCCTATTACCACCCTACCACACACACACCATAATAGATAACTGTACAGATGGCCATTTCACTCATTCTAATAACCTCTTCAGTCTGTGCGTCAACATTAAATAGATTTGGGGATTTTTTATTGATGATCAAACATGATCATTCAAGGTCCCAGCACCAAAAAGACACACACACACCATGGCATCTGTTACAAGGCAATATAATACAAACTTGGGAGCCATGTTGTACTTGACTCGGAGAATGGTCCTATTTGACTTCACATAATATATGCTAATAAAGTAAGCTAGTGTATCATGAATCTCTATTGCTATTTAATATTCCTTCACAACTTCTTACGGTAACCGCTACAGAAACAAGCCAGGTTTATACATGACAGCCTTAAGAACCCCAGGATACCTACAACCTTTACACATACAGCCCAGATAAGCAGGGGGATTACTGCAGAAAACAGAACTACTTGTGGAAACCTGGCTTGTTGTTTTCTTGCAAGATTGTTGGAATTTTAATTGTGATTTATTTTGTGTGTGTGCGTGTGTGTCAAGCACTAAAATAAACCAGTGCGGTTTGCACTTGAACTCCTGAACAGGAATGTTTTATACACCCGGCCTCTTACACCTTACAGAAGGCAAAGCGAAAGTATTCCTGAGGCACCACAACGATGGAAATAAGTCAGTGTTTCAAGTTTGAACCTACACAATTTCTATCCTGTGAGCTAATTTAAGATTTCAAAAATAAGAAAGGATTGTGTCTTCACATTATTTTTTAACAAACTTTCTGTTTAAAATATTGGTTTAGTTATACAAACTGTTAACAGACCTGTTGTATTGTTTTAGTTACAGGCCAGCAGTATCTCTACAGTTCCAGCACTGGAGAGCGTCGCTGGATGTGAATGGGGATTGTGTCTTGGGGTTAAAGGTTGTTTTCACATATTGTCTTTTACATAAAACACAAAAATAAATATATATGTATGTATGCCAACAATTGTGATTGTACAGGATAAGCTATATAAATATATTTGTACATCAACTTATATTATGGGACACATTTCCTGAGGGGGCTTACCTTAACATTATCTAAACGTAATGAATAAATTAAATGAACAGGACAAGCATGATGTGTTAAACAAATCAAAATAAATGACGGAATCAGTGCACACACTGTGTTTGTGTTCTCTTGTCTTGAACACTCTCTGACAGAATCAGTGCACACACTATGTTTGTGTTCTCTTGTCTTGAACACTCTCAGACGGAATCAGTGCACACAGTGTTTGTGTTCTTTTGTCTTGAACACTGACGGAATCAGTGCAGTGTTTGTGTTCTCTTGTCTTGAAAACTCTGACGGAATCAGTGCACACACTGTGTTTGTGTTCTCTTGTCTTGACCACTGTGACGGAATCAGTGCACACACTGTGTTGGTGTTCGCTTGTCTTGAACACTCTCGGACGGAATCAGTGCACAGTGTTTGTGTTCTCTTGTCTTGAACACTCTGACGGAATCAGTGCACACAATGTTTGTGTTCTCTTGTCTTGAACTCTCTCTGACGGAATCAGTGCACACACTGTGTTTGTGTTCTCTTGTCTTGAACTCTCTGACGGAATCAGTGTACACAGTGTTTGTGTTCTCTTGTCTTGAAAACTCTGACGGAATCAGTGCACACACTGTGTTTGTGTTCTCTTGTCTTGACCACTCTGACGGAATCAGTGCACACACTGTGTTTGTGTTCACTTGTCTTGAACACTGACGGAATCAGTGCACACACTGTTTGTGTTCTCTTGTCTTGAACACTCTCTGACGGAATCAGTGCACACTGTGTTTGTGTTCTTTTGTCTTGAACACTCTCTGACGGAATCAGTGCACACTGTGTTTGTGTTCTTTTGTCTTGTTATATATGAGTGTGCTGTTGAACGCTCAGCTGGTATATAGGTAAAGGGCAATGTTTGGAATGGTTATCTGATTTTACTGGCTGGAGAATAATGGTATCAATTTATACAGATGTGGGGCAACAACTGCAGCATATCATTCTGAATTTAAAACACAAACAAAGTCTAGTCCTTTATGCAAGAGAGATGGGTCAGAGATACCAACGTCAGGTGCTTCCCAGAAGGGAGGTACAACCTATTCCATTGAAGATGGAACACCTGCTTAACAAATGCTAGACAATAACATTAAAATAGTAACATGGAATGTTAACGGTCTCAACACATATGATACAAGGAAAGAAGTACTAACCTACTTAAACATTAGAAAGCAGAAATTATATTTGTACAAGAAAAACATTTGTTGAAACAAGATGTACACGGGCTCGGACAGCCATGGCTGGGGTCCTACTATCATAATACATATGAGTCTCAGAAAAAGTGTCAATACTTTTTGCAAAGTCATTACATGTGGCAATCCAGAAGGAAATAAGTGACAACGAAGGAAAAGTCTTAAGTTTAAAAAATAAAATAAACGTCTACATAAAGAAACGCACGATTAAAAAATGCATCTCCAAAGAAATTAATGCATTAATCACAGAAGTTAACTGATATGTATACAATTTAATAGTGTTACATGTTATGCATTCATACATTTCAAAACAACAAGGCACATAACAAACGTTTCCTACATACAGTATACATATGTACAGCAGCTGCACCTTTTTAATTCATCTTACATTGTACTCTAAACTGCAGTACAAGAGACTGACTGACTGTCAAACATAACAGCCAAACATTTATCCAACAATCAAATAAGGGTTTATAGATGAACACTTGGCCAAAATTTGATGACCAAAAATTAAATATTTACTATGAAAGTTGTTTCACCTTTACATGAATAACCAGTGTGTATTTGCAGAAATGAACCTGTCTGCTGCCACATTCTTATTTTCTCCATGTGTATCGAATCCTATGGTTACCCACTTGTTCTCATTTTAAGGTAATTTAAAAATTATTCATCTTTTAATATGTATTACATCTCATAATGCTAAACAATCCTGGAAAATGAAGTGTTTTAAAGATGGTAAGTAAATTAAAAAAGGATGCAAAAGCAGGAAACAACACCTTAAAATAAAGCAAAATTGCACAAGTTGGGTCTACATAATACTGATTTCCATAGTAAATATTTCACTTGTAGGCAACCCCCCACCCCGACCCCCACCCCCACCCCCACCCCCACCCCCACCCCATCCTATACAGACCCCTGTCCTTTCGGATTGAAGAGTGAAATAAATGGAAGTTAAACAAACCAGTAAACAGACTCCTCAATATTTAAATTCCTGGGTTTTTGTTTTGTCCTGGAAACTTTATAACACACAATTTCAGATGTACCTCATTTTGCTTTACATTACAATAAGCAAAATTGAGACTATTGTATGTTTTTTTTATATATATATAAAAGAAGCAATGATATGTTATCTAAAGAAGATTTAAATAGTGGGTTATCAGGTTTTTCAAAAAGTGTGACTTCTCTTTCATGATGTACCTGAACATCAACCTGTGACCAAGGTGACAAACAAACGACATCCTCTCTGTTACTCTCTCCTCTCCCACACTTGGAATCCTCTCTCCTCTTCCACACTTTAAATCCCCTCACACACTCCCCTGCACTCTCTCCACTCCCACACTTGAAATCCCCTCACACACTCCCCTGCACTCTCTCCACTCCCACACTTGAAATCCCCTCACACACTCCCCTGCACTCTCTCCACTCCCACACTTGAAATCCCCTCACACACTCCCCTGCACTCTCTCCACTCCCACACTTGAAATCCCCTCACACACTCCCCTGCACTCTCTCCACTCCCACACTTGAAATCCCCTCACACACTCCCCTGCACTCTCTCCTTTTCCCCTTACTCCCTCCTGTAGTCTCTCTTCTCCCCTGCACTCTCCTCTCTCATGCGCTCTCTGCTCCTCTGATATATGCACAGGAAATCCTTGTATCTCCTCTTCAGCTCTTCAATCTTAGCAGCTGAAAGAGTAAGAGAGATATGACTGCATACTTCATTGCATGCATGTGTTTCTATGTTACAGTCTTTAGAAATACTAAAAGTATTTTTCAGTGTCTTCACCCTAGAATTATTATTATTATTATTTATTATTATTTATTTCTTAGCAGACGCCCTTATCCAGGGCGACTTACAATTGTTACAACATATCACATTATACATTATTTCACATTATACAGATATCACATTATTTTTACATACAATTACCCATTTATACAGTTGGGTTTTTACTGGAGCAATCTAAGTACCTTGCTCAAGGGTACAACAGCAGTTGGGGATTGAACCCACAACCCTCCGGTCAAGAGTCTAGAGCCCTAACCACTACTCCACACTGCTGACCATAATAATTACAATCAAGCTTCCAAGGGTAGACAAAAGCACTAGAGTTCAGTAGTCTCAAGTTGGTACAGACCTTGCCACTCAATCATTTGTCTCTCTTATAATTAAAATGTAGCTCAGGTTACATACAGATTTATGAAATGATGATTGGTGATTGGGATGCGGATCATTGAACCCCACTATACCAGGATTAGGTACAGTATTGGGGATCCCCACTCCCACTCCCACTCCCACTCCCTACACCTACCCTGTCTAAAGGACCCAAGGAGGAGGGAGAGAAAAGATGCATGTGTGCAACTCACGCAGAGACTGCATGTGTCCTCTGCTCCAGAACCGTCTGCACTGCTGCTGTCCTTCTACTGTGCTTGTCAGTGCCAGGGAGGTGACAGAGAGCTGATTCAGGGCCTGGAGCTCCTAGAGACACAAACACAGACACAGAGCTTGTCACAACTTGATAGAAAACCAATAGCCAGTGTTTGTAACTCCTTGGTGCTGGCTGTGTCCAGTATTGAAGGCCTGTGCACTCTCCTTCAGTGTGTGTCACTGTCACTGTCACTGTCACTGTCACTCTCTCTCTCTCTCTCTCACAACGTGTCCCCCTCAGTCTCTCTTCACCTCAGTACCTTGGTGCAGGCAGCGAGCAGGCTGTGTGCAGTACTGAAAGCCTCTGCACTCTCCCTCAGTTGAGGAGCAGCTCTGTTACAGTACTCTCTAAAGTCACTGTCGTAGAGCTGGCTGAAGGCAGTCATGAGCTGGGAGAGGTCGACAATGGCCAGGCGGAGAGCAGGGGGGGAGAGGTGGGTAGTGCTTCTGCCGCTGCTCTGGGGGTCCGAGTGCAGGAACACACACTGAAACGAGAGGAATACACTGGCGGTCACAGTCGGTTTCATTTAAACTTTAATGGTTGTAACAACTCGGATAACATTCCAATAGAGTTTATAATAAAAAAACACTCCAGTATTAATGTGTACGAGACTTCATGTGTACAACACTTATGTGTAAGTGGAATATGAATAAATACTGAATATTAAAGTAAATGTTGATACCTATGAAAGTGTACTTTGTTTTGTTCACGTTCCTACTTTTCACAGATGTATTTTTTAGTTTCTTTTAGCTGTTTGAACATTAAAATAATGATATTACGTCAGGTTATCATCACAACTTTGGTTCCCCGAAATAGAAATGTAACCATTACCGCATGGGTATTTACCTCCTAAAAAGACCCGAAAACCTGAATCATTTATATCAAAGCTGCTAGATGAGCCTGTGGTCGCAGTCATGGTCCGCCCCCAAGGACATTAATTTACTGCGCTCACAGACCTGAACGTCATTTTTCCTTCAAGCCTGCTGCAATCACAGACGCAGCGACCTTGAAGGTTAATGGTTATTTTTTTATTTCGGGGAATCAGGGTTATGATAATAACCTTCCCTTTCAAGTACAAAATGTAACCATTACCACATGGGTGAGTGTACCAAAGCCGTTGCATGGGCAATATTGCAGAACAACTGGAATCCTACAAGGCTAAGCCGAGAGGCCGCCCTGTGTGTTACCATACGCAACCCCACTAACAAGTAGCTAGAGCAAAAAAATTGAGGGAGAAACTCACCTTTATTCCTGTGTTCTAAGGGTCGACTAAGAAGCCACCCTTAACTCTCTAGTTTCAAAACCAGGGTTTTGAGTATCCAAGACATTAAATGTCTGTAGAACCAAGTAAAGGTATGGGGAGTAGCTCACATCGCTGCATTGCAAATGTCCTTGACATTTGCACCCTGGAATAAAGCCCACGAAGTTGCCATGCCCCTGGTGGAATGGGCAGTGAGCTTTTCTGAAGGGGGCAAGTTGTCCAGCTCATAGGCAGTCCTGACTGCATCTGCTATCTGTTTGGGCAGCCTCTGCTTAGACGGGGCTTGACCATGGGACTTCGCCCCAGAGCAGATGGACAACCTCCAATCTTTTGCCCTATCAACATAGTAAGCCAGGTTTCACACTGGGTAAAGCATATGTAGCCGTCACTCTGTCAGACTGGAAAGGAGGTGGATGGAAAGCCTCAATTTCCACAGACTGGTTGACATGGAATGCCGAGATTGTCAGAGACAAATGGATGTGGGGTGCTCGTACATTTCACTAGAGAACATTTTTAAACTAACTAACTAACTACTAATACCTGTAGAATCCATGTGCATCAGCACACTGCAACCAAACGAAGCATTCACCACTCTGCAAACTTCAACATTTAGATGACCAAAACCAACATCACGAGAATGAAAGAAACAACACCCAGGACCCTATAAACAGTGCTGACCAGGCAGCAAAAAGAAGGGAGGTCATGATTGTTGGGGACTCCATACTGAGGAACACAGCAAGTTCAGTTCGCAGTTTGGACCCCCTTACTACAACAGTGTGCTGCCTTCCAGGAGCCTCAGTCAAGCACATCACTGAGAATGTGGACAGGCTCCTAGAACGAACAGGAGATGACCCGGTAGTTGTCGTCCACATTGGTACAAACAACATTGGAAGAGACAGGCCAAGATCCCTGCAAAACAAATTCAGAGAGCTAGGAAGGAAATTAAAAGACAAGACCAAAACTGTGGTCTTTTCTGGGATACTGCCGGCGCCTTGCAAAGGACCATATGGACAGCTGGAAATACAAAATCAAAATGCATGGCTGAAATCGTGGTGCACACAGGAAGGCTTCACCTTTCTTGAACATTGGAGCACTTTCTACAACAAGGACTATCTATACAGGTGGGACGGACTGCACTTAAACAGAAAGGGAACCAATCTACTCGGAGAAAGGATCCTTCAGGCGGTACAGAAGCATTTAAACTAGAAAGGAAGGGGGGAGAAAACAAAAAAACAGAAGGGAGACTACATCAAAACAAGAGCAACAACTCAGGTAAGACCACTATTAAATGTATTTATCTTAATGCTAGAAGTCTCAGAAACAAAATGTTAGAACTTGAAGCTACTGCACTAACAAGTAACTACGACGTGATAGGTGTTACAGAAACTTGGTTGTCTGAGAGTGATGGAGACGAATATAATATTAGTGGGTACACACTATATAGGAAAGACAGGCAGGACAGAAGAGGCGGAGGGGTAGCGCTATACATAAGAAATAGCCTTGAAGCCCAGGTGTTAAATCAGGACAAAGAAAACAATGCAGAATCAATATGGGTCAGAATAATGGACACAAATTCAAAAGGCATAATAATAGGAGCATGCTATAGACCGCCAAATTCAGACGCTGAGCAAAATAATCAGTTATACAATGACATTCGAAATGCGTGTAGAAAAGGAGAAGCCATACTAATGGGGGATTTCAACTTCCCCTGTATAAAATGGGAAAACCCAATGGGGGGCACGACGGACGAAATTGAAATGGTGGAAATGACAAATGACTGCTTCCTAACGCAATTTGTCAAGGCACCGACTAGAGGGGAGGCATGCCTTGACTTAGTCTTTTCAAATAATGAAGACAAAATAACTAAAACAGAGGTCAGAGAGCCATTGGCAAACTCAGACCACAACATGGTCTCATTTGAAATATTTTTTAAAACCCCAAAAGTAATGACTAAAGCTAAGGTTTACAATTTTAGAAAAGCAAACTACAAAGGTATGAAACAGAGACTAACAGAAGTAGATTGGAGTAAAATAGAGAAAACATCCACAGAAAAAGGGTGGCTGTTTTTTAAAAATGTAGTACTAGAGGCACAAAACAATTACATCCCAAAAGTAGACAAATCTAAATCTAAAACAAAATGGCCAAAATGGTTTAATAGATCAATTAAAAAAAATATTCAGCGAAAAAAGGCACTTTACAGAGCGTTTAAAAGGGACCAAAAACAAAGCACACAGAAAGAGTACTTGGAACTGCAAACACAAGTCAAAAGGGAAGTTAGAAAGGCCAAGAGAGAGATAGAAATCAATATTGCTAAGGGGGCTAAAACCAATTCCAAAATGTTTTTCCAATATTATAACAGCAAGAGAACATTCAAAGAGGAGGTTAAATGTCTAAGAGACACAAATGGCAAAATCATAGATGAAGAAAAAAAAATAGCAAATATATTAAATGATTACTTTTCACAGGTTTTTACAAAGGAGGACATGGACAACATGCCCCACATGTCGACCTGTTCCTATCCAGTTTTAAATAACTTTAGCATAACAGAGGCAGAAGTGTTAAAGGGACTAGGAGCTCATAAAATAAACAAATCCCCTGGGCCGGATGAGATCCTCCCAATAGTACTCAAAGAAATGAAAGAAGTTATTTACAAACCTGCTAACCAAGATCATGCAACAGTCTCTTGACACAGGGGTTGTACCAACAGACTGGAAAATAGCAAATGTAATACCAATCCACAAAAAGGGAGACAAAAAGGGACCTCAAAATGGAGTGAGGTAACCAGTGGTGTACCACAGGGATCAGTATTAGGTCCTCTGCTATTCCTAATCTACATTAATGATTTAGACTCTGATATAGTAAGCAAACTCGTTAAATTTGCAGACGACACAAAAATAGGAGGAGTGGCAGACACTGTTGAAGCAGCAAAGGTCATTCAAAATGATCTAGACAGCATTCAAAATTGGGCAGACACATGGCAAATGAAATTTAATAGAGAAAAGTGTAAAGTATTGCATGCGGGCAGTAAAAATGTGCATTATAAATATCAGATGGGAGATAGTGAAATTGAAGAAGGGAACTATGAAAAAGACCTAGGAGTTTATGTTGACTCAGAAATGTCTTCATCTTGACAATGTGGGGAAGCTATAAAAAAGGCTAACAAGATGCTTGGATATATTGTGAGAAGTGTTGAATTTAAATCAAGGGAAGTAATGTTAAAACTCTACAATGCATTAGTAAGACCTCACCTAGAATATTGTGTTCAGTTCTGGTCACCTCGTTACAAAAAGGATATTGCTGCTCTAGAAAGAGTGCAAAGAAGAGCAACCAAAGGCATGTCGTATGCAGACAGGCTAAAAGAATTGAATCTATTCAGTCTTGAACAAAGAAGACTACGCGGCGATCTGATTCAAACATTCAAAATCCTAAAAGGTATAGACAATGTCAACCCGGGGGACTTCTTTGACTTGAAAAAAGAAAAAAGGACCAGGGGTCATAAATGGAGATTAGATAAAGGGGCATTCAGAACAGAAAATAGGAGGCACTTTTTTACACAGAGAATTGTGAGGGTCTGGAACCAACTCCCCAGTAATGTTGTTGAAGCTGACACCCTGGGATCCTTCAAGAAGCTGCTTGATGAGATTCTGGGATCAATAAGCTACTAACAACCAAACGAGCAAGATGGGCTGAATGGCCTCCTCTCGTTTGTAAACTTTCTTATGTTCTTATGTTCTTAAGAGTTTTGAGTGCTCCCAGATCTTATTTGTGGCCTAGCTGAACCAATTCGCCAATTTAGCTTGACCACATTCTCAAGTGTTTTTTTTCTTTCCCTCCTAATTAGGTCAGGCCTTCTATTCAATTACAGACATTTTCAAATATTTGTCTGGCTTGCCAAGTAATTTATATTGCAAGGATGGGCAAATATTTTTATTCACACATCAGGAGTCATAAATCATCTGGAGAAATACATTTCTGGAAATTGTTAAGCTGTGAGACATCTTCTCAGTTCAGTCTGGGACTCCAGAGAAGCCGGTGCTTGTGCTCTAGGCCTAGCTTTCATCAGGATAACCTCAGCTTGTGTGACTATTGTTTTATTTTGTGTCTTAACTGCATCTGTCTCTAACGTTTACCAATTCCATTGCTAGCCAGGACTGACCGTCCAGCTACCCTTCCACAAATGCTTCCAATGTATTTAGAAACGTATTTAGAAAAAAAGGACCCACCCTCTTCTCTGCTGTCCTCTCCTCCCCTCTGTACCCCAGTGGTCTCACCTCTTTGTGGATTTCCTCTAGCGCAGTGTTGGTTTTCTGCAGGCTCTCAGTCACCTCCTTCAGGGAATCTTCCCTCTGTTTGCTGGGGAGGTTGCGGCTTCTGAACCAAAGAAAAGAAACAAACATATAACAACGATTTAAAGTAAGCAATGACGATGATGACTCTGACTTTACATTCCAACAGACTCCCTCAGAAGGGTTCAGAGAAACACTATTTAGTTACTACAGGTTACGGACCACACCAGATTTGTTTTAAGCACTTATATAGCACTCCCAGTATAACCATGGATATGTAATCCAGGGTGTCCCACCCCCAGTTCAGTAAAAATGCTCAAATTAGTCAAATTAGTACAGACCAGACAATTGTTCCAGCTAAATGTGTTATGATAACACATTCCCCTTAGTTATGATAACACATTCCCCTTCCCCTCTCTCACTTCTTGGATGTAGTGTTGCTGCTCTGCCCTGCAGCCTCCCTCCTGCTCAGCAGCTCTCTGATCTCCCATCCCCTCCCCTTTCTCTCTCTTTCATTTCCTGTTCCCTCTCTCTCACTTCTTGGATGCAGTGTTGCTGCTCTGCCCTGCAGCCTCCCTCCTGCTCAGCAGCTCTCTGATCTCCCATCCCCTCCCCTTTCTCTCTCTCTCTCATTTCCTGTTCCCTCTCTCTCACTTCTTGGATGCAGTGTTGCTGCTCTGCCCTGCAGCCTCCCTCCTGCTCAGCAGCTCTCTGATCTCCACCGGCCAGGGGTTGCATGTGGGGTGAAGCATCGTTTGGAGATGAGGGCTGGAGAAGAGCTCCTTTAGAAGCGCCTCATTCCTGCACACCTGCTCACTGAGAGGCTCCCTGAAAACACACAACACAATACAGTACAATACAATATTTGCCATACAACACAGCACAGGGTTACAGCTGGGGCTGTGCCAAACAATTATTTTTCTGATCAAATATTCTATCAATTAATATATTGAATAATCAATTATTCGGATAAACTTTAGTTGCTACAGAACTAAAGTTGTTCAAAATAAAAGTCACAGGTGGTGAGTTGCACTTGCACATTTTCTTGGGTAAGGCTAGATTAGCTCATTAATCAACAGCATGCAGCAAGTCCAGCTGCTGATATACTGGTATCAGAGATGGAAAATCTCCGCTTTTAATTCAGATTATGGATTTCCAAAGCCGTACAAACGTCATTACTTGTCTGTGTGTAAAACAAAAAAAACAACCCTCCTGCCCCCCCTCTGTGTTCCTATATTGATCACTGTCAGTGCGCACAAAGCAGGTAGTTCTTAGCTTTACATATTTTTCATAGCATTACATCTACTGAGGCAAAATACATTTTATTTTATTACAAGTCCCCTAATGTATGTTTACTACTTATATTGAAAAAATACTTATTTCTGACAAAAGAATTGTATTCTTCTAGAACCCCTTTCACACTGGCATGCTCTACCCGGGTCGTGACCTGGTGTCATGCGGGTCGGCTATGCGATTTCACACTGCTTTTTGAAGAAGTAGGATCGACCTAGGTGACGGAAGCAAGTACACAATGTGCATACGCAATGCCCCAGAAGCAGCAAAGTTCACATGATCACCCTTTCATCTGTTCAGGCTTTCAAGATGAATCGTCTGCCCAAATGCCGATTAGAGCAAATGTTTCTTCATCCCTGCTGCAATCTGGCTCATGGTGTGTCTCAATCAACAGAAATATGGCTAAACAGAATAAACAGAAACGTTCGAAACGTACCTTCACGCAGGCGTGGCTGTTTGTTACTTCGTCCGTTTACGAACACCCTGCATGCATTTTGTCTTGCTCGACCCGGGTCAGTGTGTTGACCCACATGCTGAGGTTGGTCGCTGCCGACACGGGTACATGGTTTCACACTAGGCGGGATTGTGACCCAGGTAGGCAAAACCCAGGTTGGGACCCGGGTAGGAGCGTCGGTGTGAAAGGGGTTTAGTACAAAGTACAAAAAATGTGCAACAAATGTTCTTGTGAGCGGGAAAGGAAATGTGTGCTAACATTAGAAGATCCCTTTTCTCAACCAAAAGTAAAATATCATGAACTGTGACAAATTAAATTTCTGGTGGTTATAGTTATTTTTCTCAGGAAGGTGTGTCAATATTTCAAGAAGCATACACTGGCCCTCGACCCACCTCTCAGCTTTGTATGCTTTCAGAAAATGTTATATATATATTTGAAGATGGCATGATGGTCATGTCTCTTACCCTGCCTCACTCTCATCTCTCGGTAACACATCCACCAGCTGTTCCAGTAAGGCGAGCTGCCGCTGAGGACTGGAAACACCCTGAAACCAGTAAACAAGACCAGTCACACCAGTAACAAGCCAGCACACAAGAACAGTCAGTGCTCCTCCCCACACTGGTTTGTTGGGCCCCGTTTGTAACTCACCTTGATGAGATCAAAATCATCCTGGCGACACAAAAGCATCTCATGGCAAAACTGCACTAGCTCTGACAAATGGGATGGGGAAAGAGAGAGGAAGAGAAAGCGGTAAATAGATTAAAACAATAATCTATTTATTTATGCAATCAAGAATCTGTAATGTTTGCATTTACAGTGCAATACTTCCTGCTCTGCACTAGAAAAGTAGAAGCTTTCATTTCAACATCTTCTGCTGTATTGGCGGTCCCTTCAGAAGCTGGGTTATTTTATTATTTCACCTTTTATCTGGGAGTCTGGTTGGGGTCCCTTCAACTCAGAGAAGCGCTTCTTCATGGGGGGGCAGATACTGTAAGATAGAGAAGGGAAGCAAGCAAGTGGATTTATAGCATACTTGATATTTGTGCTTCTCAGTGTGTGTGTGTGTGTGTGTTTTACGTTACCTTGTGCAGATCCACTGCAGAATGTCCAGTCTGTGCATGGAGGGGGTGCACAGCAGCTCCTTCATGCCGTCAGCCTCTCTGAGAAACAGCCCTTCAACTGAAGGGCAACCCAGAGCCTAACGAGAGAAGGCAAGAACGAGGGAATGAGAGTATAGAGATTTATTTCCTTTCTTATGTCATCTTAATAAAAGCTCAATTTCCACTTCTCTACCAGTCAAACACAGTACAGACCTGGGTTTTCTTACTGGAAGCAGGACCCTTAATAAATGCTTGTTTTCTCTGGGGGGGGGGGTTATACTAAACACCCTTTTTAATGGCAGCCGCATGTCTACCCCTTCCCCTTTAAATCTAAGCCCTGATGTTTATCAATAAAAACCTTGGTTTCCCTAATGTTAACCTCGTTACATTTATTATTTTTAATAGATGTCACGCCATTTTATTGGTAATAAAAATATCCCAAATAAGGGCTGTCCTAATTAAACAAGAGGCGTTTGAGATGACCTCAGTCACACTTTGTTTCTAAATGAAAAGAAAAAGAATGAAATCACATCACATCACATTATTATTAAATGTTAAATACATCATTTAAAAAACGAGTCAATTGTTTTTTTTCATTCCTAAACAAAATGAATCCGTTTTTTATTTCTACATGAAATGAAAAAGAATGAAATCTCATCTTATCACAAGACAAGGCACCTGCGATGTTGACACGCCAACTTTCTTTGCAACAGCAGCCTGAGAAACCACAGGAGACTCCAGCAGCTCCTTCAAGAGTTCAGTGTGTTTTTACAACATGTATTCGTGTGCTAAATAATGTTTTCCACTTTTAATTACATGATTTCCTTTATTGTTTATAGCTGCTACAGATTTGTGCTCAACAGACTTTCTAATCCTTCTCATCAAACTCATAGTGTTAAATAATCAAGTAGATTGCTGTGACAAATTCCTGAAAGCTATAAATGTGAAGATATGCTTGTGGGGAGCCTGTGGTCTGGTGCATTGATAGCAATGTACCTGGATCCTATTGTTCAGAGAACCATTGTAAGATACATGTACTGTATAAAGTTTTATAAGCATTTTCTGCACGGATCTACCTGGGGTCGACAATCTTTCTTTCTTTGTTCAATTTTTGCTCTTAATGCTTTAATTGAACACATTTATTTATGGAAGTAACTTAACATTTGTCTAAGCCTTCAGGAGTTAAAAATATAAAGCTATCTGTCAGGATTGCAGCTCTGGCCCTTGGAGATCAGTGTTGTGCACGTATCCATCCATCCCTGTGTGTACACCACCGACATAGAAATGGTTATTATTCCTATTCTCCGTTTGATACATTTTTCAATTACAGTAATATGACTGTCAATGATAAAAACTAATTCCTGTAAGGATGATGTACACAGGTAATTAAATGTAGAAAGATCAACAGGACAGTTATTTTTCTGTCCATGTAATGATTGCATGTCAAAGACTAAAAGGCAAGTAGCTACTATGTGTCTTGGTACTACTGTAATAACTCAAAATAGTATTTACTGTTAACTTTGCAGCAGTGTTGCCCCATCCCCACAGAAAAAAAAATGAAGGACAAGAGGTTTATAGAACATTAGGGATGTTAGTATGAAATTAGCCTACGAAACAAAACATTTGTGTTTGGGTTGAATGAGAAAAGTAAGTGTGTGTGTGTGTGTGTGTGTGTGTATGTATATATTCGGGTCACAAGATGAACTTTTTCGCTTTTGCGTTTTGGGTCAAAAAATGTGACTTTAGGGTCAGGCTCGGGTATGAATTTGAATCACCAAAAACGTCTGTAACCCTTTCCCAAATAACGTATGATTACGAGGCAAATAAATATACCGGTATTTCGTGCACCAAAGCAGGAGGCGATTAGGGAGGAGTCAGCTGACTAAGCAGCGTTCTCGTTATGTTTTCGTGTACGACAATCACAAAACTGGTACATCACCTCTGTGAAAGCACAGGTGTAGCTCCCTTTCAACTGGTGGCACGAAAGGGCTAGCCAGGTATTTTACAGTAAAGTAGACAGTTAATATGTTACAATGTTAACATATACCCAGACCACTAAAAAAATCTACCACGCTGTATAGCCTATTGTATAAACTGAATCTGTGTGTGAGCGTGAGAGTCAGACGGCGCAGGCAGGAGGTAAAGGACACACGTTTGCGGGTCGGGTATAGAGTTAGAAGACGGGGCTGTAGCGGGTTGGGGTCGGAAAAGGGTCGTACAAATCTGACCGCGCAGGACTCTACATATGCTACGCGTTCATCATTTGAAAATACGGTATCACAATTAAACGACATAAATAGCATTGCGAAGAACCGTCTCCCTGTTGTATCCCATTTAAGCAGAAATCCCGATTATCAGTATCCCGATTAGGCGGCGCAGACTGTACAAAAAACACAAATATAACTATTATTATTATTATTATTTATTATTATTTATTATTATTATTATTATTATTATTATTATTATTATTTACTTCTTAGCAGACGCCCTTATACACAGCCATAAATAATATAGGAAGTACCGCGTCTAGTTGTGTACCGCTATCAATAATCTCAAAATGGGCTGCTGTTCCGTTTCTCTCGTTTTAAAAAAAAAATAATATCCGCTAAATCAGTCTATCTTGTTTACCTGCAATTTGTTGTAAATCTTGACAGAAAGCTCACGTTCTTTTAAACTACCCGCCATCTTCCTTCTTTCCTTGAAACGGAAGCGAGTTAACGTCACAATGCTATTGGATCTATTGCTCTTATCCCGGGCTACTATTGGACAGCGCTTCTACCCAAAGACCGGCTAGTTGCTTTTCTTATTGGTCGCGAGCGATCGATCAAACTGCAGTCCCGCCTGTCCACAACAGAGTACCGTATAACCGCGCAAATAGGTGTATGTACTTTGATACGCACATTTTTAGACAATTCTGTTAATCCTTTGGTTTTCATTTTGAAACTTTTCATATATGCCCACCATATTCTGCCCCAGTCCATTTGATTGGGGATAACCTGGGCTTGAGTGTGTGTTTTATTACCAATCCTGCTGCAAATTTGCACACCGCGGTTGAAGAAGGCACTCTGATTGGCTATAATATAATTGTGTTAATAAAACAATTAATAATCCTCTCCCTATACCGAAACCCTAACCTTAAGGCCAGTATCCTATACTGCAGCCATTACACATCTAAAGTAGTTCACGTTTGGCAGGGAATAAGCGTTTTTGTTACTTTAAAGAAAAGTGACAGGAGGTGCTGACATTTCATGGTACCTTTGTAAGCACTGCTTCCAGAAGGAATCAGTAAAATAGGACAATCAATCCCATGATTCATTGCGTGTAATCACTACATGCGCCATTATTGGAGCCCACTCAGAGGTGGAGGGTAAAAAGCATTGGACAGGCAGCAAAAGAAACGGACTTTTCTGCAATTTCTAATTTTGTAAGATAATTTAAGAACCAGTCTATGTGACCGTTGAAATTGATTGTGTAATTCTGTCTGTGATTATAGCACAATGCATGTGCTATAATCACAGTCGTCTGATTCCTAGTCAGATTATTTATAAATACTTTATGACTAGAAGTATCTATGAAGAATTACAACTTCATTTTTATGCAATGTGTATTTTTTTCCTTCTTTCTATTTATTTGTATTTTTTAAAGTCAATGTGGTATGCTTTTGTATAAATCTGTCCAACTGGGGTCCATGTATAGCAGTGATCAAGGCAAAGGTCAGTACAAGAAAGAACAATGCATCAATTAAGTTAATGGTAGTTAGTAATAAAATAGTTACTGTAAGAATATAACAGGTAAGCTTACACATAATGCATCCAAAACACAGGAATCCCAATACTTTAAACCACCTTTCTAAGCAACGGTATTATACTTTCAATCTTCAGTTGCAATCCGCTTGTGCTTGCTTTATTCATGCAATCTTGCCAAACTTAAAGACCTATGCTTTTTTAGCATTGAAAAGATGATTTCAGGACCGAACAGGAAAATACATGACGTTTCAAGTACAGTATGACTTTTCTTCAATATAATAAAGCTAGATACAGGTAGTGAACAAAAAAATGGAAACACCAATATAGTCACTTAATAGGGCATTGGGCCACTATGGTATCCCGCTCTGTGGAGTTCTCAGCGGATCGTTTTTGATGAAACTGGCTGCTCGTGCCCCAGGTTGAAATTTGCAGTCAATTGATCTGCAGTTGCTTAATTAACGCATGAGCCACATGTGGGAAGATTGTGTGTTATGAGATGTTGAAAGAATTGTGCAGCGCTCCAGTTTCTCTGATGCAGCATAAAATCAAACAATTCCTCAAAATGAGGGAGCTGCAAAACGAGAACACAAGGGCAGGTTCCTAGCTCGGGTTCTAGTGAGGAAGCCCAGCTTCTCTGGCAGAGTGACAGAGACTGAGAGGGAGTTTGTGTAAAGGAGTTAGGGAGAGAGTGTGTTGCCTGGAAGACAAGGAGGCACAGTTTCTTCAGGAGGAGGGGGGTGAGGGGACAAGAACGGGTGTGTGGAAGGAGGCAGCAGGGAGTGAGGGAGAAGGGACAGAAGGAGTAAGAGTATGGGAGTGTGTGTAACTTGAATTAGGATCCCCAGCCCCTCCAGGAGAGACGGGCGGCTGGAGGGAGGGTGTGTGTTACATGGAAGAAAGGAGGACATGAGAATGTTAGGGGACAGATGGGTCAGGGAGATATAAGGTGAAAATGAGAAAATAAGTACAGGGACCACAGCGACAGGGAGACATGATGTCAATACATTCAGATAACATAAAACAAAAAATGGATGGCAGCGGAGCTGGAGCCGGAGTCGGAGCCGGAGCAGGTGATATTACAGAATAGCTCCATCTACAGACCAATACTGGTACTAACCTTTAATTAAACAAAACTTATGAATTAAAACGAAAACCACATTAAATAGTTTCTTTAAATTAAATTTGTTTATTTACATATCTTAAATATTTGCAAATTGAATTCAATCAACAAAAAAAAAAACCAACCAACACATAAATGATTGTCCTGTATCTAAAACAGACTCTGGAGACTGGCATCACCTGCCAGTCTCTCCCATTGCTAATTGACTAATGTGGGGATTAGCTAGCAGTATAAATCAGATCCAGTTAGACCTTGTATAGTTTCTTCTGTAGCCATGCTACAACCTATTATGCTTATGTCACAAAAAAAGGTTCTTCTGTTGCGATTTGTTCATAGAAGTAGAACTGTCAGATGGGATTTAGTGAGAGGGTTTTAATTTAAAAGGTTTTAGAGGAAGATGCATCATTTGTAAATGAATCCATCATTTCTGATAAAACAGTGACGTGTACAATAAACAGTTATATTCTTTTATATTCTCGTGATTACTGATGAAGTTGGTGGTGTTGTATAGTGAGTGTATTTTAAGCAGCTGCAGGGGGCTAGCGACATTTCTGTACACTTTTTTTTACTGTTCCTCTAAAATAATGCAACAGAGATAGAAACCGTTCATTTTTTTTTCTTTTCCAAACTGAGTTTTTTTATGTGATTAACCCAGTTTGACCCTGTAATTATGTTTAATGTGTTACAAATTAATGTTGGACTTTGCAAACGTGTTATTGAGTACACATTTCAAATATGTCTAGATGTGTTTTAAATCTATGAATACATGGTCCAATTTGATGAACCAGTGAAGGAAATGTGGACCACATTTTGGTGCATTAGCACTATGCTATTGCAGAAATCTGATCCTTCCCTTCTGAAAGTTTACCACAGTACTGTTGCACGTCATTTTTGCAGTTGTGCAATTCTTTTCTCATAGTTATACTGTGCATATACCATAGTTGGTCTTGGTTTGCCAGGTGTATTAATATGCTTTTACCATACCTCGCTATTATTTACAATGCTTACCTATGCCTTGCCATGCTTTCACTGTGCTTTATTACACTTTGTCTTGTATTAATCTCAAAGCACAAAAAAAAACAACATACATTTTGTTATATAAAGCTTTATTGTTTACTGACCAATAATGGACAGAAGTACAAAGTTTAAAATATATACATTATCTCAATTTGCAGTTTTTCTAACTTGCATTGTCTTCTGACAAAAGTTCAGAATGTTTGTAGGGTGACATTCTGATCCAAAAGAAGTTCAGAAAATGAAACAATATTGGAATTCAGGTTCTGCACAACAAAGTAAGAGACAGGTCTACTATAACGGAGCTCCGCCTCGCGGCTAGTGAGTAAATAATACTCCCATAAGCCGGTAACATGTACTTCCCTCTCAACTACAGAGCTTTGAACAGTATGGTTTGCAGTTCACATCCAAGCCTTGCCTTTCCGTGCATTCACTTCAATTGTCAGAGATGCCAATTCATTACACTAACCTGTAAATGATGGAATTCTGGGCGGGACAGAAATTCCTCCAGGCTTAAAGTTGCATATGTGAGAAACTTCAGTCTGGGTTTCGGCCTTATCATAGCACCGAGACAGCACTAATTAGAGTGGTTAATGATGTGTTGTTATCCTCGGACACGGGCACACCTTCTTATACTATTAGATTTAAGTGCTTTGTTTGACATTGTTTTAATTGATCACCTTGAAAATCTGGTAGGATTGTCAGGTTGTGTTCTGTCTTGGTTTCAATCCTCTCTCGAGAACAGGTCACAATTTATTAAAATAGAGGAGGAGACCTCTTTTTTGTCAAAGGTTACACGCAGGCTCCCACAGGGCTCAGTTCTTGGTCCAGTTCTGTTTTCTTTGTATATGCTGCCTCTGGGCAATATTATTTTGTTGCTATGGGGTTAATTTCCATTGTTACGCAGATGATACGCAGCTATATTTATCCCGAAAACAGGGTGACACCTCAGCTGTAAATATTTGAGTACCTGTCTTGCTAACATAAAAGAAATGGATGTTTGAAAACTTTTTAATGCTGAACTCAGATTACAGAAGTGATGATTCTGGGATCTCGGAAGCAACAAAGTAATATGTTTGATGTACTCCTCGGTGGCTTCTCTTATGAACTCACAGACAAAATGAGAAATGTAGGTGTGATCTTCGACCCAAATCTTTCTATTGAGACACACATCAGGAATATTACTAACATTTATTTTTTATCATCTAAGAAATATTGCCAAATTAAGAAGTAATCTTTCCCACTCAGATACTGAGAGATTGATGCATGCTTTTGTATCTTCTAGAATTGATTATTGTAATGCCCTATTCTTTGGTATTCATAGCCATGTTATATCTCAACTGCAACTTATGCTGCAGCTAGATTTTTAACCGGGACTAAGAGACAAGGTCACATTACTCCTGTGCTAGGATCTCTGCACTGGCTTCCAGTCCGATTCAGGATAGATTTTAAGGTGTTGCTTTTAATTTATAAGGCATTAAATGGTCTTGCACCATCATATTTAAATGATCTTTTAATACCATATATTCCTAGATCCCCACTCACAGGTTGCTTACTGTCCCACAAATTAAAAAAAAAAAAACAGGTTGTAGAGCATTCAGTTATAGGGCCCCAAAACTCTGGAATGATCTGCCTAGCTCTGTAAGAGAAGCATCAAGTGTCACTCCTTTTAAAACAAGATTAATGGAGCGTTTCTATGCTAAAATGGTTTTCCTTTTATTCTCTGCATTGTTTTACTGTTCTGTGTGTTTTTTCTTTTGTTTTTCTTGCTTTCTCATTAATATTTGTCAATGATTTTTATTCATGTGAAGTGCTTTGAGGCAATTTGTATTGTGAAAGGCGCTGTATTAAAAATAGATTATTATTATTATTATTATTATTATTATTATTATTATTATTATTATTATTATTATTATTATTATTATTTCCATGGTTACTGATATGTATACTTTAAAACCAGATTTTTGTAACCATTTTTTTCTACTTCAAGATAAGATATTGGAATCAATATTCATTGAATCAGCATTCATAGCGCTAGTCGATTGCTTGTTTTTTATAGTATGTGCATTGCCTTGCAATTCCATATCTTACCATGACAACGTAGCTCTTAATGGTATAGATACAGCATCACTTCCCACCACAACCACTCCACTGCGGGCTTGTTAGCACACTAGTTATCGAGCACCTTTTGTGTCAAGATTTAAATAAGGATTTACAGGGGTTTCCCTTCATCTTTAAAAGCTGCCATACATTTAGATGTTCTTAGAAACAAAATGAAATCAGTACAAATCACAGCACTGTGAAATTAGTAGCTCATTGTTATAGATTTTGTTAAGTAACAAATGCTATATTAATTTGTATAACAATATTTGTATGTAAAAATTAAAACGCAGTCTGTATAAAATGTCAAAGAGCACTGCTTCACGCAGTTTGTTTGAATGACTTAAAAACAGTGGTAAGAGCTAGCTTCAACACAGGACTCCCTTCCCTCCCACCAGGGGGAGCACAGTGAGTAATATACAGTATATGGAATAGGTTGCTGTACTATACTCTCAACAAGAGTCACTACCTACTAGTGGACTTGAGTGGGTGAAGAATCAGCTTGTATCTTATGCAGCACCCTATACTATATATTTTTAATATATGCACTTAAACAGTATAGCTAAATTGCATGTGACTTAATTTCAAGCTGATACAAACATGCGAAGATGGCGGGTGAACTCCTCATCAAGGCAGGGAACTCAGCAGTTACTATGGCCTCCCCTACTAGCAAGACCATACGAGCTCTGGTACCAATAGAGTTGGGATGAGGGCGGGGCGAGAAGTGAGAGGTGACACTGGGCACAATATGCTCTGTGAGCAAGCACAAGCTACGGTAGTTTCTAAGTAGTGGCATGCAGATTTATTTTAGCTCAGCTAGATTTACATTTCCGCGATGGCGGGGAGCATACAAGCTGTGACCCGGGCCTCTTTCCAGGCACTTCTGCAGTCCGTTATCCAGTTATAAATCATGCCGTGCTTCTCTGGAAACTCCGATTTCAAGTTGCACAGGTTTTCCTCACTCACTGCAGCACTGCTGCCTTTGCTTTTGAGCTCTTCTGGGATCTTGACAAGGCTGTGGTGTCTCCTGGCGTTGGTTTTAGGGTGTCTTTCTTTGAGATTGTTTTCTTTAGGAGGACAAGGCCAGACTTGAGCTGGAAGATTTGCAGAGCTGGTTTCTTTATTGCTTGGAGTTCCAGGAGCACACTGGGAATCCAGTTTGGTTTGTGCTTCCAGGTTAAGTTCAGGACAGCTGTTTTTCCGGGGCATGGTTCGGACAGGTTCCCTTTGTGTTTTGCTGAATCTGGATGGTCCCTTTGAGTCTTTGAGATGAAACGTGTCTCTGTGTCCATACAGCTGTTCCAGCGGGTCAGCTCTAAAAAGAGGGGAGACGTTCTTATTGAGAGTGAGGCTGACCCCCTGTAGGGAGATGATGTCAGAGAGCAGGGTCCTCTGAAGGCAGCTGCTCAAATAAGGAATCACGGGAGTCGGGGGTGGAGCCAGGGGGGGCAGTCTCAGCAGGTGAGGAGCTTGCTTCTGGGAGTTGAGTCGGTTGGAGCTCTGGACTTCACAGTCCTCCAACACAGGGAAGGTGGGCCGGGCCAGCTGGCAGATGGATTGCAGGTAGTCTTCTGAGGACAGGGAATCAGAGTGGATGTAGAACCCACTGGAGAACTTGTTACTGTCATTCATGTCCTGCAGGATCTCCTCATAGGCTTCACAAATTGTGGGGAGCTGCTTCTTAGCGAGCAGTCGAGATCGGGGACGCATGTCTGTCAAAACAAAATATGATTTACTATATTAGAAGCCAGATATATAGAGTAAAGAGCAGTAGAGAGGGTGGGGTGAAAGGAATATTAAGACATGTAAAGTGCCGCCCCCTAGGAACCCCCGGTCACGGTCAGCAGTGACATAGCCTGGATTTGAACCTGCGATCTCCAGGCTATAGGGTGCATCCTGCACTCCACACAGAGCGCTTTTACTAGATGCGCCACTCAGGAGCCCCATAAAGTGCAATTTTAATAAAAATTTTAATTGTTGTATTTTAGTATCTTTTGAAATGTGAGTTACTTTTTTTTGTATGACCCAAGCTGATTTTTTTCTGTCTACTCTAAAGAAGCTTTAGATTTAATGCAAATGTATGCAGAACTGCCCCTCTTAATATACCAAGTATAAAGAATAAAAGAATATACTTAAAACATCAACTACAGTGACATGTTTAATCAAGCAATCAATCTATTTTATATAGCGCCTTTCATAGTGGACCACCATCACAAAGCGATTTACAAGATGCAGTTACAAGAAAATCCATAATACTTTAAAATACAGAGAACTGCATAATATATGGTATACAAAAAAAAAAAACGCATAATACATTAAATACAGTGGAAACCTCAATATTGCTGTCAATATCAAAATCAGTGTTGATTTCATCTGATTAAATCTGTGAATAATTTCTGTCACAGTGAAGCACTTCAAAACAGAACTGTGTTTGCAAGTAATGACGCAAATGTCAGTTTACGAGGAGATTTTAGTTTTGATTAATTTTGCCAGACCAATCTTACTGAAATAAATATCATTGGGGTTGGCAGGACATGAAAAGCTTTCGAATTGACACAGACAGGTTTGCCTTGTAAATCTTTGACACATGGGGAGCCAGCATGCTGTGCCACTGCAGTTTCTAGTTGCTAAGTGCCACAGGATACTTGTTTAAGTATCTTACAGTTGGTCTTGAAAAAACAATGGCAGTTTAATGCACAGTGGTGCATACGCATTGTCTAGCTGGTTACAAAAGCATGTTTGACATGTCTGTGTTTTTTTTTAAATTTAGTCGTCGCCAATTATTTTTACCCCGGTTTTCACCCCAATTATTATCTGTATCCCCGGCTCACCGCTCGCAACCCCCCCGCCGACTCGGGAAACGGAGGCTGGAACACGCGTCCTCCGAAACGTGCTCCTTCCAAGCCGTCATTTTTCGCACTGCAGATCCACAGCAACGCCACCAGACCTATAGTGCCGGAGGACAACACAGATCTGGCGGCTCCACTGCAGAGCCACAGGCGCCCTATCGGCCACAGGGGTCGCTGATGCGCGGTGAGCCGTGGATTCCCCTGCCGACCTAAGCCCTCCCTACCCGGGCAGCGCTCAGCCAATTGTGCGCCGCCCCCTAGGAACTCTCGGTCACGGTCAGCTGTGACATAGCCTGGATTCGAACCTGCGATCTCCAGGCTATAGGGCACATCCTGCGAGGAGCGCCTTTACTGGATGCACCACTCGGGAGCCCCTGACATGTTTGTGTTGATTGAAGAATTCAGTCATGAACATGTAGGGTCTGATATGTTGGGGTTCCGACTGAAAAATATTGGGTTAAAAACAGGTTTAATCTAAAAACTACATTTTTATCACCAATTTCATGTGAAACTGGTTTAACACTAATTAATACTCCATTGGTGTAGTCTGATGTCATGAAAATAATCTTCAACCTGTTCACTGCGTTTCATCCAGTATACTGGACCATCAATACACTCGTTCACAATCAGTGTGAAGTGTTGATAGCGCTTGAATGCTTTTCATGCTTAGAATATTTTAAACGCTGTTTATTTATTCTCAACCTGGATACAAGTTTTGAGGGATTGATCCATTTTGATCAGTATATTTCTGCTTTAGTTTTGAAATATTCAATAACAGGTTTAAGATATTTCACTGGTTCGGGTGCTAAGGTGGGTCTCCCCCTGCAGCAACACATATCATATTTTCACGACTTTTAAGCCTGAAAGTTTCATATTAACAGTCTCTGTCAATGTCACAAAGACGGCCGGAGTGGGTGGCGTCAGACCAGAAGCAGGAAATAAAACGACAGAGAGGTGTGGTTTGGTGGAGCTGAGCGAATGGTTTTGCTCAGCATTTAATAAACAGAACAGAAAATAAAAAGGTTGAACAAACAAAACACAGGACATGGCACTTCACGCCAAAATAGAGACAAACAAAACGGACTAAACAGTAAACAGCCAAATGAGCAGACAAACACGGTGAGTGAGAACACTTATATTTATGTTCTTATTATTTTTACAATTATTACCTCCGTCTCCTATCCCGTTCTCCACTCACGAACACCCAACCCCGAGTGAGTCAAACAAGCATCTATATATACTGTTGTGCTGGGATTCAATTAATAATTAATTATTCACTTGAATCCCAGCACGTGAATTAATTCTGTGCAACCCCATGCTCACATACTATGCTTTAAATGCACGTGCAGTGATGTGCAATCCCGTGCCTAAATACAAATATACAATTTAAATCACACGTGAAACACAGACCCGTTTATATCCCGTGTCCCAATCTCTATACACCAACATTAACACATGCAACATACTACACATAACACACAAATGCACACAGGGGCGGGGCACATTGCCACAGTCAAATATAAAATGTCTTGTCATATTAAGAATATTTACAACTGCATTGGCAGTACTGACATCAATGCATACACTTTTTTTTATCTGATACAAACTAGAGTCAGTGGTGTAAATACTAGAGCAGTAGGTATTTATGGGAATGTGAAATATTACATTGCCATGATCCCTCTATCATTTCAAACACTCGGTGATAAACTCTGATCAGACATTTTGGCTGATGCCTTGCAAGACTTCTAATTAACTTTTATAACAAAAGCATTGAAAAATGTGTTTGTTTTTCTACCGGAGCTCTAGCCATAGTGATGTAGTCAGAGTAGCAGTGAAATGGCTAGACTGCTACAATAACACATTGGTAAACAGCTACATCTACCCTGGGCCCTGCAAGTGCAGGAGTGCAGGAACGCAGGTCCAGCTCCGATCAAGTGGATTTCCTCCAACACTCACTTTAATTAGGCTGTTTGGTGCATTCGAGAAACACAGCAAAGCCTGAGTTCAAATATTCCTCCCTCTCCTCAGCCCTGCACTCCTCTCCCTACTCAAGAAACTTCATTATATAAAGGGAGGGGGGAGGATTGTAGGCATTGATCCATTCCAGTTGGGAGGTTATTCATCTGCTGTTAAAAATGGACTTTGGTTTTCCTTGTGCATAAGAACAGGACCAGGAGAATGATATGCTAAATATTATCATTTAAAATAACATTATCTACTGTATCTCTTTCCTTTGGTTTAAGAAAGTCACGTTGAGAAAAACATGACGGATTAAAATGGAAAAGTACAGCTTGCAGTTAGGCTGGTGTGACAGATCAGAGGCTCTGTACATGTGTGCGTGGGTGTGCACGTGTGTGAGAGTTTGGTGGCTGGTGGCCATCTTGGTGAAGGAGGCTGAAACCAAGATGGCCACACTTGCACAGCCACATGGCATTGTTTGATTGATTGTTTAATAGTTTGAATGGAAATGTGTGGAATGTGGCAGGAGGTGATTGGATGCTTGATTGAATCAAGCACCTGGCCAAATGGTATGAAAGGAGAAAAAAGGATGTTTGTTTGGAGAAAGCATGGAGGAAAGAAAAGGGAGCGTGGAGGAACCTTCATGAGACTTTCTCTGATGACATCCCAACTCTCCTTTGATACAGTTGCTTGTAACCTGCAGTTTGCACATCACTTTTTACAAAAAAAAAAAAAATCTCCCTTTCTACAGTTTTCTGGCAGTTTTATGTCCCCTTGGCTTAAAGCTGAATGCTCTGTCACCTGCCTTCTTTCTCTGTATCATGGAACAATATGCAAACCTTCATCCTGTGATCTAAGAGAGCAACTAAGGTCAGCAAATCTTTTAGATATAGGGAGCAAGGCTATTTAAAGCTGTATAAAAGTTAGAAGCAGGACCTTAAAAATCAATCCAAAACCGAAAAGCAAGCCAATGCAAGGCTGCTAACACCGAGGTAATGTGTTTGTGCTTCTTTGTTCTAGTTACGACTCCGGCAGCAGCATTTTGCACAAGCTGAAATCGAGATAAAACACAACTTGAAATATCAGAGAAAAGAGCATCGCAATAATCAATCCTAGATCTTATAAAAGCATGCATCAGTCTCTCAGCATCTGGCAGCAAAAGATGTGCATTATAAATATCATATGGGAGATACTGAAATTGAAGAAGGCAACTATGAAAAAGACCTAGGAGTTTATGTTGACTCAGAAATGTCTTCATCTAGACAATGTGGGGAAGCTATAAAAAAAGGCCAACAAGATGCTCGGATATATTGTGAGAAGTGTTGAATTTAAATCAAGGGAAGTAATGTTAAAACTTTACAATGCATTAGTAAGACCTCACCTAGAATATTGTGTTCAGTTCTGGTCACCTCGTTACAAAAAGGATATTGCTGCTCTAGAAAGAGTGCAAAGAAGTGTGGAGTAGTGGTTAGGGCTCTGGACTCTTGACCGGAGGGTCGTGGGTTCAATCCCCAGTGGGGGTCACTGCTGTTGTACCCTTGAGCAAGGTACTTTACCTAGATTGCTCCAGTAAAAACCCAACTGTATAAATGGGTAATTGTATGTAAAAATAATGTGATATCTTCTAACAATTGTAAGTCGTCCTGGATAAGGGGCGTCTGCTAAGAAATAAATAATAATTGCTGCTCTAGAAAGAGTGCAAAGAAGAGCAACCAGAATTATCCCGGGTTTAAAAGACATGTCGTATGCAGACAGGCTAAAAGAATTGAATCTATTCAGTCTTGAACAAAGAAGACTACGCGGCGATCTGATTCAAACATTCAAAATCCTAAAAGGTATAGACAATGTCGACCCAGGGGACTTCTTTGACCTGAAAAAAGAAACAAGGACCAGGGGTCACAAATGGAGATTAGATAAAGGGGCATTCAGTACAGAAAATAGGAGGCACTTTTTTACACAGAGAATTGTGAGGGTCTGGAACCAACTCCCCAGTAATGTTGTTGAAGCTGACACCCTGGGATCCTTCAAGAAGCTGCTTGATGAGATTCTGGGATCAATAAGCTAAACTTTCTTATGTTCTTATGTTCTTATGAAAACAGCACATAATTTACCACTCTGAAAAGTCAGTTTCAGTACTATAACCCTGACTGAAATGTCTCATATACATTATGTACTGCAAGAAATGTAGTAAGTTGGTTAGCCACTACTCTCTCTAGAATTTTTGATAAAAAGGGGAGATTAGGAATAAGCCTAAAATTGTTAAGAACTTTTGGATCCATAGTAGGTTTTTTAAGCAGTGGTTTTACTACAGCAACCTTAAAAGGAGTTGAGAACACCACCAGAGGAAAGAGAACCACTGATAAAACTGTAGAATGAATTCTAGAGAATACTAGATCATGTCTGTTTATTGAAGTTTAATAGTATCGTATACTCTTAGAACAACAAAAATGTAACTTATCATTTCTATGAGAATTTTGAAAACATTTGATTAGCGTTAATCCCACAGAGTGACACATATACAATACTTTCTATGAATTTCCATTAAAACAGTATACGCTACTGTTTTTATTGTCAACAGCCATAAAATTCCTTTAAAACGGGACTAATTTCTGAATACTTAGTTTTGGTGGTACTATTTGCATTACAACACTCTTCTTCACAAATAATTGCTTTAAGAACAAATTCAGTTCTCTATTAATGGAAAACGATTGAAAAAAATCCATATTGTGTCTCTGAAGAATAAACAACCACACAATGTAGATTCTAAGCCACTTCTGAATTCCATTTGTGGGGTTTAGTGACTCCTCTGAACCAAACCACATACAGTTATTTCTAAATCTAGTCAAGTGCCAGATAAAATCCCATAGCCTCTTCCTTGCTACTCTTGCTAAACAGCGGAGGTCTGTCTCTACACAAAATGCTAGGTTTAATAACTGACAGCAGAATATATACTTTTGAATGATCAAGCACTGTTTAAGATGCCTCACCTGAGCAATGTATTCCTCTAATGTCTGTAGTGCTGGTCTCCTCGCTGTGCTGCAGGCTGCTGTACAAGAGCTCCTGAATTCCAGTCTAATTCAATATGCGTCTCAAGTCTGCTTGTGCATCCACTGGAACAGCTCGCAGTCCGCTCCTGCTGAAATTATTGCTGTTGCTAAATATAGCCCTGTGGACCCTGGCTGTGCTTGAGAGCTATCATTTGATGAATGGATGTTATTGATGCCTGGGGAGAAGGAATGAATGAGCAGTTGTAGTAATCCCCGGTCTCTGCCTTATCGGTTTATACTGTGTACAGCGATTCAGTCAAAAATCTACCTGCCTTTTTAATTCTCTGCTTTATTTCTATATGTTATTTTTTTTTAGTTCCGAACACTGCGGAAATAACGCAGAGGTTAGTAGCATATTAACGGAAAGCTGCGTTGTCTCCCATTCATTCAATTTGACATTACAATATACCTTTGTAAGTTTACTGGAATCCTCATAGTCTTGCCTGGGGTTCAAAAGGATATGAACTGGGGCTCCAGGGCAATTTAAGCTCTCAAGGTAGAATAAATAGGGTGTACAAAATGTAAGGATTGTCTCCCCCACACATCGTTCATGCTCTTTGATTTCCAATTCTTGTTTTGTTTATTTTTTTTTTATCCCTGAAACATTTTTTTAAAGTTTGAGATCAGGAAGGATCATAGCAGTATGTTCACTGTTGCAGTGCTGCAGCCCATTAAAACGCTCCTTCTCGTTTGATCCCACAAGGGCTAAGCAGTTTTATCTTTGTTAATTGTGTTAACATATTTCTTTGGACTTGATAATCTATGTTTACATTTTAAAGATATATTTTTGGGGGGTTTGGTCAGGCTGCAGCTCAAAATATTCTTTGAAGGCCCAGCTATAGAAGCTAGTCGTTCCCTCCTCTGACACAATGTTCTAGCAAGATGATATGAAAAGAGGATTCCTGTAACATGTGCTGTAAGGTTGGACTTGCACTGCTGAAGAGTTTCCGATTTCCATGTTCTGCATTAGCTGTAGTGATTTTTTTAAAAATGTAACTAAAAGTAACTACGTTATTTATTCACATAAAATGTAACGTTACCACATTTAGTTACCTGTCTGAAAAATGAACCATTAGAGTTACAAGTGACTGAAAAATGTAATCCCATTACAGTAATCCTACCACTGGTTATCAATCAATCAATCTTTATTTTACATAGCGCCTTTCACAGTGGACCACCATCACAAAGCGCTTTACAGTGAAAAAGGATAATACATTAAATACAGTGAAAAACAATGCATAATACATTAAATACAAGGCTAGGATGTGAAAAGAATTCTAAAACATTGTGGATGCATAAAAAAAAAGTAGCAACGACACAACAGCTAATAACAGATATCAGGCTTAAAGAACATGGAAAGCAAGAGAGAACAAGTGGGTCTTGAGAGTTCATTTAAAGCGAGCGACGGTGGGAGCGTCACGCACCAAAGCTGGGAGAGAGTTCCAGAGAGTCGGAGCCATGAAGCTAAATTATTATTATTAACTGTTATTATTAAAACGCCACACAAAGAGACTCTTCTGAAAAGAGTTCACACATTACTTCAAAATGTAGATAGATAATCTTATCACAAACCCTTTGCTACAATTAAGGTCATTATTAGCCTCACAAGCTTTTTGATTTGGTCTTTCTAACCATGTGTAATGAGCTCACAGAAGGTTGAATTCAGAGAACAGCAAGTAGTGTTTGAAATGATAGTTTCATTGGGTCCATTTGATTTGTTTGATTATCATTATAATTTTTTCATTCAATATTGCCTGTGTCAATTTCCAAGTGACTTTCAATGCCACGTGTTCAGAAGTAAAATATATGGTTTCTTTTTTTTGGAACCCAGTGTGAACAGAACAGAAGGGCATATTGTATTACATTCATAGTCTCTTCAACTTTCTCTATAAAGAAGCATGTGCAGCCTAAAAAGAGGATTTCTAACATCTTTCCCAAAAAGTGACCTCACTTAGTAAGCTGAAAACCATCAAATATTCTGCTGTAAAAAGGGAATCTAGTTTGGTTGTCACTAGAGAGCTCTCTCAGTTTTCAAGACTAATTTGCATTAAGGAGCACATGACCTAGTTTGCAATGAATAACATTCTTAAAAGTGTATGTTGCAAGCAACTCTTAAGAACAGTGCAATAATATTTCACAAAAAATTAAACGTTAATCAAAACATACTGGTTAGTTCAAGCTTTGTGAATAGGGCTTATATTGGTGGATGCATGGCGTTTTTACACATTAAAAAATCCGAAATACGCACTAAATTTAAATTGAATGTGCACAGCTTGTTTGCCTCCCCTCCAACTTCCACTAACAACTACATCTCCCAGCATACAATGCCTTCAGTTACTAGGAAACTGTACACAAGAAAAACCAACCCAACAACATTATCCAATCTAGCTAGCCCTGTTGTCTTTGCAGCCAATCACAGTAAGAATAAGAAAAATTCAAAGTCCAGCTACAAATCCAACTGGAACCACCGTAAGAGGCGTGTGAAAGCTTTCCTTTTGCATAGTTAACTGTGTTACCACACACTTAAAAGGGGTACAATAGAGTAGGGCATCTGTGAAGCCTAAGGGCAAAATGGCTGCATTTTTGCAGTCTTTAAAAAAAGAGGTCCCATAAGCTGGCATTTCTGTTCCATTTGTTGTTATTTTGAATGGCCAGTTTTCTGTTGAGTTAAAATGGTCAACAGCTTGAAGCAATGTGCCTGACTCCCCCTGTGTCTCAGGGTTTGCTGACACTGGGAGCTGGTGTTTGCTCACAGCATATACACAGAGGACTCCTGTTTTAAAGCCATTAGAGGACCACTGGGCACTCGGCCCATACTAACAAACCCCAGGTCCAATTCTTCCTTTTTACACTGCTCCACGCGAGGTGGTCGCATTTAGTTCCTCGGAATAAATATATGTATATTAACCTAATGAAATATAAACAATTGGGGTAAACTTGGCCCACTATTTTATTGCAGTAGGAACTAGTAGCAACATGAATACAAAAAGTGTGTCTTGTTTAAGATTTCATTTTACACGGCTGAGCCTTTTTTGTATATTACTTGAACTCTTTTGTAGATTTTGGACAGATATACATGTGCATATTACTTATTACACCAGGCTATTCATTCCAATGAATTTCCACTCCCAATGGTATATGGCAGTATTCAGGATCTGCGATTACACAGAGTGCATTCTAAACATTAAAAATCGAGCCCTACAGAACGCAACACACTGTGCACAGACTGGGATCCAACAGATTAATGTTAACATTTATTTGACTTAATTTACAAAACATATTCAATTTAGTAGCAGGGAAGTTGACCCCACATGAGTTGAATTACTCAAAGATATAAAAACTATTACATTTGTTACAAAACTAATCCTCAGTATCCCATGTGCATGTACTGAACTAGTTATCTTGTACTTTCCAAGCAGCATACCAAGTCTGTGAAAGCAAGGCTTGATATTTAGAGTAGACTTCTGATCAACTGCTTCAGTCTTACACCATTAAAAAAAGACACATTCTACAGAAATGATTTTAAAAAAGCATTACCTGCAGAGGTTTCTCATAGGCGGGTGCCTGTCGTCAAGAGTAGTATTTAATTTAGAACCTTGAAAAGGTCCCTTGTCTGTTCTCTGCAGTGCGATAGGCTTAGCCTGTGCTGGTATGCTGCAAGTGTGCTCTGTACAGGAATCTAGCCATGCACTATTTATGAGCTAAAGAACTACCACCTGGGGGGCTGGGAATGGGAGGGGCCGCATAAAGCTACAAGCTGGATTTGGAACTAGAGCTTTCTGGCAAAAGCTTAATGATTCGTTGCTTTGATTTAACAAGGACTTAAATCATTTTAACAGCAAGAATGCACATCAAATGGGTTCATTATTATTATACAAATCTGTAGTTTCACCAATCAAAACTAATTTAGACTTTGAGTGTTTAAATAAATACTTTTTTGTAAATGCATTGTCCTTCACAAGCATGATTCTTGTAAATGGTGTCTGACGAGCTAGATACCAGGTGTTCAGTTGGCAGGTGCTTCCGTGTCCAAGTTAGCTAATTATTGATGTCTCACTGGGAATGCCCTCAGAAGTGCTGATTCTTTGGAACATTATGGAGAGCAGACTTTGCTGCAGACTGCCACTCTCTTCTTCAAAGAGCTTAGAGGCTGGTGATCATTGACCTGGGAGGTGCAAGGGTAACAGAGCCCCTGAACCATGGAAACGGAGCACTTTCTTTAACCTAATTTATAACTCATTCTATCAAAGATGTATGTCCCGGGATGCTTTGCTTTTGTTTTCAAGAACACCCAAGTGCAGCTTAATCTTGTTCCCAAGTGCAGTTTAATCATGTTCCCAAGGCATTTTCTGCTGTTGCTGTGCCAATTAGTGAACAGATGTTATAAACTGAATGCTAAATTGAGTAATGAAAATCACAGGAACCTTTAGCATGTGTTCAAAATAAACTCTGTTTTAAATATCACTTTCCTTATTATAATGAAGGACATCTGGCATCTCATTTCTTGAGTATAATTAGAAGCAACATTGAAAATCCTGCACACAAATTATTCACACAACTCAAATCAAATATTCCAATAGATTTGGATACATATGGATCAGCGCATGGCTATTCTCTTCTCAAATGGAAATGTTATTACCTTTTAAGAACTGATCTTGGCTGTGCAATGGTTCTGTCCGAGGGGGCAATGGTAGCACACAAGGTCAGCTACAATGGCAAAAGCCCTGGTAGATTGCAGTACTATGGTACCACATCAGTGCCAACGTGTTACAGTTTCACAACCACTGTACAATTGTTCCAAACTCAATGTGTTTCCATTGATTTTTAGGCTGTGGTCGGCTAATTCTACATCATTTGTGTAGAGTATTGGTGCTAGACACCTATCAATCTCTACAGTTATACTGCAGCTATTCACAGAGCCAAGCTCTGCACCTATGTACACAGTCATGATCACAACGGTGCAGTATTCATGGAACGCATAGACCGGCAACAAGTTCAGCTTAAGGTAGAGGAATGGTAAATCTACAGGTGTAAGATTGCAAGGCAATTTTAAATTCATAGCACATGTAAAAGGAAGACTCTTGCTAAGCATCACTGCCAGCTGATAGGGAATGCACTGCACAGATCCACAGCCACCATTTCCCACAAAACCACCCAGCTAACACCTCCAATATCATGCCTGCTTGTTCCAGACTCTTGTTTTTTAATAGAAACTCTGCTTCCCCTCGAGGGGTAGCACTGAATAATGAACATAGCGCCGACACCGCTGTACAAAAGAGTCGTCTCCTTTGCAAGGAGTGTATATCGGGTTCATGTCTGTGTGTGATTACTTCACCTCCCAGCCCTGCCGCTGCCTTCCCCCGTGCACGCTACACTCTCCCCTGCCAGCCTCGGACTTGCTCACCAGGCTACAGTCCGACAAGTGCGTGCCGGGGTACCTGCATCCACTTCTGACACCAATGTAGGGCAGCAGTGTGGAGTAGTGGTTAGGGCTCTGGACTCTTGACCGGAGGGTCGTGGGTTCAATCCCAGGTGGGGGACACTGCTGCTGTACCCTTGAGCAAGGTACTTTACCTAGATTTCTCCAGTAAAAACCCAACTGTATAAATGGATAATTGTATGTAAAAATAATGTGATATCTTGTAACAATTGTAAGTCACCCGGATAAGGGCGTCTGCTAAGAAATAAATAAATAATAAATGTAGCGAGCGATCTCGGTTAACGTAGGCAGGCGCATCACACAGGGCAAGGCAATCCACAAAAAGAGGGTGGGCGCGAACCTAGGACCTCTCGCACTAAAATATAGTGCCGATACCACTGTACAAAAGAGCCAGCTCCTTTGCAAGGAGCGTATATCGGGCTCATGTCTTTGTGTGTGATTATGTCACCTACCAGCCCTGCTGCTGCCTTCCCCCGTGCACACTACAATATAAATGACATTTTAGAGCATTCATAAATAGTGTCAAACTTCTTCTAAAACAGTTTTCTAAATTTAGTGCATAAAAGGGTTTATATATATTATATATTATATATATATATATATATATATATATATATATATAACAGTATTAAAATAGGTCAAATGAATACAGAACAGAATGCATTGTATAGATGACGTTTACATTTAACAAAAGCTATGTTATTTTGATTCTTGCATCCTTGCATGTATAGACGTTATCCTTCGGGCACCCTCTGCTGCAGCAAACCACAACTCAACTCCCACTATTTATTTGAACAAATGTCGCACGACTCTCGCAATGTATGCTAGAGATCTCACTAAGACGCAACAAATATTTAAATTTGTATATTGCGGCTCTTTTCATTAACATATTTTCTCTTCGTACATATGACGAAAATGCAAACTGTGGTATGTTTGCGCTGCGACTGGCCCACCTTAGTACATCTATCACTATTTCTTTTGTGTAATTAGCACAGTGACATCTTCAAAAGTGCCTTTAAAAATCAATGTATCCCCATTTCAATGACAATTGTCTACTTTATAATTCCCAAGTATGAATCTTTGCTGAACATTTTTAGCTAACCTTTACCAGTTCGTAAACAGGTTACTACCATATAATACCCAGCATTCCCCAATTAAACAACATTTCACTGTTAGTGGGCTAGGTATTAACAGTTACTAGAATAAAAACACTGAAACATAGAGGCAGAGAAAAACCCACTGGAACTTCCCTTAGTAAATCACAATAAAATTAAACATTATCACAAGGTTCCTAATGTTCTTTCAAAGTCAATGGAAAAGGAATTCATGAAAGAAAACTAACATTTCTGTGTTAGTCATGTTGTCATAATAAATGGTTTCTCATTATCGGTCTTGCATGCCTTCTAAAATGCTAGGGATGTTTCTTGCAAACATGTAAGAACTTGCCCAGTACAAACAAACTAACAGAGCGTTTGACCCACACCGGACACTTGTTCAATCTAGTTTTTATTGGTTTGTAGTGGCAACACTCATTGTAGTTTGTATTTATTTATTTATTGCATTTATAAAGCGCTTTTTATACAAAAGTATTGCAAAGCACTGTACAGTGCATAGCAGAAAAAAAGAACAAACCACAATACATTTGTATAGCATGTCACACATAAAACTGCCACAGTTACATTAAAACCCACTAAGATAAGAAAGCCATTTTACAAAAGTGTGTTTTTAGTCCTTGACTTGAAAACTGTAACAGTCCCAGCTTCCCTGGCAAATGAAGGCAGAGCATTCCATAATTTAGGAGCGCTACAAGAAAAAACCCTACCTTCCGTGTTGCTTTTGTTGACCATAGGAATAACTAGCAGCCCCTGCAAAGTCTTAAAATCAATTCTATACTGCACAGGGAGCCAGTGTAAAGATGCCAAAACAGGGGTAATATATTCACTTTTCCTGGTTTTAATCAGAATTCTAGCAGTGGTATTCTAAACAAGCTGCAAGTGGGATACCAAATGTTTTGGGACACCAGAAAAAAGTGCATTACAATAATCAATTCTAGATGAAACAAAGGCATGCATTTTTATTGTTTGTAGTGGCAATGCTCGTCGTAGTTTGTATTGGTTTGTAGGGGCAATGCTCATTGTATAACATGGTGTGGTAGGGTAGCGCGTGCTCATTGTATAACATGGTGTGGTAGGGTAGCCCGTGCTCATTGTATAACATGGTGTGGTAGGGTAGCGCGTGCTCATTGTATAACATGGTGTGGTAGGGTAGCGCGTGCTCATTGTATAACATGGTGTGGTAGGGTAGCGCGTGCTCATTGTATAACATGGTGTAGTAGGGTAGCGCGTGCTCATTGTATAACATGGTGTGGTAGGGTAGCGCGTGCTCATTGTATAACATGGTGTGGTAGGGTAGCCCGTGCTCATTGTATAACATGGTGTGGTAGGGTAGCGCGTGCTCATTGTATAACATGGTGTGGTAGGGTAGCCCGTGCTCATTGTATAACATGGTGTGGTAGGGTAGCGCGTGCTCATTGTATAACATGGTGTGGTAGGGTAGCACGGCAGACAGGCATAAAACATCATTTTTTTCAAAATAAACAAACACAAAAGAGGCAGGGCTGAGTTGTGATTGCAGAAGCTCTCATTACCCTTGTGTTAGCAGCCTTTCATTGGCTTCTTGTAAGGTTTAGGTCCTACTTTTAACTTCTAAAGCTTTAAATGATTGATTGATGCCTGTCTGCAACGTGCCTGCCTGTATCATGTGTCTTTATCCCTGCCCTTTTTATGAGAGAAAAATGAGCTTTGCAGCCCATGGACATGTCAGTATTAAAGGTTCTCTGCTATGTATCTTTCACATTTACTGCATACAGTCTAGCTTATTGGAGTGTTCTGTCTATATCCTGGTAACCAGTCACTTACATACCAGGTTATATACAGAGATCCAGGTCAATTGACTGAAATGCAGGAACTGAATCAACATCTTCTATACTAAGATCACATCCATATCGTGCAATGCACTACACCTAGTAAATTTAAAGCAGTAATTTATGGAGAGCGCTCATGCCCCTGTTTCTGGTGGCAAGCCCCACTAGCACTTGTCCTGTCCTCTATTATTAACCAAGCTGATCTTATCCTGCTGCAGGCCCTCATTTACTCCCTTGTTTGCAGCATCCTGTTCCCCTTGGTAACTGATTCATTTAGACCTTGCAGTAATAATCCCCTCACAACAACTCATACGAGCTTCACATTTTTGTTTCCACTTCATTGGTCTTGGACAGGCCAAGATAATGATTAAAAGGAATTTGGGCCATTCATCAGTGTCTTAAGCTCTTTGCAAGTAAATTGCTTTACTGTCCCAAATGCTAAATTATGACCCTTAAATTAGGAAACCAAGGCTTGTAGAGGTTCTTTAATCTGCCCAGGAGGTTATGTGTCACCAATACACAGAACACTATAATTTATCCCATAGTTTCACTTCTTTACCCCTCCACTCAGCAGCCAGTCCAAGGCTATCAAAGCCATTGTAGCAAACAACATTTCCTTAAACCTTGTTACCTTTTGTGCAGTTATATTACATAGATCTTAAATATGTATTTTTGAAAAAAAAAAAAAAAAAAAAACACACATGTTATAGTTAACTTTTCTTTGTATTAATAAACCTCAATAGAAAAGGGACTTGGCTGTCTGAGTGTAGATGTAGTTTGTTTTCTACATCTTGGCTGCTGAATGTTGCACTGGTTTTATTTGAGCCATTAATAAATGGAGGTCCTATTATCACATTATATTCCTCTGTGATCTGGAGTACCTAACAGCTAACTCACATCAGTGAATCACTGAAGCAATAATAAGATCAGTGAAATGTACTGCAAGAATTAACTGAGCGCTCGTTCAGCACCAGACTTCTTTCCTCCAGTATATTAATGGGATTGTACACAAAGCGCACGAGTCAAACACACTGCAGAGCAGAGCTTGTATTTCCTAGCTCTGTTCAGCAGTACAGTACAATTGTCTAAATGAATACTTCACACCACCTGCATTGGCATAGTATTTTTGTTTTCATCATTTTATTAATTCCATAATGTGTGCTTCCTAATTCCGACGTATTAGTGTTTCTGCACTTATGGATGCAAGGTCTGTTTAATAGAGTCACCAGTATACAGTATTTAACCTCTGGGCATTCTTTGCGCAAGCCTGAACAACTTCTCCTGAACTAGCAGCTTTCTTACAAGACATTACTTTGCTGTTTTGTTGTTTGGTGTCTGCTCTCGTTATTTATTACCAGTTTCTCCTTGTGGTGTTCTTGGTCTTGCACTGTGATTTAGCTCTTCAGAATAGCACGTATGATTTTATTTTTCTAATACGTGAATGCTGTTCGGCTGCTATATGTCAAATTACAGGGTGATATATTATTATTATTATTATTTTTTTTTTTTATTTCTTAGCAGACGCCCTTATCCAGGGCGACTTACAATTGTTACAAGATATCACTTATTTTATTTATTTTAATTATTTTTATATACAATTACTCATTTATACAGTTAGGTTTTTACTGGAGCAATCTAGGTTAAGTGCCTTGCTCAAGGGTAAAGCAGCAGTGTCCCCCACCTGGGATTGAACCCACGACCCTCCGGTCAAGAGTCCAGAGCCCTAACCACTACTCCACACTGCTGTCCATATATAAATGTCACTTGTTATGTGGGTGACATGGTGATGGTAATTTTTCTTAAAACAATAACCGCATTTATTATAATGTATAAACCCATTTCCAATATCGCTCTCTGAAAACGACAGATTTACACGTTACAACAAACTAAAACAGACCACTCTAATTTAGTTCATAAATCAAGGTTGTTACACGGGCAAATGATTTACTAGGAATCTATTTAAAACAATGGAATTTATTAAACATGCATTCAATCTAATAAGTTCAGAAAATCAACACAAACAAGTAATAATGCAGAATGTCACCCTAAACAATCGCACAGTCAATATTACATAAAAACAGCGTTCCAGTCTAAGTTCCACGGAAAAGCCCTGTCTAAACAGCAGCTGTCGAGGTGGATTGCAGACTCAGTTAGGACTACATACGACCTAGCCAACCTACTCCCACCAGAAAAGGTCACTGGTCACTCCACAAAAGGCCTTGCAACCTCCTGAGCGTTTTTCCAGGGCACATCTGTCGCAGGCATTTGCAATGCTGCAGTATGGGCCACGCCTCACTTTACCAGGTTCTACAGACTGAATGTCATAGATCAGCAGAACCCTGGTTTTGGGACCAGAGTGTTAAGAGCAGCCACTCATTCTGCTTTTTAACACATTTTATTGTGTTCCACTTTAAGTCCTGGGGTAGTTAGCCATTCATCCTTTTTTGGACTCCTGGTGTTAAATGCTGAAGTATATACTGAATGAGGGTTCTCTCTCACTGTACTGTGAACTATATGCCATGGACCCTTACGGTCCTCGGCCAGAATGCTAAAGGCAGTTTATCTTTGTTTTAGCACATCTGCCGGTGCTGCAAGTCCTTCCCTTGCGACAGTTTGGGTATTGTATCCCATTTAGTAATGATGCATACAGGGCTCTTAAAGGAGCAGCTTTGATAGACGTGCTCAGGTAATTCAGGCTAGAAGAGATTATATCCCATTCGGTAATGGTTACATTTCTATTTCAGGGAACCAGGGTTATGATAATAACCTAACATTTGAAGAAAAAAACATTTGTTCTGATTATGGTGCCTCTACAGAGTGGGTGACGTACCATTTGGATTTATTACTTCAACATGTACTGTAACTCAGTCACTATTCAAGACATGCAATGCTTTCTCTTGGCATTAACCCCTTGTTTGGGGTGTTGAATCTATTGATTAGTTCAATAAGTTTCCTCCTCTGAAAGGTACAGCTCTGTACTACAGCCCTCTCCTCCATGGTGGTGCGCAGGTTTTGGAGTCCTCTGGGACTTTCTGGATAGAGTGGTTCTTCCAGAAGAAATATTCCAATTCCACAGTTAAAGAAGGGATGTTCAAAGGAAGACAGGAAGCAATAAGCCTTGCTGTAGTAAATGTTTTGAAGTTTGAAATGATAAGACATTAAAACCCTCTAAGGTTTGGAATTGTATTTCCTCAAGGAAGTGCAAAAGGCAACAATGTAGCCATTATATTTCTCAGTGTGTTTATTATAGGGCTCCATAAACTCCATTGCCACTTCACTCCTGTTTACATAAAGAAAATTCTTATTATTTTCCCCAGACAAAACGTGTGATGCTATTCCAGTTTTTAAGAAACCCACAGCTATTCCAGACTCCAGGGCTAATGTTAGCATCGCTATTGGGCTGAGTGGGAAGAACAGGAAGTTACACAGCCTCACCACTGGAGGGGATAACTACTCACAGAACACAACTCATACAGTATTTCACAATAATGTCTATTCATCTCTGTGAGATGTGAGCTTCCGTCATTCCTCTGAAACAGAGCTCACATAACATTCAACAGCTCAATCAAGGCATTCACTCCAAGATCCATGTTTGTATAAATCACTCCTGGGCTCAACCTTCATCAACCAGCTTCATAGAAATGTGGCCCAGAAGTCTAATCTACCAACCGCTGGTGCCTTCTAGAAGCCTAAGTCACCAATCAAAAGATAATTTAAAATAAAATATATACATAATTGATTATTTCAATTTTAAACCAGAGAATGCAGAGGGTCCTCATAACTGCATAATAATCGCACAGTACTTGAAAATATGTTTAAAACCGAGAGCATATCAAGTGAAATGCAATCCGAAACATCACTAAAAGGATAGGACTGTAGGATACAAGTTGGGTGAAGATTGGTGCAAAAAACAAAGTTTGCTGAAGATTAGTGCGATGACAGACAGACAGACAGACAGACAGACAGACAGACAGACAGAGACACAGTCAACCTCGTGGGAGCCCAATATAGGCTTGTGTAGAAATCCTGAACAAGAACACAGGCACCTCATTTCAAAATCAATATGCTCAATGCAACAAACCATACCTACAACCTCTGTTATATGTTCTTTAGCATTGGAAACTAAGAGGGAACACATTTTGTAAGAACCCTGTCACAATTGGCTTTTACTGAGTGAAACAGGTAGGACTATATACCTGGGAGGTGTTTGCATACTTCTTCATTGGTGAGTTTACAGATACACTGTAAACTACAGCGTTTAACTACATTGGTAACCTGTAGTGTTTAATACCCTTATAAAAGTGTCCCATAGTAAAAGCATAGCAAAGTGTAAAGAAGCACTGTGAAAGCATGGTAAAGTATACGCAAGCATTGTAAAGAACAGCGAGGTATGGTCAAGCATATTAATAAACATGGCAAACCAGGGTAAGCGATGGTAAACGCATAGCATAAGCATGGGAAAAGCATGATAGCAAAATATTGTGGTACACTGTTATGGGTAACTAACTTTTTTGTTTTTTTACACAGCCACACTAACCCGTTTATCAAAGCTTTCTACACACATATACACCCCTTTCTTGTGAAACTAAAACACACCAACAGTGTAGCACACCAAATAAGAACCAGCTGGTCGTTTCTCGTTAGCTCTCAGAGAGTTTCCTGAAATTGGTGCAAGTTGTGTTCAATGGTCTGTATCCCTTTACAATGTCTGCTTTGTACTCACAAGAGGGCCACTTGTTATCTCCTTGTACGGTACATTGTGAAGGTGAGAATGTGTGGCTCTCTGCTGCCCTCTAGTGTGAATTTAAAGTAAGTAACACTTGTGTTTCGTGCTATAATTCCTGTTATAGTAGCATTTGTCAGGTGTATTTTCTATATTTATTGAAGTGATATATACTGTATATACCCATGATATGCTGTAACGGTACATGAATGGTTAATGTTTATTTCAATGTTTATGTACGGCAAAGAGTTATAAGCAACCTTTTTTTTAAGATAACTTTAAACCCTTTATTTGATTTGCATTTCTGAGCTACAGGAGCTTGTAGATTACAAATCACACTCTTGCTGCTGCAGGGAGTAGAAGATGCATATCTGTTTAGCTGACGGTTAGAGAGGCTTCAATGAGTCTTGCATACCTGTCCCATTGAGTTTTCAAAATAAAGTAAACTAAAATCTTAGTGGCCTGAATTCAAATGAATACTTACGTAAGAAAAGGCATACAACTATTGTTTTATATTATTTGGTAGAATGATAGACTGTGATACAACGCTCCTTTAATTGATTTTAAAAAAAGTAAAAATATCAAAACATAAAGACAACCATGAGATGCTTCTCAATCAACTCAGCCCCCGCCGCCCCTGGTTCTTACGATTGGTCAGCAGCCAATACGTGATTTTGCACGACAGCAAAGCATACACAAACACTCTTTCCATCCACCTATCGAGCTAGTTTATAATTTACTCGGTAAAACTGCCACAAACATAGCAGCGATTTAAGGAGGAAAAAACAGTTGTCCAACTAATGCAGATTATACCGAGTAAAAGGGGTTTCTCTGTGACGTTTAAGGTCGTTATCTCGAATTTGCATGTGTCTCAAAGTTTTACTCTCATTAAATATATTCGACGGATACTCGATCGCTAGTCTACCAAGTAAACACGCTAAGACTTGTCAGCCCCTATTCCTATTGTAAAGTCGCTGTGCGACGTGTAAAAATACCTTCATTTCTTGCTGCGATGGATCCTCGTATGGAAAATCCCTTAAGAATGTTTCTGTTTGGAAGACTCCTTTTGCTGTACCTTTGCCAGCTGTGACCACCGTTAAAACGATTAACAGAGACGGTGGCGGCACAGACTGGCCCTGCTGCAATTGGAATTGGAATTGGAATTGACCACAGGCCGGTTATACACAAGCTGTAATTGACCCATAGGGTCCATTAAATTGGTTTAATTTAATTGCTCAAATGAAAAGAAAATAAATAAATAAATAAATAATCCTGTAAAAATGGAGCATCATGACTACACACTCAAATAACTCAAGCAGGAGAACATTAGGTTTACACCACTTTATTTACTAATGGTCTAAACTTGTTACAAAAAATACAAATGTTCATTCTTTTACAGCTTCATAAATAAAAAAACTACTAAAAACAATGTTCTTCCACTTATGTTGTTAGCTTGTTAAAGTTGTTCTAACATTTTCTTAAATAAAATAGTAGTACAAAAACAAAAACTACTTTTTTTTTTAAGTAAAAAAACAAACAAACTTTAAAATAAATAACTACCAATGACTGGGTAGAAAAGCTGAACTAAAACATGTAAACAAATCACGGGCCTGTTGAAATCACCTCCTCTTGTCACCTCATTGTTCTCTACCGCCCTCCTGGACCGCTTACTCACTTTCTTGATGAGCTTCACTTCCTCCTCTCCTCCCTCCACCCCTGTTGTTCTATTAGGCGACCTCAACATCCACCTCTCCAACCCTAACTACTCTGCTGGATTTCTGACCCTTCTTCACTCCTTCGCTTTCTGCCTCTCCTTGTGGCCCCCCCCCCCCCCAACAGCGGGCCGTCAACTGGACCTTGTCTTCACTAGGGACTGCTTGCCCCCAGCCCCCTCTGTCATTCCTCCTCTGAAATGTGATACTTTACAATGTGAAATTTTGCAATGTGATACTTTGTACTGTGATATTTTGTAACACCTGTAGGTCTGCCGAGAAATAAACCGATACAGACGGGGATTGCAGGGTCACACTTTAAAATAAATGTCTGTAATTCCAATGTATCTAACACATGCTTTCCTATTGATTTCAAATGAAATTCCTATTGAATTCAAAAGTCACAAGCATGAAATCATAACATTACCCTTAATACAAATGAAATAATCATGAACAGACACTTATTTTAAAGTTTTATCGATTGCAGTAACAGACCGGTATCCATGATTTTATAACCTGAAATGTTAGCGAGAAATTGACTTGTGCAGAAATTAAAGGTTTGCTGACCAAAAGGGGTTTAACAGTAGAGTTTTGAGCAAAATACGGGAGAACATCTGTCCTGGGAGTTGTCTGGGAGAAGTGTCCAAAACCCGGAAGAGTCCCGGCAAATAAGGGAGAGTTGACAGGTCAGAGTGGAAGTGTGTCCCCACAGATGAAACTACCTTTAGGCTGAGGATAAGCTCTGCTTTCTGATACGCAGAATACATCAAATGAAAAAGATCATGTCATTCTTAAAAACTGCAAAAATGTTTGGCAATAGGAAACATTTTAGTAGCTTATTGTATAAAGGCACTTTATTTGGATCAGGTGCTATTTTATTTTTCTTTTTTTTTTAGATAACAAATGAGAAAATAGCGTAGGTGTGTTGTCCAGGCAAAATATTATGTATGCATGCATACAAGCAGACCAAATAAATGCAAAAACATGACAAACTTACCTTTCATTTCAGCTCAATCCAGCCTGATGCTACAGGTATTCTCCTGGTCCTACTGCAAGTCTTTCAGCCCTTGCCTTGCCATTAAATTCAATTAAATTCAATTCAAGAGGCCAATTCATTGCACTTTTGACACCTGTGTGAGTGTCCCTGCTTAATGAGAACACTTGTTAATGAGAACACAGAGTTTGGTGTTTTATTTTGGTTTTGTTTTTAGGGAAAAGATTTGTAATTGTATTATATTTATGCAGTGTTGCATCTCAAGAATGCTCGGCTGGTTTGTATTAATGCTGTAAAATATTTCAAACAAAAGCACCAGACTTAACTCAGGTGAACAACACAATGGGCAGCAGGACAGCGCAAACAAGTGTTGAGCATGAGACTGATGACGAAAGCAAGCTCCAATGATGTGATGAACAGCAGAAACAAGGGCTGGAAAACAAGCACCATGGGCGGGGAAGAGCACATTCTATTAACCCTTTCTATTCTACCTTTCATGGTTTCAATCTTAACTGCGTGGCTTTAGGGTTTCACACTTCTTTGTACCTAAAATGTATTTGTTTATTTTATCACAGAATATGATATAAAGAAAAACACAGACACCTGTTTTGCAAAATACCACAGACACTTGAACTTTAATAAATATTAAAAATAAAGTTCTAATTCATATGTACAGGTAATGTACAGATACATCCTATTCATTGCCGCTACACTAAGACGCTTGTTAAAGTGTTTAAGGCAGTGTCCTTAATTAAGCCAGCTAAGCTAGTGTTGTAGTTGATTAAAGATAAGCCAGTACATAGAAGTGCATGAAAAGGTCATGGCGCCCATTTGGAGTTTCAGGTGTGGAAAGTGGTCCCTAATTACTTTGAAAAGAGTTTTTACATGTTTTGCTGGAAATTCCTGTAAAATCTTACAGTATAACAAGACACCTTCTGCGGTTCCTTTTGGCTTGCCTCTCTGAGCTGCAGCAGAGCTTGAAGATGACATTCACAGCGGCATAACTGAAGGAGCATTCCTCCCGCTTCAGAAACCTGCTGCTGACACTGCCCTTGAGTGCACAGAAGGGTAAACTATGAAAGCATGAAGCTTGCAGTTTACCAGGAATCCCTGAATAGCGATACTTAGCAAACTGTGAGCATTTCAAAATCGAGAATATCAAATAAAAGGTCTATCTAAAGATGGCATTGACAACAATGTGATGGTACACATCGTTTGTGTAGTGCGGCACTCCAAAGATTCACGGTGACCAGTTCATTTCTACAATTCAAAGCCATTCTAATATACACGTGCAATGAACACACATCTCCTGGTCTCCTTGTTGGAATTTATTGTGTGCTAAGGTCAAGATTCTCTTTCACGTAAGGGGAGAGCTGGTTGAAATGTTTTTTGTTTTTATCACAGTGGAACGTCACTCATCCAAACCTCAACTAATTTGGGAGCATTTCCAGTGTCAATGGCTCCATGAGCTTTTACCCACTCACTCTAATGCAAGATAGCACAGTCCTAGCCTAAGCACCCAGCCTGTCATTCAGCCCTGGGCCTCCATCAAGAGACTGGTAAAGTCATGTTCCATCTAGCCACCCGCTGCTTCATATAGTCCAGTCTGCAGGCCACTTGTTACAGTGTATGAAAAGCCCAGAGGAAACTTCAAGCTACCCTGTCTTTAGTGATCTGACACCAGCTCTGCCCTACAGGACAGCAGATCAGATAGACGGCATAACAGAGAATGCTTAGGTGGATTGTAAAGTAATTCTAGATAGCAAAATAATTTCATAAATCTTACCTGTTTTGTACTTCCATTAGCTAAATAGGTCTGAAATGTGCAGTTTTGAAAGAAACACATGTTATAGCACACATGTTTTTTTTTTTCATTTTAAAACAGGATATCCCTCCAGGTGAAATGGACAAGCAAGTGCAACACTAAATGAATGCTTGACTTGCAAACTGATTTCTTTAACCAAGTGTAGTTCCAGATTAAAATAAACATATATCTACATTGCAGAGGACATTGGGCTGAATGGCTTTCTGTTTTGTGGCAATCTGACTAATGATTTTTTATTCTTTTATATGAACCTGATTTGAAGACCTATCCTGAATCTATAAGCTCTAACTTTTCAGCTGTTGGTGGGTTATGCACAACACATTTTACACACTAGAAATGTCAAACAGGCACTTGGATAATTTAATTTGTCCTGTAAATCAGGAATGCTGCTGAAGCAAATACTGTATTTGAATATTATTGCAAAAAACAACCACATTCATGTGCCCAATAAGTTTCTGTTTTCTTTGGTAATTTAGTGGCTTACCCAGCTTGAGTGGAGTCTGGAGGTGTTTCACTATTATAACACAGTGTTGCACTGTACATTATGGAGTTCTGTTCATTAAAGTTCAAAACATATTCTAATATTCATTTGAATTGTTTAAGAATATTAAAAAAAATCCAAGCATAACAAATTCCCGGGACTAAAACTAAACGTTTGCATTCCATTGCAAGAATCTCAGTTTGTTGGTTTGGCTCAATAAGATGCAGTTTGGATGAAGAAGATTCCACATGTAGTGTACCGCAAATATGAAATAAAACAATAAATTGCATATTAAAATGCAAAATAACTTTTTATAAAATCTTGGCCAATAGGTATCATTTAAAGTGACTTAGTCATTTAAACAAATTGTGCAAATAAATTGTCAGTTTAGTTTTTTTTTTTTTTTTTTTTTTTTTAGCATTTCTTCAAATTGAAGTGATAGAAACATCTGTATGATTCTTTTGTTCCAGTATCTGACATAGCACCAATAGAGATTTCTTAGGTATTAATTACAATGTATGATAAAATGGTTATATCTCTATAAGAGAAATGCACACTGTCCTTCAACGCCTGGTTTGTCTTTAGATTTCAATCTTTAAAGTGCCTTCCTTTTGTTTCTCAGCTATAAGCTGCTGGATTCTTTGGTTCTTAGTTTTTTCCACAAACAGCCTTTTTCTGGGTATAACATTGTGCTGTGGGACTTCGTTGTCCACCCTGTGAATTTTATTGGGCACATCGATGGCGTTGGTTTCTCTACTGTCCTCAGTTCCATTTTGGCTGCTAGGTGTAGTGGTTGTATGCATGGCACTGGCTGGCTCAGTGGTAGGCCACATTGTGGTAGGCGACATTGTGATCGGGTCTGGGGAGGTAACAGTAGGGGGTTGGTGCTCCTCTATGTTGTTGCTTTTGTTTGAGAAGGAATGTGAGCTGTTGTTGATCTCATTGCAGGACTTGCAACACAGCTGCTGGTAGCCTGGAATTGAGCAGTACCGCGCCAGGGCTTCCATGCGGCAGAACACAGACTTGTCACCTTGGCAATGGTGCCCTGAAAAATATGGAATGATGTTAGCTTCAGAGTGGCATAGAAAATGGTAACGAAATCAGTGGGTTTGTTTACATGCGGTCTTAAAATATAGCATGCACCATGAAAGTATGGTGTAGCGCCCACTTGTGGTATGACAATGGAATGCATGACACAATTTATGTGCTGAAAGTCCAGGCCAAAGCTGTATTTCACAAGTAAAAGCACACAAAATATCGACGTAAGACAAATATGCGCCGTGTGCATGCAAACACAACATGTTGCAGCATTATTAATGTTACCCGACTTCAGTAGAAATCTCGCTCATTGAGAAACCAACACACACCTTGAATGATTTCAGTTTGTAATAAAGCAGACCTCAAGCATTAGAAAGAGAAAGAGAGAGAAAGCACAGCACTTTCACCTAAGGTGAGTGGACACAATATTTGTATTTTACTATCAAAGGTACTATAGAATGTTTTGTGTACATAAAAAAGCATTAGCAATTGCATTTATTAGCAGTAAACTAAGCGTAGCCAGCAAAAGGCTATTGCACACTTCATTCATTTCTTTATCCAAAAGACAGAGAAAATAATTGAACAACCATCTACATTTCCTCCTACACCTTGCACACCAAGTCCGTAATTACTGTGTGACAGTGATGTGATCATTTGGGAATCTAATTCACTTTGCTTCGATATGATTGTATGTGTATTCAAAATGACAGTGACCAATGATATTCATGGTAGGAGAAACCTGACATTCATGCAATACGATCGCAAGGCACAACATCAAATTGGAAAAAAAATTCATACTGGCTGCAGCCAAGCATAAATAATGTAACAATCAATTATGAACCAATATGAACATGATAGGCGATAATAACATGAAGTACTCTGTATGCTGTTCAATGCCGATCTGCAGATGGGGACTAGCTTATAAAGATGTCCGGGCAACGTGTTTTGAAAAAGCACCTCAACTGAATCACTGATGTCTTGAAATGAACGCGGAAGCTTTGAGCATCCAATCTGAGTAGAAAATGATTATAAAAAGGACATTGCTTGCACAGGAAAACGTCCCAGATGTTAATTTAAAGGCAAGTTGCCTATTCCACTCATCACACTGTTAGAATGTACACTTTTGTTAACTTTTGTCAACACATTGCACATCAGAGACTTTGAAAGCAGAACTCAGGGAGATTGTTTGAATTTCTACAACATTTTAAATAGGATTTTATTTGCAGTATAGTAAAGACAAAACCTAAACAATGAGATGCAGGCTTCCCAAATTTCTTTTGTATGAAAAAAAAAATGATAGAAAGTTACAAGTTCACAGTCACTTTGGTAAAACACTTCATTAGTTTGAAATCTATAAATAAATAAATAAATAAATAAATGTGTCATAATAAATATTTACAAAACATTAATAAAAGTATCCCTGATAACCTAAAGTGCATATAATGTAATGCACACTGCCCACTGACCCTCATAATGCCTTTCATTGCAGCTGTTATGGCATTGGGATCTTTAATGCCACTAAACAGGGAAGTTCTTGTTTAAAAAGAAAGGAGATAACAGTCATAAGAATGGTTAGTACAGTCAACACCAACGCTATTTACAGCATTTCAGTGCAAGTCCTTCTTGCCAGTTTCATTATTGAACTTGGAATACCTTCTACAGATTCACAACAATAATATGTGATCACATTATAATGACATGCTTGAAGTGCTTAGAGAGGTTTGTCTTTTCAGCCCTGTAAACTGACAGATATATTCAAGTGTTTTCAAAGCTGCCGTAACTCAGTAGCAGCTTTTGGTATTGGTAAATACTGATTTGTGTTTATATATATGCGTGTGTGTGTGTGTGTGTGTGTGTGTGTGTACAGTATACGCTTTCAGTTCTGGTAGTAAATGCCTGTACATTCAGTCTTGGATAAGGCATTTTTGTAATGCAAATAAATAAGCTTGAAGGTACAAGAAACTGCATGAGGTATTCAATTGTAACCAAGATTTAACTGGTATGTTTGGCAAATACAAAAGAAACACACACACACACACACACACACACACACACACACACACAACACTACACATGTACATGTCAGGATGAAAGATCCTTCAATGGAGAACATGTAACCCTTGGCTTTAATGCCATAAGTGCCTTTAGATATTTACTGCAATAATTAATAGCCCCCCCCCCCCCCCCCCATTAGTCCATATTCATGTAAAATTAATAACACACACACACACTGAAAACATTAATATTATATGTTCAACAACAGCCAAAACGGTTATATTCACCACAGCTTATTGTATGAAGTTTGCAAGCACAAATAAGCTGCATCAATTAAGGTTAGTATTAACAGTCAGGAAGTGAGTAGAAACGCAAGGAAATGAGGGATACCCTCCCATACTGCAAACTACCCAACTTCAGAAATGATTGTTGAACTAGTCTTTCTTTTCTTTTTTTGTTTGTACTAAATAAATGAGTAAATTAGCACTTAGAAGATGTCATTATCGTGATGCGATCACATTCACAATAAAATTACCTCTGGCTTCAGCACAGAGGAATATCGACCAGTTAAGAGCTTGTTTCCACAGTAACCGAGCAACAGGCAGGCAGAAGACAACACCCAATCAGAGGCCTGCAACGGCGTGGAGCTCCTGCTTGAAACAGCCAATTGAAACTCTTTGGCCTTTGTAATGACCAGCGCAACAACACAGCTCCAGAGAGAGAGAAAGCCTCGGCACCTTGAGCCAGGCAACAACAAATCAGCCCTTAGTGCAGCTCAGCTCATTAGAGAGTAGGACAGAGAGAAATAGAGGGTCCATGTCAGAAATGGCATGCATTTAAGGCCAAGGTCAGAGTTATAAAGTGGTCGTTTACTTGAAGAAATCTTCTGGATGGGGAATTCAGAATCTGGTCTGGAGAGCCACTGGATCAGGAAGTTTCCTTTTTTGCTTTGGTCTGAAGTGTTTTCTGAAAAACAACAAACAATAACTTACAGTAAATAGCTTGTGCTTGTGACCTTGGGTGCGGTAATAGTTTATCTTAATGAGATATCTCACCCAGTCCTTTGTTTTAAGAAATCAATGCTGACCAGTAAGACCTGGCATTCTAAAAGGGGTACAGCAATTTAGAAATTGCACAAACAAAAGGAGTCTTAGATTTCTGTCATCATCCAATATGTATAATAAGGAGAACCGGGTAACTATAAACTACAAGCCAGTGCTCATTCACATTGTGGTTTAACTGGTTTGATCAGATGCTCAGACAGAGTGACTCACTGGGGCAGGGAGGCAGCCTGCAGACTCTGCTGCTCTCTGGCTTGGCTTCCACACACAGTCCGATGATGTTGTCCCTGGTACGACACAGCGCCTGTCTCTCCTGAGTACCATTGCCACAGGTCACAGAACACTGGGGACACGAAGAACAAAGATACAGGCATTTCCAATGAATCAGTGCCAGAACACGTCATCTCAAGTTATTCAAGTGGCTTTGATGGGGGCTGTAGAAATGACGATCCGTGTGGCAAGGCAACAAACCCCACTCACACCAACATTTTTAGAACCACCTACTAAAAGAAACTGAATAAATTCAATGACAAACATTTTGACTTTCTAAATGTCTTCAAAAAGCCAAAATGCTTCAATGTTTGTTTTTTTTCCTGTCAATAACCAACCAGCTGCTTCCCTTATTGACTGACATGCTTTTAGCCAGAAACACACTTTGACTCAGAAGACACTCCTGAGGGGAAATGACCTAGGAAGTGCAGAAGAACTGAATCCTGAGAATAAGGCATAGAAACTAAGATCTTTCTTTAACCTTAAGTACCAGCTATCATGTTCAAAAATGAAAATACATATTTGCATGACGTGTTTCTTTCAAAACTGCACTTCGAGACTTGTCAGTAATGGAAGGTAACATTTCTGGATTTGTTTTGTCAGCTACAGCCATGCAAGTCCAGTGCTTGCAGCCCCTCACCTGTGACCATGGTCCTGTTCTCCACTGCGCCGGGCACAGCTCTCGGTTGCAGGGCTGTCTGGATTCGGGACGGTCATCGTTGCAGTATTTGCTGTGGATGGATCGGTTGGTGCCGTCGTGGAGGGGCTGGATGCAGCGCACAGATCGCACCTGCTGTCCCGTCTTCCCGCAAGTCTTGCTGCAAGACTCCCACTCGCCAGTGACCCAGCTGGTAAGAAAGAAACTCAGAACTTTGTAACTCCTGGGTGGAATAAAAGCTCTTCAACTGCTGCGTACCGTTGGAACATTTCAACCTAGGCAAGCTTGGAGAAGCACAAAGACATGCGGTTTGGTATTATGTGAACATATTGACTGGTGAGAATAGTCTTTTTAAAACAAAGGCAATGGGTCTGACCAAGCAAATGTTCCTCAGCAAAGATTGCTACTGAAATCATGCAGATATTACAGTATTTATAGAACCGTCCTGCAGAATATAAAAACGAAGCATCTGCCTCCTAGCAACAGAACTTGAGGGTAAATCAAGAACATTTTTATAAACAATGTAGAAAACAGAAGCATGACACACAAGCAAGGTATAAAGTTGTGCTTTCTTACATAGGTTGGGAGCACTCCTGTAAGTTGCACATCCTGCGAATAGCCTTGGGCTTTTTGATCGTTTCACAGTAGCTGCGATGAACCATTTTGCCATCGGTCTTCCTGCGACACCCATACCTTGTAAACTGATAACCTGGACATTGAAATAACCTGTTAGTAGGGAGTATGATCGACTGACAGACTTCTCTCCATTATTTTAAAGCAATTTTAATACATTAGCGGCAGCTTCCCAAAGACATTTGTTACCTCGTAATATCACCTTTTTCAAATTTGTTTAACAGTGCTGGTAAACTGAAAAGCAGGCACAGAGGGAGGGCTCTTGTGTATACATGTATGATATGTTCCAGACGGATTGATCAATAATAAACATTTCTAAAGTGTAGTTACCTCCTCCACAGGGCTTGGAGCAGTGGGACCATTTCTTCAAAGCCCATTCATATGAAGCCACATCTTCTAGAACATTGTTATTGTCAAGAGTGGACAGAGAGTCTTCGTGGATCATGTATTTGTACAAGAGAGAGATTCTGGAGTCTCCATTTGGGACAATCTGTGAAGTAGAACACAATTTCAGTGCTATCAAAAACATTGCATTTCTTTTACAGGCACTGGCAGGTGGTTTAGGGCTCCATAAGATGGGTAACCAGGGGCATCCCAGAGACAGCAGGGCAAGCTCACAATATGCGCAACGTTGCGTTGTGACACCGGGGGCAGCAGCAGTAAGTAGTGAGAATGTTTTAAAAGTCAGGGCTCCACAGACAATACAGGTCCGTATACTTTAAGGCAGTGGTACTCAATTTTGGCCCTTAAGATCCAGTACAGTTCAGGTTTTTGCTCCAAGCAGGTTCTAAAATACCTACTAAGAGGCACTTAACTAATTTAGGCCCTGCAATAAAGACTAGGCCTGGAATGGACCTAGAGGGCCACTGCTTTAAACGGCAAATTTGGTCATACCTCAGACTTGGTCAATATTGAGATATACTGGATGTTTCATCAGTCAACTGGCCTTGTTTCCAGTATCAACCAGACATGGTGCATAAACAAAAAACAGATACGTATCTATAATACTACAACTACAATATGTCAACTCGTCCATGGTATTGTGAATGAGAGTCAGGTGCAAGGATACACACAGTGCACCAGTGTTGAGGTATGCTCTACAGCTGGCTGGTATAATATCAAACCCAAAGAACACCATGTGCATCCTGAGTGACTGCAGGCAGATAAGAGGTCTGTAAATATCGGAGTGTATGGAGTGTTTCGGGTCCTCATTAATAATCTTCACTTCAACTTTTATCATACACTCCTACCTTGCTATAGATGTTGGGATTGCATTTGACCATGCTACGTCGTTGTGAGGCCCTCTGCATGTGTGTTATGTTTGTGAACCACATCCCATCTGGTCGGAACTTTCCGGAAACATGTCCAGTTGGCAGAGGAAAGATTTCTGAATATGGACTAGAACTAAAGAGAGGGCAAAACTGCAGCTTTTTGAGATTCTTAACATTCACACTGATTTTTTTTTTCCGCCTACACTACTAGCAATTTACCATAACCATAATCCCGTAGTTCAGCGGGCCGGTGGTCTGTATGGTCTCTTTGTCATCGTCATTGTGATACTCCCACTCCACTCCGGATTCAATGAACGATCTGGATTCAGGAAATTCACCCTCTCCGTTCAGGATAAACTTCCCTGTAGCCTGGTTCTTAACAGCTAAAAGTCAAATGATAATCTTTGTAAAATCCAGTGTTATCCAGTAATAAACGATGCAACCAGATTAAAAGCATTTAAGGATATGTCAAAACAGGGCAAGTATTGTGTAAGGGTTTAAAAAGAAACGCTCAGAAACGCTTCTCAGTGATGCAATATACTGCACAGGACTTCATGTGTATCAAGGTCTTGTCAAATGTTTTTTTTACATTTTAGATTGATGCACACTGTGTTAACTCACTTGCCTTTCACCTATGAAGACAGGAGTTTAAATCTGATACATAAGGTTTTTTTTTTCAAGCCTTACCTAGAATATGCTGAGTGGTGTCTGTTTCCTGAATGAACAGGTGTCTTGCTCCAGGTGGAACTTCAAACATCTTAAGGAAGCCTTGAGTGACGCAACATAAGAGGCAATTATTTTTCTGAAATAACATACCTGACTACACAGATATATATATTTCACAGATATATTAATTGTGATAGGCCTAATTTTCATACAATTTCGAATATTAAAACCAAAACATATGCTCTGCTTCTCATGTGAGGCCCTCTGGCCGCTGACTGTGAACTAGGGTCATCTTGTTGGAGTCTTATCAGAGCTCACGTTGTACTGTATCTATATTTGACAGCCTTACCGTGTTTCTTGGGCACTCTGGAGAAGGTTCCCTTCACGACTTTGCAGTGGGAGTTGTCTCCTCCACAGACGCCACACTTATCCTCCTGCTTCGGGGAGCCGATCACCTTGTCACAGCCCACTTTCTGCAGAGGCCGGAACAGCGTGAGTGAAGTTAAGATTCCACTGGTCTGTTTCTAAACCAGGCACCTGCTTATTTACTATTTACAACACATTGCGTGATTACTCTTCAGACATTACATCACCAAGCAACCCACAGTTGGCAAAGAACTGTAAATGGAATTGGACACATTGGACAATACAGTACCTGGGTTAGTGTAACAGGGTTGAGACTGGGCACAAACTGGCAACCTTGCACACCACAATGGAGCATAACCACTCTACAAAACAGCCTGGCTCTGGATCGCCGAGGTTAAAGGGTGAAAAGTGTTGTGTTAAAAGCTCTATAACCACAATGCAGACGAGCTTGACTCTTTTGCATAGTGATTAAGATACTCGCTTGCGGTGTGTGGGGTTGCTGGTCCAGTTCCATCTTCCTCTCTGTTACATTAGCCAGGTGGTTGCTGTGTACTATATTAATGGTTGTGATACACGATAAACATAACAGTATCTTTACGTGTTAAATAACACTGAATAATAAATACATATAATATATGGTTGGTAGGAATAAATGCTCCACCTATATAGCCCATTAGGACCATCGTGATGCCTATTGTATTACCTTATTAAAGTTGGGGATCACTAGAAGTTTGATAAAATTAGCTGACATTTTGTTTTATGTATGTTTTATGTATCTTTCTAACTTGAGCAGACTGCCACTCACCACACATTCACCTCGAACACAGATGCTGTAGGGGTCTTTATAGGAGCAGCGTGTCCCGTCGTGTGCCATCCTCTTCATGTACACAATGTCGCGCGTCTCCTTCGACTGGCAGTACAGCTGGCATCTCTCTTTTGCTGGGGGGCAGAGAGGGCATAGATGGAATGTGAAGGTACAGTATAAACACTTTCTTACCCAGAGAAACAATTAAATACTGCTGCACTGCGGCAGGGCTAAGGCCCTGTACATGTGAACACGTGTGAAATGGGGTGTGTTTTGTGTATTTGTAAATAAAATTGTATAAATTTAAATTAGTCTGGCAGGGATGGGGTTAAAATCCCATCCCTACAAAAAGCATGTGCAGAATGTGGTCAGGCTCAAATTGGATAACTGCTTGCCAATTTGAGTGCGACCACATGCAGAAAAGAAACCACTTCCTTTGTTTGGGGGCTCGGTTAGGAACGCATGCCGGAGCAGCAGGCTGTGCTCGGGTTGTGAGCAGCACCGAGACAGCAAAGCTTGGATGTAGCTTTCATTTGTATATTTTGCTGTTTAACTCTGTGTGGAAAGCACTTAAACTGCAATTTCCTGCCTCCTGCGTCTGGTCATCAAGCCGCTAGTCAGTCTTGACGGTCCAGCTACGCTATCATATGCGCTATTGAGAGAATCACAGAATAAAGCTGTGGACCAGCTGTAAAGACACTATCTCAGAGTGTCCGTACCTTGAAAAGCCATAGTACAGGATGAAAATGTATTGTAAATTTCATATGAGAGGAAAATGTATCGGTTAAAATGATTGGAGAGATAAAGCATGTGCAAAAATGTATGGAATGAAATATGGAAAATATTTAACCATGGGTAACCTTGTAAAAGAGATTGGTTAGTGGTCGGTTGCACTTGAATGGAGTAACAGCTAGAGCTAAATTCTATTGATAATTAGTAAGATAACAAAGATGGTTTGGAGGTGACACAGACAGAGACGCCTCTAATACTGCCAGGATCATCGTGGACCATCGGTGAATCAGTCTCTCTCCTGGAATTCAGGCAATCTGATCAATTGCCTATCTCTGTTAATATTAGAGGCACGTATTGTATCTAAATAATAATGTTCAATGTAGAATGTAATGTGGGTATTTGGAATTAATAAATCGTAAACATTGTTAACATTTTAAACATGCTCTGGTCTCATCCTTTTAGCGTAACAAAGTAGTTCATACAATTATTACCTTAATTCACAAACTTTACACTGGCAACTCTGTGGCAACTTACAATGGGTTAAACAATGTAAAAAGGTAATACAGCATACAGATATAAAGCCAATAGGTCGTTATCATCTGGAAATCAGTAAGTCACAGGATCTCAATATGTCTTTTGGTCTATGCTGCCTAAATCACGCTTACTTACCACCACTATAGGGTTTTTCCGCGGCCTGTCACCAGATACTGGCTCCTGCTTTCTGTACTTACGGTCAGAGTGCTCATAAGGCAGCCAGTGGTGCTTGGAGTTCTGGTACTCAAAGAAAGGATCCCATTGCTTGCACTGATCCTCTCTGAAGTCTTCAAACAGTTTGAGGCATTCCTGCGTGTTACACAGCTGGAACTCGTAACTTGGGCCATAGCAGGTGCGGCCACCATTGGCAGGGCTGCAAGGAAATCAAAGGTTAGCACTGCCATTGCTCACAGGAGCATTACATTTTATAGAAGGCTGTAAAACCACGATGAAATGGTAAACTAACAGAAATGTATTGTTTCATAAAGATAACGTCACACACTGAAATGTGCAGCCACAGCTAAAGGCTGACTTTCTTAGAAAACAGACAGTGAAGATGTGTAAAACAACAATAAATAAATCATATGTATTGTCCTTCTTTTATTGAATGTATTCTCACTGCACTCACTGCATCTGGTACATTAATCAAGAATAACGTGCTTCTGACAGACACTGGACTGGCAAGACAACAAGCAACCTTTTGAAAGTATTGATCTGCAATATATCACTGAGCTGGTCGTGGTTTCCAGCGTCTATGAAATCAGATTTAAAGAGCAGATACAGAATCAGATTTTAATAGCAGATACTCAATTTTGATTGGCTGAGGGACTTGGAGCTCTCCAACAGCAATCAGACACAGGAAGCCTGCTTACTCACAGAGGGTTATCACACTGGCGAGTTCTGAAGCGCACCCCGCTCCCACATGTTCTGGAACAGGAGCCAAACTTGCTCCAGGGTCCCCAGTTCCCATCCTGCTTCAGGATGTCGGGGGTCAGCCAGATACAGTGCCCTTTAAAACAGTGCTGAAAGAGAGGAGCCTCAAGTTACTGCAGGATGAGAGAGGTGCACCCAGGTCAATACAGTGCCCTTTAAAGCAGTGCTGAAAGAGAGGAGCCTCATGTTACTGCAGGGTGAGAGAGGTGCACCCTGGTCAATACAGTGCCCTTTAAAGCAGTGCTGAAAGAGAGGAGCCTCATGTTACTGCAGGATGAGAGAGGTGCACCCAGGTCAATACAGTGCCCATTAAAACAGCACTGAAAGAGAGGAGCCTCATGTTACTGCAGGGTGAGAGAGGTGCACCCTGGTCAATACAGTGCCCTTTAAAGCAGTGCTGAAAGAGAGGAGTCCCATGTTACTGCAGGGTGAGAGAGGTGCACCCTGGTCAATACAGTGCCCTTTAAAGCAGCGCTGAAAGAGAGGAGCCTCATGTTACTGCAGGGTGAGAGAGGTGCACCCTGGTCAATACAGTGCCCATTAAAACAGCACTGAAAGAGAGGAGCCTCATGTTACTGCAGGGTGAGAGAGGTGCACCCTGGTCAATACAGTGCCCATTAAAACAGCACTGAAAGAGAGGAGCCTCATGTTACTGCAGGGTGAGAGAGGTGCACCCTGGTCAACACAGTGCCCTTTAAAGCAGTGCTGAAAGAGAGGAGCATCATGTTACTGCAGGGTGAGAGAGGTGCACCCTGGTCAACACAGTGCCCTTTAAAGCAGTGCTGAAAGAGAGGAGCCTCATGTTACTGCAGGGTGAGAGAGGTGCACCCTGGCCAATACAGTCTACCCCTGGAGTACAAAAAAGGAAAATGGCACAAACAACATCCAGAAGGATCTTAAACATCACAAAAAAGGAGAGGTCTGTAATAAAAAGCTTCAAAATGTAAGAAGTAAGTACTCTAAACCAGAAACCTACACTTTTATGGTATACGGCTGTAAACTTTTTTAAAAGCTTAATAAATTCCAGGCCACTAATTTTAAACTCACCTTCCCAGAGGCACACACTGTCCCGTCTAGAGGGGGGCCCTTCTTGGTTTTACAAAAGTACGGATTGTCTGGATGACTACACCAGAGCTGCTTACACGGATCAAATGTGCGGAACTGAAACAATAAAGAATACACCATCATCATCATCATCATCATCATCACCACCACCACCACCATCATCATCATCACTACCATCACCACCATCATCACCACCATCATCATCATCACTACCACCATCATCATTATCATCATCATCACCATCACCATCACCATCATTATCATCACCACCATCATCATTATCATCATCATCATCACCACCACCACCATCATTATCATCATCATCATCACCATCATCACCACCACCATCATCATCATCACCCACCACCACCACCATCACCACCATCATCATCATTACCACCACCATCATCATCATCATCACTACCATCACCACCATCATCACCACCACGATCATCATCACTACCACCATCATCATTATCATCATCATCACCATCACCATCACCATCACCACCACCACCACCATCATCATCACCACCACCACCATCATTATCATCATCATCATCACCATCATCACCACCACCATCATCATCATCACCCACCGCCACCACCACCACCATCACCACCATCATCATCATCACCCACCACCACCACCATCACCACCATCATCATCATTACCACCACCATCATCATCATCATTTATCATCCATCATCGTTATAACTATTACTATTATTGGTAAATACATGGTAACTTTAATTTTCCTATAAACGTTGGTATTTTAAATTAGGAATGATGCACACCCAACTGTTCATAATAAGAGTCCAGGGTTTCTGGTGGCATAACTGACGAGAGCGCTAGCATTTGATTTAGAATTACAGCCTGACAGGTCCAGTTTGGTGTAATTATTTGTTATAATACACTACATAATGACATAACAGACAGATATTGTAGAACTAGCAGTGTTTATTTTTAACAAGAAGTGTTGAGATTAACATCGGAAAATAGAATTTAAAAAAAATCGTACAACAAATACAATTAATACAAATAATACAATTCATTTTAAACCTCAGAATTTTTTTGGGCAGGGGGCAGCAAAACTACATGTATTATTACTAAGAATCGGAGGAGAGAATTCACTTGGCTTTTTTGGAGGGTGGAGTCTGCTTTCTGAGGGCCATCAGCCTACATGGCCTAACATCCCATGGAGGACTAGGTCATTTCTTACAACATTTCTGCCACTTGTTGTTTTTTAAAAATACTTGCATTATTCTACTCTTACACAAATGTATCTCTGTCCTCTTCTGATAACACTTAGTCAGCCCCATGCCCTCCATGGGATGTTAGGTAGTTTAGACTGATGCCCCTCAGAAGGTAGAGGTCTTGAGTGACGAGGAAATCATCCAACTCCACCCTCCAAAAAAGCCAAGCGAATGTTCTAATCTGTCTTGTTGTGTGTTGTGCTCCTCTACCTAGCTGTCATATAATCTCGGGCATTTACAGAACAATTCAGTACTGTATGTTATGTATTTACAGGCAAATGGGTTGTATTGTATCTTTTTAGGAGGTTTCTTAATTGGTAAAGTCATATAAACGATTTTACTGTTTTCACTGCTTTGGAAGATTCCTTCCCCTGTAGCTGTGTATAACCCACTGAAGTCCAGTAGAGTTTGCTAGGGTACAATTCCAAGCCCCTGTCCCAGTGGCCCCCTCACTCACTGCAGTGCACATCATGTATCCGATGCCAAAGTCGAAGCGGCACTGCTCGTTCATGGAGTAATGAATGCCCGGCAGCTGGGGGAGGGATGGCCAGTCGTGGTGAAAGGGGTCATCACGGAGACAATCATAGGCACTGAAAGAGAAGCACACAAGTTATCTATTAAAGCAAAACACATGTTTTTAAATGTTTTAATTGTAGATTATGTTCAAGGCCAGCAATAACAGGGAATGCAACAATAAAGAGCAGCTACTACAGCTACATACTTTTATAACACATACTGTATCTTACATCGGTATATATACCAAGTCAGGCCTGCTTACAGAAGTCTCAAATGTGCAATTGAAAAAGAAACACATATCGCAAACATGTGGGATGACCATGAAAGTGACTATCTCAAAGCAAGACCAGCAAACAGATGTAATAACTGAGCGATGGTGTTGCACTGCAAACCATTCCAGTCCTAGTTAATAAATGAGGGTGGATGCTACAGAGTAAAGTGCTTAATGAAGGGTGGATGCTGCACAGTAAAGTGCTTAATGGCACCGCCAGGGTTTTGATTGAATCCAGGTCCAGGACAAAGATGGTGACTCACTGCAGGTATCGGATGAGCTCCTGCTGGCTGCAGCGAGACCAGTGGAAGCGATGGAAAGCTGCCTGGACCAGGGGAGCCATTATGCTGCCCATGCGCACCTCGTCCCCGCAGCGGTTCCCCTGCCCGTCGTGCTCCATGCCCAGCCTGACAAGAAGACACTGTGTTAAAGGTGTTACAGACTCACGCCTTCAGCAGTCCTACACTGGGCAAGTCATGCAACAATTCCAAACATGGGTATTGCTATATAGTCAAATCGACCAGGAGATGACAGATAGTCCAATATGCTTTCGATTGACATGTGTTACATGTGAACAGAGGTGATTGGCTTAACTTTGGGAATGAAAGTGGCATCTTCAGCCCACTTTTTGACTGGAAGGTGGGCGGCAGTAAGTCGGGCCATTCAAATTGGGGAATTGCAAACGGGTAAAATAGATGTAGCTGGGCTTTTTTGTTAAAAGCATTGGTTATTACAACTTATGACTTGTATGTAATGTACTGGAATCACAGTATTTTTTAAGTGTTGTTGTGGGCTTTATCAATCACAGTGCTTGATGCAGCTTCTATTAAAAGGTACTGGAAGGTACTTACACATGGCCTGTTTCGTGAGCCACGACGAACGCAGAGGAGAAGCCATCCTCGTGGTTCAGAGTGCAGCTCCGGACAGGGTGGCACATGCCAGTCACGGGGGCGTAGCCTGGGCACACACAGGGAGGGCACGCAGAGCAACAATACATACATGCAACACAGAGAGCAAACTGAGATGGCTTACTGAGTCTCCGTTAGTTTGATGAGGTGTCAACTGTCAGTATCCCTGACAAGTCATTTTATCATATAGTATATGTCTTTTACAGTAATACTGTTGCTTTTTTAAATGGTTGGAGAAAAAAGCCTACAATTAAAATATTAGAGCAGAAATGTGTTTGTTTAGATATTAGAGTTAAGGACATATTTGGGTGAATTATATGGTGTGTTTACAAAGCAATTTGGAGTACAGACCACCTTTTTTTAGTATTAATATTTCAAATTAAGGTTCCTTGGTATTGAAACGCAAACACCTCAAAAGTTCATAACATTGTTGTTGTTCTTGTATAAACAGTATTTAATATGTGCAATATCAGTTTTGAATTGTTAAAATAAGCCAAGAAAAATGTTAGGTTATTATCAAATCAGCATGAAGTTTTAACATCTACTCTCGTGTAATGGAAATCATATCCCTAGTTCCCTGAAATAGAAATGTAACCATTACCTTATGGGTATTTACCTCATAGAGACCTGAAACCTGAATAAGATATAGCAAAGCTGCTCGCAGAGCCTGTGACGCAGTCACCCGAGGGCACCCGAGGGCATAAAAATATTGTGCTCACAGATCTCAGCGTTATTTTTCCTTCAAGCCTGCTGCTATCATGGACGCAGCGACCTTGAAGATTAATGGTTATTTTTTTATTTCAGGGAATCAGGGTTATGATAATAACCTAATGTTCCTTTTCAAGTACGACATTTAACCATTACTGTATGGGTGAGTGTGCCAAAGCCGTCGCAAGGGCAAGATTGCAGAACGACTGCTAAGCCGAGAGGCTGCCCTGTACGTTTCCATATGGAACCCCAGTAGCTAGAGTGAAAAAACTGAGGGAGAAGCTCACCTCTATGCCTGTGTTGTAAGGGTCGACTGAGAAGCTGCCCTTAACACTCTAGTTCCATAATCAGGGTGTTGAGGATCCACAACATTGTCTGTAGAACCTAGTGAAGGTATGGGGAGTAGCCCACACTGCTACATTGCAAATGTCCTTGACAGATGCACCCTGGAATAAGGCCCACAAAGTTGCCATGCCCCTGGTGGAATGGGCAATGAGCTTTTCTGGAGGGGGCAAGTTGCCCAGCTCATAGGCAGTCCTGACTGTGTCCACTTGGACAGCCACTGCTTAGACAGGGCTAGACAAAAAATAGGATGGACTGCCTTCAACTTTCTGTCCTGTCAGCGTAGTACGCCAGGGCCCATACTGGGCAGAGCGTATGGAGCTGCCGCTCTGTCAGACTGGAAGGGAGGTGGATGGAAAGCCTCAAATTCCACAGACTGGTTGACATGGAATGCTGAGATTGTCTTCGGCAAAAAGGCAGGATTGGTACAGAGAGTAACCTTTGTCCTGGCTTCTGTAAAAATTAAGCAGACTTTTGCTATGGAGAATGCCTGCTTCTCACACACCTGCTTTGCAAAGGTGAAAGCAAGCAAGATAAGCGATAAGAATTTCAGATCAGCTGAATCCATGGGCTCAAATGGAGGCTTCATGAGTGCATTATGCACCACGTTTAGCCTCCAGCAAGAAACAATGTCCTTCATAGGTTGTCAAAGCCTCCAAGACCCTTTAAAAAATTGTCCCACCAGGAAGTGAGCTCCTCAGGAGACCGAGTCAATTTTGATATGGCAAGCTGAAATAGCTGCCAGATAGACCTTTAACATGGAGGCACAGGGGACTCTTCTTGACAGGAGGTCCACAGCCCAGTTTGTCACCCTGGGTAAATGTACTCTCTGTAGTCAGAGGAGGTTCTCGTGTGCCCAGCAAACTGAGGCCACCCTGGTGGTCGATGTAGGCCACCACTGTTGTGTTGTCTGTATGGACAAGCACATGTCTCCCTCAAACCTCCTGCAAAAAATTCTGCAAGGCCAGGTAAACTGCCTGTAGCTCTAAAACATTGATATGTTGACCCTGCCAAGGGGGGTTCCACACACCTTGCGCCCCCCTGCCATTCCACACAGCGCCCCGGCTGGACGCATCCATGGTGATCACCTCTCTTCTGGTGACTGCCAATCGCTATGGCGAGACGTAGATGGGCAGGCTGTTTCCACAAAAAGAGTGCCTTTAGACAGTGATGAGACACTGTCAATAGGTGGTTGCAGTTCAGCGTGGGCTGAGAAACCCTGCTGTTGAACCAGGCCTGCAGATGGCTCTGCGAGCAGCTTTGGTATCTTATTCAGGTTTTCAGGTCTTTAGGAGGTAAATACCCATACGGTAATGGTTACATTTCATACTTGAACAGGAACTAAATGCCTGCACTGCTGTCTGGAAACTGGTCAGATAAAAAGCTTTCATTTCCCTTAGCTAGTGCCAGAGTTGGGAACCACTGTTCTGTAGTAACATATTGTCCCCTCTTGTTGATATAGTGTCATCCTTATACAATCCCTTGTCAGATCCCAGATCCCCCATGACAATATGTTCCCACTATACCCCTCAATTCCAGTCAATATTTATATCATATATTACTATAGAACAAGGGTTCCCAACCCTAGTCCTAGCTAAGAGAAACTAATTTAGGACTTGATAGGTCAGGAAAGCCTGGACTAGAACAGACCAGTGATGGGAAGCACTGCTATAGAATATATGTTGCTACTGAAAAAACTTCTTTGCTGTGTTGACTCCAGAGTTCTGTGTACAATACCTTGCATGCCAGAGGGCCCGAACTCCTGCCTGGTGAGGAATATGGCGTGGTCGTGGTACTCTGCGTGCCCGACATCCGGCTTCTGCTGTAAGTAGGCCCAGCGGCACACATTCTCCAGGCTCTGGGAGGGGTTTCCAACTTCAATCAAACTCATCGACTGAAACGAAAGACAGGGACACTTCTTAGTGATGAGTTTCGGTTAGTTACATGATTTAAAAACGGTGTTCCTCGCTCTTAAACCATTTAAAATAAATCCAGGCCAAACTGGTGGGACAAAAATGGGTCCTTTCTACACATTTCCATTCCTACATGTAGATCTCTGACACCACACAAAGCTCAGCCTGTCAAACAGCTCGGTAAGCCCTGAAGCAGCTTAATGCTAGTAGTCAAGGCTTTAGTGGGTAGCAGACAGCCATAATATGTGCTAGGTTGATTAAATCCCAGGTCTTTGGGAGATATGGAAGATATTCAGTACTGCTAAAAAGAAAGAGTATTAGTGAACATCCTATGGTTAAGTCTTTAACGTTATGGATACAATATGAAAGGAGGACTGTGGAAACTACAGTTCAAAACACTGAACACAAGCTGAAGCATACAGCACCAAGAAGTGTTGGGAGATCTAGAACAAATATTCAGTGCTGTGCTGAGTGAATATTTGTTATACCTAAACTCATTTTAGAACCTATCTTGCTTTTATTAAAATCTAATGATAGAATGACCACGCTGCTGAGCAGGTGCGGAGCTGAATCTAAGGAAAGTAATTCTCTGAAATTCTTTTCTGTATGCTGTACTTGTTATATAAACAGACAACTCCAAAGACTGAGTGAGCATTTCAAGTGAGCACAGCCATAAACAACTCATTCCACCCCTTCAGTGGCTCTTGGGTTATTGTGATTTTCTCAATTTCTTATAGTACTCAATGAACATTCATGATTAAGGCTACAATTTTGGCACGGCATTATTAGAACTACATTTCCCATCATCCTCCTGCTCACTGGTAAATCCATCTCAGTTACATAAGTGAGCAGAAGGATGATGGGAAATGTAGTTCTGAGAGGTCAATGCGGGTACTTGTGAAGCCATCTTGAGGCAGGGAATGCTATTTAAAAGTTTAAAAAAGTGGTCAATATGTAAAAAAAAAATTAACACAATACACTCACCATACGTAAACATGTAAAAACAGTAGCAACACATGGGAACATGTAACACAATAAAATAAAAAAAGTGGTCCTCATGTACCCTTTAACTTGTTATATTCTTTTTATTGTCATCTAATCAAAAATATATTATGTACAAAAAGCCCAAAAAAAAAAATAGATCAGCTATTACCAGTTAAACATGTTATATACGTACTGTAGCGTCGCGTGTAAAACGAAAGCAGGCCACAGAGGCTGTAGTTTCATGCTCGAATTCAGCGGTTTATTAGCACAGGACAAATACAAAATAAAAGACCACTGTCCGCCGTGGACCACACCAAAGCAAACCAAAATAATAAAAACCTATTTCCCTGTGCTAAATCCCAGTCTCTCACTCTTTCACTCACTGCTTGTTTTCGTCTTCTTCTCTCACAACTCGCTCCCCAACTCCGCTCGCTCTCTGGCATGCACTCCTATTTATCTATTGACGTTAAACCACATCATCCATCCGCCTTCACCAATCTCCTGCCAGCATTCTAGGGTTGCAAATGCATGTCCAGGATTGGTGAACCCGGACAGACTGGCAAGCAACACTCCCACCCCTGCATTGTGTACATTATGTACTCCACATGGAGTGCTAAACTATACTTTTCTTCTGTTCTAACTATATTTTCTCATTCTCATTCTCATTCTCATCCTCATCCTCTCCGAGAACACAGGCCTGCTTTTATGCCATGTGGCTGAAGGTTAATTGATAGGCAATTACCCAATTATGCATCAGCCACATTCCAGGCAAGATACCTCTTTTCTTTCCAACCAACACTTACACCCGTGCATACACACACCCTTTTTCTCTCTCCATTCCCCCACCTTGCCACAATATAGAATGGACAATAAAAATATAAATTCAATAAAATAACATAAATAAAAGAAAATTAAACACATTAAAAGTAAACAATCTTCAATTTCCCTTGTCTCAGGTACATTCTCAATATGTTTATAACTCAGCGCTGCTATGCTGTACACCCAGAAAATGTAATACATTTACTTGTACTCTCCACCAGAATCAACCAATTTGTGAACTTTAATGCAGATTCCCCTCAGAGCCCCTGTCAAAATATTCAGTGCTTTCAAAATCAAAGCACTAGGTGGTGCTCCAGCCTTGCAGGACACAGTGTATGCCAGCACAGACAATGTGCTGTGAAACTCAGAGAACAGGTCTGTTGTTATTATGTACAGTGCTTGCAATGAGTAGCAGATTACTTTAATGCAGCGATCATAATTAAGACTCTTGGGTCCGAGGCATGTAATGGAAAAGATGTGCGTGGAGTCAAATAAAAACTGTAGAAACAATGTAAAGGTGCAACAGGTCTTCCACAGCTAATTAGAAACCAGCTAGCTGAGAGTGTCATTGTCAAATTAATTTCCAGTGATCGACAGAGAGCCCAGAGGTGACTGCTTCAGGCAGTATTCTTCACAGTGCTTAGAAACGTTCTAGTCTGTTCAATTGAGCCGTCTGCGGTGGTTGGGGATTGTTCAGTAATTAAAGTCTCAGATGTGGCACGATCCTCATTTCTCTTAATTTAATTCATAAAGGGTATTTGTTTTCAGTGCATTGGCTCTCCAGGGCTGCTAGGAGTCACAATAAGGAATCACCGGTTCTGCTGCACGGTGTGCTCTGTGCACTCTGCTTTACCACAGAGCAGACCTGCTATAGTCCAGTAGATGTATACGCTACCCCAGTAGGGTTAGCTGGGACACAGTCTGACACTGCACTGCTATTCTGTGAGCTGACTGAACACCTTTTCCTAATAGCTGTATTGTACTGTGAAGATTTCCAGCAAACACCTACAGTATAAAGCTTAGAAGAATTGGCACTATGGTTCTAACGGCTCACTCATTCAGAGGTTTTCTTTCTTAATTCTTGCTATGATTGACTAACTGTTGAGAAATTATTCATTATTTTGGAGTGGGGGGTGTTTTTTTAATATGTGCTGCAGCTTTTGTGAAACTCTGAGGTGCCTGCCCTTCTAAAAGTTTGCTACAGTAAATATGCACAGTAATTCTGCAGTTTTCCCCATGGTTATACTATGCATTTACCATTGTTGACCGTGGTTTACCCTCTCTGGGCTTTACCATGCTTTCACTATAGTTTATTATACTTTTGCTGTGCTTTTACTATGGGAAACGTTGGGTTTTACCACTGCCAAAGACACACATGATTTTAAGAATAAAAAATCCAATGCAATTAAGGAGCATATTGGGGTGCTAGGATTGAAAATTAGTTTGAATCCCACCTTGATAGTATTAAACAAATGGGACACCACATCTATAAGATTCTTCTTGTTCAGTATTAGCAGCCATGTGTATGATATGCAGTCATATATTATTGAAATGAAGGTAATAAAGCATTCTCAAACTTACCTTCCCATAACCCAGCATGATGATGCGCACCAGAACCACATTCACATGGGCACCCAAGGATTCATCATGGTAAATCTCATTGACCTGAAGAAACAGGAAAGAGAGTGAAATGCTTGTTATCAGAGTACACAGAGCGGCATCAGATGAAAAACTTCAATCTTCTATAATTAAAGTTCAGCTAATTTATTCTGGGTTCAACTGTAGATAGAAACATTAGTGCTATTTTAAATGTAAGAAAACAGTCAAGACAAGATTACAGCAACAACTCAATCCAGTAAATATAACCGTTTCTGCTATAATTCCTGAGTGCTGGCTACTGTCTTTGCCCAAATAAACCTTCAGCAATTGTGCATTATTAAAACCTGCCCTGACTAAAACCACAGTCTTACATAGCCACCAATTGCCAAATACCTCATTTTATTTCATACCCTATTCCATTTGAATTCCTGACACTTTTTATAAAGTGATCTCCAATTAGGATTCTGCTAGCAGTTCTCAAACATTAAAATCACAGCCTTTACTCCATCACTTCCTGTTTGGGTTGGATCTGCATCTCCTGCTTTACTCCATCACTTCCTGTTTGGGTTGGATCTGCATCTCCTGCTTTATTCCATCACTTCCTGTTTGTGTTGGATCTGCATCTCCTGCTTTACTCCATCACTTCCTGTTTGGGTTGGATCTGCATCTCCTGCTTTACTCCATCACTTCCTGTTTGGGTTGTATCTGCCTCTCCCCGCATTAGATTAGAGGTGCAGGGCATTTGGATTATTTTTCACTTTCCCAGACTAGCAAATCCTTTAGAATGAAGAGACCTAATATAACCTGAAATACTGTATGATTCAAACTTGTCACATGAGACAGGGCCCAGGTGCTTCCTGCAAAGTGCTGTTCAAATTCCAAGCCAGCTTCTAAACTGTAAAAAGACTTTGGCTGCTTGTGACTCTAATGTGTGATTCATGTGAGGGGCCACTCCATTTACATACAGTAGTATTCCACCAGGCTATTCAGAGGTAGGGCTGCCACCTGGCCCCATAATTCCGGAACACTGCGAGACAGAACAGGACTTTGAAGTTGCCTTTAAACTGAAGGAAATCAACACGTGAGTCGCGCGCTAAACCTTTGCTAAATTGATTCTGTTGATTAATTATCTTGAGGCAGCATGACAATACAATGATAGCTTTGAACAAATTAAATAAATAAATAAATACCATCATCAATATTTATTTATTTTATTAATAGTTTTAAAAATATATATTTGAAAGTATTTATTTATAGTTTCTAATAATATATCACCGCTCAAATCATTAATACTGACCAGCTGTTCACTATTCCTGACACCAGACAGCGTGAACACCTGATCAGTGTTATTATTTAATTGGGAGGGTCAGTATAAATTAGAGCTATATATTACTAATTAACAGGATATAAATAGCAACTTTTAAATCTTGAGAACTGAAATACTAATTTTACAAAATAAAAAAGTATCTTGAATAAACATATGTTTAGGTTTATTCAAGATACTTTTTTATTTTGTAAAATTAGTATTTCAGTTCTCAAGATTTGTATTATCACAATGATTCGGATAATTAAGAAGCAGTACAAATTAAGCAAGTGTTTAGCACTCAATTTGCGTGTTTATTTCTTTCAGTTTAAGGGCATCTTAAAAACCCCATCCCGTCCCAAAGTGTTCTGGAATTATGGAGCCAGGTGGTAACCCTATTCTGAGGGCACACAAAGTCATAGACCATCAAGCCATTTTACAATTAGTAAGAATTAGTGGCGTTCAAATTGAATTAAAATAAAACATGTAACACACACATTGTTATTCTAGCCTTTTATTCTAGTTTTACAGAATGATTGAGGCAGGCATTAAAAAGTTACAAAGTAAGAAAATCATTTCTTAGAACACACGGATATGAACATATTTCCACTAAGAGAAAAGCACCCCCTGTCTATGTTTGCCTATGGTTCATAAAGAACTATCAGGTTACCAAGCAGCCCTAATTGACACTTAGTGGAACATTGAACACTCCAGGGGAAATGGAACAAAAGGGTTTGACAAGAACGCAGCCAGCATGCGAGAGAATAACGCATCTCAGGTAGATGTGAATGCCTGGGTTTCTGAAAACATAAAGAAACACTCTTTCAACTACGTGACTGAAGAAGATCTGATCATGTGATGCTGTAACTAAGATACCTACTGCAGCTGCCAGTCATCACAGACCTTGAATCTATCATAAAAATGCAGCAACCGCCCAAGAGCCTACAGGGGGCTCAGAAGTGAAGACACCATTGACCAGGTAGGTTGGTTATTTCACTTGAATTCATTTCATTTTGAACAAATCAGGTGCTTGAGATATTCATGCAGATAACCGAGACAATGGCAGTGGCTACAGTCAGACATTGAGGTTCCCCTCAGCTCTGTTACAGAGAGAGTGCTTACAACAGTAATATTGCTGTTTTCCTATGGTTTTCCCTTAGTTATATAGTATCCATTTACCATAGTTTGCCCTGTTTTAGCTTTACCATACCTCTTTGGGATTTACAATGCTTTTACTGTGCTTTATAACACTTTGATATGCTTTTACTATGGAAAACATTTATAAGGGAGGACAACTCATTCGTGACCTGGACACCCCCTCAGTCCTGGGACTTTCTCAAGCAAAGACTGACAATTGTTCTGAATTCTTTGGGGGTTTTCAGAGGAGGAGTAACCCTACAGGGGTGAAGTTAAGACCACACAACTCACACTTCAGTTGAATTCACCCTGGCCTCCAGAGAAAAAGGCAAGAGAAACTAAAAGGTGTGATAACCAAAGTATTCAAATTAATCTTATTAGCATTAGTAACATTATCACCACCTTCCATTCTGCTTTGTTTAAATGGGGGAACTGGAATTAGACACAGCTACACATGATTCTATAGTTCATTAAATATTGGATTTGTTTGATGGTAAAATGGGAGAAATTGATTTGCTGCAAGATTAAAGTTGTCCTGCAATTTTAATGAGGAACTGGTTTAGAATAAAATAAGGTGCACTGAAAGATCAGCACAGAGCGCAAGTCAGACTGAAATTGAAGATCCAACTTTTCATTTAAAGCCTATTGCATTTCATGTATGCTGCCACCAGTTGCTAAGCAACCAACAACTTCAGTAGAAAGCCCCAGATGAAACAGCCACAGTTCTGAGACACATCCATCTGTGCAGAACCACCAGCAAGGCTGCAGTGGAGAAGTCCAGCAATGTGTAAATTAAGTTATGTAATGTGACTGGTGCGATGTCAGGAATACTCTACAGGGTTAGGGAAGCTTGAAAAGATTATGTATCACTCTACTAAGACCCCACTTCGAATATTGTGCTCAGCTTTAGTAACCTCACTACAAAATAGTAATCATTTGAACTACGTCTTTATAAAAACTCTGTTATCCTATCATGCTGTGCTCTTCTGCCCTTGTTGCACATAACTCTAGTATTAACAGTGCAGTTTGTACAATATATATTGAATAGTGCCTGTGTAGTAATTCTTTCTGGAGGTGTCTTGACTGGGAATGTCATATAAACAGCCTTACAGTAAGTTGGTTATCCAAACAAATATTTCTTCTCAATTAGTTTGGATAATAGAGGTTTCACTGTATTGCATTTTAGAAAGTACTGCATGGGGGGACCAAAGGCTAACTTCCTTATACAGACTTGCAGAGCTGGAGACTGTTTAGAAACTGCACTCGGAATGAAAACTAAACCATAAGGGTTCAAATGAAAAGAGCATGGGAGCCAATTAAGAGAAGATTTACAACCTAACTCTAGAGCACAAGACCATTTGGACTCAATATAATGAGAATACATTATGCAGCTCTTGCCCTGCAGTGCATTGGGTTGCAAGCAATTACAGCTCTCTCCACACTGCAATGAGCTTACATATTAATTAGAAAAAATGAAGAGCCTCTCCCTGTTACACAGCATGGAACACCAGTAGAATCTCCCCACTGCCCCATCGTCCATCTAGCAGCTCCCTGTCCAAAAGTCAGCAGGCTCCCAATGGTATGCAGTTGGAGAAATGATCAGGATTCCCTCCATGTTTCTCACAAAGCAGAGAACAACATTCACATTTCACCTGGTAATTTAACATTCCACTCCAGAGATTTAGAAATGCCATTTGTTTCCTGTTTGACGAGTTGAACACTGAGAAGTTCAGCTGGACGTTTAGCTCTGAGCTGCAAACTCAGTACGTTCAGCACTCAGAATGCTTGTTTTTTGTTTGTGTTAATCAAGCTGTGCACAATACATATATTCCTTTGTAGCTTAGCCAATCAAGAGACCTACATTAGCAATACATTGAAAAACATCGTTTTGGTATGCTGAGTTAGCCGCTGAAGTGGATCAGCGTGGGTGGAGAGTCTGGGTTTATCCAGTAGAGGTGGGTTGTCAGGGATTCATCGCACATTCCATGACCTGGCTACTCAGAGGTACTGGATTCAGTGGACAGGAATTGCAGCATATGGTGAAGGCTCTATCCCAGGAGGCAGAGAGAAGTAGCAACTGGCTCTGGTTGAGGAGGAAAGAGGCCGATAGGAGACCTCAAAAGCGAGGTGATGGAGGAAGTTAACATCAATGAAAAGGAATGGATGGCTAAGGTAAGTAAACTGGTCTGGGTTGGGTGGTGAATGGAGGGGAGTGGTGCTGGAGCGCCAGCATCACTGTCGAGCCTTCCTGAGGTGTCGTCAGCTGGTCGACGAAACACCAAAGACGGGAGGTGCCCACCTGATGACCCCTGCAAAGTGCCCCACCCAGCCCTTTCCAATTTGATTCAATTCAATGTTATCATATATCAGTGCTTGATTCAACATACAAAAACAAAACAACAAATCTTGTTGAAAGTAAATACCTTCTTTTATTTGAAAAGTTACAAAAATAAGAGTAGATTGTATTAGATTGTAGTAATTCATTTTCAATGTATAATCAACGATTATACAAAGTATGTTCAAGACAAATTAACCATATATTGTAATTAAGATTCTAAATATATTCAACATTCAACAATGCATCATAGATTAATATTACTTCATATTCAATTTAAACAGAATTAATCATACAATCGATTTATGCACCATGGAAATTCATAAGTTGTTTTGCTACTAATTCTTATATGCAAAGAAAGTTGAAAGAGTCTCGCAATGAAGAATTACTGTATATAGCTTTCTCCTTGTGGATAAAGTGTTTCAGTTTAGAAACCTGTCTTCAGTTTGAAGTCCTCTTCAGTTGAATGATTTCTGAAAAAAAAACAAGATGGCTTTTTCTTCAGTACTCCATGTCCCACAATGGAGCAAGGAAGCGCCAATTCGAGTAAATTTAAAAAGCACTTTGGAATTAAGTAACTTCAGTATTCTTCTGTTTACTTCTTCATTTATTTTAGCATACTTTTAGATTTAGTAGCAACAAAGTCTTTTTATTCATTGTTTGAATTCAGATCTTTTCTTCAAGAAGTCATTTTCTTGTTGGCCAGCAGCTGCGTTTTAGTTTTCATTCCTTGAAGTTAGAATGTTGGGAGCTGTTGTTGAGTCTTCAGCGATTCAGTCCAATTGTACACACTTAGATGTTTCTGTGTGGCTTTTCCAAGAGTAGTATTGTCTTTTGATTTGTTTGAGAGAGAGATCGATTTTCCATGCTGCAAGCATTTTTCTAACATTGCAAATGCGCAGGACATGGTCAAGATTATCGAGTCACAGAAGAGTTCTCATTAGAATATTTCTCATTATTATTTCAATGATTGGCTATTTTGATTGTCAGCAAGATTACATCATAAGTTCACTCCCATCTTCATTTGAACAAAAGGGTCGTAAATCACAGAAAATGTATTCATTTAAAAATACTCTTTTGTGAAATAACTTTTTCATTTTTACTTGATAATCACGTTTATATTTTCCTGATGTGATTTCACACAATGCAGTACCAAAATAAATCATATAAGTCCCATAATTATCATTCTAATTAATTAATTAGATTAATTAGTCGTCAGTGGAATAAATTATGTTTTTATAACAGTTAACATAAACCAACACAGCAGGGGATTTAGCTTACCAAATGGCATTCTTTGGTATGAGATGAGTTTGTCAAAATCTCTCTTAGAAATACAGTCAATGGTATATTTTCATTTATTTAAGCAAATATAAATTGTACTTTTTATATCACATCATAGCAACAGAGCAGATTTCATCAGTGATCCGAGTGAGCAAAGAAAGTCTCGCTCTGAGACGCTCAGTTACTTAACGCATCCTGTTAAGTGGCTGAGTTTGGTGGCTATCACCGTTTTGAATTTACTGAACTCTATTCAGTGCTAGGGTGGGTTATTCTAATATCCTTTTTTATTTTTTCTGGAGTATCTCTCCGTTTGGACATGTGTGCTTAAATGATTTGAATGAGTTCAGTTTCAGGCCCTGTATAACAGGTCAGGGGAGGCAGGAGGCCATTAGGGATTGATTAATAATGCAGCAAACATTACCAACAAGCTATCCTCACACTGAAACGACCCCCTACTCCCGGCCTTACATACACACACACACTGACAGGGTAGGAAAGGGATCAAGTTCAGTGAGGATTTCTGGAAGCACCACATTCAAATTAAAGTCTGTCTTCATTGGACAGGAAGGCACTTGCTTCTGTAAATGTAATAATGACAGCTATACCTGATGTTATCATCACCTGCCTGACATTTCATTTGAAAAAATGCATGTTTCATCCAGCTTTGAGAAAACAGAAACAAACAATCCTTCACCTTTCTCAGTTTCTATTTGAGTTCAGGGAAGATTATTTCTTTTTAAGGTCAAGTACAAAATGTAACCATTACAGCATGGGTGAGTGTACCAAAGCCATCGCAATAGCAATTTTGCAGAATGACTGGAATGCTACAAGGCTAAGCCGAGAGGCTGCCCTGTGCGTTACCATACGGAACCCCAGTAACAGTAGCTAGGGCAAAAAAAAATGAGGGGGAAACTCACCTCTATGCCTGTGTTGTAAGAGTTGACTGGTTGAAGGCAGCACTATCGATCACAGGAAACTTCACATTAATCAAATTATCAAGCAAATCAATTTGTCTTTGTACTTCTAGGCCGGGTTCTGCTTTAAGAGGAGTGTTGGATTGTTTTGGGGATGCAAAAATAAACCAGCAGCCATTTCATTCTGAAATGCACAAGGCACACACTGGCTTTGAGAGCATACAAGGATTATTATTATTAGAAGGCATTTCATCAGTACAGATCTACAGCATATCAATGCCCTGTCCTGTTTGTATACAGTTTGTATTGTCACAAACAACAAAGAAAGCGCTTCTGATAATGTTGCTGATGCTAATAAGAGATAAGAAAAGGGATTTGAAAGGCTTGGTTAGAACTCTTTTAATCGTAATAAGGACGATGAAGGCCCCTGCAATATTCATACAGAATCCCTCTAAATGCACTCAATGTGCTCTCAACCGTTAGAGACAAATTCGGAAGGACACGTCTGATCGCAAACTTAGTAGCCTTCTTGCTCTCTCATGTGACAGGTCTGAGTGCTGAGTATGCAAATCGACAGAGGAGCTTAATGCATGCACACCAGCAGTTATCTTAAGTCTTCTAGTTCAAAGGGATCAAAAGGTGTGTTCTTGTTGCATGCCTCAGACAGCATCCAATATTTATAAGCCCGGCAAGCAGCCTGAAGCACTTCCTCACCGGAGGAAGGACTTGACATGTCCTAGACCTCAAGGGAGCGTCAAAAAGTTCACAAACTTACACAGAAGTGAATATGAAAAATGAGGCATATTGAAGTGCTACCCAAGGGTTTAAAATCCATTCTCTTCCCTCTTATTAACATTACAGGTCCCCCTTTGTCTGGTGTTAAAGGGGGACCTGTAATGTTAATAAGATTTAAAAAGATTTAAATCTAAATCTTTTGGCTCTTTTTTTAAAAAATTTTTTACAATATTTCAGGATGTCTACATATTTAATAAAAGTTAAAAGTAGCTGTTGCTGCTTCCTGGTACTCTACCTTATCACTTCCTGTGGAATACTGTTAAGTACATAATTGTCACTTTCACAAATTATGTCCATTGAAGGCATGAAAAAAGACTTCTAGTCAAAACGTTTGTCTTTGAACTTTCTTTTAGTATGTATACATTTAGTACTAGTCATGGTACCCTTGAGCAAGGTACTTTACCAAGATTGCTCCAGTAAAAACCCAACTGTATAAATGGGTAATTGTATGTAAAAAAAATAATGTTATATCTTGTAACAATTGTAAGTCGCCCTGGATAAGGGTGTCTGCTAAGAAATAAATAATAATAATAATAATAATAATAATAATAATAATAATAATAATATATCAGTTTCAATTCAGGCAATGTTACCTACAGTACAGTACAAGGAATGATTAGCAAAGTACAGCACAAAAGAAACCAAAAGGTGCAGATCTTTAGTGATTACACATTGGAGGGACACAACTAACCGCCTCCTTCATCATGAGAGATTCATCATGTTCTTGATATTTTCTGTTTGACAAAATACAAAGATCTAGCTGAAACTCTGCAGCAGTAATTCTTCATTGTCAGTTTGTTATAGGCTTGTAATGAACTCACCAGCAGGTACTTGTGGGTTTAAACAGACCAGTTCACGCTACACATACACTACTCTACTGCCAGGGTTAAGGAATGTTAATTGAGACAAATTGCTCCAGAAAGAAAAACTGCAGACTTGATTAAACTCATAATCCCACGGCTGCTTTTTGTCTGCTTTTGAAGTCTTCCAGAAGAAAAATGTTATTGCGCCCACTCTTTCACTTCACTTTGCGGGGTGCCTTGCTCAGAATCACTGCTTACAGTACCTTCTATAAACAGCTCACTGAAGGATGAGTCTCTGGATATTCATCAGGGCACTGATAACTCAATTCTAGCAACCTTTTGTTCTGATTCACCTTCTTAAATTAATTGTAGCTAACACAAGAATCTTACCCATTTTTCACTTCGATTAGCAACATAGAAACATAATGTTATAGCAAACATGTCTGCTCATATTAAAATAGACATCTGGTAGTACAATCCAAGGTCATTTCACACCAGCAGTGTCTTCTGGTTCAAAGAATATTACTGAGCATGTCAGTGACTAGAAGAAGCAGCTGACTGGTTAGTGGCAGGAGGTAACCCGAACCATTACTTTAAGAGCAGCACAGAAACCAGGAACAGAGGAAACAGTTGGAAATGAAGTAGAGATAGACTGAGGAGAGGTAGTGATACTTCTTCACACAGAGTGGTGAGGGGATGGAATGGGCTACCTAGTCATGTTGAGGAACAATCACTGGGATCCTGTAAGACCCGGCTTCACAAAGTTCTGTATCAATCAGCTACTAGGAACTGGACGAGCATAGGTGGGCCGAATGGCCTCCTCTCGTTTGGAAATGTTCATATGTTTTTTATTTGAGACCTATATAATGAATGAATGTGCATGGCGGGTAAAATTGATGGAACTATTTTGTTAGCTACAATTACTTTAACATTCTTTGTACTTTTTTTAAGCAAAAGTAGCCTTTGTTAACCACTTTGTTAATAGCCTAGTTTGTTTACATTCCCAAACGCAGCTGAATAGACGCAAGCTTCCACGCCTTTGAACTCTGATGCAACTAAATCACCACAAAACTGTGGGTCCTTCTGCTTCGAATTTAGTTATACTAATAACCGTTTACAAGAAGCACTAAAAGAGACAATATTTTTAACATAGGCATATGTGACAATGTGCCCTGCCCTTGTGTGCGTTTCTGTATTGTATGTTGCGTGTTGTGTGTTAATGTTGGTGTATAGAGATGGCTGCACGGGATATAAATGGGTGTGTGCAGCACAAGTTATTTAAAATGTATAAATGTATTTAGGCACGGGATTGCACATCACTTCACGTGCATTTAAAGTATTTAATATGTGAGCACGAGGTTGCACGTAATTAATTCACGTACTGGGATTCAAGTGAATAATTAATTAGTAATTGAATCCCAGCACAACAGTATATATAGATGCACGTTTCACTCACTCGGGGTTGGGTGTTCGTGAGTGGAGAATGGGTGTGGACAGGAGTTATAATAAACAAAAAGAATAATAAAAATAATAGTAAGTGTTTTCACTCACCGTGTTTGTTCGTTTGTCTGTGCATCCACCGTTTGTTAATGTTAGTGAGTTTTGTTTGTCTCTTATTTTGGCGTGAAGTGCCATGTCCTATTTTCTGTTTGTTCAACCTTTTTATTTATTTGTTATTAAACGCCGAATGCAGCCATTGCACTCAGTTTCACTCATCACCACCGTCTGTCTGTGTGTTTCTTCCGGGTCTGACGTGTCACTACCAGCCAGCCTTGTGACATATGGTTGTCAGAAGCGGGATAAAAGCACCCCCCAGACTCAGGCCGGAAAGAGTACAGCAGTTTCTTTGGAAAAAAAAATGACAATGGCAGAAGATGCCAGGAAACTACGGGACTGCATCCTGGATAATGCTGGGCTGGAGGCCCAGTCTATGCCCATAGCCACCCGGATCCTGTGGCTGATAGACAGGGAGCAATGGGAGGCCTATGGGAGGGAACACACCCTAAGCACCTGGGAGGAAGCTGTGGAGTTGGTCCTCAGCTACCTGGAGGCAGCTATAAGTGGAACAGCAGCCCAGGTAGCAGGGTCTCCAGCAGGAGGATTCATGGCCAGCTGCACTTTCCTATAGATGGGGGAGGAGCTCGAACATCCTACACCTGAGTAGGAGGAGCCCGAACGTCCTACACCTGAGTGGAAGGAGCCTGAACGTCCTACGCCTGAGTGGGGGGAGCCCAAACATCCCCAGCCCAAGAGGGGGGAGTTGGTGCGTCCATAGCCCAAAAGGGAGGAGTCGGTGCGTCCACAGCCCAAAAGGGAGGAGTCGGTGCATCCACAGCCCAAAAGGGAGGAGTCGGTGCGTCCACAGCCCGAAGAGAGGGAAGTCGGGGCTTCCACAGCCCTAGGACCCAAGCTGCCAGCAGAGGGAGAATGCCTGTTGGTTCCACCTCCACCAGCAGAGGAAGAATGCCTGCTGTCCCCATCTCCACCAGCAGAGGGAGAATGCCTGCTGTCCCCATCTCCACCAGCAGAGGGAAAATGCCTGCTGTCCCCATCTCCACCTGCAGAGGAAGAATGCCTGCTGGTTTCCCCTTCAGAGGCAGAGCCGCACCAGTCCCCTGCAAGAGAGGCAGGGCCGCACCAGTCCCCTGCAAAAGGGGGAGACTACATGCTGCTCCCACCTCCGTCGCCAGGAGACTACACGCTGCTCCCACCTCCATCGCCAGGAGACTACACGCTGCTCCCACCTTCATTGCCAGGAGACTACACGCTGCTCCCACCTTCACCGGCAGGAGCAGAGCAGCCAGAGCTGCCTCTGCCTCCACCACCTTCACCGGAAGGAGCAGAGCAGCAGGAGCTGCCTCTGCCTCCGCCACCTCCACCGCTTCCTCCACTAGGAGCAGAGCTGCAGGAGCTGCCCCTGCCTCCGCCACCGCCCGGAGCAGAGGAGCAGGAGCTGCCTCTGCCTCCACCACCGCCCAGAGCAGAGGAGCAGGAGCTGCCTCTGCCTCTGCCACTTCCAGGAGCAGAGCAGCAGGAGCTGCCTCTGCCTCCGCCACCTCCACCAGCAGAGGGTGAATACCTGCTGGTTCCGCCTTCACCGCTGTGGGAAGACTGCTGGCCCTCCCACCTCCACCAGCAGAGGGTGAATACCTGCTGGTTCCGACACCACCAGGAGCAGAGGAGCAGGAGCTGCCTTTGCCTCCGCCACTGCCAGGAGCAGAACAGCAGGAGTTGTCTCTGCTTCCCGCACCTCCACCACAGGGAGTACGGTGGCCGGAGCCCCAGAAAGGGGAGCTACCAGCTACAAAGACAGGGGGAGAGGTCAGGAGACCACTTTCCCCAGCAGCAGTTTCGCTGCAGGAGTTCTTGTGGCCGGAGCCCCACAGGAGGGAGCTACTGGCTACGAAGAAAGGGGGAGAGGTCAGGAGACCAGCATCCCCCGCAGCAATTTCGCTGCAGGAGTGGACCAGCATGCTGTCAGCCGTGCCACTACCGGCAGGGGTGCTGACAGCATTGCCAGCCATGGGCCCACTGAAGCCTCCCTTCCCAGCCCGAGACTTTGTCCTGGACTGCTGGGTTTTTAAGGGGGGAGGTGGCCGTTGAGGCCATGTGTGCTGCGCACAAGGTGGGGTATATGTGGCAATGTGCCCCGCCCTTGTGTGAGTTTCTGTGTTATATGTTACGTGTTGTGTGTAAATGTTGGTGTATAGAGATGGCTGCACGGGATATAAATGGGTGTGTGCAGCACGAGTTATTTAAAATGTATAATTGTATTTAGGCACGGGATTGCACTTCACTTCACGTGCATTTAAAGTATTTAATATGTGAGCACGAGGTTGCACATAATTAATTCACGTGCTGGGATTCAAGTGAATAATTAATTAGTAATTGAATCCCAGCACAACAGTATATATAGATGTTTGTTTCACTCACTCGGGGTTGGGTGTTCGTGAGTGGAAAACAGGTGTGGAGAGGAGTTAAAATAAACAAAAAGAATAATAAAAATAATAGTAAGTGTTTTCACTCACCGTGTTTGTTCGTTTGTCTGTGCATCCACCGTTTGTTAATGTTAGTGCGTTTTGTTTGTCTCTTTTATTTTGGCGTGAAGTGCCGTGTCCTGTTTTCTGTTTGTTCAACCTTTTTATTTATTTGTTATTAAATGCTGAGTGCAGCCATTGCACTCAGTTTCACTCATCACCACCGTCTGTCTATGTGTTTCTTCCGGGTCTGACGTGTCACTACCAGCCAGCCTTGTGACAGCATATCAAGTAACAACCTTCCTAAGAAGGAGACCTACTGTATAATGTGTTGGTTAGTTTTCCATTTAATTTCCTAAATATTTAAACTTTAGCATTAATCACTTGAACACTTTGGGTAGGTTGCTTACCAGTCAGAAAACAATCATAAGATGCCCCTCCGATTACTTGTTTTTAATATACATGACTGCCACTGGTCCTATCTGTGTGTAAGACTGCATGTGTGTTTTATAGAAATGACTGCCACAGCTCCTATCTGTGTGTAAGACTGTATGAGTGCAGCATTTAATTGAATATCTAAAAGACTGTGTGAAAATATTGAATATGAAATAAATGGGCTTACACCAGTTATTCCATGTAATCACTAAAGCGAACACTTTTATTTGACAATGGTTAAACGTTTAGTCTAATCATTTAACACTTGGATAATGTTAAATATGGTTAAACTCTTTCTAAACTATTGTGATGAACTGCGGTTCCCGCAGGCAGGGGTTTCTCACAGGCGGAATCCTAGCGGCACACTAAATTGATTATGATCGGGGACATATCAGGCATATCAGAATGTACGGCATAACAGTGTCTATATAGCAAAGGACTCCGGTACTAAAAGGTGCTGGATTCGAGTGAGAGGTTAAGAAAACCTGCATTCACTCCCCAGTAACTGGCATTATTAAATTAGACGTACTTGTCAATACAGATCAGCTTTTCGGAAATACTAGGTCCTGTGGCTAAACAAATGTGGCAGGAGATAGTTGATGGGGTTAATGGGGTTGGTACTGTAAAAAGAGATCATATACTGCCAGAAGTGCTTGCAAGATCAACGTCAGGCTGTAAACAAAACTGTAGGGTCTTCTCACTCTTCTGGGTCATGTTCCAAGATACAGTGCTCACCCTTTATAACGCTATAGTGGGGAGTCATAGTTACAAGACCATGCCATTTGTGTTCCGCCTTATAACGAGTATAAAAGGGCTACTGTAATGGCATTATGGAGCAAATGGGAGCCATGACCCCACCGTGTTATAACCGATTCCACACTATAACAAGGCGCGTTATAACGGGTGAGCACTGTATCCCCTCCGGTATTATTGGATAATTATAACGGGTGAGCGCTGTATCCCCTCCGGTATTATTGGAAAATTAAACATAGACGTTTTTATTATTACCATTGGCTTAAATACATGTTTCTAAACGTTAAGACACATCTCATTCTCCGCCTGGTCTGAAGCACCTGTTAATTATGATGCCGGTAAGGGTCAATTAACGGCACAATACAGATGAATTATGAATCAGACGAATAATATGTTAATGAGAAAATAGGTCTCTAAGGGCACGTTATTGTAACGTCACGATGAGTGACATTTTTTGACGGTAAATGGTTTATGCATCACCTGATGAAATACTGTCATGTTAAACACTATCACTGGCACAATAAAGGAGACAGTACATTTTATAAATATGGGCCCTAGCCTCCTATACACATTGTGGATTGCATTTGTCTATAATCCAATAACTCTTGATTTTATAAAAACATGTTAACCTGTATATTCACGCTTCCATGTTCTTAATGTTGCACTTACATTCAAACTGCTCTACACAAACTCTGCCTCACAGAACAATATTAACAACATTACACTTGTAATAAATGTGTTTCATTAGTAGTATGACTGATGTTTCCTTTCAGAAGAAGAAAGGTGCTCTAAACGACTTGGAGTAACTAGCTTTGAGCCTCCCCCAGACCTCTGACAGTGCCTGGAAGTCTCTTCAGTGCATTTGGAGTCTCTTTGTCTTTAAATGTTAGCCAAGGTTGGTTCTCTTGTTAATATTTAAAAGCAGAGGTAGAAGATAAATGTTTCATCATACAGTGCATGTCTATTCAATGCCTCAGATACTGGAAACAATACTGTCAACCCAGGTGTTAAAACTACAGTATTTAATTACATTGCTATATACTTCTGAATGACATGCAATTGCCAATTATTTTCTCTTTCTCTCTGAGATATTTTGCTATGCTTAAACCTTGTTAAGAGACCAACTAAAATGCTTTCACACAGCAAGGAGAGGAAGGGTCACGTGCTGACTATTCCTCGCTGAAGAAGCTTCATTATTTGTACATTTCTCAGTAGCACCTTTCTGTAATGAGAGCTGGTTTAAACAGATGTGATAACATGGCCCTTAGCAGCCGGAATACTTGTAATTTAGTGATTTATACTTGTTATGGATACACGAGTAAGAGAGGTGTGCAAACAATGAATCTCAAGAACTGCTTCTATTGGAAATGATGTCTCCCTTCCAGTCCTGGATTGAAGTGTTGGTTATTTTATTATTTCAGTTTTAATCATGATGTATAGTACATATTTCCCATTTTAAAAGGCACAGTGATAATTCTGAGTACCCGCCTGGGAAATGGCAGTTAAGGAGTTTAACATGAATGAGGAGGTTTTGAGACTGAACTGATTGATTTGAATGGTGGTAAAAACAAGTGCAATTGCTGTTGCATCTTTTACCAAGGTTTCACAAAATCTAAAAAGAATGAAAACATATCCAAAAAGTACTTTAGTTTTTAGTGAACAATATTATATTGCAATTCTGGTACACTTTTTCTGTAACTTTTGATTTGTATCCCTCTCCCTATTCTTGTGACCATTTGATATTTAGCACTGACATTTTATTAATATAATTGTACTTCAAAATTGTATTTCACATTTCTCTCTTCATTGAACAACAAAAACAAGAACTATTATTTTATATATCTTACAATGAAAAGGTAAGGTCTTCAGTGCAGCTTAACAGACTTCACATGGAGTGGAGGCGTGACTGAGACTACAAAGAGATGGAGTGATGCGGCTGTCTAAACAGGCTTTTTACCTCTGTTTTCTCTGTTTGAAATGCCCAATGAATGTCAGCTCACTGATGTAACCTACCGATCTAGGAAGGCTGAAGATCTCTGTTCCCGCTGTCAAGACAACCACCTCCCGATCAGTAGGGGTCGCTGAAGAACAAGCCATGAGCTGGCAGACATGTACTACACCTTGGCGTGAACAGGATTCTAACCCCATTGGCATGCCTCACCCTGCACCCCAAGCAGCTGTGCTGTTACCAGGTCAATGACTGGGGGTTCCAAAAGGCTTTTACTTTCGCTTGACTGTTGGACAACGCATGAGTTCATTGTGATGGAATAATGTCATTGGTAATTTTCCTATATGATAAACGCACACAACATGGTAAAGTGAATTAGGTTTTTTAGTGGTTATTTATTTGAAGCTGTTGGAGAAGAATATATTATTGAACGTTCATTGTAGATACCTCAATGCTGTACTTCTGGTCAACTTAAAGGAATTAAATTGCAGATGAAAAGAGTCATAGGAACAGCACTGATTGGTACTCAAATGCGAGCCAATGCATCTAGCTTTGGGAGATCTTTTAAAGTAAATAAATGGCAAATATTTGAAATGTCTTGGGGTTTTATTATTTTTAAGTTTAAATCATACCTTTAGTCAAGGCACTGATTTTTAGTCATAACTTTAGTCAAGGCGCTGAGTTAAGTCATGGTTTTAGTCAAGGCACTGAGTTTTAGTCATAGTTTTGGTCGAGGCACTGAGTTTTAGTCATAGTTTTAGTCAATGCATTGAGTTTTAGTCATAGTTTTAGTCAAGGCATTGAGTTTTAGTCAAAGCGCTGAGTTTTAGTCATAGTTTTAGTCAAGGCACTGAGTTTTAGTCAAGGCACTGAGATTTAGTCAAGGCACTGAGTTTTAGTTATAGTTTTAGTCAAGACACTGAGTTTTAGTCATAGTTTTAGTCAAGGCACTGAGTTTTAGTCATAGTTTTAGTCAAGGCACTGAGATTTAGTCAAGGCACTGAGTTTTAGTCATAGTTTTAGTCAAGACACTGAGTTTTAGTCATAGTTTTAGTCAAGGCACTGAGTTTTAGTCATAGTTTTAGTCAAGGCGCTAAGTTTTAGTCATAGTTTTAGTCAAGGCGCTGAGTTGTAGTCATAGTTTTAGTCAAGGCACTGAGTTTTAGTCATAGTTTTAGTCAAGGCGCTAAGTTTTAGTCATAGTTTTAGTCAAGGCGTGAGTTTTAGTCATAGTTTTAGTCAAGGCGCTAAGTTTTAGTCATAGTTTTAGTCAAGGCGCTGAATTTTAGTCATAGTTTTAGTCAAGGCGCTGAGTTTTAGTCATAGTTTTAGTCTAGGCACTGAGTTTTAGTCAATGCACCGAGATTTAATCATAGTTTTAGTCAAGGCACTGAGATTAAGTCATAGTTTTAGTCAAGGCACTGAGTTTTAGTCATAGTTTTAGTCAAGGCGCTAAGTTTTAGTCATAGTTTTAGTCAAGGTGCTGAGTTGTAGTCATACTTTTAGTCAAGGCGCTGAGTTTTAGTCATAGTTTTAGTCAAGGCACCGAGTCTTAGTCAAGGCCCTGAGTTTTAGTCAAGGCACTGAGATTTAGTCATAGTTTTAGTCAAGGCACTGAGATTTAGTCATAGTTTTAGTCATGTCGCTGAGTTTTAGTCATAGTTTTAGTCAAGACACTGAGTTTTAGTCATAGTTTTAGTCAAGACACTGAGTTTTAGTAATAGTTTTAGTCAAGGCACTGAGTTTTAGTCATAGTTTTAGTCAAGGCACTGAGTTTTAGTGAAGGCACTGAGATTTAGTCAAGGCACTGAGATTTAGTCATAGTTTTAGTCAAGACACTGAGTTTTAGTCATAGTTTTAGTCATGTTGCTGAGTTTTAGTCATAGTTTTAGTCAAGACACTGAGTTTTAGTCATAGTTTTAGTCATGTCGCTGAGTTTTAGTCATAGTGTTAGTCAAGGCAATGATTTTTAGTAATAGTTTTAGTCAATGTGCTGAGTTTTAGTCAAGGCACTGAGTTTTAGTCATAGTTTTAGTCAAGGCGCTGAGTTTTAGTCATAGTTTTAGTGAAGGCGCTGAGTTTTAGTCATAGTTTTAGTCAAGGCGCTTAGTTTTAGTCATAGTTTTAGTCAAGGCACTGAGTTTTAGTCATAGTTTTACTCAAGGCACTGAGTATTAGTCATAGTTTTAGTGAAGGTGCTGAGTTTTAGTCATAGTTTTAGTCAAGGCGCTGAGTTTTAGTCATAGTGTTAGTCAAGGCACTGATTTTTAGTAATAGTTTTAGTCAAGGTGCTGAGTTTTAGTCAAGGCACTGAGTTTTAGTCATAGTTTTAGTCAAGGCACTGAGTTTTAGTCATAGTTTTAGTCAAGGCGCTAAGTTTTAGTCATAGTTTTAGTCAAGGCGCTGAGTTGTAGTCATAGTTTTAGTCAAGGCACTGAGTTTTAGTCATAGTTTTAGTCAAGGCACTAAGTTTTAGTCATAGTTTTAGTCAAGGCACTGAGTTTCAGTCATAGTTTTAGTCAAGGCGCTGAGTTTTAGTCATAGTTTTAGTCAAGGCGCTAAGTTTTAGTCATAGTTTTAGTCAAGGCACTGAGTTTTAGTCAAGGCGCTAAGTTTTAGTCATAGTTTTAGTCAAGGCATTGAGTTTTAGTCATAGTTTTAGTCAAGGCACTGAGTTTTAGTCATAGTTTTAGTCAAGGCGCTACGTTTAAGTCATAGTTTTAGTCAAGGCGCTGAGTTTTAGTCATAGTTTTAGTCAAGGCGCTAAGTTTTAGTCATAGTTTTAGTCAAGGCGCTGAGTTTTAGTCATAGTTTTAGTCAAGGCACTAAGTTTTAGTCATAGTTTTAGTCAAGGCGCTGAGTTTTAGTCAAGGCACTGAGTTTTAGTCATAGTTTTAATCATGTCGCTGAGTTTTAGTCATAGTGTTAGTCAAGGCACTCATTTTTAGTAATAGTTTTAGTCAAGGCGCTGAGTTTTAGTCAAGGCGATGAGTTTTGGTCAGTTTTAATCAAGGCACTGAGTTTTAGTCATAGTTTTAGTCAAGGCACTGAGTTTTAGTCATAGTTTTAGTCAAGGCACTGAGTTTTAGTCATAGTTTTAGTCAAGGCGCTGAGTTTTAGTCATAGTTTTAGTCAAGGCACTGAGTTTTAGTCATAGTTTTAGTCAAGGCACTGAGTTTTAGTCAAGGCACTGAATATTAGTCATAGTTTTAGTCAAGGCACTGAGTTTTAGTCATAGTTTTAGTCAAGGCACTGAGTTTTAGTCATAGTTTTAGTCAAGGCACTGAGTTTTAGTCAAGGCACTGAATATTAGTCATAGTTTTAGTCAAGGCACTGAGTTTTAGTCATAGTTTTAGTCAAGGCACTGAGTTTTAGTCATAGTTTTAGTCAAGGCACTGAGTTTTAGTCATAGTTTTAGTCAAGGCGCTAAGTTTTAGTCATAGTTTTAGTCAAGGCACTGAGTTTTAGTCATAGTTTTAGTCAAGGCGCTAAGTTTTAGTCATAGTTTTAGTCAAGGCGCTGAGTTGTAGTCATAGTTTTAGTCAAGGCACTGAGTTTTAGTCATAGTTTTAGTCAAGGCACTGAGTTTTAGTCATAGTTTTAGTCAAGGCGCTAAGTTTTAGTCATAGTTTTAGTCAAGGCGCTGAGTTGTAGTCATAGTTTTAGTCAAGGCACTGAGTTTTAGTCATAGTTTTAGTCAAGGCACTGAGTTTTAGTCATAGTTTTAGTCAAGGCGCTAAGTTTTAGTCATAGTTTTAGTCAAGGCGCTGAGTTTTAGTCATAGTTTTAGTCAAGGCACTGAGTTTTAGTCATAGTTTTAGTCAAGGCACTGAGTTTTAGTCAAGGCACTGAGCATTAGTCATAGTTTTAGTCAAGGCACTGAGTTTTAGTCATAGATTTAGTCAAGGCACTGAGTTTTAGTCATAGTTTTAGTCAAGGCACTGAGTTTTGGTCATAGTTTTAGTCATGGCGCTAAGTTTTAGTCATAGTTTTAGTCAAGGCGCTGAGTTTTAGTCATAGTTTTAGTCAAGGCGCTAAGTTTTAGTCATAGTTTTAGTCAAGGCGCTGAGTTTTAGTCATAGTTTTAGTCAAGGCACTAAGTTTTAGTCATAGTTTTAGTCAAGGCGCTGAGTTTTAGTCATAGTTTTAGTCAAGGCACTAAGTTTTAGTCATAGTTTTAGTCAAGGCGCTGAGTTTTAGTCAAGGCACTGAGTTTTAGTCATAGTTTTAGTCAAGGCACTGAGTATTAGTCATAGTTTTAGTCAAGGCACTGAGTTTTAGTCATAGTTTTAGTCAAGGCGCTAAGTTTTAGTCATAGTTTTAGTCAAGGCGCTGAGTTTTAGTCATAGTTTTAGTCAAGGCGCTAAGTTTTAGTCATAGTTTTAGTCAAGGCGCTGAGTTTTAGTCATAGTTTTAGTCAAGGCGCTAAGTTTTAGTCATAGTTTTAGTCAAGGCGCTGAGTTTTAGTCATAGTTTTAGTCAAGGCGCTGAGTTTTGGTCATAGTTTTAGTCAAGGCACTAAGTTTTAGTCAAAGCTCTGAGTTTTAGTCAAGGGACTGAGTTTTAGTCAAGGCACTGAGTTTTAGTCATAGTTTTAGTCAAGGCACTGAGTTTTAGTCATAGTTTTAGTCAAGTCGCTAAGTTTTAGTCATAGTTTTAGTCAAGGCGCTGAGCTTTAGTCATAGTTTTAGTCAAGGCGCTAAGTTTTAGTCATAGTTTTAGTCAAGGCGCTGAATTTTAGTCATAGTTTTAGTCAAGGCGCTGAGTTTTAGTCATAGTTTTAGTCATGGCACCGAGTTGTAGTCATAGTTTTAGTCAAGGCGCTGAGTTTTAGTCATAGTTTTAGTCATGGCACCGAGTTGTAGTCATAGTTTTAGTCAAGGCGCTGAGTTTTAGTCATAGTTTTAGTCAAGGCACCGAGTTTTAGTCAAGGCCCTGAGTTTTAGTCACGGCACTGAGTTTTAGTCATAGTGTTAGTCAAGGCACTGAGATTTAGTCATAGTTTTAGTCATGTCGCTGAGTTTTAGTCATAGTTTTAGTCAAGACACTGAGTTTTAGTCATAGTTTTAGTCAAGACACTGAGTTTTAGTAATAGTTTTAGTCAAGGCACTGAGTTTTAGTCAAGGCACTGAGTTTTAGTCATAGTTTTAGTCAAGGCACTGAGTTTTAGTCAAGGCACTGAGATTTAGTCAAGGCACTGAGATTTAGTCATAGTTTTAGTCAAGACACTGAGTTTTAGTCATAGTTTTAGTCATGTTGCTGAGTTTTAGTCATAGTTTTAGTCAAGACACTGAGTTTTAGTCATAGTTTTAGTCATGTCGCTGAGTTTTAGTCATAGTGTTAGTCAAGGCAATGATTTTTACTAATAGTTTTAGTCAAGGCGCTGAGTTTTAGTCAAGGCACTGAGTTTTAGTCATAGTTTTAGTCAAGGCGCTGAGTTTTAGTCATAGTTTTACTCAAGGCACTGAGTATTAGTCAAAGTTTTAGTGAAGGTGCTGAGTTTTAGTCATAGTTTTAGTCAAGGCGCTGAGTTCTAGTCATAGTTTTAGTCATGACGCTGAGTTTTAGTCATAGTGTTAGTCAAGGCACTGATTTTTAGTAATAGTTTTAGTCAAGGCACTGAGTTTTAGTCAAGGCACTGAGTTTTAGTCATAGCTTTAGTCAAGGCACTGATTTTTAGTAATAGTTTTAGTCAAGGCGCTGAGTTTTAGTCAAGGCACTGAGTTTTAGTCATAGTTTTAGTCAAGGCACTGAGTTTTAGTCATAGTTTTAGTCAAGGCACTGAGTTTTAGTCATAGTTTTAGTCAAGGCGCTAAGTTTTAGTCATAGTTTTAGTCAAGGCACTGAGATTTAGTCATAGTTTTAGTCAAGGCGCTGAGTTTTAGTCATAGTTTTAGTCAAGGCGCTAAGTATTAGTCTTAGTTTTCGTCAAGGCGCTGAGTTTTAGTCATAGTTTTAGTCAAGGCACTGAGTTTTAGTCATAGTTTTAGTCAAGGCGCTAAGTTTTAGTCATAGTTTTAGTCAAGGCACTGAGATTTAGTCATAGTTTTAGTCAAGGCGCTGAGTTTTAGTCATAGTTTTAGTCAAGGCGCTAAGTATTAGTCTTAGTTTTCGTCAAGGCGCTGAGTTTTAGTCATAGTTTTAGTCAAGGCACTAAGTTTTAGTCATAGTTTTAGTCAAGGCGCTGAGTTTTAGTCATAGTTTTAGTCTAGGCACTGAGTTTTAGTCAATGCACTGAGATTTAATCATAGTTTTAGTCAATGCACTGAGTTTTAGTCAAGGCACTAAGTTTTAGTCATAGTTTTAGTCAAGGCGCTGAGTTTTAGTCAAGGCACTGAGTTTTAGTCATAGTTTTAGTCAAGGCGCTAAGTTTTAGTCATAGTTTTAGTCAAGGCACTGAGTTTTAGTCATAGTTTTAGTCAAGGCGCTGAGTTTTAGTCATAGTTTTAGTCAAGGCGCTAAGTATTAGTCTTAGTTTTAGTCAAGGCGCTGAGTTTTAGTCATAGTTTTAGTCAAGGCACTAAGTTTTAGTCATAGTTTTAGTCAAGGCGCTGAGTTTTAGTCATAGTTTTAGTCTAGGCACTGAGTTTTAGTCAATGCACTGAGATTTAATCATAGTTTTAGTCAATGCACTGAGTTTTAGTCATAGTTTTAGTCAAGGCACTGAGTTTTAGTCATAGTTTTAGTCAAGGCACTGAGTTTTAGTCATAGTTTTAGTCATAGTTTTAGTCAAGGCTCTGAGTTTTAGTCATAGTTTTAGTCAAAGCGCTGAGTTTTAGTCATAGTTTTAGTCAAGGCACTGAGTTTAGTCATAGCTTTATTCAAGGTGATGAGTTTTAGTCAAGGCGATGAGTTTTAGTCATAGTTTTAATCAAGGCACTGAGTTTTAGTCATAGTTTTAGTCAAGGCGCTGAGTTTTAGTGATAGTTTTAGTCATGGTGCTGAGTTTTAGTCATAGTTTTAGTCAAGGCACTGAGTTTTAGTCATAGTTTTAGTCAAGGCACTGAGTTTTAGTCAAAGCACTGAGTTTTAGTCATAGTTTTAGTCAAGGCATCGAGTTTTAGTTAAGGCACTGAGATTTAGTCAAGGCACTGAGTTTTAGTCAAGGCACTGAAATTTAGTCATAGTTTTAGTCAAGGTGCTGAGGTTTAGTCATAGTTTTAGTCAAGGCACTGAGTTTTAGTCATAGCTTTAGTCAAGGTGATGAGTTTTAGTCAAGGCGATGAGTTTTAGTCATAGTTTTAATCAAGGCACTGAGTTTTAGTCATAGATTTAGTCAAGGCACTGAGTTTTAGTCATAGTTTTAATCAAGGCACTGAGTTTTAGTCAAAGCGCTGAGTTTTAGTCATAGTTTTAGTCAAGGCACCGAGTTTTAGTCATAGTTTTAGTCAAGGCGCTGAGTTTCAGTCATAGTTTTAGTCAAGGCACTGAGTTTTAGTCATAGCTTTAGTCAAGGTGATGAGTTTTAGTCAAGGTGATGAGTTTTAGTCAATGCACTGAGATTTAATCATAGTTTTAGTCAAGGCACTGAGATTTAGTCATAGTTTTAGTCAAGGCTCTGAGTTTTAGTCATAGTTTTAGTCAAAGCGCTGAGTTTTAGTCATAGTTTTCGTCAAGGCACTGAGTTTAGTCATAGCATTAGTCAAGGTGATGAGTTTTAGTCAAGGCGATGAGTTTTAGTCATAGTTTTAGTCAAGGCACTGAGTTTTAGTCATAGTTTTAGTGAAGGTGCAGAGTTTTAGTCATAGTTTTAGTCAAGGCACTGAGTTTTAGTCATAGTTTTAGTCAAGGCACTGAGTTTTAGTCAAAGCTCTGAGTTTTAGTCAAGAGACTGAGTTTTAGTCAAAGCACTAAGTTTTAGTCATAGTTTTAGTCAAGGCACCGAGTTTTAGTTAAGGCACTGAGATTTAGTCAAGGCACTGAGTTTTAGTCAAGGCACTGAGTTTTAGTCATAGTTTTAGTCAAGGCACTGAGTTTTAGTCATAGTTTTAGTGAAGGTGCAGAGTTTTAGTCATAGTTTTAGTCAAGGCACTGAGTTTTAGTCATAGTTTTAGTCAAGGCACTGAGTTTTAGTCAAAGCTCTGAGTTTTAGTCAAGAGACTGAGTTTTAGTCAAAGCGCTGAGTTTTAGTCATAGTTTTAGTCAAGGCACCGAGTTTTAGTCATAGTTTTAGTCAAGGCGCTGAGTTTCAGTCATAGTTTTAGTCAAGGCACTGAGTTTTAGTCATAGCTTTAGTCAAGGTGATGAGTTTTAGTCAAGGCGATGAGTTTTAGTCAATGCACTGAGATTTAATCATAGTTTTAGTCAAGGCACTGAGATTTAGTCATAGTTTTAGTCAAGGCACTGAGTTTTAGTCATAGTTTTAGTCAAGGCACTGAGTTTTAGTCATAGTTTTAGTCAAGGCCCTGAGTTTTAGTCATAGTTTTAGTCAAAGCGCTGAGTTTTAGTCATAGTTTTCGTCAAGGCACTGAGTTTAGTCATAGCTTTAGTCAAGGTGATGAGTTTTAGTCAAGGCGATGAGTTTTAGTCATAGTTTTAATCAAGGCACTGAGTTTTAGTCATAGTTTTAGTCAAGGCACTGAGTTTTAGTCACAGTTTTAGTGAAGGTGCAGAGTTTTAGTCATAGTTTTAGTCAAGGCACTGAGTTTTAGTCATAGTTTTAGTCAAGGCACTGAGTTTTAGTCAAAGCTCTGAGTTTTAGTCAAGAGACTGAGTTTTAGTCAAAGCACTGAGTTTTAGTCATAGTTTTAGTCAAGGCACCGAGTTTTAGTTAAGGCACTGAGATTTAGTCAAGGCACTGAGTTTTAGTCATAGTTTTAGTCAAGGCACTGAAATTTAGTCATAGTTTTAGTCAAGGTGCTGAGGTTTAGTCATAGTTTTAGTCAAGGCACTGAGTTTTAGTCATAGCTTTAGTCAAGGTGATGAGTTTTAGTCAAGGCGATGAGTTTTAGTCATAGTTTTAATCAAGGCACTGAGTTTTAGTCAAAGCTCTGAGTTTTAGTCAAGGAACTGAGTTTTAGTCAAAGCTCTGAGTTTTAGTCATAGTTTTAGTCAAGGCACCGAGTTTTAGTCATAGTTTTAGTCAAGGCGCTGAGTTTTAGTCATAGTTTTAGTCAAGGCACTGAGTTTTTTAGTCATAGCTTTAGTCAAGGTGATGAGTTTTAGTCAAGGCGATGAGTTTTAGTCAGTTTTAGTCAAAGCGCTGAGTTTTAGTCATAGTTTTCGTCAAGGCACTGAGTTTAGTCATAGCTTTAGTCAAGGTGATGAGTTTTAGTCAAGGCGATGAGTTTTAGTCATAGTTTTAATCAAGGCACTGATTTTTAGTCATAGTTTTAGTCAAGGCACTGAGTTTTAGTCATAGTTTTAGTGAAGGTGCAGAGTTTTAGTCATAGTTTTAGTCAAGGCACTGAGTTTTAGTCATAGTTTTAGTCAAGGCACTGAGTTTTAGTCATAGCTTTAGTCAAGGTGATGAGTTTTAGTCAAGGCGATGAGTTTTAGTCAAAGCTCTGAGTTTTAGTCAAGGAACTGAGTTTTAGTCAAAGCGCTGAGTTTTAGTCATAGTTTTAGTCAAGGCACCGAGTTTTAGTCATAGTTTTAGTCAAGGCGCTGAATTTTAGTCATAGTTTTAGTCAAGGCACTGAGTTTTTTAGTCATAGCTTTAGTCAAGGTGATGAGTTTTAGTCAAGGCGATGAGTTTTAGTCAGTTTTAATCAAGGCACTGAGTTTTAGTCATAGTTTTATTCAAGGCGCTGAGTTTTAGTCATAGTTTTAATCAAGGCACTGAGTTTTAGTCATAGTTTTAGTCAAGGCACTGAGTTTTAGTCAAAGCGCTGAGTTTTAGTCATAGTTTTAGTCAAGGCACTGAGTTTTAGTCAAGGCACTGAGATTTAGTCAAGGCACTGAGTTTTAGTCATAGTTTTAGTCAAGACACTGAGTTTTAGTCATAGTTTTAGTCATGTCGCTGAGTTTTAGTCATAGTTTTAGTCAAGGCGTTGAGTTTTAGTTATAGTTTTAGTCAAGGCACTGAGTTTTAGACATAGCTTTAGTCAAGGTGATGAGTTTTAATCAAGGCGCTAAGTTTTAGTCATAGTTTTAGTCAAGGCGCTGAGTTTTAGTCAAGGTGCTGAGTTTTAGTCAAGGTGCTGAGTTTTAGTCATAGTTTTAGTCAAGGCAGTGAGTTTTAGTCAAAGCGCTGAGTTTTAGTCAAGGGACTGAGCTTTAGTAATACTTTTAGTCAAGGCGCTGAGTTTTAGCCCTTTGCGGTCTTACGTTTGACCTGGTCCGACATTGCAATTATTCCTATCCGGTCCAATGTCGGACCCTGTCCGACATCATCAAAAAAACGCAAAAAACAGGTTTCTAGTTGTTTTTTCGCCGGAAAAAGCCGAGAAAACCATTCAATGGCTGAGTGGGAGAGACAGGAGCTGAGACAAGACGAAAAAAAAGGGCGTATCTCATGAATAGTCATACGTGCCCCTGGCATCAGATGGGGCGGCCATAAGAAAACAAGCTGCCTGTTACTGATTCAGCGCACAGAGAATAACAGGGACATTTGCAGAGCTTTTTTGAGATGTTATAGTAATAAAATAATGACTTGGATCTCATTATTTATGGGTTTGGTGATAAAACGAGTGATCAGGAGATGATCGATCGGTATGTACGACTATTATTATTATTATTATTTATTTCTTAGCATATGTGAAAGCTATAGCGAACAAAAGGGTGGGGCGGGGCTGGAGATGCCTAGTGAGTGCTTTGTTGATATGCAGGGCCTTTTAAAGCTGTTTGACTGTGGAAAAAAATACTTTTAAACAGCGCGTCTAAAATTAACTGCGCGTGAAAATAAATTGGACCTGACGCGCCTGACACGCACTTAATAAATGGACTGCAAAGGGTTAGTCATAGTTTTAGTCAAGGCACTGAGTTTTAGTCATAGTTTTAGTCAAGGCACTGAGTTTTAGTCATAGCTTTAGTTAAGGTGATGAGTTTTAGTCAAGGCGCTGAGTTTTAGTCATAGTTTTAGTCAAGGCGCTGAGTTTTAGTCAGAGTTTTAGTCAAGGCGCTGAGTTTTAGTCATAGTTTTAGTCAAGGCGCTGAGTTTTAGTCATAGTTTTAGTCAAGACGCTGAGTTTTAGTCAATCTGGCAGTTTTCAAACCTGTCGCATTGCCTATTTGTTGCTTCTGGTGTGTATGGTCACGTTGCTGCAAAAGTATTTTGTTGCCCATTGTTGACCAGCGAAGAACACGACATAAATTTTCGTTGTGATGATAATTATTTCAATTTTTATATTGTTTTCGTCACGTTTCTATATTTTCTTTTAATCACTTTGCTGTCAAAATGTATGGCCACTGTATTGCTCTTTCATGCATATCATCTTGCCATTCACTGGTATTGTAGAATATTATTGTTTTAACACTTATTCAGATGGATAGTTGCATAGTGTTTAGCGATGCATTATTGGGTATGGTCTTCCCAACTAGCTAATGCTTCACTCTTGCAATTATCATTGGAACAGTTTTTTGTTTTAATTAATATGTTGTCACAAATTCTTACAGTCATCCATGTCACTTCATGCTAGATTTAGATTGAAGGATGTTTGGTTGAAGTCTAAAATCTAACACAATTGAGTTTGTAAACCGCATTCTACCTGCATAGCCTTCTGTGCCTGTAGCAGTACTTTACCTTGCTCACAGTCCACTTTGCTTACATTCCCCAACGATAGTTGTAACAGTAGAAGGTTTGTCCTCCTATTAAACCTGCTTGTCATGACATCATTGAATAGTCATGTTGCTTCTTGCAGCAGTACCAAGTCATACATCTACAAGCTCAGGAAACTAAACAGAAAATATTGTTTTGCTGATAACAGATGCTGCCACCAGGCTCTGACAGGCAGGGTTGAAGGAGAACACTGCAGGGTTCAGCAGTTGTTGCTTGATCAGCAATGGAAGATACAAAAAAGTGTGGATTCCAGCCAAAGAAACGGTCATCACTCACACTGAAAAGCCCTACTGAGGAGCATCATGTAAATGAATGCCATCTGGATGACTTCCCCAAGGATAACTCTACAGTTACAAGTTTGGTTAGCAGTCTGAAATCATATGTATGTATCCAGTGGGACTAAAATTAATCAGACAGTTCCCTGGCTTTTAATAAAGTTACAGTTTGGTTCAATCTTGAAGAATATGAAGACTACATACTGAACACAATGAAATTTTCTCACCGACCTATCATTCTAGTATAATTTGTTTTCGTGTTCCTGACATCCTTGAAATTTCATTTTGAAATTTGAACTCAGCATGGTTCATAGCAATATGTTCTCTACAAGCACGTTTGCATTACCTTTAGCTTCACGATGATTATTATTGTCATCTGAATGCATTTCCCCTGTGGTTTGATCTACTGTAACTTATTGAAACGAACAAACCGGAAATCATGCAGGTCCACCAAGTAGAATCTAAAAAATCTGTTCACACTAGAAGCTTATTCCAGATTTGATGCAGTTTCGTTCTTGTTCAGTGTAGACACACTAAAGCTGGGGTTGACTGTGCAGTGCAGTTCTGTGATCTGCGCCTGTGTAAAGCACATCTTTACGTGTAGGACACGTGCATGGCTTAGTTTGATTACACATGCTAATGACTCTGCTAGTAATTAATGCTGATTGGAAACTCCCCCAAGAGATGGATTAGTTAGTCCAGCAGTCGGTCGCACTCATAGATGCATTACGGAAAGTCTAAACAAAACACAATTCATATGATTTAGCATTCATTATTATGTGTTACTCGAATTTTCGATGAATCCAGGAATTGAAAACTGAAGTCCTTGTACATATCAAACACTGTAAGTGTGACCATACTGTACAAGCACCTGTGTTATATACTGTCTCAGTAGCTAAGAGCATGCATCAACTGCTGCAGTACACACAGCAGAGGGAGGGATACCACTTATACACATTATGAGTGAACATTGTACTAAAGAAAATAAAGGGATTACACAACTGGCTTTCACAGGGCAAAGCTGCCAGTAAATCCAGGAACACAAAAAGTAGGTATTATGGCATCTAAAACTAGGTATTGATTGATGAAATGTATTCCCACTACAGTCTATTACACTGTACATTATACTTAAACAATAGAAAGCAGTACGAATACTCATTGCAGTGTTCTGTATGTTATATTGTACACCATTTTTTAAATATTCTTAATATTTCAATACTGTACAGCAACTTACTTAAGTTTTTATCTCGAAAAATTATATGAAGGGCCTTATTTAAGAAAGGGTGCTAAACTTTATGGGGCACGATAATTGCAATTACTTTGCACGTTAATGATTTTTGTATTTACTATTCAATTTTATTCATTATCACGCGAAATAGTGTGCATATTATGGTGCACACTCATTTTATTGTGCCATACTATGGTAATGAGAATGAATATGTGATTTGTATGGTAATGCATGATAATGTATTTAAATGAGCATTCAGCTGAGAATAATGAGATGACTTATTCACATGGTATTTACTAAAGGGCGTTATTTCAGTGTGCACATTAAAGTGATCATTTATTAGAGCGTATAGGAACCAGGCTTTAACCAACCACTGATAGGAGCGCTGTTTTTCTGGCCTGAAAACTAGAGATGTGCAGTTTGATTCTTTTTAACTGACTCGATTCATTTGATTAATTTAGTGAATCAATTCAACAGATTTGTTCATGTGATCCACTGATTCACTAATGCGAAATAAATAAATACATCTTGCTGAATTACTTAGTTATGAAAATTTGTTTGAACAAAATAATCTGGCAGCAAGGGCCATTTAAGTTAAGACTGTTCACTTGGTGGACCGCACCGTAAAAAAAAAAAATATATATATATATATATATATATATATATATATATATATATATATATACAGCTCTGGAAAAAATTAAGAGACCACTGCAAAATTATCAGTTTCTCTGGTTTTACTATTTATAGGTATGTGTTTGGGTAAAATGAACATTTTTGTTTTATTCTATAAACTACTGACAACATTTCTCCCAAATTCCAAATAAAAATATTGTCATTTAGAGCATTTATTTGCAGAAAATGACAACTGGTCAAAATAACAAAAAAGATGCAGTGTTGTCAGACCTCGAATAATGCAAAGAAAATAAGTTCATATTCATTTTTAAACAACACAATACTAATGTTTTAACTTAGGAAGAGTTCAGAAATCAATATTTGGTGGAATAACCCTGATTTTCAAGCACAGTTTTCATGCGTCTTGGCATGATCTCCACCAGTCTTTCACATTGAGGTTGGGTGACTTTATGCCACTCCTGGCGCAAAAATTCAAGCAGCTCGGCTTTGTTTGATGGCTTGTGACCATCCATCTTCCTCTTGATCACATTCCAGAGGTTTTCAATGGGGTTCAGGTCTGGAGATTGGGCTGGCCATGACAGGGTCTTGATCTGGTGGTCCTCCATCCACACCTTGATTGACCTGGCTGTGTGGCATGGAGCATTGTCCTGTTGGAAAAACCAATCCTCAGAGTTGGGGAACATTGTCAGAGCAGAAGGAAGTGAGTTTTCTTCCAGGACAACCTTGTACTTCATGCGTCCTTCACAAAGACACATCTGCCCGATTCCAGCCTTGCTGAAGCACCCCCAGATGAGTCCAATTTTCAGCTTTGCCCAACACCTGGTCGTCTAATGGTTAGACGGAGACCTGGAGAGGCCTACAAACCACAGTGTCTCGCACCCACTGTGAAATGTGGTGGAGGATCGGTGATGATCTGGGGGTGCTTCAGCAAGGCTGAAATCGGGCAGCTTTGGCATGAATCAAGCCAAGTACAAGGTTGTCCTGGAAGAAAACTTGCTTCCTTCTCCTCTGACAATGTTCCCCAACTCTGAGGATTGGTTTTTCCAGCAGGACAATGCCCCATGCCACACAGCCAGGTCAATCAAGGTGTGGATGGAGGACCACCAGATCAAGACCCTGTCATGGCCAGCCCAATCTCCAGACCTGAACCCCATTGAAAACCTCTGGAATGTGATCAAGAGGAAGATGGATGGTCACAAGCCATCAAACAAAGCCGAGCTGCTTGAATGTTTGCGCCAGGAGTGGCATAAAGTCACCCAACCTCAATGTGAAAGACTGGTGGAGATCATGCCAAGACGCATGAAAACTGTGCTTGAAAATCAGGGTTATTCCACCAAATATTGATTTCTGAACTCTTCCTAAGTTAAAACATTAGTATTGTGTTGTTTAAAAATGAATATGAACTTATTTTCTTTGCATTATTCGAGGTCTGACAACACTGCATCTTTTTTGTTATTTTGACCAGTTGTCATTTTCTGCAAATAAATGCTCTACATGACAATATTTTTATTTAAAATTTGGGAGAAATGTTGTCAGTAATTTATAGAATAAAACAAAAATGTTCATTTTACCCAAACACATACCTATAAATAGTAAAACCAGAGAAACTGATAATTTTGCAGTGGTCTCTTAATTTTTTCCAGCGCTTAATATATATATATATATATTGTGAGACAGCAGGGAGGGGGTTAAAACCTCTCTGCAGTAAAAACATGTGCGGAATGTTTTCTGTTAATTGTTTTATTGTTAATTATCACCTGCACCTGGCTATGATTGTAAATTAGAGCCAGGTGCAGGGTTTATAAGGAGAGCAGTCAGTCTGCTCTAGGCTGCTGAGTAGAAGGAGGCAGGAGAGGTGCTTTGTCTCAGAGTAGCCAGAGAAGAAGTAAGTGCGGTGTGACACCAGTGTGTTTTGTAAGGACGGGAAAACAGCTTAGCTGTCCCGTGTTAGGAAGGGTGTTCCTGGAAGTTGAGTTAGTGCTCCAAGAGGAGCTAGGTGTTTATTTTGCTTTTGTATTTTGTGTGTTTTGTTTACTTTTGTGTTTATTAAAAATAGCGCACCAGCGCTTAAAAATCCATTTCATTGTTCTGGGTCGTATTTTTAAAGGGGCAACGAACCTAAGTGGGGGCAAGTTGTCACATTTGGTGGAGAATGCGGGCAGAGTGTGTGGGCACCCCTACGACCCAGAAAATGGATTTTAAAGAATTGATCGTAATGATCAATCGTAACACCGCTGCTCAGAAAGAGCAGACAAAGAAGTGGAGACAGGAGTGGGGGCTACCGGATCCGGAGCCGACAGAGCTAGACCTGCTACTCCAAAAGTGGGAGCAAGCAAGAGGTACCCTGCTGACTCCAGCTCCAGAGCCCAGAGAGGAGGAGCTGCCGCTTCCAGAGCCCAGAGGGGAGGAGCCGCCGCTTCCGGAGCCCAGAGGGGAGGAGCCGCCGCTTCCGGAGCCCAGAGGGGAGGAGCCGCCGCTTCCAGAGCCCAGAGAGGAGGAGCCGCCGCTTCCAGAGCCCAGAGGGGAGGAGCCGCCGCTTCCGGAGCCCAGAGGGGAGGAGCCGCCGCTTCCGGAGCCCAGAGGGGAGGAGCCGCCGCTTCCGGAGCCCAGAGGGGAGGAGCCGCCGCTTCCGGAGCCCAGAGGGGAGGAGCCGCCGCTTCCGGAGCCCAGAGGGGAGGAGCCGCCGCTTCCGGAGCCCAGAGGGGAGGAGCCGCCGCTTCCGGAGCCCAGAGGGGAGGAGCCCAGAGGGGAGGAGGTGAAAAGCATACATCCACCACAGCCCCGACCACCACCCCTACAGTCCAGTTCGGCGCCGCTGCGTCCAGTCCCTCACCCCTTGCTCCTGGACACCCTGCCGGTCTTCCTGGACCTCCCTGTGCTGGACCTGGAGCCCAGGAGTCTGCAGCACTGGCCACAGCTCTGCCCCTGGTTACCTGCTCCGCTCTCCCCGAGCACCCAGACGTCGCTGGGCTGCTGCCAGACGTCGCTGATGCTCCCCCTGTTAGCTGCTTCGCTCCCCCTGGGTGATCGGACATCACTGCACCAGTTCCCAGGGGAAGACCTGTGTCCACTGCGGCATCCTCCAGTGCCCCGGCCTACGCTTCGGTCGGCCCTGTTAGCCCGGTGGGGTCCCGTGTCGCCGGTTTGCGGTCCCTTCCTGGCAGCGCCGGAAGGACCGACCCATCCTCAAGCCCGCCCGTGGAAGAGGGCGGCAATGGACATTGCTGGACTTGAGGCTGGGTGGTCTTTTAAGGGTGGAGGGAGGTGGCCGTGGCATGGCCGGTGTCTTGAAAAGACATGGGGGGGGGATGTGTGAGACAGCAGGGAGGGGGTTAAAACCTCTCTGCAGTAAAAACATGTGCAGAATGTTTTCTGTTAATTGTTTTATTGTTAATTATCACCTGCACCTGGCTATGATTGTAAATTAGAGCCAGGTGCAGGGTTTATAAGGAGAGCAGTCAGTCTGCTCTAGGCTGCTGAGTAGAAGGAGGCAGGAGAGGTGCTTTGTCTCCGAGTAGCCAGAGAAGAAGTAAGTGCGGTGTGACACCAGTGTGTTTTGTAAGGACGGGAAAACAGCTTAGCTGTCCCGTGTTAGGAAGGGTGTTCCTGGAAGTTGAGTTAGTGCTCCAAGAGGAGCTAGGTGTTTATTTTGCTTTTGTATTTTGTGTGTTTTGTTTACTTTTGTGTTTATTAAAAATAGCGCACCAGCGCTTAAAAATCAATTTCATTGTTCTGGGTCGTATTTTTAAAGGGGCAACGAACCCGAGTGAGTTGTGCTTTGTCACAAAATATATATATATATATATATATATACACACACACATATCGTAATGTATGTGAAAATGTCTATATAAACTGTATGTAGGCCAATATACTCAAATATACTACTCCAAACACATTACCTCCACTGTACAATTCCTAGTCATCAATAAGTATGCAGGCACAGTTTCAATTAATCAACATATTAATTAATGTATTTTATAATACAGAAATAGGCAGATATAACTAGAAGCAGCTTTCCTAGAACACTGACAAAAAGCTCAATATCACAAATGTAATATAATGGAGGAAATGGAAGAGTATTTTATTTCAATGGAATCCTCAAACAGTAAAACAAAAAAGATAACTGCAAGCTGTGAAAATGTGATTTAGTAAACAGTACCGCTTTGAAATGTACCTTTTATGACTTCTGTTCAGACGCTTGACACTTCTTTTCTGGCACACTTGATAACAATGCTCATTAGTGTTATAATTCTGCAACTTTTCCACATATACCTGCTGATGCAGAATCCAGTGTAAGAAAATGGGTACTTCTGCATTTCTTTCTTGAATTTTTTCAAGCACTCTGCTAGCCAGGCCACTCTTTTTTCCAGTCATATGTTGTAATCTCAACTAGTTTCTTTCAAGGTAATTCTGCACTTTCCATGGCTTCTTGAAGTTAAAAAAAGTCCTTTCCTGTGGTTGTGTTGTTCACTTTCAGAAAAAACCTTTAGTTGAGACTCCATAGCTTCTTTCATTTCCAGTAAACTCAAAATACGTTGCTTTGTGCAGCATGTCATAGCGATGTTGTATGTTTATAATCTTTCATAACTGCAACCGTTGCACTGCAAATCAGACATATTGCCTTGCCGTCCAAATTATTCATTAAACAAATAATCATCTGGCTAACAATTTTGTAATCTTCAGTGTTCCACGTCCACCTTTCACTTCTGTGACATCACCAACTACTTGTTTGCCACTGATTTTAAATTTTACACAAAGTAAAATAAATAGATTAAAAAGTAAAATAAATAGATTAAACAAGCCTGAGGAAACGGATCTTGTGCACCATTTGAGTGGCTATTTTACTACCTCTGTGAGCTGTGATTGGCTTAACGGGAATGTCACTCATAAACGCAGACTACGCGTGTTATATTAAAGAGGCGGGTTGTTTTAAAGAATTTCAAAACGATACAGTACATTAATGCAATTCTAGAAACTAATGGGCGGGCCGTATGCATTAAAGGGTAAAGGAAAAAGGCTTTTTATTACATCAGACAAGGAATGCATGTTAAAATTCAAAGGTAAGCATTGCAGTTTCACTTTACGTTGCTTCTGCCTGTCCTGCTGCTTAGTGCTGTGTCTGTTGATCGCTCATTTTCAGTCAATGTAAGCCACCTCCACCTTCACAATAAGCTACTGACCAAAAGATACGCCTGGACTGCTGGGGCTTTTGATATCACAGTGGTGACGGGTAAGTCTCTGACATTATCATGCACATTACATTATCACTCACGATACATGTAGTGTGCACAGTATGGTGTATGTAAATTAGACAAATACAGTGCAGGTAAATGAATGCGTTCTCTGTTAGTAAATGGGACAGTACATTTAGATTTATTAAATGAGGCCTGAAGTGTGGTGGAGAGCAGGTGTATTACATGTGTTATTAATAGATTGTGAAAATAAAGTGACATTACCAGCAGCCTGTCCCAATTATATTTCATCCCAGACATTTTAATATGATGAGAATAAGTGAAGGCTGGCATTAACACAAGTGATATTATCAACAAGTACAATACAGTATATTGTGCTCCAGTATAATGCAATATATATTCCTGTCATGGTAATCAAATCCTTGATGTTTGAAATGCTTACAAAGCTTTAAGGTTGTCAACACCTGCATCTAATCCATGTCACAATTACTAGGGAACAAATAACATATTGTTTAACTATAATTATTCAGGAAAAGCACATCAAACTCATTGTTTTGGATCGCTTTGCACCACCGTTGCTAGTACGTTTGATGTTTTCTTTCATTTCACCTTATTTTGGCATCTTCCGTATCATATGTTACAGGAAATATGAAAGCGCTTTATTGGTCTACTGGATATAAAAAAAAAACATGCATGGATGCTTCAAACGAAATTCTCTGGACAATGTCACACCAAGATGGTACAGCGTACTCTCCCTGCTGAAGCAGAGACATACACATGCTGTGCAGCTTCAGTTACTGCTTAGAAGGGATAAGAGAGCACTCTGGGCATACTTCCATGCATCAGGCAGGAATCCGAATGATCAAAATCACAATATTGCATGGTATGGCAGGGTCATATTACCCCTCAATAAAACAGAAAAATAGAAGTGGAAGTATATACTGCGGAGAGAATGCACCCGGGGAACAGTGAGTACCCTGGGGTACATCTAGGACTAGAAAGGGTTAATTCATAGCCTAAACGCACAGTATTTACTAAAGGGTTCACTACCTTCCAGGTTTCAAACAGTTTACAGTCCACTGATGCATTGTAAACAGCTGTCATTGAATACAAAAATATAAAGATGACTGTAAATCAAGTGTACTTTAATGGAAAATGTGTTCGATAGTGTAAACAGTGGAGATTTAAACAAACAACCTACTAAACGTAGAATTACTGTACAGTCTTTGTACATTATACAACACCCCATAATAGTATTGCCACTGTATGCCAAATACCACTATAGAATATCGAATACTACCGCAAGCCTTATATATAACAGTATTAACAGAGAGCTCATTTGATCATAGGAACTGACAGAGAGAGGATTGTCGCTGTCTTTATAGAGAGCTGGTCACAATTATTGACAGTCTATCAGAATATCACCCTACAGTATGTTGCGTTTGTGTGGTTGTTATCTTGCTGCTGGACTTCGAGGCAGTGCACAGTGAAATACACCTGAAGTTCTTTGTGCTGTGCTTGGAAGAAGTACTCACGATATTCATCAGTGTCAGCAGGTAATTCTGCACGTCCTCCTTCCCATGGAACTGCACGACTGAGTCGTCGACCCCCAGCAGCACCTCGATGTTGTAATTGTCGTCAGCGATGTGACGGCGGGACCGCCGGGTCTGGTTCAGGTGCTGCTCCACTCCGCGGTACATGGTCTCCAGATCAAGAAGACCACCCAGGTCATTTCCTAAAACAACAGCAAAAACAAAACGTTAGGCAATTATCATAACCCTGGTTCCCTGAAATAGAAATGGAACCATTACCGCATGGGTATTTACCTCTTAAAGACCCGAAACCTGAATAAGATATATCAGATCTGCTCTACATAACTAAGAATGCTTACCAACCCGGAAGACTTTTGATGAGTTGACAGATCTATCTGATGACGAACTTTTACACATTACCAGAGACGGTATTTATAAAATTATTTCTGATCCTAGTTCCTGAGAGATGTACAGTGCCTTGCGAAAGTATTCGGCCCCCTTGAACTTTGCGACCTTTTGCCACATTTCAGGCTTCAAACATAAAGATATGAAACTGTAATTTTTTGTGAAGAATCAACAACAAGTGGGACACAATCATGAAGTGGAACGAAATGTATTGGATATTTCAAACTTTTTTAACAAATAAAAAACTGAAAAATTGGGCGTGCAAAATTATTCAGCCCCCTTAAGTTAATACTTTGTAGCGCCACCTTTTGCTGCGATTACAGCTGTAAGTCGCTTGGGGTATGTCTCTATCAGTTTTGCACATCGAGAGACTGAAATTTTTGCCCATTCCTCCTTGCAAAACAGCTCGAGCTCAGTGAGGTTGGATGGAGAGCATTTGTGAACAGCAGTTTTCAGTTCTTTCCACAGATTCTCGATTGGATTCAGGTCTGGACTTTGACTTGGCCATTCTAACACCTGGATATGTTTATTTGTGAACCATTCCATTGTAGATTTTGCTTTATGTTTTGGATCATTGTCTTGTTGGAAGACAAATCTCCGTCCCAGTCTCAGGTCTTTTGCAGACTCCATCAGGTTTTCTTCCAGAATGGTCCTGTATTTGGCTCCATCCATCTTCCCATCAATTTTAACCATCTTCCCTGTCCCTGCTGAAGAAAAGCAGGCCCAAACCATGATGCTGCCACCACCATGTTTGACAGTGGGGATGGTGTGTTCAGGGTGATGAGCTGTGTTGCTTTTACGCCAAACATAACGTTTTGCATTGTTGCCAAAAAGTTCGATTTTGGTTTCATCTGACCAGAGCACCTTCTTCCACATGTTTGGTGTGTCTCCCAGGTGGCTTGTGGCAAACTGTAAATGACACTTTTTATGGATATCTTTAAGAAATGGCTTTCTTCTTGCCACTCTTCCATAAAGGCCAGATTTGTGCAGTATACGACTGATTGTTGTCCTATGGACAGAGTCTCCCACCTCAGCTGTAGATCTCTGCAGTTCATCCAGAGTGATCATGGGCCTCTTGGCTGCATCTCTGATCAGTCTTCTCCTTGTATGAGCTGAAAGTTTAGAGGGACGGCCAGGTCTTGGTAGATTTGCAGTGGTCTGATACTCCTTCCATTTCAATATTATCGCTTGCACAGTGCTCCTTGGGATGTTTAAAGCTTGGGAAATCTTTTTGTATCCAAATCCGGCTTTAAACTTCTCCACAACAGTATCTCGGACCTGCCTGGTGTGTTCCTTGTTCTTCATGATGCTCTCTGCGCTTTAAACGGACCTCTGAGACTATCACAGTGCAGGTGCATTTATACGGAGACTTGATTACACACAGGTGGATTCTATTTATCATCATTAGTCATTTAGGTCAACATTGGATCATTCAGAGATCCTCACTGAACTTCTGGAGAGAGTTTGCTGCACTGAAAGTAAAGGGGCTGAATAATTTTGCACGCCCAATTTTTCAGTTTTTTATTACTTTTTTAGTTAAAAAAGTTTGAAATATCCAATAAATTTCGTTCCACTTCATGATTGTGTCCCACTTGTTGTTGATTCTTCACAAAAAATTACAGTTTCATATCTTTATGTTTGAAGCCTGAAATGTGGCAAAAGGTCGCAAAGTTCAAAATACTTTCGCAAGGCACTGTATCTACCATTGATACTTTTACAGTTTTTAGGTAGGAGTACATTTTAAAATGTATTTTTTACATACAAACTAGATAATCGTACAGTATATGTCATCATAGAGTGAAAACATTAATCTCTTAATAAACTTCAGATTCTCAGCTGTTTAGAAATAATACTGTATACTGTAATACTGTATACTTTCGGTGGCTATTTGTCCTGATACACAAGCCAAAAGTCACATTATGTCAGTCAGACCTCATACAAATAGAATGTTCTCTGGAGCGGAAGGGTTAAACAAAGGTGGGCCTGGCAACTTAACTGTCGGCATTTCGAAAGGGTTTTAATTTTCGGTAGAAACGGCAAAATATGCTGAATTCTTCTACTTGTTAATCCGTTAAAAATATCCTCGCATTTCATCCGTAATTGTCTGCGGTTCTTGGGAGCTTTAAATGAATGCGTAATTAGCATTTAAATGTCCAGTTCAAATGTGTTAGCAATGTTATATAAACACAATAGAAACCTGTCCCAAAACAGCGGGAAAAAATGAGTCAAATGCAGTGCAAACAAGACCAGCGGTAAAGGTAAAAAGCTGATTGCGTCATTCGCAGAGTTTTATCAGAACAAAAAAAGCTCATATTCTGATTTGCTCGGACTACACATTTTATGGCAAGCATGTTGTAAACGTTGTAGCAAGGACTGTGGCTTAAGATGTTTTTTTACTTAAATAGATAAACAGGTGTTGATGCTGGCTTAGCTTTATCAACATGTTTAGCAACCGAATGCATGGCTTCCACCATATACAGGGGTTACAGTTTTGTTCAATGGCTTGTACCCACACTATAAAAATTGTTCCAGCACCACTGCTTCGATCTGCAGTGCTGTCACTCTTTTTATACTGGCGGATAGTCGTATTAACCATTCTGAAGCAGGCGGAAAGCGAACTGGTAGAAGAAATTATCAAACACTTTGGATTCTTAGATCATTATATATTCCACCACAAAGAAAGTGTCAGAATAACTAGAGAATAATATAACCTAACTTTATATAGGTCAATTAGGAGTGACTTTTATACTTATACATATTATAAATTGCTTTTTTTCCCCCACAATATTGACCATTTTGTATTAGAAATGAAAAGATCAAACGCACAATGATGAGGGGAGCAGTGAATCTTCCCATTCTGTGCCCACAATAGAGGGTCACACACTTTTCACAGACACAAACCAAACAGTAGTTCTGGGGGTCAGAAAAATGAACATGCTTTACCTCTCCAGTTGATTGCTGAGACGTAGGGAAAATAAAAAAAAAAGCAAATCAATATGTTTGTCAAGCAACCTCAAGGACAACGTGTTCACTTTATAGTTCATTGTGATTGCTTGTCTGACCTGCAGAAATACCCTCCTATTGACAACTTGAATGTCTCTGAAGTATTAAGGAATTAATTAATTACAATCGCGGCTTACTACCTCTCAACAAACGCTTTTGCATAAGAGAGAGAGAGAGCAAGAGCAAGAGAGAGAGACAGAGCGAGAGAGAAAGAGACACAGAGGGAGAGAGAGCGTGAGAGAGAGCAAGAGAGAGAAAGAGAAACAGAGAGAGAAAGAGACACAGACAGAGAGATAGTGAGAACAACTCAATCCTGCCTTAAACACCATAAGACTTGTGTGATTTCTCAATATGTGCAGCCATTAACTTGGCAAACTAAAGTGACCACTAAAGGTTATGTGTTGTTTGCCACTGGGGCAGTCCTGTTAGTTTCTATTGGCATCTGAAAAATATCAAACTGATTTCAGCTGGTCCTCAGTTAGGATTGCAGACTGGCAGAAATATGTCTCTTCAAATAGTTTTCAAGGACTAAGTAACCCAATTAGACTCCTATAGAGGTGGGTGTTAAGCTGAACTGCAAGGGGAAGAACAAACTTAACAAGCCTGAAGAAAACACTAACTAGAAATGATCAAACAAGGTTTACAATGATATCAGTACTAAGTAGTAGCGTCTGGACACAGTTTGAATGGTAGACTGCAGATAGACCTGGCTGAGGGGGACGCAGCATGTGTGTCTGAAGGCTATATATAGATTGTGCACTCTGTTCACTGGTAATGCAGTTTGAATTTAAATCAGTGAAGGGATCATATGTGTCATTTCTACAAGATTATCTCTTTCCTTTATCATTCACAGAAAACCTAAACAGATTACAGTTGTCTGCTGGACTAAAATATTCATGTCCTACGTTATTAAGCTTACCAATTTAAAAACAAAACAGCTTTGCTTCTGGATACTGCAAGGCTCTGTCAACCCTGATGCTGTCTAGCAGCGTAACTACACCCCAAATGACAATGCACAACCCTCTGTATCACGACTGATGTCATGATAGGAAGCCTCAAGATACTGTTCATAAATCATTTCACACCGAGTCCAGCTGCAGCCTTGAAGACAGGCACAAATCAGGCACTAACTACCAACTTCCCTTTCACATATTTTCTTTCTGCTATTTCAATACCAGCGTACAGCAAGTGTAAAATAGCTTGAAGGTCAGTAATTTCATGCAATACATTAATGAAGAGATTATGTTATAAACACAAATGAAGGACACATAAGAGAGAGGAGGTCAGAGGGAATAAAAGAGCGGTTCACTGAACTCGCTGCCAGGCTTAAAGAGAAAAGAAGTCAAGTCATCCTCTCTGGGGCGCTTCCAGTTCAGAGAGCAGGGAAGGAGAGGCTTAGCAGAATACTTGGTTTAAATATATGGTTATATATAATAATTAAATAGAAAATGAAAAAAAAAAATATTAAGTTACATAAAGGCTTTATTATTATTATTATTATTATTATTATTATTATTATTATTATTATTATTATTATTATTATTATTATTATTTATTTATTTATTTCTTAGCAGATGCCCTTATCCAGGGCGACTTACAATTGTTACAAGATATCACATTATTTTTACATACAATTACTTTTCTAATTTTTTGCACATTATTTTTACATATAATTACCCATTTATACAGTTGGGTTTTTACTGGAGCAATCTATGTAAAGTACCTTGCTCAAGGGTACAGCAGCAGTGTCCCCCATCTGGGATTGAACCAACGACCCTCCGGTCAAGAGTCCAGAGCCCTAACCACTACTTTTATAAGAGAATAACTGACAATGCATATAAAACGTTGTGTTAGATAAATTACTTGACGTAACAGATACACATGTATTTTGTAGATACATACTTATGCATCAATTATTTTTCGTATACATGCAGTTTGAGTTCTTCTAAGCGTACATTCAGTCAAACTATTGTAAACGTTGTTTATAAATCTAAATAGTCCTTGTTGCATCGCATCAAAAGGAGTTTAGTTTAGTGAAGAAGAAGCTGTTTACGTATCTGTTGGGATCTCTGTTATGACTTTATTAAGCTCTGTATTCAAGCCAGTTCATCCTGGTTGTGCGCACGCACACAATAAAGTTGTTGTGTTCAAGGTTTCCAAATGTTCAAGGAAAACAGCAGTTAGGTCTTTAGGGACTGCCATAAGCTGAGTTGTTTAGTGTTTCCAGTTAGACAGTGTGTGGTGCTGACTGTAAATACAACACAAAAAATAACAGACCACCAATGTAGGTGTATAACATAGTAAAGGTAATGAGAAAAGTCTTTTTTTTTTCGGAAAGTAACTGTAATATTATTACTCCCATTGAAAATCGAACGTGTTATATTACCTTGTTATTGACAAAAGCAATATTAGTACAGTAACGCATGACTTAAGTAATGCGTTACCCCAACTCTGACTAGAGTAGATGAATCCCTTACATACTGCTGGATGATTCTGGTGAATCACAGTTTTCTGACAGTGATTCAGTTTACATAATGCAGGTGTTCTTACTATTATTTATTTTTAAAATACATTTTCAGTTCTAAACCATGTGTTGTTTTGTTTTTTTAACAAAAGGCTCGAAATTCATTGTATTTAAAGGTTAAATTGCATTTGACCTTGTAGCAGGGCAGAAGAGTCCTGCATGTAAATATGGCTCAGGGCAGAGCCCTGCTGATAAATGTATGGTTATGGGTTTGTGACAGGGTGGCTGGGCAGTGACGTCAGGACAGAAGCAGGAACTAAACAAACTGACATCAAGTCTGCAGTTTTAAACAAAAGACGCGGCGGCGCCGTTTTATTTAAATAATACAAAAATATAAATAAAAGGTTTAAACAAAAACACACTGTGCTTGCAGAGCAAAATAAATATTTTAAATAAAACAAATCACGAACACAAAATAATAAAAACAACACAGTTCAGACTGGGCAACTGCTGTCACTGTTCCTGTATTTAACTAAGTTTCGTTTTCTCTCTCCTCACTCTCTCCACTCCTCTCATAAACCCCACCACGAGGGTAGAGAGCTGCAGGCTTTTATGCAGGTGACCATCTCCCAATTAGCAACAAAATTAATCACTTAATTAATTCGGGAGATGGCCACCTTCTGCACGAGTTTATTAATTATTACTGTGGATGGGGCTACCCATCCACGCTACTAAGCAAATACAATAACAAAACAAAACACGGCTTCGCTGTCAATAAATACAACTAATAAATCATAAAACAAAACAAATACAAAATAACAATCTGCACAGGGGCGGAGGGGGAAACCCCGTTCTAAAAATAAACAAATAAATACGTACAGGCCTCCTCGCCCTGTTACAGGGTTGAAAGGGATTACGATGAATTTAAAAAAGGAATGATTATTGTGGTATTATGATTTGTTGTATTGTATTATATGGCATTGCATTGTTATAGTTTAATGTAGTTTGGCAGGGGTGAAGTTTGGAGCTCGTCTCTGCCAGACTACATCTTGTGATAATGCGTGATTGGGAGCTAATGAGTTATTGACAGATTGGCTGTCGACCACGCATGTTAAAAGTCTCGTGCAGAATGTGACGGTCTCCAGATTGATTAATTTATTGCTAATTTGGAGATGGTCACGTGTATAAAAACCCAACAGCTTTGGCTGAACGGGGTGGGTGATCAGAGAGGAGGAGCTGAGAGAGAGCTGGGAGAAAGAAGTGAAAAGAAAAAAAACAACTGCTTCTTGTGCTGGAAGGACCAGCATGATACTTGTTTTGGTGGATGTATTTGTGTGTTTGAGATTTGTTTTGGTTCAACCTTTTACTTGGGGCTCTGTGAGCTGTGCTTTTGTCTGTCCGTTTGTGTGTTTAATAAACACGTGCAGAAGCGCATCAACCCACAGTAATTGTGTGTGTCAACTTCCTGGATGTCACCACTCAGCTGCCATGCCACAAGCCCCTATTTAAAAAGAAATCAACAAAATTTGTAGGCAGTGTTATAGGGTCCTTCAGGTAACCGCATACTTTTTTCTGTACCTTTATCTCTTTGAAACCCCCTAATCCACTGAATAGTAATTTAAAAAACATACATTTTTTAAACATATCAGACTTTCTTTGTACTTATTGGAGTGGAAAATCAGTAAAAGTGCTTTTTATAGTTCCTTGTATACTATTCTCTGGAGTGCCCTGAACCAAAAAAAATAACATTTGCAAGTCTCTACTACTAAAAATACATTTTCTGATGAATTTCAAAGATAGAAAGGCAAAGTCAGCTAACAATGTGTACAAAAATCACAAAATCATAATTTCTTGTAATTTGTCCAAACATTAATATTTTTCAACAAAACTTTCTGGAAATTATAAGGTCCCTCAGAAAAACAAAACCAAAAAAAAAAAAAAAAAAATATAGCGTTAACAAAAGAGATACGTTTTTATGGTTTCTTGAGTACTTTATAATTAATGCCCCATGTTTTTCGCAAATACGAAATAACACAAAATGTAACATATAAAATAAAATAAAACAAAATGCAAATATAAAAAGAAATAACATGAACCATCATTATAAAACAAACACTGAGTGACATTTTTAAATTGTGAAGTTTATGCAGAAAATATTTTAAATAAATGCTTGCAATCGTAGTTGTCAAGGCTCAGCCGTTACCATAGACACTGTCTGACGGGAAACAGAATCTCTGACTAGGACTTGCACAGATGTATAATTTGGAGCGAGTCGTTTGGGAATTAAAATTGTGATGGAAGAGAAGAGACGTTTGTTTCTAAAATGCCCAAATCAAGCGTAACAATTAAACAACAGTGCAAATAATTTGAGCATGAGGGGGTGCATGCAGCTGACGGTGACCAAATAATGATGTGCAACTGTCGGCTGGAATGGGAGTCGAAAGATACCATCGCTAAGCATCTTGGGATACAGGAAAGGACAGATTCTAGAGATTTTCTTTAGGTGGAAGAACCCTGCCTTCATCACTGTAGAGATGTGTGTGTCAAACAATAAAGTCTAAATAAGCCCATTCCATTCCTTCAAATGATGTTATGAAGGACACGCTGCCAACTATCAATTGACCTCAATTTTCCTGTAATGTCTTATAGACATCCCCCCTTTACCTTGTCAAATCTTTACAAGACGTGTTCCACTGATGCAGTTATTACTTGGGAAATGCTCTGTTGCCTTCCCTCAATAATCCTTTGAGGCTTCTGCGAGTGTCTCTTATGTGAAAATCATAACTTGTTTAATACATTGCTGTAAATGTGCCTGTTTTGTTCTTCAGCTGACTCCGTGTGTGTGACCCTGAGTAAGTCACTTCACCTCTCTGTGCTCCGTCCTTCTGACGAGACGTAAAACCAGGTCCTATTTTAAGTGACTGCAGCACCAGTTGTTGATGCATAGTTTACCCCCTAGTCTCTGTAAGTTGCTTTGGATAAAATCATCTGCTAAATAACCATTTAATAGTAATACTAATACAAATCGAGGTTAAAGTAAACCTGCCTGAATTATTAGAAAATGTGGGAAAAAACCCAAAAGAATGATCTGTTGCAGCCCTACAGTATAACATGTAACCCTACTCTCTCCACAGCCTCTTTCCACTGTGTTTGATCATATTCAGTAAGAATACTGAGTTATATAAACTGAGTAAATAAAGAAGGACTCACTGAACTTGGAGGTACCACGTGGTCACATAGGTATAGTTACTTCTCAATTACAGACATAAAAATGTAACCTAACGGCATGTGCTGGTTGTTGGACTCAACAAGCAGAAAGAAAATGGAGAGTAAAAGCACATTGTCTTCAGTACAATAGAAACAGCTCCATGAATAATAACACAGTCAACAGGGTGCAGGGCCACCAGGGCCACAGCACTAATCACATGTGACAGACCTGCAAGGTGTTTAACCTGTTCTGGAGGGATATGTGAGTAGTTCTCAATGAATACAAGCTCCAGGTCCAGGGTGCAAGCCTGCTCTGTTCTCCAGAATGCCCCTGGCTTCATCCCTTTTGAGACTGCTCCTTGTAAAGCATTAGTAATCTTGGCAGTCTTGGATATGGGGCTGTCCATCAACTGAACACCTGTTACCAGCCTTCTATCTGCGTCCGACAGGTCTGTCATCTTGACCATTGTTACTAATTTGGAACAGGGAAATACAGCTTTTATATATTGCATAACACATACCATGTGCCTGATGCCAAATACGTGGGATGCACATCAGGTTTGTGGCATGCCACGTTTATTGCTGCTTGTCAGGAATGACCTTTCTGACGCCAAAGAGTCTTTCCTAACTTGAGATAGATCTTCACATGCCATTCAGTCCTGCTGTTTGGTGCATCTTCATGGTGTACCCTGCAGCAGTGTCTTGAACTCGCTGTGCTTCTTATGTAAGAAGAGAGAAACCATCTTGGTACTCGCAAAAAAAATCAACACTCAAAAATAATATGATCATTTTACCAAATATACCACTCATTTCAAATATACTACTCATTTCCCTGAGCTACAGCGTGGCTTGCTGATGACACTTGTAACCACCTACTGCTGCAAGGAGCAAGAAACGGGAGAGTGATGCGAAGGCTTTAGGGAGGGAGAAAGACTGTGGCAGCAGAAGAAAGTCAATTTAGGGAATGTACACAAACTGGACTGATAACATGGTCGTCTGCCTTTCTTTCTTTCTTTCTTTCTTTCTTTCTTTCTTTCTTTAACAGACACCAGTTACTGTAAAGTGCATTATAAACAGAACAGGATGGTGGGGCTTGCAGCTTTAAGAGTTAACAAAGTTAATTGGAACCAGCTGCTTTATTGAGAGTGTTCCGAAGAATAATTGCTCTGCGGGGTGTTTTTTTATCTGAGAACTGTCAGTCAGCATTGATAATGAAGTGACCATGGCGATCTCCATGCTCGGTGTAGGCTGTGATCCTCATCAGAGAGCACTGTTTCCTAAAGAGACACAATCCCTATTCTTCAGCAGCTGTTCAGACACAAGTATTTCATCTTCCAGATTCCTCCGTCTCTCACAACACAGACGCGGTCAGAAAGGGCAGAGCTGGCTTCTTTTTTTCAGGCTAATTTTGCTCATTAGAAAGTTATAGCAGGGACTTCAATTGAAGCACTAACAAGACAACAAGCTGGAGCACCCTGTACGTGCTGTGAACTTAACGCTAGGATTTGACATAACAAACCCCAAATATGGAAATGTTTTAAAGACAAGCTGCACGACGTTTGCTCAACGTTAAAAAAAAATATCTGTAGATGTTTTATTGTGCTCCTTTGATTTTCATTCTTCTCTTTAAATTAATTGTAGCTAACAATATATTTCTCCGGCATGCACATTTATTCATTTTATAGGTCTCAAATGTGCAGTTCTGAAAGAAACACATGTTATAGCAAACATGTATTTTCATTTAAAAACATGATATGTGGCACTACACACTAGATTCAAGAAAGCTCCTCGTGGAAGCCATGCTTTTTGACTATCTTGTACTTTGTGGGTTATTTCAGTGAAATTGTCCCCACCCCTTCACAGGCTTCTTTCCTGTAAATAACCAGTCGTCTGCTTCCACTATTGACTGACATGCTTTGACCCAGAAGACACTGCTGAGGTGAAATGAACCAGGAAGTACAAACAGCTAACCCAACAATAAGGCATAGAAACCAAGAGTTTCCTTTAACCTAAAGTAATACCAGATATCAGGTTTGTGTGTGACGAAGTGCCCGCCCCTGTGTGTATTTTCTGTTATATGTTGCGTGTTGTGTGTTAATGTTGGTGTATAGTCATTGGTACACGGGATATAAATGGGTGTGTGCAGCACGAGTATTTAAATTGTATATTTGTATTTAGGCATGAGGATGGCACATCACATCACCTGCAATTAAAGTATTAGTATGTGAACACGCAAAAGTGCACTTTAATTAATTCACGTGCAGTTGTACCGAGATTCCAATTGAATGATTGACTAGCAATCGAGTCTCAGTACAACTGCATAAAAGCAGCATGTTTTCACTCACTCGGGGTTGGGTGTTTGAGAGTGGAGAACGGGAGAGAGAGGAGTAAAAGAAAAGTAAGAACGTACATATAAGTGTTTTCACTCACCGTGTTTGTTCGTTTGTCTGTTAGTCCACCGTTTGGTGGTGTTTATCGTTTTGTTCGTCTATTTATTTTGGCGTAAAGTGCCGTGTCCTGTGTGTTTTGTGTTCAAACCTTTTATTTTCTGTTCTGTTTAATTATTAAATGCTGAGCGCGATCACGCGCTCAGCTTCATCAAAACCCCAAGTCTCTGTGTGTTACTTCCTGTTTCTGGTCTGATGTCAGCCACTGCAGCCGTCTTTGTGACAATGTGTGATATAACATGCGTTTCTTTTAAAACTGCACAACTGAAACGTATGGAGCTAATGGAAGTGCAAAATGGTTACGATTTATGGCATTATTTTGTTAGCTAGAATTACTTTAGGGTAGCCTTACAACAGCGTACTGCAGTAAAAGCATTGCAAAGTGTAATAAAGCACAGTGAAAAGTATGATAAAGCATGGAGATTTACTAATCAAACAGAAGGTCTGAGCGGGGTACACATGCCTCACCGTCAAATGTTCTGCATTCCAAACAAATTACCAATCATAAGAACATAAGAAATTCTAGAACGAGAAAAGGCCATTTGGCCCATCTATGCTTACTTGCTTTGATACAAGCGTGGTCCGTTAGCACTCAGGCAAGGAAAAAAAAAAAAAAAACCTAACCAGTTAGTAGGGAAATGAAACCTCTGAGAATCCGTGGATAAACGGACCGCCCTTCCTCCAGGCGGCTAGCTAAAGGTTTTATTATGGTCACAGAGAGGCTTATTTTATTAATCAATCAATTTGTATTTATATAGTGCCTTTTCACAATACATCACCGCAAGGCACTTTACATGGATAAAAACATTGACAAACATTAAAAAGAAGTAACAATGAGCAATTAAAAATGATCAACACAACTATTTAAAAAAAATCAATAAAACAGTAAAACAATAAAACAACAAGACTCAGCAAGAGAGAGTGATATTTATAGTATTATTTAGAGTAAGAACATCATTTTAGGGAAATAAAAGCTTCGGTCTTGTTTTAAAAGCAGAAACAGTCGGTGCTTCCCTTACAGGACTAGGCAGGTCATTCCATAATGTAGAAGCTCTATAGCTGAATGCTCTACCACCTGTGTTTTTTTGTTTTTTTTTAATTTTCTCCCCAATTTGAAATGGCCAATTATTTTTTAGGCTCAGCTCACCGCTACCACCCCTGCGCTGACTCGGGAGGGGCGAAGATGAACACACGTTGTCCTCTGAAGCGTGTGCCGTCAGCCGCCCGCTTCTTTACACACTGCGAACTCACCGTGCAGCCGCCACAGTGCTACAGCGTCGGAGGACAACGCAGCTCTGGGCAGCTTACAGGCAAGCCCGCAGGTGCCCGGCCAGACTACAGGGGTCGCTGCTGCGCGGTGAGCCGAGGACACCCTGGCCGACCTAACCCTCCCTCCCCCCGGGCGACGCTCGCCCAATTGAGTGCCGCCCCCTGGGAGCTCACGTCCACGGTCGGCTGTGGAATAGCCTGGACTCGAACCGGCGACATCCAGGCTATAGAGCGATCCTGCACTCTAGCGAGTGCTTTTACTGGATGCGCCACTCGGGAGCCCTATTTTTTATTACAGTAATAACGAGTAACCTGGCATCCTGTGATCGAAGTGAGCGACTAGGAACATACAGGGTTGAAATATCATATCAAAGCAACATCTTAAAATCGATCCTAAACCGGACAGGAAGCCAGTGCAAAGATGCTAGCACAATGTGTTCTTGTCTCTTAGTCCCTGTTAAAACAAGCAGCAGCATTTTGATGCAGGAATCCCAGAATCATCACTTCTGTTTTATCGGAGTTTAACATTGCAAAGTTTTTAAACTTTCATTTTATGATGTCAGCAAGCTGAGGTGTCACCCTGTTTGACAGATAGATATAGCTGAGTATCGTCAGCGTAACAATGAAAATTAACCCCATGTCTATGAATATAATGTTGCCCAAAGATAGCATATACAAAGAAAACAGAATTGAGCCAAGAATTGAGCCCTGTGGGACCCCACATGCAACTTTAGACAAAACAAATTGATAGGATCTGAACCAAGACAGGACACAACCTGACAATCCCACCATATTCTCAAGGCGATCAATTAAAGAGTGATTGATGGTGTCGAATGCAGCACTTAAATCTAGTACTATAAGAACCGAAGGTGAGCCCATGTCAGAGGACAACAACACATCATTTACCACTCAAATAAGTGCTGTCTCACTCTATGAGAGGGCCGGAACCCACGCTGAAATGTCTCATATATGTTATGGACTGCAAGAAATGTGTTGTTGCTCGACAACTACTCTTTCTAGGACGTTAGATTGGAAACAGGCCTCTAGTTGTTAAGAACATTGGGATCTATGGTTGGTTTCTTGAGCAGTGGTTTTACTATGGCAGTCCTGGAAGAGTTAGGAACAGTACCTGATAAAAGGAAGCTGTTGTCAATATTTAAAACTGTGGTATTCATTTTGGTGGATACTTCTTTAAAAAGTGGAGTAGGAATAGGATCTACCACACACGGAGTAGATTTCATCTTCTTAACTATGTTAACAAGATCCAGTTGAGAAATCGGAGAAAAGGAGTTTGTTTATGTGCAGTGCAACCAGGGGTAGAAGTATCACTATTGTTGTTAAATGACACATCTACATTTGGTAAACTGTCAGATATCTGATTTCTAATGTCAGTAACTTTGTTCAAGTGATTCATAAAGTTATCATAATTTACCGATGACAGAGTATTTGATAGAACAGACTATGAAGGTGAGTTTGTTAATTTTGACAGATTATCTTTCCAAATGAGATAGTGGACCTGAAGTTTAGTCACTCTCCATCTATGTTCTAGTTTGTGACACCTACGTTTGTGTATATGTGTTATTAAACCAGGGGGAAGATCTTTTTTGTAACCACATTCTTAATTGTATAAGGCACTGTAGTATCTAAGGTATTTTTTAGTGTGGTATTATTATTATCCACCCACTCTCCAACCAATCCTGACTAAGTGCTGAGGTAGACAATGCTTCCAAGAACTTATCCGTGGTTGATGAATTGAGAGATCGAGTTTTAATACAACATGCCGGGAGTTTCATGGGACTTGGTATTAACACTTCAAAAATAATAGCAGAATGATCTGAAACTGTGAGATCAATGACAGGTTCTGAATCTCTAAACCACGAGTCATAAGTAGATCAAGTGTATGGCCATGAGTATGAGTGGGGCCAGAAACATGTTGAGTAAAACCAATGGACTCAAGCAATATCATAAAAGACCTGTGTTTGGAGATGCTGAGGGAAGTGTCCCTGCAAATGCAGATTGGGGTTTTATTGGTTTTATTCAATGTGCTTATTTAGCAGCAAATGGACCCTGACAATAGCAAATTGAAAGGTGTTACCGGATTCTGCTGAGTCAACGCCAAGGGGCCGTAAAGTCCTCTTTAAGGCAAAAGTGTGGGAGGGCGTTGACTCAGGCAGGGGCGAAATTACAGGCATTATTGCAGAGAGTACTTTTAACATTAGGTAGATAGATTCTGTTTACAATTAGGCTTGATTAAAATTCAAAGGTAGAGCACAGCACACAGTCATGATAAAGAATCAAGAAGGGCACTTAACATATTTAATGACTGGTGAAATATAATTCAGAGTTGCTGCAGTATGTCCACTGCTTTGTCATTTCAAATATTTTCACAAAACAAACATTAAAAACTTTAAAGCTGCAGTGTCTAGTGAAAAACTCTAAAATAAAAAAGTCGCTACATTTAGAAATATATAAAACACGTGAAATTTTCGGTCCACTAAAATAAAGGGCTTTACATAATCTTTGCAAGTAAGAAATGGCAGTGTCCAGTGTGAAAACAAAACACTAAACAAAATAATAAATGAACATCCTAAGTAGCACTATAGCATTAAAATGTCCAATACCAAAAAATTTGTCTAAGTTACAAGCTCTTGGTTTCTCCAAAACCACCAAACTCCACGTCTTCAACATCTGAACAGAGCAACTACTTCTAGGCAGTTTTTTCTATTCACGTGAGCTGCGATATTTCCCCTCAGGCATTATTTGTGCATGGTTATTAAAAACCGGAAATCCATGGTAAAAGTGACCTTCAGCTAAAAGTTGGGATGGGGCAATCGTTCGGCAGACTCCGGTATTATTTAAACTTCAAACCAGACTCCTCTCTGTGTAATTGGGGACATGAGGCAGGGTATACATTAACTAACACCTGCATCCTCTCCCTTTGTGAGGGAGAGATTTATTGTTCAGTGTCATGATCAAGGTTGTTTTATGGGCAATGGTGGGGTAATGCGACACACATCTGCTGTTAATACAAGGTTTGTAGGATTTTATTTTTCATACTGTTTTTTTTCTAAACGATGCAGCATTACAAAAGTACAGTAGTAGTGGTGTCATGTTTAAACATTGACCCAAATGTTTAGATTTCTGCTTAACCGACAAAACAGACCCACAGTAAAGTCTAGTGTTGTCTGAGTAAAATGGACCCCCAAAACCCTAACAGTGGTTGCAACATTAATAGCAATAATTATTGATATTCCTCCTAAATTACAGCCTGACCTCTAGAATCACAGCAGTTGTAACTCAGTATGACATGGAATCAATGCGTTCCTAGGGTGTGGAATATTACTCTATTCCCCTGGCAATGCATCTCTGTGTTTGACCAGTTTTGTGGAGCCGCATCGGAGGCACCCCTCAAACTGGCTGACACGCTGCGGAGCTGCATTGTCACAGTGCTAAGGACGTTCTCAATTGCACAGTTTATTAGTACTGCAGTGAATTTGAGAAAATGCTAGCATCAACTACACAGGACCCCCTACTTTAATAAACCATAAAAGAATATAACAACTCCGCTAAGCTTTTCAATCCATTCTCTAATTACATTATCACAATTTTATCACGACACAATGTATCACATTTATTATCTTAAAAACATCTAACCTTTTTTTGTGGCGCATTTTCTAACAGGATCCAATCTTATTTATACGAGTTACTGAATTATGACTGAACCTCTCCTTAGAAAGTTTAAATCTGAGAGGGAAAGCGCAGGTATTATTTCATTTTTAATTGTAACGCATGGCGTAAATTATGTTGTAATACTAATGGGTTTAAACTAATGGGAAAAATAAAAGGCTGGTGACTGTATTGCTAAAGCTAACATGTATGCCAATAACACTTAGCAATGACATGTTTAATCACAATGTGATAAGCAATTCTCCAGAGTAATGAATACTATATTCTTATACTAATAATGCTACCACCAAATTTCATGACAGTTGGATCAGTGGTTCTACTGACATATGCAAAATGCAAGTGTGGCATACGCACAGATTTATGGACAGACAGAAACCCCTGTATATATCTCCCGGATATAGTCTCAATAACTTAAATATAATAATGTTTCATTGAATAAGCAGTTCTCCAGAAATATGAAAAAATGTGTGAAGTGTGACATACCTATGTACTGTACTTACGACCACCTCCACTCTATGTATAGTCCCTTCACAGGCCTGGGATGATAAGAGGAGACAATATGTATCTTGATTTGAAGACTTAATGCTTCTTGTGTGGTTTGTTTTAGGATGCAGTTTTGTTTAATTATTAGTTTCGGGTTCACAGAAAAACCTCAAAGAAGCTTGAACTTTATGGATTTGAAGACTTAAATTATGCCCTGCAATTTCTGGGGTAATTGGTCTGATTTCTAGGACAGCAGGAGCCAGAAAGTGCATTCTTTTGGAGAATTGATCAAGGCTTCATTCCTGGAGTTTAGACAGGACTCCAGAGGGAGGAAATAAAGCTGTCTACCAGGCATCAAGCTAATCACAAACCCAGACTGACTCTGCACTTCCCTTTCTACAGGAATCACTCTGATCCAGACACAAGGACGGTGTGCAGAATGTAAGGACAGGGATCTAGGCTTCATCTCAACACCTGGAGCCTCCAGATCCACACTGCAGCTCGGGCTGCCCAAGTTGATGTGTCTGTTCCGTGAAGACAGTAGATCTATCCTGAATAATCCTGCAGATTCACATTACTGTATACATGGGTAGACAGTGTTTACTGAGAAAATGCAATCCTGTGGTTTTATGCAGTATATAAACTCATGCACCTGTCTTTGAGTATAGAGCCAACGCTGGGGCCAAAGTGGATATCTAACAGTATTTATTCAGCTTCCTTCTCGTCACGATTTTTCCATATCGTTGTTCCCTCTGCTAATCTAACAGACACACACATTCCATATCGTTGTTCCCGCTGCTAATCTAACAGACACACACTTTTCATATCGTTGTTACCTCTAATCTAACAGACACACACTTTCCATATCGTTGTTACCTCTAATCTAACAGACACACAATTTCCATATCGTTGTTCCCTCTAATCTAACAGACACACACTTTCCATATCGTTGTTACCTCTAATCTAACAGACACACACTTTCCATATTGTTGTTCCCTCTAATCTAACAGACACACACTTTTCATATCGTTGTTACCTCTAATCTAACAGACACACACTTTTCATATTGTTGTTCCCTCTAATCTAACAGACACACACTTTCTATATCGTTGTTCCCTCTGCTAATCTGACAGCCACACACTGAGCAATCTTCTGTTCAGCAGATAATGTTAATCCGCAGTTAATTTGCAGTTTATTTGCAGTTTATTTGCACCGTTGTGTTTTTAATTTAAAGGATAATTTGATTTAAGCAGCACACATTCATAGATACACCTAATCACTAAATAAATTAGGACTGTGCTGAATCAACATTATTTTTATAATTATATTTTTTCTGTATCCTACCCAGTGATTGTCAATATATTTGTTCAATGCATATTGATTGGTTTCTCTAGTGACATTTCACATCAATATAGTGAGAAACTGTTGGTATATTTGAGAAGGCAGGTTACACAGTCTGACTACAGCCAGACCACTGTGCCCCACATCCAAGAAGAGAAAAGAATGAAAATATCTACAAAAGCAGGAGCAGTGATCATGTTACCAGTGCAATCAGAAGGGGGAGCAGTGATCATGTTACCAGTACAATCAGAAGGGGGAGCAGTGGTCATGTTACCAGTACAATCAGAAGGGGGAGCAGTGGTCATGTTACCAGTGCAATCAGAAGGGGGAGCAGTGATCATGTTACCAGTACAATCAGAAGGGGGAGCAGTGGTCATGTTAACAGTACAATCAGAAGGGGGAGCAGTGATCATGTCACCAGTACAATCAGAAGGGGGAGCAGTGGTCATGTTGCCAGTGCAATCAGAAGGGGGAGCAGTGATCATGTTGCCAGTGCAATCAGAAGGGGGAGCAGTGATCATGTTACCAGTACAATCAGAAGGGGGAGCAGTGATCATGTTACCAGTACAATCAGAAGGGGGAGCAGTGATCATGTCACCAGTACAATCAGAAGGGGGAGCAGTGGTCATGTTGCCAGTGCAATCAGAAGGGGGAGCAGTGATCATGTTGCCAGTGCAATCAGAAGGGGGAGCAGTGATCATGTTACCAGTACAATCAGAAGGGGGAGCAGTGATCATGTTACCAGTACAATCAGAAGGGGGAGCAGTGATCATGTTACCAGTACAATCAGAAGGGGGAGCAGTGATCATGTTACCAGTGCAATCAGAAGGGGGAGCAGTGATCGTGTTGCCAGTGCAATTAATTGGAAGGGGAGTGCTAATAGGAAGGGGAGCTCGCTTGGTGATTTTAAGAGACTAGCATCCCCAAACAAACACATATTAGGTAAAGATTTTGCAAAGAATGTATGATTGACGTTTCTTTAAAATTTGAAAACATAAATATATAGTGACATTAAACATGTAACCGTGCAGAGTCTTTGTTGGATGAGTTAAGTAAACACGGGTGTTTACCCAAAGCAGCAGGATTGTGTACATTATGTAAGGATTTGGGTTTCTTCTATTAAGATATTCTCAGTTATGATGAATAGCTGCCGAGTTCAGTCTTTTCATACGTCCAACAACTGAAACCCTGCTAATTCCATACACAGTTATGGAGAAGCACCAGAAATACATGTTCTTTTCTTTCTTTAAATGGAAAACTATGGCCATGTGTAATAACTACGGTATACAGGAGACAAACCGCTGCTCAGCTGAACTAGAAGTAAGGCTAGCTCATATACTGTAATAATAACAGCACAAAGGAAGAGCTGCATTGGATTAAACTCATGGTTTTACCATGAGTTTAATAAGACACACCTGAGCTTGTTAGCTATAAACTGTGGCTAATCAACCACATATTAAAACCTGGCATGGGTGAAACTGCTGTGCAATAGCAGTCTTATTTTCATCCTAAATGCTTAACATCTATGTTGCCCATGACTCAGGGCCCAATTGTGTATGTTTATAGAGAGGAATAAAATCATTTGAACTGTTTACAACAGGCAAAATCTACTAAGAACAATAACAAAGTTAATGACCATGACATATATTGACAATATGTGTAGAGTAGTATTGAATAAGAAATGGCAATGAAATGTTTAATCACAATTTGATAAGTGGTTCTCCAGATGAATGCAAACATGTAAGATATACAGACACACTGAGATATTCTCAATAATTAATACAAATAATATTCATTTCAAGTGTCATGCCAATTGGATAGGTAGTCCTCCAGATATATAATGAAAAGCATAAGTAAACCCTAACCCTAACTCTAACTGAAGCCCTCCTTCCTGAAACTAACATTCATTAATTCACTTGAATTATAATCTTCTTATACTTATAGCTGCTTGGAAAAAGCACCAAACAGGAACACAATCAACAGTGATAAATACAACGGCTGCATGTTATGTTAAATAATTACACACAGTTTCTTATTTGATGCTAAAAGGATAACGGTGTAATGTAATCTTAAGGTAAGCAGTTTTGTTTTTGTTAGTTTTCTATAATTTTTAACTATTGGATTTCCTCCAAAAATCTCAAAAGATTCAGACAAGGGACACTAGGCTACTTCCAGGACTAAATAGTATGAGCTATGAGGATTAAATAATGAAATATGTTTTAACTGCAAAAAGACAGCTAAGGGAGATTGAAGTTTATAAAACCCTAAATACACAGATAAAACTAACCCAAAGACTGGGTATGAAGTATTTTGTTTGCACAGTAAGAAATTAATGAAATAGTTTCCCAGGTGAAGCAGGAGCTGCTAAAAATTCTAAATTCATCCCAGGTGCTGTTGATTCTAGAGGCAAACATTGTGCTAGTGTAATAGAATGGAGGCTAGGCGCGAACCTGTGACCCTGCATACCTCAATCAAGCACCATAACCACTGTGCAAAAGACAGCTTTTTAGCTCATCTCATCTCATCTTACCGACAGGGTCCAGCAGTGCATTACAGGGCTTGTAACCAGGAGGTCCCCGGTTCAAATCCCACCTCAGCCACTGACTCATTGTGTGACCCTGAGCAAGTCACTTAACCTCCTTGTGCTCCGTCTTTCGCGTGAGATGTAGTTGTAAGTGACTCTGCAGCTGATGCATAGTTCACACACCCTAGTCTCTGTAAGTCGCCTTGGATAAAGGCGTCTGCTAAATAAACAAATAATAATAATAATAATAATAATAATAATAATAATAATAATAATAATAATAATAATAATAATAATGGTAATACACAACACTGCCAATTGCACAAGCAAGGGACAAGCCTGGATGGGCCTCACAGCCTCACAGAGAGCATTGACCTCAGATTTGATTGCTACTCTGCTGGCCTAATATGACCCAGCCTTGCCACTGAATGGCAGACCAGCTGCTTGGTAATGATTCCACTAGCTCTGTCCTTGTCCCCAAAGCATTTGTCATCCAAACCTGATTAGGAATTCAGGGCTAGAGCAGACTCAGAAAAGCCTCCCTGTAACACCAGAGATGACCAGACATTTCAGAAGCACCACTCAAGGAATCACGCAGGCTCTGTAACACCAGTGTGGACAAAGAAGGCAATGGAAGAACGTAGTGAAGGCTCCAATGAGTTATATTTTGGTGTGCAATTTTACATAAGATTAATACACTGTATATGCTTCCCCATCTCTAACATCTTGGTATGTACTGTAGCCACTTTAGACAGTGAGCTCACAGTCCGGTGTGTGCCATATGGAATGGGTGGAGGACAGATCTGTCTTTATATCACTGAGCATTACTTCACATGGCATGAAACAGACCCAGAGGGGCACTGTGTAGTTGACTGACATCACTAGCTCCAAGGAAGCCTGATTCAATAACAAGGACTTGGAGGTTCATGGTAACCCAAGGGGAAGCTAAACCTCTTCAGGGGGGTATCTAAGCATATTTTCAATGGAGACTTTAGTCCAATGTTCATTTTTACACTGCAATATAATTCCTTAAATCAGAAAGTCAGACTTGTTGGTAGTTCATTGAAGGGACATGCCCGGCATTGAAGCTGTGAACCAAATAAGCATGTCCCTGTTACAGTTTGCAGCAGAGGTAGGTTTTAGTTATCATTTATAAGTTTAGTTCAAGAAGCAAAGCAAACCTATATTTTCTGTACTTATATATATTGGGAGATATGCTGGAGGGAAATGAAACTTGTCAGGAGGCGACAGTAGACCATGGGTAAGAGGAAGGGATAGCTGACAGGTTGTTTTAAAAGGGATGCTCTCTAGAGCATCCTATTCTCATCATTTGACCTCTAAAACAGCTGATAAAAGAACCTGCAAATCAGTCATCATGCTGTAATTCACCATGATGTGCTTGCAGTCCCGCTGCTGCATATCACCACATGGTGGAGACAGGTGTCGGTCTCAATGTCTAGGTGAGCAGTAGTCTAACTCGCTGGCCTTCATGTCTTTTAGGTAGAGGCAGAGCTCATCTGGTGAGTGAAATGAGTGACACCACATTACTAGTAGTCTCTGCTTGAGAGGACTGGGTGGAGGAGGTGTTCACTTTGAAGCGGTGAGGGCACGCTCTTGTGCCACCTGCATCACTGTGCCATTGTTCCTCCCCTTTCATGGACACCAAAATAAAAGATCCAAACTTGTAACAAACCTCCAGCACAATCCTGCAGCAGCAGCATCCAATGCATATTCATCCTGTACCGGTGTAAATGCTTTCTAATTATAGTCTGTGCAGAATCAATAGCAGCTGACACAACTTTAAACACATAACGGTTAATCATATTTCAAAAGCGTGCTCCAGAGCTATAACATTAAAGCAGTGAGTACAATCAAAACACCAGAACATTCCATCTTATTTTGCGTGTCGTGACTACCAGCTGACAAAATCCTAAAGATATGGATAATGGCATTAACTGTGTTCTTTTATTTTCATCAAAACAGAATTGATAAGAAGTTAATATGTTCAGTTGAACCGGTCTCTTCTATCAGTTAATATGTCCACTTGACCCTGTCTCTTCTATCAGTTAACATGTTCAGTTGAACCGGTCTCTTCTATCAGTTAATATGTCCACTTGACCCTGTCTCTTCTATCAGTTAACATGTCCAGTTGACCTGGTCTCTTCAATCAGTTAAAATGTCCACTTGACCCAGTCTCTTCTACCAGTTAATGTGCCCAGTTGACCTAGTCTCTTCTATCTGTTAATATGTCCAGCTGACCCTCTCTTATGGTATAAAAGTGACTTATCATCTTAACCTCGACTTTAGATCTGTGATAGTCTGTTCAATATGGCTGTCTGGAAACTATCCTTTGTTATAAAAAATAATAATAATAATAATTCAGAAAAGACTGATGGCCATCTTTATCTTTGTGTGTTTATTATGTTTTCATGTAAAGAAGGATACACCTACTGATAAAATATTTTAATTACAAATTCAGCTAAACTCCATTTCTGTCAGAGTTCATCAGATTATAATTAAGATCAAGAATTCTACAAACATAACTTTCTTATTTAATTAACTGCTCTTTTCAGCTGCTCGTTTACCGACTCTGGAATTACAAAAATAATATAATTAAAAATAATATACATGTACATTCCTCACAAGAACTGTCTCACACCACTTAATGTGGCAGTGCTTAAGATTTATAATATCCAGAACCATGCTTAGCGTCTGTCTCTTTAGGCATTCTTTCATTTAAAGGTTTTATGGAGGAAAATGGAAATGAAATGACACTGGTTTCTATGAGCTGTATAACCACATGGTAGGTTATAGTAGTACATTCAGGGCTTACACAGCCACTGGGCTTGAGGTGCCCTCCCATGCTAAATGGTACAGCGCACTCCGTGGGGAACATTAAGATGTAATAAAATACTACATATAATAGGGTGCAGCTTTCTTTGTAGGTCTTCACACAATCAGCAACTCAGTACAATAGGGATTCAAACCAGCAGCTCCTGGTTAAATCTGGCACATTAATGCACAATATATTAGTGTCTGTGTGGCACCCTAAAATTATCTAATTTTCTTCATAAAGTTGATTAAAACCTGCTGAATAATGTTACGTTAACATCTTAAATGACATACCCCTTTGTAGTTTTCTGTATACTTAACATAAAAACTGACAAAAATTGAAAAATGTGACATTTCGAAATCTAACATGAAAACACACAATATCTGAAAAGATGACACAAATCTTGAATCTTGACACATGTTACTCAATTAAAAGTAAACAAAAGGTCATGCCAGTCCAAGGACAGTATCTAGGATCATCCAGAAATAGAAGAAGACTGGAAGCTGTAAAGCTGCCCCCAGGTCTGGACACCCAAAAGTCATCACTGCTGGCCAGGATCAACACCTATTCCATTCACATTTAAGAGATATGACAGCCAGTATTGCCCACTTACTGCGCATCATGAGAAGGTGTCTCTTGCAGAATGGGCTGGTGTCAGGGAGGCCAGTTAAGAAGCCCTTTCTGAGCAAGAAAAACATCAGAGATCTCCTGAACTTTTGTCGAATATACAAAGACTGGACCAAAGATGACTGGGCCAAAGTAATTTTCTCTGACAAGTTTTGGAAACCGAGGTGGATTAAGAGTTCAAAGATACAAGCCAGAGTGTACTGTCCCAACGCCGAAGCATCCGGAAACTGTCCATATCTGGGGATGCTTTTCTGCCAAAGGAACAGGATCCCTACACGTTTTACTGAAGGGGACCGCTATGAACAAGGACTGGTATCTGAAAACACTCCAAGATCACCACCTCCCTACTGCTCAGAACCATTTTCCCCACTGTGATTTCTACTCCAAGATGACGGAGCCCCTTGCCATCAAGCCAAACAAGTGCAGAAATGGTTAGAAGACGACAGCATCAACGCCACTGCAATTTCAACCTGGAAATTCACCGGATCTCAATCCTGTTGAGAACGTGTCGGGTCTGATAGGACAAGAAATCAGGAAAAGTCAACCGTGCAACCGAAACAAACTGGAATCAAGTGTAAAGACTGCATGGAGGAAACGAAAGGATAATGACCCTTCAGTGACTCATTGAGTAAATGCCTGACAGGTTTAAAGAAGTCTTAAAACACAATGGAATGCACTACAAATATGAAGTACTACTATTATAGCTTCTGGTAGACTCTTGCGATATCATTTTGTAGTTTTGTTGATTACTGATGTTAATTATGTCTCAATACTAAAAATTTTATGGCTACTGTGTTTATTATTTACGAACTGTGTCTTATTATTTCGCGACTGCAACCCTTTGTTTTGGAACAGTATGTGTATTGCCTGGGATTATTCTTTGTGGTCACCAGGCCAGGATTATAAAAATAAAACCTGTTTGGATCGTGAACTTTGTTGTCTGTCTTCTGTTTCATAATCACATCACCACTACACCTGCGCACTGCAAACCACTTTGCCACAGAGCTGTAGAGAAACAATCTTCCTCGTCCCCTGAAGTTATGCCAATCTTTGAAACTGTAGCCATACTGCTGCTAATATAGTAATTTCAAGAGTAGGAATTGAAAGCAAACATCGTCAAGCTTTGTTACACTGTAGCTCAAAAAACACAGTTTTAGTTGCACTAATAACGTTTTACAAACCACATCTACATAGGCTTAGAAAGCAACAACCTTCTACTGCAGACATGTTTGATGATAGACTGTCACAAAGACGGCCAGAGTGGGTTGCGTCAGACCAGAAGCAGGAAGGAATACAGAGACGGTGGTTGTGATGAGCTGAGTGCAATGGCTGCACTCAGCGTTTAATAACAAAAAAAAAGGTTTAAACAACGGAATACAAAACAGGACACGGCACTTGACGCCAAAATAAACAGACAGACAAAACGACTGACACTTAACAAACGGTGCACGGAGACAAACAAACACGGTGAGAACAAACACTTATCTTTACTTCTAATGATTTTAACTCTCCTCTCTCTCTCACCCGTTCTCCTCTTCCGAACACCCAAACACGAGTGACTAAACGTGCATCTATTTATACTGTTTGTGCTGGGATTCATTTACTAATTAATTATTCACTTGAATCCCAGCACGTGAATTAATTCTGTGCAACCCCGTGCTCGCATATTATATTTTAAATGCACGTGCGTGATGTGCAATCCCGTGCCTAAATACAAATATACAATTTTTAAATACACGTGAAACACAGACCCGTTTATATCCCGTGTACCAATGACTATACACCAACATTAACACACGCACGCAACACACAAATGCACACAGGGACGGGGCACTTTGCCACATATACCCCCCCTTGTGCGCAAGACACATGGCCTCAACGGCCACCTCCCCCCTTAAAAACCCAGCAGTCCAGGACAAAGTCTCGGGCTGGGAAGGGAGGCTTCAGTAGGCCCATGGCTGGCAATGCTGTCAGCTCCCCTACCGGTAGTGGCACGGCTGACAGCATGCTGGTCCCGTCCTGCAGCGAAAAAGCTGCGGGGGCGGGTGGTCCCCCGACCTCCCCCTACTTCGTAGCCGGCAGCTCCCTCCTGTGGGGCTCCGGCCACAAGAACTCCTGCAGCGAAACTGCTGCTGGGGAAAGTGGTCTCCAGACCTCCTCCCCCTTCTTCGTGGCCGGCAGCTCCCCTTTCTGGGGCTCCGGCCACCGTACTCCCTGCGGAGGTACGGGCAGCAGAGGCAGCTCCTGCTCCTCTGCTCCGGGCGGTGGTGGAGGCAGAGGCAGTTCCAGCTCCTCTGCTCCTGGCGGTGGTGGAGGCAGAGGCAGCTCCAGCTCCTCTGCTCCTGGTGGTGGTGGAGGCAGAGGCAGCTCCAGCTCCTCTGCTCCTGGCGGTGGTGGAGGCAGAGGCGATGGGGCTGATGCTGGCCACTCAGAGGGAGGCTGTGGTGGTGCTGGCTCCCTCTGCTGTGGCGGCTGGGCATGTGCGCGCCGTGCTGCCTTCAGCAACATAGCTAGAGGCTGCTGGGGGACACCAGCATCCTGCCCTTCTCCCCCCAAAAAATTTTCAGGGGGTTGAGCCTGTAACCCCTCCCCTTCCGGCTCTTGGGGCTGAACCAGCAGGCATTTTCCCTCTGCTGGTGGCTTGGGTCCCAGGGCTGTGGAAGCCCCGACTTGCCTCCCTTTGGGCTGTGGACGCCCCGACTCCTCCCTTTTGGGCTGTGGACGCCCCGACTCCTCCCTGTTGGGCTGTGGACGCCCCGACTCCTCCCTGTTGGGCTGTGGATGCCCCGACTCCTCCCTGTTGGGCTGTGGACGCCCCGACTCCTCCCTTCTGGGCTGTGGACGCCCCGACTCCTCCCTTTTGGGCTGTGGACGTTCGGGCTCCCCCCACTCAGGCGTAGGACGTTCGGGCTCCTCCCACTCAGGCGTAGGACGTTCGGGCTCCTCCCACTCAGGCGTAGGACGTTTGGGCTCCTCCCACTCAGGCGTAGGACGTTCGGGCTCCTCCCACTCAGGCGTAGGACGTTCGGGCTCCTCCCACTCAGGCGTAGGACATTCGGGCTCCTTCCGCTTGGGCTGTGGACACTCAGGCTCCTCCCATTTGGGCTGTGGACGCTCAGGCTCCTTCCACTTGGGCTGTGGACGCTCAGGCTCCTCCCATTTGGGCTGTGGACGCTCAGGCTCCTCCCCATAACTGCGGAAGGGACAGTGGGCGAACAGGTGATCCTGGTCGCAGAGGAGGCACCCCGGCGATGGCTTGTTACATCGCCGTGGATGCCTGGCCCTTAGGCGGCACTCCTCCTCCCTGTCTTTCACCTCTTTATCCGTCTCTGCCTCCCGCTTGGGCTGTGAAGGCAAAACCAGCAGGCATTCACCCTCTGCTGGTGGAGATGGGGACAGCAGGTACTCACCCTCTGCTGGTGGAGATGGGGACAGCAGGTACTCCTCTGCTGGTGGTCCTGCTACCTGGGCTGCTGTTCCGTTTATGGTTGCCTCCAGGTAGCTGAGGACAAACTCCACACCTTCCTCCAAGGTGTTTGGGGTGTGTTCCTCCTGATATGCCTCCCATCTCTCACTGTCCATCATCCACAGGGCCCGGACGACTATGGGCAGAGACTGGGCCTCCAGCCCAGCATTCTCTAGGAACCAGCCCCGCAGTTTGATGGCGTCTTCTGCCATTGACTTTTTTTTTTTTTTTTTTTTTTTTTTAATCCAGACCCCTCCTGGTCTGACGCTTGGAGGCGCGGCTATCCCACGATGACACCACGTGTCACAAAGACGGCCAGAGTGGGTTGCGTCAGACCAGAAGCAGGAAGGAATACAGAGACGGTGGTTGTGATGAGCTGAGTGCAATGGCTGCACTCAGCGTTTAATAACAAAATAAAAGGTTTAAACAACGGAATACAAAACAGGACACGGCACTTGACGCCAAAATAAACAGACAGACAAAACGACTGACACTTAACAAACGGTGCACGGAGACAAACAAACACGGTGAGAACAAACACTTATCTTTACTTCTAATGATTTTAACTCTCCTCTCTCTCTCACCCGTTCTCCTCTTCCGAACACCCAAACACGAGTGACTAAACGTGCATCTATTTATACTGTTTGTGCTGGGATTCATTTACTAATTAATTATTCACTTGAATCCCAGCACGTGAATTAATTCTGTGCAACCCCGTGCTCGCATATTATATTTTAAATGCACGTGCGTGATGTGCAATCCCATGCCTAAATACAAATATACAATTTTTAAATACACGTGAAACACAGACCCGTTTATATCCCGTGTACCAATGACTATACACCAACATTAACACACGCACGCAACACACAAATGCACACAGGGACGGGGCACTTTGCCACATAGACCTAGACAGCAGTGGATCTTAAAAGCATGACCTAACCACCTAGACCTGCTCCATCGCAAACCTCTTTCAGACACAGAGCCTATTGACTGTATTTAGAGATGAGTAATAAGAGGTAATACATCAACACAGACAAACAGCTTCTGGAATTGAAGGATGCTGGGGTTTAGATCCATCTATTCACATTCATAAAATACCCCCAATTGGCTTTTAATTGGCTGCCTGTGGGATCAATTATATAGCCTTTAAAGGACAAGACAGTGCTGGTTCAATGTGCTGAGTCTGCAAAGTGCTTGTATTAATCTTGAGGAAGTCAGGGGTGAACGTCTCAACAGAATAGCACACTCTTGATCAGTTTTGAGAAAACACCTATTGTAGCACAGTAGACACTGTGCCTTGTCTTACCATTGTCATGAACACTGACTTGCAACAGGAGGATGCAGCCATGTATGCATACTGTAGGTATGTGCTTCATGTAGCAAGTGTTACATCTGGTTCAAGGGAGGGCTATTACAATGCAGTTTCATTTTTTCAACCTTGAATGTACAATAAAAACAACAATGGATAACCAAAAGCCGTGGAGTTAAAAAATACACATGTCCTTCGATTCAGCAGCTTCCAAACATCTGCCTGCTCAGGAGACTGCTCTGATGTCTTGCCGTAGTCAGCTGAACCCATGTTATCGTGATCAATGTGTTTTCGATTTTTCAGGTCATTACTGCAGCCCTTTAAAAGGGAGATACCATACAATATCATTCCCTTGTCCTCCGCTCCTTTCATTTGAGCCCTCTGTGGTGGTCAACTTACAACTCCTAATTTAATAAATATCCAAGATAATCCACTGAGATCCCTGTGACCATTAGGAATTTGGCCACAGCCAATATTTAATGACATTTTCTTCAACATAATAAAAAATACAGAGTAGACCGACAAAGATCACAAATCCCCTGTAGATCACAGCAGAAAGGATGTGCTGTGCAATATTACAGAACACGACTGAACCATAATAAAAGCAGTCTGCTTCTGGAAGCCATTGCACTCATCATTTTAACCCTGTCCCAGATTTTGCACTCACTGGCGTATACTTTTCTGTGTCTTTAGTGCAATGAAAGAAGCCATGTAAATAGTACAGTTTTCAATTCATAAACCTGTAACATAAATCTGAAAATATATTACAGGGGAGAAAATGTCCCACATACCTAACCAACTTTCAAGTAGAGTTCATATTTTAGGTTGACATTTTATATATTGTTATAACATTCTGTAAAATAAATTATTTGCTTATTTTCTTATTGAAAATACAAAACAACATATTCTTAAGAGATGCATAGTAATATCTTCAACAGTCTGGTTCCCTCCCCTGGATCCTGCTACACTAAACTGACTTACTATTACTCTGAATAACAGACTGAACCTGCATTGAACGGAAGAGAGGCAAGGGCTGGCCATGAACCGATAACCTCATGGTTTAAAGACAAATGTCTTGCCATTCAACTAAAGAGCAAACTCTGTAGTGGAGAGGGCATAAGTACGTGTCTTATGCTGAAGTCAGTATTATTAACTCATCAGCAATTAGGAGGAGATCCAGTACAAACTGTTGTGGTGGAAAAAGGTTATGATAAAGTAATTGTAACATAAATCTGTAACTATCTTGAGACAAGTAAACATGTATTTGGATACCTTCTCGACCTGCCTTTAGCTATGTATAAACAATATTTTACTATAAAATATTCTAGGGTGTTACTACAATATCCTTCTATCTTACCATCAAAACTACATTCATATCCAAGTACAATCAAAAGTTACACTTAAACATATGAAAATATATTATACAGTAATCAAAGAATTGATTCATCCGGCATATGATTTTAAGTTTAGACAATATTCAACTTTGATTCAATTCAATGTTATCATATATCAGTGCTTGTTTCAACATACAAAAACAAAATGACAAATCTTGTTGAAAGTAAATACCTTCTTTTATTAAAGTTACAAAAATAAGAGTAGATTGTATCAGATTGTAGTAATTCGTTTTCAATGTATCAAGTATTATACTAAGTATGTTTAAGACAAATTATATTCAGTTGTAATTAAGATTCTAAATAAATGTAACCTTCAACAATGCATTTATATTCCAGCATGTAATTCAACATAGGTTATTATTACTACATACTCAATTTAAAATTAATTAATTATATAATCAATTTATTTAAAACCATGGAATTTCTTAAGTTCATAAGTTATTACTTATATGTGAAGAAATTTGAAACAGTCTAGCAAGGAATAATTATATAGCTTTCTCAGCTTGGTTAAAACATTTCCAGTTTAGAAACTTGATCTTCAGTTTGTAGTGCTCTTCACTCAAGGTTGTAAGGAAAAAACAAGACAGCTTTTTCTTCAGGACTCCATGTCCCACAATGCAATGGAACCACACACCAAGGGGTTTCCTCTTCCTGTTACAGGCTACAGCAGCGGACGGCACAGATTAAAAACAATTAATACAAATGAAACCCCTCTAGTCATTTACCCTCTTTAGGGGGGTATTTTGCCACAGCTTACTACATACTACATACTCTTTTAATGTGCATCTTTTTTTGGTTAAAAAGAAAAAAAAATACTGTAAGCCATCTATGTATATTGGTTGGAATTTTATTTTCTTATGATGACCTCTACTTTTGTCTGTATTTTAGTATATATGATTGTAGACTATAAATTAATACATTTGAAGTACCATTTGTGTTTGTAGTTGGCAGCTATTATACATGCATACCATGTATGTAACACTTCATTATATATTTATTAAGCTATTATACGAACATTTTATATGCATACAAATGTGTGAAGGTGAATGTGTACATTGTACATAAAGTATGAGGGGAGTCTGACAACATTAAATAAGTTTAGGCAAATTCCATGTCAATGATCTCGATCACATTCCTAGTGCATCGCTGTGTGTCCTTGACGCCTGTTCTTCGTTCTTGTGCATATAAGACACAGGTGTTAAAAGCCAAGGATGCATTGCAAATCCGCAATTACCTAAGGAAACTTTATTGTAATATCTAATATGCCGTTTTCTATACCAAGAGTTCAGTTGTATAATTCAAATAAAATCTACAGTAGAGGTATGTATGCAGAACCCTTAATTAAAACCCTCTTTTTCCAAGTGCAAATTCACTCCTGATAAATGATGACAATTAACACAGATTTGCTTTTAAATTCCCACACAAGCAAAAGAAACAGTCGCAAGCAGCACTGCTCGTTAAGATATGAACATTATTTTGTAAATCAACATCATTTCAGAAATCACATTAGGATGATTATTTAATAACGAAATAGGCATAACGACAGCTTGAAAATGCCAAAATCAATGCTACACACTGATGTCTTGATTATCATTGGAGTTACCATTTATGAACTTTTGAAAATCCTGCCCATATTTTCAAAGCGTTTACTTCAATCTTTAATTAACTCCTATATATATATATATATATATATATATATATATATATATATATATATATATATATATATATATATATATTTATAAGTTATACAGAATAACTTCACTATAACGAACACTTCTTATAACGAACCCCCGTTTTTAATGATCCCAACAGCAGGAACCAGTTTTTTCAATGGAAATCAGCCCTATTAAATTGATCACTTTAACAGGATCGACCCGGATACAACAATTTCATTACTGACTGACACCAAACTTTCTCCAATGTAAATGTGTTATTCTCTCAGTTAAAACAAACACCACAGATGGCTAATTCAAAGATAACCTATAGTAGTGCGAATCATGCATGATGTATGCAATCACTGCCTACCTGCCATCTTCACACAAATTGCAACCTGGCAACGGGCGTGAGGAGGCAACTGCAGCCAGGCAAAGTGAGTGAAGATGGGGAGTAAGAGATTGTCTTTGTCCCTGAAAACAAAACTTAAAATGACAGATGATCTGGACCATGAAAGAAAATCTCCAAAGAGCACTGTTGCAACCATGCGGGCCAACATGATTTAAATTCCACTGCGATGCGATTTTGATCTACTGAAGTTTTAAAACCAAAACAAAGGAACGACACTGCAGTGTATTTGTAAGAGACACATAGCTAAAAAAAACAGGCACAGCTTTTAACAAAGCCAGACATTTAAATGATGTTAAATTCTAAGGGAGTGCTCACACCATAATGGGAATAGGTGCTCATTAAGAGCTCTGAATGTGTGCATGTGGGGGGCACACCATTCTGCATTGATCCTCTTTTTCAGCAGTTTGTTAACATGACAACCCTTTTGAACCCGTTCAGTTTGTCTTTGTTTTCAATGACAGCCACAAGCACAGCCTGGTTTCGTGTGGCTTTGCATAGGTCATTTGCTTTTTTCATTCCATTATTATTAAGTTCCCTTGACCACAGCGTTAATTCCCAAAGACAATATTGGGAAAATGTTGGCTTCAATGCAAAGCTGTTCTGAAATCAGATCCTAAGACACCACAGCCAACAGAAACAACGTTCTACTTCTAACTTCTTGTGTACAGTGTACTCTGGAGCATGTTTTACAATGCTGTGGAAATGCTTCTTGGTTATTATATCTTGAAGAAAAAGCGCCCCCCCAGCAAGGGGTTTGCACTGCAGTGTGTGTAACGTCTCACTCCATGCAACATGCAGGACTTCCAACAGTACAGTCGCTGCTGACTAGAGACTTCACTTCCCAGTGTGCAAACAGTCACTCCAGGAAGACGTTTTACTAGAAACGATTTAGACTGAAGCTTTAACTGTTAAAATCACAAAATGGAACTAATCATGAAACAGGAGGGTTGCAGCAGGGTGAATAAGCAGTTGAAATGAAATCTTGGCAGTCAATGGACTTCAACTACATCAGCCTCAGGGGCGCAGGAGAAGCTTTCTGCTTAGTCCCACAAGCACACAAGTCCTAATCACCAGCCCAGCAAAAATACCAACAGGGTTTGCAGGCTTTAGCTCACGAGAGAGGGGTTAGAGTGAGGATAGGGAATGAACAGCCCTCAGCCACGGTGATCCTTGGAGAATCAGTTTGTGAAGGGAGAGAAGGAATCTGAGCTGCAAATCTACCTCCCGACCAGGAAGGGTGCCAAGTAAGGTTGGTGGTACGCCTTGACTGGAATGGGCCGACTCGATGGTAAGACGGAACAGGAAGTCGGCCATCTTGGTGAAAGGACGTAGCTGTAAGACTGCTGAACAGCGCTATTGTGATCAGCTGTGTTGCGAGAGGCGATTGGATAGAGCGCGGCATCATGCTGATCACAGGGAGGAGTTTAGTAGTACAAAGGGAATGCAGCTACGCGAGTACAGTCCCTTACGCTGAAACGCTAACACGCCAGAGTGCTGCGCTTGTGTTTTGTTTTTGTATTGTTGCAGATGAGCAGCAAACTGCACATCACCACACTGCATCTCTGCACTGGAGCCCCTGCACTTCCTGATCACCTCAGCCAGATTCACCAACTATGCTACCCAGCTCCTGGTCCAGGCCCTGGTACTCTCCCGCCTAGACTACTGCAACTCCCTCCTGGCTGGCCTCCCTGCGTCCGCCACCCGTCCGCTCCAGCTCATCCAGAACTCTGCTGCCCGCCTAGTGTTCTCTCTGCCTCGCTTCGCCCACGCTACTCCACTACTCCGCTCGCTCCACTGGCTCCCGATCACCGCTCGCATCCAGTTCAAGACTCTTGTACTAGCCTACAGATGCCTTGACCAGTCTGCACCCAGCTACCTCCAGACCCTCATCTCTCCCTACACCCCCACTCGACCTCTCCGCTCCGCCTGCACTAGAAGACTAGCTCTACCACCGCTACGCTCCCCTGCCTCCAAAGCCCGCTCCTTCTCCACCCTTGCTCTGCAGTGGTGGAATGACCTTCCTACAGATGTCAGGACTGCCCAGTCCCTGACCACATTCCGGCGCCTCCTTAAGACTCACCTCTTCAAAGAGCACCTGTAGAACTCCTCTGTTTGTATCCTGGGACACTATCACCCTTCATGTAAATGTGCTTTATTTTGCTCTTATCAGCCCCTATTTTACTGCATTTAATCCTGTACTTCAGAATACTGTAATCTGCCAAGTTTTTAACCTGTAGTACTTTGTATTTAATCACATCCTGATGTAACTATCACTATTTAATCATATCCTGATGTAACTATCACTATTACCTGCTGTATTATTGAATTGTGGTTTGTCAAACTTGTACTTTACTTGTTTTATTGTATTTCTTGCTCTTATTGTATTACTTGTATTGTAATGCTTGAAATGTTTTTGCTTACGATTGTAAGTCGCCCTGGATAAGGGCGTCTGCTAAGAAATAAATAATAATAATAATAATAATCACGTTGCTGGTGTAGTTGGGACTGTGGAGTATTGTTTTGTTTTGTTTACACTTTTGTTTTCACTGCAATTCCTGCGTCCCCAATACCATTGTTGGTAGCAGGGACAACCCCCCCTTTTGTGAATAAGACAAATAAACGGGGCTCCCTTTGTAAATAACCCTGTGTTTGGACAGTACACCATTGCTGCCCCACTCACTTCTTGACACTTTTCTATTCGTGCTAAATTGCAAGCCAACACCAATAACTCAAAGTTTCCATTGATGAAATGAAGTCATAGTAGAAAAATACAAGTGTTCAGAAACTTTCTGGAAATGAAATTCTAAATGTTGCATTTCCTTTTTCTTCTTTCCCTATGAAAGTCTGAAAGCACACCACCTTCCCCACTGGGGTCTGCTCTTAGGACCCTCAAAACAATAAACTTCAGCTGCTAAAGTGATGCAAAGCCAAGTCACAGCGGCTGCATATTTGAAATTGAAATCATCTTATTAGCTAACACTGAATGTGTTGCATGATCTTTCCAACACCTAATGTCGAATTTTAATTAACATCTGCATAAATATTTCATTTATTTAAATCTGCTGCTACCGTTCTGGCACCGCAGGGATTTCTTGTCATCGAACTGCACCTGCACAAGTATGAAGCTCCCTACAACTGTGCATATCAAACACATTCAAAATATTACAGTATAAAGAGGGAAATTCACAAAGCCATTTACTAATAAGCAATGCTGGGACAAATATCCGAAGAAACTTTTTGTTTACATGTATTTGAAGCCAAGGACATGTCTGTGTCCCCCAGAAATGACACACTTGATAGAAATGATAAATACATATCACAGTGCATTTTGCCTTGCACCGATTTACCACCTTGCCAGAATTTGCGTTTCTAAATTAGCAAGTAGAAAAAAAGCTCAGTTTGCGTGGGACTTCTATATATAACAAAACTCTTAGATCAACACAGCCATTCTTGGTCCCCTACTTACTTCTGGCTGTCAAAACAGTTCAAGCATGTGCACGCAACACTAGCTGCTAAATAATGAGCTCATATTTTGGAAGCAATTTAATCTGGGTCCAGTTCTGTCTGCCTTTCCACATCAGGTACATCACTCCAAAATACTGCATTGGCCTAGCTTGCAAGATAAGTCTTGTATAGTGATCAATGTTTTGTTTTTCTTTTGTCTTGGTTTTGTCTTGTGATCCTATATGACTTAATATTGTTGCTTTCTTTCAGTCTACAATGTACCCTTTCCCACATTTATTTATTTTCAAGTTAAAAAACAATGTTGTTTTACGGAAATGTCTTCGGCCACTTTTATTGCGAAGACACAACAATTATACATTGTGCCGTTTTTACCTAAAATACACACAATATTTTAGTTTGAATCATAACTACTGTATGGCATCCTTTGTTTTGTAGTTAATTAACTGAAATGAGGCCGTCACAAGCTATTCTTATTACAGGTTACTAGATATATATCATCAGTAGGTACTTGTGTACTAAGTACTTGTGTATGTCAACTTTATTCTATACATTATTAAAGGTATAGTAATTGTTATTAATACCTGTTCGATTATCCATACAAATCGATTATGCAAACTAATATCGGTCGCATTAGTTCGGATAATTGACTCACTCACTCATAGTGCTGTCTGCACCCTGACCCCCAGTCCAGAGCTCACTCGCTCACAGTGCTGTCTGCACCCTGACCCCCAATCCAGAGCTCACTCACTCACAGTGCTGTCTGCACCCTGCCCCCAGTCCAGAGCTCACTCACAGTGCTGTCTGAGACAATATTCAAATAGAGAATTTTAATGCTTAGTGCTTATGTAAACAACTATGGCACAAAGTTTCCCCTCAGCGAGATAATGCCCCTCAGTCCTGTCCTGTCCTCAACACACCCTACCATTCAATCCTGGGCATCTCTCAAGGACTGATCTACACAAAATAAGCTTAAGAGGCTTGTGAATTAGCCTGCTCCGCCACCCATCCCAATTTCCTTCCTTTTACTGCATGTGACGGAAATATAATGAGTTGTGGTTGTAAATCTCCCTCTCAACCTGTGAGGGTATGAAGTAGCGAAAGGGAAAGGCTTTGGACAGGTTGTCCTGACAGTTCATTTCCTGGGTCGGGAAGTCAATCAGTTTGGAAAAAGACGAGACTCCAGTGCGGGAATGTATTGACCTGGAAGGTAAACGAGGTAGCAGCTGCAGGCAATAGAATCAGCTGCAATCGTTTACCAAGGGGTCCTGCATAACCGCATAAAAGGGGCTGGAGAATTGTAAATCTTTTCCTTCGCTTTTGGTTTTGAAATAGACCCGGAAGGACCCGTGCTCTGTGTATTGAGAGTATCGTGAGTTTTTGTTTTGTTTGTCTCGTCTATAATTGTTACTTGTGTGTTTATAGACGGCTAACACGTTCCGGAGCTGTCGCTAAGAGCCAGCACTGAACCCGGAACAGCACTGCACTATTTGTCACTCTTTAAACTGTAGCACCCACCATGAGCACTACAGCACACACCCAGGACTGGTGACCATGGTTGTATATTGTGGGAGAGATACTGTGTTTATTGTTTAGGGCTGCAATCCCTGTTACTGTTCTCTGTGTTTTACACATCGCTGTGTATAACCAGAGTTTATTATTTGGTCACCAGACCTGGATTATAACTAAAAATAAAATGTATATTTTTTCCATACCAGATTACAAATCTCTGTCCGTTTATTCCTGCACTGCATCACCTCTGCACCTGTACATAATCAGCAACCACTTTGCCACACTGCACAATGAACATGTTTCTGTACAATATTGTTTCTGTACAATATTGTTCTGTACAACATGTTTCTGTACAATATGTCATTTCTAGAAACTCTCAATGAAAGGTTTCTTATGAATGTTTATAGATATGCACTATTGAGTATATCTGCACTTTATCTCAATAGAAAATCATCACCAATAGGAATTTGTTTCCAATACAAAGAGTTGCAGGACTGAAAGGAATGCATCCCTTATATCCAGCTTGACCAAAAAGTATTTGCTTCAGTCCTTAATTGAGTACAATTGCAGAAATTCATTGTCTCTACACGTGACATTATTTGTTCTTAGGAGTCTTTCCAGTCAACTTTTGAGTCTACAATAAATTGTTTTAACCAGCTCTGTAATTGTTTTATTGAGCCTTGTGTTCAATTAAGTAATTAACAACAATTTGGGGAAAATCTTTTAGGTTTGAATATTCCTTTAAAATAAGATGAATATTTGGATATTATTTGATTTCAAACATGGGTAAATTTCAAACAAGGTAAATACCTTTTGCCAAAACTTATTATTGTAGAAGTTTTTATTTACAGTACTGATTCAACTAAAGCATATCATTAACATTTTATACTGTCTGTTTTTAAATGTAATTACATATGAACAAGCATATGATTTACTCATAAATTCAGATGAAATAAATAATAATTCACACAACCCAAACACTAACATTATTTAATCATGAATAAGCACGCATTTTAAAACACCACCAATTTGAGAAAGGGTAGAATAGATTCTAAATACGTGTGTACTTCAAATGAATTCAATAAGAAAGGTATTACTTCATACATAACTAGAAATGGGAATTGTTGTTAACAAAAACAAAACATTTGCATTGGGAATATCGTATCAGATCGAATGGGTTGTAAACGTGAAATAAAATGGCAGCCATTTTAGCTCAAAGGTCAATGTTATGGTCAGCAACACACTGATAGGAAGTCCCGAGCTCAAATGGTTTGTGAGGCTTTGACACTGGCACCAAAGGATTCGTTCTTCTTCTATGATACCCATGATATAACGGAACCGAGAGAATCATTTAATACAGCTGTGTAGTGAGTAAGACGCTAGCACCACAGGTAAAAGGTTTTCATACTGGAACACTGTAAATATCAAGTAGATTTTCAAACTCATACAAGCTTCCCTCACCGAGATGCTTATTTATATTAGAAATACTGACACTTATTTGAATGTGTAACCAGAATCTTCTTAGTCTAAAAGATAAATTAAAAGGTGTCTACTTTCAAGTTTATTCAGTTTAAATATTTCTGGTAATTCTGTATGTCCACACAAATAGAAAGCAGAGCCACAGTAAAAATGGCACTTTTACATTATATTGTGCCTATTCAAATCAGACATAAGACATTATTGTTAATATAATCTGGTGCAGTGATAACATTCTGATGGGATAACATTCTGATGGGATAGGTGAAATCTTTAGCAACTGGGCATTCATAACTGTGTACTGTAAGATGTCAGTTTCATAAACATCAATGTTGAATCCTGATCACTTACACATAATGTATCTATATAATACCCAACTGTCACAAAGACGGCCGGAGTGGGTGGCGTCAGACCAGAAACAGGAACACAAACGACAGAGAGATGGGGTTTTGGTGAGGCTGAACGCGTGATCGCGTTCAGCATTTAATAAACAGAACAGAAAATAAAAGGTTGGAACAGACAAAAACACTGGACACGGCACTATAGCCAAAATAAATAGACAAACAAAACGGACTACACAGACAAACGGTGCACGGAGACAAACAAACACGGTGAGTGAAAACACTTAACTATTCTTCTTCTTATTATTATTACCTCCGTCTCCAATCCCGTTCTCCACTCACTGAACACCAACCCTGACTGAATGAAATGTGCGTCTATATATACTATTGTGCTGGGATTCAATTACTAATTAATTACTCACTTGAATCCCAGCACGTGAATTCATTACGTGAAACCCCGTGTTCACATATTATATTTTAAATGCACGTGCGTGATGTGCAATCCCGTGCCTAAATACAAATATACTATTTAAATATACGTGAAACACAGACCCGTTTATATCCCGTGTACCAATCTATACACCAACATTAACATACGCACGCATACATACACAAAACACACAAATGCACACAGGGGCGGGGCACTTTGCCACACCAACACTTTAAGAAATATGCTTTTCTAATGTATGTTTCTACATTTAAATATATACTTACCTTTTAAAGTATTACTTTGAGTAGATCACTCAAAAATGTGTCATTGCAGCAGCTTTGCCCATCTGTAGTTTAAACCTGTCTCCATTAAACTGGGTTGACTACGACACCTCACAAGATTTCAACTTCCCACAGTGGTAAAGAAGGGACACCAAGTGACCAGACTGCGCACTGTTACACACTGTATGTTGAGGATGTTTATGACCTCTCTCGTCAACGGCACAGTAAAATGACCTCTCGGCATACTTTTAACAAAGCTTTCCATAATAAAAGCATAGCAAAGGGTAATAAAGAACAGTGCAAGCATGGTAAAGCACAGGTAAGCATTGTAAAGCCAGGACAGGTATGGTAAAACATATTAAACACATGGCAAAATCAACAGAAACTTGTATGAATTTGATCCATTGCCATGAGTATCATTCCCATCATCAGAGGTAAGCTTGTGAGGCCAGCATTATACTGCAGCGCTGACTGTGAAAACTGGTTCAATCTCATTAAAAACTGAGCGAAGCTTCAAATCTGGCCCAGTGAGCCAGCATTTAAAAGAACAAAAATAACGGAAAGACAAAAGGGCAGCCAAAACCTTTGCTTTCAAACTGTAATTCAACTGGAATCCATCACCTTATTAAATGAACACAGATGTGAGCCATCATTACGACAGCCCGTAATGTTTAGACAGCACATAACACAACATCTAACTGATTATTTGACAACATAAGCACAAGTTGCTAGGATGGTTCTGCAAACATGCTCTTTCTGGCCCAGCTGAAGCATGCACTGTGCTGCAGCAATGTTGTGTCCAAGGCTGTGCTTTCATACTGTGTGTTGCCAAACGACAAAGACAGTTTTTGTAATAGTTGGAAACTCCAGTAACTCTGGCAGCCGGCTGGTCTCTAGACAGAGAGTCAGTCAGCTGACACAGGGGACAGCATGTACAGTATTCTCTGAAAGCGTTCCATTTTTAAGTTTTTATTGCAGTAAATGGAATGAAAGCAGCTCGCAGACAATATAATGGCCCGTCACCGAGTTAAAAACATGCAAATATGTGTTTTACTAAATAAAATTATTACATGCAATTGACTAATACTTCATATGAATTACAGGAAATTAGTTTCAATTTACGTTCAATGGAGTTTCTTTTTGTAACTTATCTGAAGTACAAAATGAACAACAAGCAGCAACAAATCAAAACCAAATTGCTTGAATTTCCTAGAGAAATCAACTATTTTATTATTTACATGTAGTCTGGAAATGTTATTTTGCTATTTAACTAAGTGTGACGGGGTGCGTCGGCAAGGAGACTCAGAGACCGGAAACGCTACATTTAAGCGCTCACACGCATTTATTTACAACAATACATATACAAAACAACAAACTTCAAAACCAGGGAATTTAATCCCTCCCTGCCACCTAATATAATATCATAGTACCTCTTGTTCTGCACTTATTAACAATACTCTGATACTGTAGGAATATCACTGGAATCAAGCCCAGCTGTTGGAAGTCTATTAAATAGATGGGTGCCATATGTCTGCTGTTTAATCAGGCAGAATGTCATGAATTGCCTGTAAGATTTGAAAGTAGATGTGGCCGGGGTGGGTCTGTGCCACGATGCATTTATTTCATGGAGGCTGAATGGCACTTCAAACCTATCTGAGGTGAATCAAATCAAATAAAAAGGCAAACAGTTTAAAACAGTGTCTGCATTAAGAATACAACCAGTGCACGGAGTGTTCTCATAGTGGCACAATAATTGCACAGTATTCATACTTTAATATGTCAGCTTTTGCTGCATATTAAAAAAGGCACAATGATCAACATTCCGAGTGTGTAGAACACAAGAATCATAGAATACAGGTGTGTAACAAATTTGAAGGCACCTCAATCTAGAAACCAGAAATTCACGCGACCACAAGATTTGTAAACTGGGCGTCTATATTAGGAGTACTCAATATGACTGACCCATTATCACATCAATATTGTGGCAGAAAATGTTCTTCCAAAACTGAGCAGACATGCAGCATGACATCACCCCCATCCTGCTCCCTATCGCACCTGTAGGTTATCATGCTGCTCTCTCCTAATGTGCCATTACTTTTACCGGTCAAGGCTAATCTAGTCGAACAGTGTCATAGAATGGAATTGCATGCAACTTTTGATAGTCAATTTGGTCACAGAAATGTCTATAAAATGAAGAGATGTTTCAATATCAAGAGGGATTACTCAGTCAAGCACTGGACACTGGCATTCCCGTTAGCATCCTGCTTGGATTTTCTGTTCAATGCCCTTTTTGTTTAGAGTTGTCAGTGCACTTAACTACCGTATTACACCGGTATCAGCCACCAAGCCTAAATATCTTGAGAATAACAGCAAATACAATAAATATGGGAGCCGTTTTAGTCTTGTACATCCCTTTATAATAATCCCACAGTGGTATGGTAAAGCATATTGAGACAAACCATGGTAAAATCAGAGTAACCAGAGGAAAAGCATGAGAAAACTGCACCATTTTTGTGGTAAACTTTGATAAAGGTATCTGCAATACAGTTATTACAGCAGCTCTTTGCGGGTTACTGAAGATCTCTTTAGTTCAGCTCTAAGCACGATGTGGATTATGTAATACAGTGTTTTTCAACCTTTTCATCTCAAGTACCAGTGTTTCCAGCAGGGACCACCAGGTGTACCAGTAACTATGTGCAATCTTAAACTGCTGTTGTAAAACTGAGACCTAGCCCATTACAAGCAGGTTTGTGTCTGTACTCACTTGTTTGTTGCCTCATTCTGCTGAATGGTTAATCTATGCAGTTGATGACTGCAATTAAAGCAGCATGTTTATATTTGAAATATTTTACAAGTGTTGTGTATTGAATTGGTGACAGCATTTTTAATTGTGTCCAGCTGTAATATGGAAATAGCATGCTATAACTCTCATTCTCAGTGTTAGTGAAGTCTGATCTGACAGCATGTAACACAGACAGCTCTTATGATTGTATGTTACTGTTAAATGGAGTTTAAGCGCTGACACGCTATTTCTAATAACAAAAACACAAACAAAAACAAAATAAACACCTAGCTCAAACGTAGAGCCTACCTTCACTTTGAACAGGTCCCTGACTAACACGCAGGACGGCTAAGCCGTTTACCTGTCAATAAAAAAAAACACACACACACAGTTTTATCACAGCACTTACGTTTACATTGACTGCTTAGAAACAGAGCACACCTTCCGTCTCCTTCTACTCAGCAGTCCTGTGCAGACTGACTGCACCTCTTAAATACCCTGCACCTTGTTCTAATTTACAATAAAATAAATTAAACAATTAAACAAAATGTGCATACGCACATGTTTTATGCAGGGAGGATATTAACCTCCTCCCTGCTGTGTTACAATATATTAAAATCCAAAGGCACGCTGCACGAAGAAATGCACAGCCACCTGAGCTGTAGCCCAGTCACAGATCCTTGTTTTTGTTGTTTAATACACATATTCACAAGTGACCTGAAGACCTTGGCTGCTTCTCAGTTCTAGGTCGGCATTTGGTAATGTATTTCTTTTATAAAGGACAGGCTTGAAAACAGTACATCCGTCAATCTTGCCTCAATTCCCAGTTTTCATTACCAACGGTCAGGTCTAAAATGAAACATCCACTAGCAGCAATATGAGAATTGTGAGTGAAAATAAAACACAAGTAAGGAAATGTTGACACTGCTCAGAATTAATGTCTGCGTGACTGTTGCTCGACTGTCACAAAAGCCAATACCCTAACCTGAAAGGATGGAATACATTGGATAAACAGGACACTTTAGAGCAGGGGTGGGCAATTCCAGTCCTGGAGGGCCGGTGTCCCTCCTGGCTTTTGTTCCAACTTTGCCCTAAATTACTTAATTGGACCAATTATTACCAATTATTGGTCTAATTAAGTAATTTAGAACACAGTTCTAAATTACTGAACAGTCACTGAACAGAAAGGCACTGCGTCCATTTGTTCAATTGATAAAAAGGCTAGAATCCTGTGGCGGAGTGTCCCGCCCCTATTTATTATTATTTGTATTTTTGTTTGCAGCGCGGATGAAAGCGCAGCGTATTTCTTATTATTTATAATTTAAAACCCTGTGAGGATGCGTGGCTGATCAGCTACTGATTATTTAACTAGCTGACAGTCACGCATCCTTACCAAACGCATGCAGACTGTGGCCGAGGGGTAATAAGATAATTAACAGCTAGCTAACCCCTCGGCCGTCAGAGTATAAGAACCTGCAGCTGTCTGTGCTGCAGGGTTGGGTGTACAGAGAGGAGGTATGGGGAGATAGAGAGGAGGCAGAATTTAAAATAATAAGAAATACGCAGCGCTTTCATCCGTGCCGCAAACAAAAATACAAATAATAATAAATAGGGGCGGGACACTCCGCCACAAAGCCACAGCTAGCTGTGCTACACAGAGGAGGGTCAGTCACAATTAACAGTCTGGCCTGTGGTGGTTCAAAGAGGGAAGCCCAGCTTATTTACAATTAGCAAGGAATTGATAAGCAAGCAGGACCTGAAAACAATGGAGATTAAATCATAATGCTGAGTTCAAATCAAATCATTTGACCAGGACCAGCTCAGGTTCTTACAATATTTACAATGTTGTCCTGGGGAGCAGAAAACTTGAGAATTACTCACCTGCATCGCACAGACAGACACCTCCTTAAAGCACCAGATTGGAAACCATACCTTGTGATAATAGCACAACAGCACTGCATCTGAAGTGCAGGGTGACCCACATGAATCGCTGTTCAGGCCTTCGCACTCCTTCTGAGTTCAGAGGAAAGTGGGCTGGGGCTGGTTGAACTGTTGATAAGCTCTGTTGATTATGGTTGGTAGGTGATCAAAGGCAATTCATCTTCAATTTATCTTCACTTCTCCTGTTGGCTAAGTGGGTTGCAGCATTGAGGCGATATTCAAAATGGACATTTCAAACAGGATAGATAATACACTGATGAAAGAGTTTGTTCTCTTGATGAATGTAAAGCTTTAGAATGTAAAAATCTGCAGAGGCGTGCCGTAAGGCCCTTCAAGGTATTCTCTGCTGACCAGGCAGTGTCAACTAAACCGCTGACAGCAGTCAATTTACAGTGCTCGCTTATATGCTGCGAAATATACTCCTTTTCCTGAAGGGCCTGCGATGCGATCAACCAATAGAACTGCATTTTCTCTGCGGCAGTCCAATCATAAGTGAGTGGAGGCGGGACATAAACAGTTGAAGGCATTCTGTGCCTCGGCTGAAGGTCTTGAGTAAGTTTAACCAATGGGAGAGTCAAACATCTGCCCCTTGTTATGTAGGTGTCCAATCATTAGTGAGCAGAGAAGGGACATAAATATGCTAGGGTAAGCAGTGTAAGAATAGCTGAATTTTACATGATTGCTTATTATAGAGACCGTTATTAAGAATTATATTGAGAACTTCAAAGTAATATTTCAAATGGCTTATTACATTTTTTTATGTCTTCAGACAACGGAGACATCATATTTGATTTAGCTACAAATCAATTTTCAAGAAGAACTTTCTCAGAAAAATTGGAGACTGTTAAAAAAGGCAGGTATACACCACAGATACCTGAACTGACACAGGAAGGGAAGGGATATACTCGCCACTTCCAAAATTCAAATTATGAAAGGTATCCATGGCTTACCGGTAGCTGTCAATTAAAAAAAATATATACTGCTCTTTTGTTCAGTACAGAAAAGGCTACAGCAGTGGTCGCCAACCTTTTTAGTAGCAAGATCTACTTCTGGTATTGACAAAAACTTAAAGATTTACCTTACTCTACTATCAACAATTATTCTGTATGTATGTATGTAAGTATGTATGTATATATATGTACTGCATGGTCTCTGTCAGTTTTATGAAGTCTGGGCAATAAGATAAAACAGCAATTCTGATGCAGTCAGCCAGGTGATCATTGCTCAAACGGGTCTGGTATTTCAATTTTATTATTTTCATTTGTGAGAAAGCTCTTCCACATAGACATGTTGAACCAAAGAACGCTTTTATTCACAGCAGCACTTCTTAGCAAAGGGTGCTTCTCACTGCTGACAGTTTCCCAAAGATCAAGCTCCTAGTTCTGGCTTTCAGTTGAATGTCGGTCTGCATCGTGATGATTTGTAATTGTAGCTCAATACTGTAAATGAGTTCTGAAATGTTTGCGCTGTGTCACTTATATCTCAATATGCTCAATATGAACAAGCTTGGAATATTCGGTCAAATTCATTCCTCAACTCTGTTAGATGTTCAGCAAAGTTTGTGACGGTAAATAAGTCTTTATCCTGGACTTTTGAAACTAATTTCACATTGGGAAAATGCTGCAGTGAACGTTTCTTTATCTGATAAATCCACAAACGTAACTGGAGTTTGAAGGCAGTCACTGCACTTATCATATTAAAATGTATGTGTCCTTCCCCTTATTGTGATGCTATATCAGTTAGAAATGCCAGATCAAGCAGCCACTTATCATCTGACAATTCTTCGTATTTATCTCGCCTAGACTCAAGAAACTGCTTTATTTCCGGCAAGAGGTAAAAAAATCTTTGCAACCCTTTACCTCTATTGAACTACCTTATGTCAGAGTACAAGATCAATTCATCATAAACTGAATCAAGTTCTTCAAGCAAACTTGAACAAATGATGCTGAAGGGCTCTGACTGAGTTAATGATCTTTACCACCACCTGCATAACATGGGTGAAACTGATAACTTTCCCAGAGAGTGCTTGCTGCTGAATGACAGAATGGTAGTTAATGAATGGAGGAATTTCTGGTTCTGTTTAGCAGAAACTAATAAATCCAGATTTATCTCCTACCATTGCTGAGGTCCAATCTGTTGTAATTCACTAGCTTTTGCAATGGATTTTTTTTTTGAATGTCCTGTAAATATCTTCCTCTCTTGCTCTGCCATTTAAGGTGAAAGTTGTTAGAATGTCTTCCTTAGTCGATCCGTCACTAAATATCATTCTAACAAAAATTAGAAGCTGAGCCATGTCTGTTACATCTGTGGATTCATCCATTTGAAGATCCAGCGATTCAACTCGTCTTGCGACTGTATTCACTCCAAGAGACATGCTTTGGATTGCCTTCAAAATTGTGTCTTTCTTTCTAAAATCTTTAAACAAGGTTTCTGCAGTGATACGAATAGCGTCTTTAATTAGTGCACCACCAGTGAACGGCTTCTTGTGTATTGCAAGTAAATGACTAACCTTGAAAGAAGCTTCCAGTGCGGCTTTTCCCATTGTAGTCGGTTTCTTGAAAAAACATTGCTGACATTGCAAGGCTGACTTCAGTTCAGCTACTTTTTTTAGCTATACCACAAGCACTTTTTGTTCATTGTTATGCTCATGCACTTAATTTGGTATTGTCCCAAAGTGCTGAAAAAATTAGAGAGTGCAAGATTTTTTTCGCAGTCTTTCAGGATTGGCAGCATCTTTCTCAAGGTCCCCACAGCGCACACAATTATTGGACGAAATCTGCCAAAGACACCTTTCACGGGTAGCACCTGCACGCTGGAATTTCTCTCTCTTTCTGGAAAAAAAGCAAGAGGTGACGAGCTTTTTCAGCACATTCTGGAGAGCCCAGAAAAGTCTGACCGCAACACTGTACATTAGTTAGTGGTTTCATTTCACTCCGGAACAGTTTTGAGTTTAAATTTTTGCTGGAGGCACTTAATGTTGTTTTTACATTCTCTGAAGTGCTTTCCCAAATTTTCAAAAAAAAATGCTTCGGGGCTCCCGAGTGGCGCATCCAGTAAAGGCGCTCCTCGCAGGATGTGCCCTATAGCCTGGAGATCGCTGGTTCGAATCCAGGCTATGTCACAGCTGACCGTGACCGAGAGTTCCTAGGGGGCGGCGCACAATTGGCTGAGCGCTGCCCGGGTAGGGAGGGCTTAGGTCGGCAGGGGAATCCACGGCTCACCGCGCTTCAGCGACCCCTGTGGCCGATAGGGCGCCTGTGGCTCTGCAGCGGAGCCGCCAGATCTGTGTTGTCCTCCGGCACTATAGGTCTGGTAGCATTGCTGTGGATCTGCAGTGCGAAAAATGACTGCTTGGTAGGAGCACGTTTCGGAGGACGCGTGTTCCAGCCTCCGTTTCCTGAGTCGGCGGGGGGGTTGCGAGCGGTGAGCCGGGGATACAGATAATAATTGGGCATGCTAAATTGGGGTGAAAATAATTGGCGACGACTAAATTTATAAAAAAAATAAAAATAAAAAAAAAATGCTTCGATATGAGCTTCTATCTGAACGGATTGGCCAAAAACTTGTTTCAGAGAAAGAGAATTTTGATTATGTGTACGAAGAAACTGTCAATGATACCGGCCCTCCCTTCAAGAGACAGCGACTACAAGGAGAGGGGTCTCGTTACAAGCGGCTCTACTTTGAGATCATGGACAACATTCAAGATCAGTTAGCCATCAGGTTCAAAGATTATGAGAGATTACCCTTCCTCTCATTGCTAGACCCACAGAAGTTTGCTGCTTAGAGCAGAATTTTCCAGAAACTGTGCTTTTTTATTTATTTCTTAGCAGACGCCCTTATCCAGCAAACGCATGGGGAGCATTTTGATGCAGTGCGGCTAAAAAATGAACTAGTTCTCATGTATTCAATGATGTATTTCCAAGGAAAACATCCAGGTGATCTGCTCTATTTTTTTTCAATACTAATGGACTTAAAGACAGCCGTTACTTGCCTGATATTGACCATTCCCGTTTCTGTGGCTTCGGTAGAAAGATCTTTTTCTGCCCTCAAACGGATCAAGATTTATTCCAGGAATACCACTCGACAAGATCGGCTGTCATCCTTGCCAGTTATTTCAGTTGAAAGTGAACTTCTTCTGCAGTTGAAGTTGAAAGACACATTATACAATGACACAATCAACCACTTTGTGCAGAAAGAATGCAGAATGGATTTTGTGTACAACTAATCTGAGCTTGTTCAAAATATAACAAGTTTTTTTTTAGGTCCAACTACTGTATTAATGCAATATTAAAGTCCCCCCTTGGCATAGCATGTGTACATACGATAATCTCCACTCAGCTGCTGTCTGTAGGTCTGTGACATGCAGCATCAAAAAGTCCTCCAATTTATGTACTGACAAACCATGGCTGCTACAGCCGCTGGCTGTATCTTCGCTTTTCATGTCTTACATTACTCAAGAATTTTGATCTGGAATCATATTGCATGAAGGCTTGTGTCTCTTTCAAGTAGCGAACCTGTGTTTGAGGTACTGTAGATCTCTACTGGTTCTGCTGTTTCACTGCACGCCGCAAACAAATGCTGCAGGCAACAGACTAGAAAGTCATGTAATGTCATTGTCAAACAATACTTTAGGAGTCACAAAATTAGTCTCATCTATCAATCCTTTCACTGTGCAATGTATTTACTTTTGCTGTTTATTTTATTATGGTAGATGCCGAAGACACGTGTTTACCACTGCTTTATAGAGTGGAGAACCGCTTATCCAGTTGTCATGAAACTTGGTATTATGACCCCCTTCACCCCCAAATTAAAAATATTCTTCTATCAAAAAGGTTATCATAAATCAGTAGTCCCTCGCTAAACCGGACATGTCTGGAGGGAGACATGATTTGTCCAATTAAAAAAATAAAAAAAATTATATATATATATATATATATATATATATATATATATATATATATATATATATATATACACACATACAATAGTAAAACCAAATGAATATCTGTAGCACACTTTCTTTTTGCTTTAGCCTACCGGTAACACAAAATAAATCACGCTGTTGCATTGTACACATTACTGTACAGTAGGCTCTTTATTACACTCCCTTTCTCTGGAACCGACGACAAAACCCACAACCAGGTCACTGCGCTGCCTAAATAAAGTCCTGACTGACCTGGCTGAGACAAGCGGACATAAAAATAATAAACACTGAAGGTAACCATAAAAACACAGACAGAAAACAACCAATAAACGATACAACACACACACACACACACACACACACACACACAGTCCAGAGGCCAGCCCCCACCGATTGCTGCCGCAGTTCTCAGTCTCTCAGCATCTTGCCTGATTGCGCCGTTACAATAGTAAAAGATTATTTTTTAATAAATCTAAATTATTTTAGCGCATTTTCTTTTTTACTGTAGCCTACTTAGTACACAATTAACAGAACACATACTTTACAGAAATAATCATTTAAAAATGTACATAGCAACTTTCACAGTGTGCTCATTGCAGTTTTTAGATGTTCTTTTGTTGTCATCTTTTCCTTCCGTTTTTGACATCCAGACTTGAGTTTCTTTTTATTTGGAGGCTACAGAGGTTCGGCAGGTTTAATTGTTAATGGTTTAAAATCCTCTATTTGTAATAGGCTTTTAAAAATAGACGTTATGATAATGAGGCTCGACAAAATGCTTGTCAAATGAAAGTCTTTGAAATGAAAGACTTTGAAATGAAAGACTCCAATAGGGAGTGAGAAGGGGCGGGGCTAAGGGAACAGGATGCAAGCAGGAAAAGAGAAAAGAAAAAAGGTGAGATCTGAAAAGTTTCACTGCACTGCACACATACAGTATAGTTTAGTTTAGTGAAAACTAAACGTTTCTAGACCTAAAGGCTGCTTGAGAAGGATAGCTGGCACAGAAATTGTATATTTACTCATATTTGCAATTTCAACTGTACCCCCTTCACCTTGAACATTGTAAATGTGTTCAACCCCAAGTCTCTTAGGGCTCTTGGTGGATATTAAATATACTCACCTTTGGGTTTCTGATTCAATTTAATGTTTTGTTTTGCTTAGTGAAAGTATGTTATTTATGTAAATTTGCAAACATGTGATTTTTGTTTTTGCTTTATTATCAGAGATTGACTTAACATAATTTACTGAATTGTAAATTAGGATTTATGATGGATGACCTGCTTCCAAAATGATATTAGCATTCCCCAACATTTCCCTAATAAATGCCAACAGGCTCTATGTTTCATGTCAAGTTGACAAATGTTTCAGCTAATCCCTTATTCAGTGTTACGAGTTGATTTAAAAAACAAGGGCTACTTTCTAACACCAGCTCCTAAAAAGTTACTACATCTCCTGACTTAACATTAGAACTCGAAGTTTCCATTGTCCTGTGTTCTTCTAGTTATTCAGCTGACAAAAAGTTAGTCAATTATAAATCAGAAGCACATTTTTTTCAGTAAATGAATACATTTTTAAGAGGTTCCAGTTTAATTAGAGAGAAATCTGAAGGCAAATTAAAATAATCCAGTTTTGAAAAAAAAAAAAAAATAGAAAAAATGTTTGTGTGCTTATCCTAATATGTAGGCTTCCATTGTGTGTAAAGTGTACAATGCATATGTTTTAAAATGTTGAAATAATCCACGGAAATATACATGGTATGATTCAGAAATACTAGAACGTAACTTAATGAAATGACAAACATTTAGACTAGAAGGCTTTTTTGGAAGACATTGAAAAAGACTTCTAGTTAATACGTCTCTTTGAGTATTTGTGAGTCACGAATAACTTACACCTGTCACATAAAGGTTTAATCTGACCCACATTAAACAAGTACCATACCCACTAACAGAACAGGCTTACCAAATAAATAATGCTAACAAAAATATTGAATTGTGAAACACATATAAAATGGATATACTTACAATGCAAGAAAGAGAGACTTGGAGCAATATGATTTGATGCATGAACAGACCCAATAAATGCATTGGCTAAAGGTTAGGCTGTTAGATATAGGTCATGTCTGAAAGAATTTAAGATTCAGTTTGACATAAAAAAAAAAAAAAAAAAAAAATTAGTAGTTATGTGGCAGAGTATATTGTATATATATATATATATATATTATATATATATATATATATATATATATATATATATATATATAATCTCCCTCGCACTGCCTTCTGCCGCCTCCTCACTGGATCTGCAGCTAATGCACTATCTTTGCATTATTGCACTACTAATATGTCATTGTAGATATAACTTGTTGTATCCTATTGCAAATTGTATTTTAGTAGTATCATCTGCACTTACCATAAACTACTCTGTACTACTGTAAACTTGTACTGCCCTGTAACACCTGTAAGTCTCCTTGGATAAAGGCGTCTGCCAAATAAATAAATAATAATAATAATATGGTTTGTGGGAGTGGTCAACATGCTTACAGCCACCAAGGTAACCAAAAAAGATTCAGACAGCATACAGAACTAGGCAGAATCGTGGCAAATTAACTTCAATGTCAACAAATGTAAAGTGTTATACACCGGTCACAGAACTGTAAGATCCAAATACCAAACGGGGGGGGGGGGGGGTTGATAGAACTAGAACAGGTATACCAAGAGAAAGAGTTTAGTGTTTTAATTGATTTGATGTGCCGAATGGCCTGCTCTCGTCCGTAAGTTCTCTTTGTATGTTTTAATTGAAACTATTGATCTTTATACTTGAATGACACAGACTCCTCTCACCACAAACATGTTCAAACTAATGACTTGTCTCATTATTACAGTAGCTTTGTGTTTACCGTACATTTGTGTAGTTGTTGTGTTTGATGCAATTTGGAAAGGAGCAGCAGTGATGTTTGATGGATCAGGAATGAGGAGGGGAGCGACAGCAAGTTTATAATGGGCACTGACCTTTCAGCCAGCAGGAGAGCCCACCCCATGGCATTACAGGATGAGCGATGTGTCAGGGCAAATCATCCTCCAGCTGCACATTCATCAAGAGTCCTGTCAGAGGAGTGAGGCCAGCACCCCAGGGGAAGCTGCAAGGTCTGTCAGTTTCTGGAGGCTCTACCTACGTGCTGATTCAACCGGCAATGTCCGTGTGAGGAAAGGGGATTTTATACATATTTGCTGCATTGCAGCGTTCTATGCTGGATAGACTGAGAGTCCATTTTCAGTTATAATTGCACTTAACACACACTGTGCAATCCTACTTTCTTTACTGAACCTCCTGAAAGGTTCTCCTCTGCAGTGGATCAGCATGGAAGAGAGGTCTACCTGATTACCTGATTTGCACTCCTATTAGCTAAATAGGTCTCAAACTACTTTAGGTTAAATAAAGTTCTCAGTTTATATGCTTTATTTTCAGGGAACCTGTTACACTTGCACTTCCTAGGTCATTATACCTCAGCAGTGCCTTCTTGGTCAAAGCATTTTGCTGGCTGACAGTGTAACTTTCAATAGGGGAAGGAGATGGTTGGTTTATGACAAAAAATAAGCCATTAAAAGGGGTGGGGAAAATTTCACCCTCCAGGTGAAATGACCAAAGCAAGTGCAACACTATCTAAAAGCATGGTTTGTAAACAGATAATTATTTAACGTTTTGTAGAACCAGCTATGTTTTAAACTGTAATTGCATAGTTTCTACAACATGTCGTTCATTCAAAATTGCACACCTGAACCCTGTATAATGAATGGAAGAGCATAGCAGGTATGATTTAGGGATTTCTTTTGTTAGCTACAATCACTTTAAGAAAGTACAGTAGACGCTCGTTAGTAGCAACATAACAGTGCCCTTTGCTATGTTGCTCTTAAGCGACGGTTGCTGTTATGGGGAGTGACGTCTGAACAAAGGCAGCCTGCTTTTTCTGATACTTAAAACAGCTACAGTACAGGCTACATTCTTTTCAAGTATATTTGTAGCTAAGACACTTTGTAAAACATTTCTAAAAAAAATCAATCAAACTCGTCCTCTACCGGTACATTTATTTTCTTTACTTTTTTAAATGTAGGTCACATGTTTACAGATACAATATTATTGTCATTATGAAGGAAACAATGCCCAATGGCATAAATAGATACTATATAATATCATACAATAAGCAAGCTTTTTTTTTTATGTCTATTCTTTTGTATGATCCTTAAACAGCTGCATTTTCTTCTAGTTGCAATCATGTCAAAGCAAACATTTTTAGTTTTTTTAATACATTGCGGGGAATAAACGCTGCAATGATCAAGCAGAGAATGAATTTGCCTTGTAAAACAAACTGCTAAGCGCACTGTACAGACTTTTGGGTGCATTCGTGGGCAAATAATGGAAGTTTTACGGTATCTGGATAAGGGCGACTGCTGAGGATGTGATGTCACAACGATGTTGCTGTTCAGAGGCAGCTATGTTGCTGTTACCGAGTGGATTTTTAATGGCAAGGAAAGTGTTCCCAGGGAAATGCTGCTCGGAAGCGGCGGTAGCCCAGGTGTTGATACTAACAAGCGTCTACAGTATATGGGAAACAATGAGAGGGAAAACACTGACATACAGCACCAGGGTAGAAAAAAAAGGATATACAATATCCAAAATTCAGTAGGGGCACAATCAATTACAGAACCTTAGTACTAATTAGTAGGCAGGGTACTCTCCTCCCTGTCAGACGGACTGAGGTTTTACAAATCGAAAAAGCTTAAGGGAATACTTGGTCGCTCTGCAGGCCAGTTATCTCTCTGGCTTCCTCCTCGCGAATCCTTAATGTCTTCCAGTTCTGTCTCAGTGTGTGTTAGGTGTTCTGTGGGAGGCGGATTGGGAATTGCCACATGGAGCATTGGCTAGACATTGATTCTCTTTATTGACATGAAAGGGAAAACGCACATCATTGTGAGCATTACCTTATTTCAAACAGGGTCCGCACTGACACAATGCAAGTAAGGCACAGTACAGTACGTCCTGAAAATAATGAAAAAAAGAGATTGTAAAAGTGAATTCCCTTGAACGCTTTGCCCCAGAACTCTGCACAGTTTGATCAAAAGAAAGATGTTTCCAAGACGACACTTTGAAATTAATTATCAATCATTTAGGTGATTCAGCCAATCAAAGAGCAGTGTATACAACATTTTAAGAACCTACACTTTTGTTAATACTGTTAATTCATATTTGACAAACATTTTATGATGAAACAAGTGACAAACTGTAAAAAAAAATTGATGCAGCGGTTTTTGATCCTGGTATTGACTAGAGCAGTGGTTCCCAACCCCGGTCCTGAGGACCCACTGCTGGTTTTCATTCCAACTGAGCTTGCAATTACTTAACTAGACTGTTAATTGAACTGATAATGTGCTTAATTAGACCTTTTTGCTTGTTACTTATAAAATGGTACAGCTAACCTGAAATATGCAGCTGAAAACAATTAAAAAGGTGTAACTAAGCAAATGATTAATTCAATTGAGGGTCTAGTTAAGTAATTGAGCTCAGTTGGAATGAAAACCAGCAGACACAGGGCCAGTTAGGGAACCGCTGGGCTAGAACATGTGAAGTGTGAATACAAGCTGTACCCTTTACTTGTTTTTAAACTGCAGTTGAATGGAATTCTGAAAGGTGCCTCAGGTATCATTTTTGAAAGCAGGTGACGTCAACCGTGCTGATGAGGAGAATACAGCACAGCAAAAACGGCATGAATAGGGTTTCTCCATGATGTGTCGTGGAATATAGAAGGCGAAACGTGCACTCGGATCGGTTGATAGATCCCGAGCCGTCACCGGATCACACATAAAATGAAAGCAGGGCAATCTCACTGTCAAATATCACAGACCAGGGCTGTCATGTAGGACACACCGCTCTGTATATACCTGAAGTGGCTTTCCAAACAGCAGTAAGGAGGGCACTAACCAGAGAGCAACAGGAAGAGGATTACAGAAGGCGATGCGCAGCTGAAAAAAGATGTACGAACCGGTGATGCTTTCACTGCCTCAATATCTCAAACATTGGGGAAGATCGCATGAAAAAAAGCTGAGAAAGTGAGAAACATTTTATCACGCTGCTGCAGAGCTTAAAAACGGGCTTCCCAATGAAGAGTGAGCACTGCCAAAAGAGAAAAACCCCACAGAATTGAAAGCAGCTGCAGGGACTGCAGAACAGCAATCAACCCCATCAAAATAATGATGCTCTGCATTATACTAACTGTGTGGGCTCAGAAACCTGCACAACATCATCACTACTGCACAGCTGCAGGATGACTGAATGCTAGTATTACAGTGAGACTTGACGATTGACCGGTGTGATTATAGGCTAGTCTAATTCCCAGCCGGGGGCTTTGTGCGCATTTGAGACACACCTAAATCTGGGTACGGCCACAGTACCGTATGCAGCTGCATACATAATTAGGACAAGATTCTCTTATTAGAAGTAGTTACGAGGTCTTGAGTATAATAGTCTCTGTGTTTTGTTCTCAAGGCTATGGTATTTGAACCAGCATAAACATGCTATTTTTGGCTCAACAATGATCTGGTGTAAATGGCTTGTTCTGCCAAAATGTCACTGCTGTCTGTGTTCAGAAAACAACCCATTCATCTCCCGGCTTCCTTTCTGAAGCAGTCCAGCAGTATTCATGAATGCATTACAAAATCATACCTGTTGTGCCTTGCCACTCGCTACATACTGTAGGGTTGAAATGTGCAGTTTTGAAAGAAACACGTTATAGCAAACAAGTATTTTTATTTTAAAACATGACATGACAAAATGTACTGGTCTTGCCTTACAGGAAGTCCGTTACTGCTTCACTTCCTGGGTCATTTCACCTCGGCAGCTAGGTCAAAGCATCTTACTGGCTGAAAGCATGTCTGTCAATAGGGGAAGAAGCTGGTTGCTTAATAGGAGAGAAGGCCCTGAAGTTCTGGAACAATTCCATTCTTCAGGTAGGCTGGCCAAGGAATGTAAGGCAACCCAAAAACAAGGCTTGCAGACATTGTCCAGCACCAGATACCATGTTATAAAATGAAATGAAAATACTAAAACAATTCTTTAAAAACTGCACATTTCAGATCTTTAAAGTGAATGGGTAGCTGGTGGGGAACATTTATGGAATTATTTTGCTGGCTTTGAAGTCAATTTAAATGCGGAAACTTCATGAGCTGCCTAGTTGAACATCAAATATTGCATTAGAAAAACTGTACAAGGAAATAGTCAGTAAGTTTAGCCATCACATTTTGTTTGCATGTCTCGCTGCTAGTTGTTGGCTCAGCCAATCACATGCATTCCCTGTATGTAGTCAGCTACAGTATCTATTACAATTGGATCCCCTGCATTCGAGAACCATCTACTGAAAAACATATACAGGCAAAAATACCGAAAAAGTAGCCCATCTCATAACAGCAGTTCCCCGCAGGGCATTGTCAGAGCAGTAACATTTTTGTCGGGAGCGTTTTGGAATATAACAGCGCAAAATGTCAGTTTTACATGTCACTGGCTGATCACAAGAACAGTTCGACTACAAACTGATGAGACTTCTGATGGCTGATTTATGCTATGATAATAAAATGTTCATTTTTGTTACTTATTATGTTCGTGATTATAGCCAGCAAAGTGGTCTTGAATACTGTTATAGGTTATTATATTTGATAAGTGTTTTGAAGCTAAAGTGTATTTTTCAGTTCAGTTCTACCCATTACACATCAACTTGTATGCTAGGTCCATCTCAAATGTCAAGCCGGTAATGGAACCATTTCAAAAACCAAAAGATCAAAGATTTTCTCTACATGAATAATATCGTGGCATGCTGAACTTATTTTTAAAATATTTAAAATTTTAGTAATACAAGGAGCCATCCCTCCCAATCAAAGTCAGCTGGTCCAAAACAAAACATTAGTGTCAATGTTTAAACTACATTTGTTAAGCAAAAATTTTTGCTTTTACAATTATAATTTCCAAATCTGTATTCTCTGTAAGGCACAGAAAGATAGTTACATTACTGCTAAAGGAGAAACTAAGTCTGTTTTGGGCTGTCATCATTTGCTGGGGCTGTTGTTTAGCTAGACAGCATTTCATTAGATTTTTTCTTTTGCCCCCTTAACTGGAGAGAATGCAAAGCAAGTCCCCAGCAAGAACAAGCAAAACAATTTAATTTCCAAATGATCACAGAAGAATCGGACTGCTCCTCTTTTGCCCCTTGTCGTTTCATTTTATGCTATTTTGAGAAAAAAACGTACAATTAATTGAATGACCAAGTTGTGGGACGTGTTGATATACGTATATGTACTACACTAAGGAGAAATACATTTTACATACTATGTTTTTCTAGATGTTGGAGATGCATTTAAAGTGTGGTACACCTGGTGCCATTTTGGATCGATTAGCATTGTACCTTTCCATCAAAATGTGTCAATTTCCCAGGACAAGTTGAAGAACCATCATCTTACTGAGACAAAAATACACCCCCTGATCTTCAGTGAGTTGCAAATCTTGTGTTAAGAAATGCTTATAGCTGTGACAGTCGTTATTTAAAATGAAGTGCATTGATTTGGAATCAAGATTTGTTTTTTGGGTTAGCTTGAAGTCATATGACACTTCAAAGACTATGAAGCAATTACCCTGATGAGTCAGGAGGGCAAGATCGGACTAATCTTCTTAAAACAAAACACATACACTGTAGTAAGTATAACATCTTTTTTTTTGATGTTGTGCTATGAGCACAGGAAGCATTTATTAAATAATGACATGTACACTAACCATACTCAGAGAAATAAAAGCTAGGAAAAGTGGAAACCTTTGAATTGATCTGCTGCAGACCCTGGTAGCCACGGTGAAGTAAGGGAAAATGGAAGGTGGAGAGTGAGTTAAAACAGAAGGTGGAGAGTTCTGCAGAACGCAGTTCAAAAATTGCACGTATTTATGTTTGAGAAATAAACTGAAATATGGAATGCAGTTCATTTTTCAGTCACACAGACAGACGGACTGAAAGAGGCACAGATTGTACTCCGAGTTCCCCCGGGCTGAGATTAGGTTTCTCTGGGCAGAGCTTTACAGAGGCAGAAGATGTATGAGCCTCCAGCACAGTGCTCAACACTCCAATGCATTGTTGTAATGAGGGTGCAATGCAGCGTGCTCCTGTGTTGTGGTTTGGTAAGTTTAAAAGCATCCACTTTGGGTCGTGTTTCTTTAGGGATAAGAAGACATCCCACCCAATCCCACCAAATAACATCAAATGTATTTTTATCCCAAAGTCATCCTTCAAAGACTAGGACGACCCTGTCTATAATACATCCATCTCTCCCAGCAGACTGATACTAAACTACAACCCTTCCTCAGGTATAGCTGGCCAAAGGATACTACCCTACATAGCGTGCATTACTCTTTACATTCGAATTACATTCACAGCTTTAAACTCCCTTACAAATGACTGCATAGCGCTCTCTGATCTTTCACCATTCCATAGTTCACTCATTTGGTTAATGCAGTTAGGCCACGTGTCAGTAAATTGTAAAAGTCCTATATTTTCCTGTGTAAGATCCCTTTATTAATTCACTGTTTTCAATATGTCAGGGAAATAAAGGAAGAGCCCAATACTGTACTTATTTCTAAAGATTTTCTTTAACTGACTTTTAAAATAACATATGGTAGTGGATCGCTTGTGTTTACCTTTCCAACGCTCAAAATGACATCTTCAAGATCTCAGGAGGCAAGGAAGCACCTAATGTCTTTTCTGCAGCTCTCTTTATCTCTTTCTGTTTCACGCACACCCTTTCTGTTTCCTGACCCAGCATTATCTGCATTAGTACCAGTCCGACACCACATTGCACTGTGTTTCTTAGTATTTCAGTTTCACCGATTGTGAACAATTCAGGCTCCCTCGAGCTAAAGAAATGCAGGACGGGACCAAGATGTTTAGACATTTACATTACTATACAACAGCACGGTGTTTTATGGTAGTGAAATTATCTACAAGTCTGGGTTTCAATGCTGAACAGAAGATTCTAATTTCCTTTCTGTGGCAGGGTAGCTGAGTCGCCTGACGTCAGGCCAGAAGGATGAAGGTAAACACACACCAGGCAAGTACTGCAGTTAAAGTAAATGACGCGGCGCGTCTTTTTATTTTTAAATAACAAAAATAAAATAAACATTTAAACAAAAACACTGTTTAAATAAACAAACCCTGTACAGGGCTGCTCGCCCTGTTACACTTTCTTTTACGTCTTCCAGTAAAATAGTTCTAAAATTGTGGTTAACACTACTATAATGGTAGGAACACTCTCCACACAGCAGCAATACTCTGAAAAAGATTCTTACAAACTGACATCCATTCCACAGCAACATGCTGAGGTAACACAAGACTAAAATAAAATATTCTATATGTGGACAGTGCTTCTCTCCAAAGTGGAAGATATATATATATATATCTTAATAACTAAATATAAAAGTCCAAAACTTCAAAAAGCTTAATCAGAATTAAAGGTAAAACTTATAAGAAACTAAACCAAGTAAACAATAAATTTGGCTCGTGCCTTCAAGTGTGCTAAATTAAATTAGTACGCTGAAGAAGGCACTTGCTGAAACGTTTGTTTACTTGACTTAGTTTCTTCTGAACTTTAATATATAGAAGTTTGAATCCTGTCTCTGATGGTAGAAGCGCTTCGGGCACAATATCTTTCTTTGTTTCTTTCACAAGCGTGATCAGACACTAAATATTAAATAGATAATTCCATGTACACACACAGCATTGCCCAGGATGAGACTGTACTGCAGAATGCTGTCTCTCAGTAAATGCTGGGTTTATGTACCTTCAGATGGGTAAACAGGTGGCTCCATTCCAGATAATTATACATACTAATGATATGGCTTTCTTTGAATGACAGACAACATACTGTCAAGCTTTAGGAGGCAACAGGTGTTTAACCAGTTTACTGAACCTCCCACTTTTGAGCTGCAGCTGGTCTTCAAAAGCTCCAACCTTTGAAGGAGGTGTTTCCTCCTTTGTGAGGGAGCCTGTGCTGATGAAAGGTTCGCTCGCTGACACCCGCTCTCCAGTTCCTGGGTGTAAAAGAGGAAACTGACTTGGTTGATGAAGAAAGTAATACTCCGAATTCAGTTGTTTTAATTTAATTTTACACATCATTTAATTAGAATACTCCATGAACGTTGACAGAACACTGTGGTTATTTCAGTCAAAAGAATAGTCGCCCCATTTCTGGGGCTCGTCCGAGTTATTAGTCTAGCCTCATTGGTACTCTATGAACATTCCTTGTGGATCCTCACACATGTGTATTCACTGCTTTATTCGCTCAGCAATGTACGAAGGGAACTTACCTGGAATCACCTTGTAAAACAAACAAGAAAAACACTGTCCGGTATAAATCGCTTCAGCTCAGACTAAGGCAGTTCAGAACTGGAACTTACTAAAATGATTCAGGCTGTTAAGGGAGCATTCCTACAGATCACATCTCCGTAAACAACATCAGGAATTATAGTTTGATTAGCTGAAGTGGCTTTTGATGAAGAACCTTTGTATTTGTTCTATAAGATCAACATAAAACTTAGTGAACCCTGAACCCTGTTTCCCCATGTTAAGCACCTCGTATTATTTCCTTATGAAGCTCACATTACACTCAATAGTATAAAATTTGGAAATCCTAAAAGAAACGTAATAAATTCAATGACAAATGTTTTGATTTGATGTCTCTACTATCCTAAGTGTTGTGGACTATCTTTCAGTACAGTATATTAAAGAATATACTTTCACTGAAATTAGTTATCTGGCGTTGTTACTGGAAAGGCACTGCAAAGAAAGCATGGGGGGAGTCTGAAAGGTATGAACCCACACATGCATTAAAAATGAAACTTCAGCTGCACACTGGGAAGTGCAAACAGCACTGAAGCTAATAAAGGGCAGGGAAATAGATTGTAAACCTTAAGGGGCTGCCCTGTTAACCTACCCTTCAAGACCATCTCAGCTGGAGGGCTCCCCAGCTCAGAACGGCAGGGTAGACAGAGCAGCAAAATCAATGAGGACCGATTGAGTAAATCCATTTCACATGAGAAGGAAGCCAGAGCTGGGAAATGCCTCGATGGGTGTTTTTGTAACTGCATTTTGTGGCCCCATAGCCGTGAAGCTGCATTGATTCATGGGTAAAACTGAAGAAATCAATCGCTTGGATATCCTGCTGTTTTGTATATTCCACTGGGAGTATTGCGAAGGTCATTTTTAAAAGGTTTTACTTGTAAATGTTGCATATTAAGTTTGCTAGCTCTTTCCCCTTATTAATATGTTGCAATGTAAGCTTTTCATGTTGAAGGATAAATGAGTATTTTGTAATATAAGTTATCATTGTTTGTGTGCCAAACCAGGTGCATATGAAATGGATTTTAATCAGATTAAATTCAGTGGGGTTTTCAAAGTGCCACTGAAATACAAAGAACTCTTGAAGGATCTAACTGGCAAATATCTTCTTAAGTGTACTTTTAACCTTTTTAATTAGGATCTAATGTAATGGTAATGCCTTCAATCTAATCTGTTCACTTTCATATATTTGTATCTAAGCCACAACAGTTCTTTACCTCATTTATCTTTATTAAATGAAACATCCCATCAAGCCAACATCTGGGGAGATAACTACAAATATAATGAACCCTTTAACCACCGCAGACTTCTGTGCAGTCCACAAAAGATAACACTCGGCTTGCAGCCTGTTATGCATTTCCTAGACATGCCTGTCCTGTATTATTTAGCAAAAGACACAAACTATTTATTTCCATAAACAGTTTGTCAACTTAGTGTTGTGGTCTGCCTGTACAGTTGCTTATTGTTAATGGTGTAATGTTACAATCACTTTAAAAAGTGTCCCTACCTCGCATGAACTATATGTGGGGCCTGTAAACAAACTGGACTGCGTGTGTCAGACAGCAAACTGTGCTGCTGTATTATTGAGTGTGTCCGTGTGTGTGTGTGTGTGTGAGTGTGTGTGAGAGAGAGAGAGAGAGAGAGAGAGAGAGAGAGAGAGAGAGAGAGAGAGAGAATTCCACTGGTCCCAGTGCTGTTTGTGCTCCCCTTACTGGTGTAAAACTAGCTTGCAAGTTCATACTGTTGTGGTTGCTTTGCTATGAGGTACCAATCCCTGTTGAGTTTAAAAACTGCTTCATAGGATCTTAACTGTGGGGTTAGAAACTAAGCCAGAACAAGCAGACGGGCAGGATACATGAACACACACAATGAAGGCCTCCACCTCGGTGCTCACTGGATGTTGTCATGTCCAGTATAAATCAAAACACACAGCTGTACAGTGGATTCCTTCAGGGAAGCTGCACAATGCCTGCTCTCCACAATGGCCCATAGTTTTAAGATATTCTTCTTTGATACTGAAAAAGCTGCTTCTTAAATATTGAAAAGGTGAGAAAGATCCAATGTGGAAACACACTATCCAATACATATTACAGCTAGAGAGGCTCTACCAGACAGATCCAGGAAAACTAAACTGATTCCTTCAAATGTGGGGTCCAATGATAAATGCAAAAATAAATAACTTTAGTTAAAATAATGTTATACATTATATTGAATATCTATTGGCATGTATACTTGTGTTGCTGGCTTACTACATTAACTTTTACAAAATATATTTTGATTACTGTTATGATCAAACTAGCATTTGTTATGTAATAATGATCTCCTATAGTATGGACTGTGGGTTTAGATGTATATGTGTATGTACTGTGTATATTATATATATATATATATATATATATATATATATATATATACAGACGTGCTCAAATTTGTTGGTACCCCTCCACAAAAAACGAAGAATGCACAATTTTCTCTGAAATAACTTGAAACTGACAAAAGTAATTGGCATCCACCATTGTTTATTCCATATTTAATAGAAATCAGACTTTGCTTTTGATTTTTTATTCAACATAATATTGTAAATAAGAAAACAAATGAAAATGGCATGGACAAAAATGATGGGACCGCTAACCTAATATTTTGTTGCACAACCTTTAGAGGCAATCACTGCAATCAAACGTTTTCTGTAGCTCTCAATGAGACTTCTGCACCTGTTAACAGGTAGTTTGGCCCACTCTTCCTGAGCAAACTGCTCCAGCTGTCTCAGGTTTGATGGGTGCCTTCTCCAGACTGCAAGTTTCAGCTCTTTCCATAGATGTTCGATAGGATTCAGATCAGGACCCATAGAAGGCCACTTCAGAATAGTCCAATGTTTTGTTCTTATCCATTCTTGGGTGCTTTTAGCTGTGTGTTTTGGGTCATTATCCTGTTGGAGGACCCATGATCTGCGACTGAGACAGAGCTTTCTGACACTGGGCAGTACGTTTCGCTCCAGAATGCTTTGATAGTCTTGAGATTTCATTGTGCCCTGCACAGATTCAAGGCACCCTGTGCCAGGCGCAGCAAAGTAGCCCCAAAACATAACCGAGCCTCCTCCATGTTTCACTGTAGGTATGGTGTTCTTTTCTTTGAAAGCTTCATTTTTTCGTCTGTGAACATAGAGCTGATGTGACTTGCCAAAAAGCTCCAGTTTTGACTCATCTGTCCAAAGGACATTCTCCCAGAAGGATTGTGGCTTGTCAATATTCATTTCAGCAAATTCCAGTCTGGCTTTTTTATGTTTTTCTTTCAAAAGTGGAGTCCTCCTGTGTCTTCTTCCATGGAGCCCACTTTCGCTCAAAAAGCGAAGGATGGTGCGATCAGAAACTGCCGTACCTTCACCTTGGAGTTCAGCTTGTATCTCTTTGGCAGTTATTCTTGGTTCTTTTTCTACCATTCGCACTATCCTTCTGTTCACTTGGGTCGATTTTCCACTTGCGGCCGCGCCCAGGGAGGTTGGCTACAGTTCCATGGACCATAAACTTCTTAGTAATATTTGCAACTGTTGTCACAGGAACATCAAGCTGCTTGGAGATGGTCTTGTATACTTTACCTTTACCATGCTTGTCTATTATTTTCTTTCTGATCTCCTCAGACAACTCTCTCCTTTGCTTTCTCTGGTCCATGTTCAGTGTGGTGCACACAATGATACCAAACAGCACAGTGACTACTTTTCTCCATTTAAATAGGCTGAATGACTGATTACAAGATTGGAGACATGTGTGATACTAATTAAAGAAACTAATTAGTTTGAAATATCACTATAATCCAATTATTTATTATCTTTTCTAAGGGGTACCAACAAATGTGTCCAGGCCATTTTAGAATATCTTTGTAGAATAAGCAATAATTCATCTCTTTTCACAGCTTCTTTGCTTTGATCTATGACATACCAAAGGCATGCAAGTATACATGATAAAATAGCATTTAATTTCATCACTTTTCAGGAGGAATGAAGCATTATTTCAATGAGCTGTAAGGGTACCAACAAATTTGAGCATGTCTGTATATATATATATATATATATATATATATATATATATATATATATATATATATATATATATATATATATTTCAATACAAGTGTTTGTTTACAATTGCAAACATTCACTCGGATATAAATGTAATTTGTAAAATTTAATAAAAAATATTGAAACAGGTTCACAGAGTCCTCATTTTAGCAGACTGCACCTCCTAAAAACATCAGTCATTCGGACTCACCTGCCAATAGTACAATTACTGTCTTGCAGTCTCATCATGACTGAACCTGACTTGCAAAAGGGAGTTTGTTTGTATTTGTTACTGACTACATGCAAACAGCCAGGTATGCTACTGAATGACAAATCAGTCTTTTAAGTGTGTTTGTGATTGTTCTTTCAACCAGTTTCCAGCTGTAGGCTACAGTGCGACTCAACACTTACAAACCTGGCACAGTAAGCAAGAGCCTCTACAGCAGTAAATAATGCTGTCCCCAGCATCGATAATTTCACAAGAGCTGAGTGCTAAATAACCACTGGAACACTCCCCCCCCGACCCCCGACCCCCGACCCCTGACCCCCGGGTACTCATTCCATTCTGAAGCTGTGATTTCCTAATTGAGCCTTCCCCTTGCAAAGGAAACTACTCTGATTGCTTTCAATTGCAAAGGCTACACAGGCTACAGCAAATGTATTTGTCGATTCAGAAAAAAAATGAAAAATGTGCCTGAGGTTCTTTTAAAATGATTTATTTTTGATGGATTACTGGCCTGAAATATTGCTGGCTTACCGCTGGATAATGAGGAGATAACTACAGAGAGTGTGTTACTTACATTTCCAGCTGGAAAACAGTCCAAGACAGAGTTAATGAAGCTGAGGGAAATATAGAAATAGTGCTCAAATACACACACACACACACACACACAATAAGAGATCAGTGAAAGAATTAGGTACTGGTTAGACATGTTCACACAAGTTCCCTTTCCAGTATTATGAACATTGTCAATGCTGTGTGTCTAACACTGTGTCCACCCATTTGAATGAAGTGACCTTTTGCCAATCATAAACACTTGTAGTAATGAAAAGCAAACTCAATGTGGAGTAGTGGTTAGGGCTCTGGACTCTTGACCGGAGGGTTGTGGGTTCAATCCCCAGCGGGGGACACTGCTGCTGTACCCTTGAGCAAGGTACTTTATCTAGATTGCTCCAGTAAAAACCCAACTGTATAAATGGGTAATTGTATGTAAAATAATGTAATATCTGTATAATGTATAATGTGATATCTTGTAACAATTGTAAGTCGCTCTGGATAAGGGCGTCTGCTAAGAAATAAATAAAAATAATAATAACACTGTACAAGACCCAGACTGAATACATCAACCCTGTACAACACCCACGCTGAATATATCAACCCTGTACAACACCCACGCTGAATATACCAACCCTGTACAACACCCACACTGAATATACCAACCCTGTACAACACCCACGCTGAATATACCAACCCTGTACAACACCCACGCTGAATATACCAACCCTGTACAACACCCACACTGAATATACCAACCCTGTACAACACCCACACTGAATATACCAACCCTGTACAACACCCACACTGAATATACCAACCCTGTACAACACCCACACTGAATATACCAACCCTGTACAACACCCACACTGAATATATCAACACTGTACAAGACCCACACTGAATATATCAACACTGTACAACACACTACATTCTTACTGTAGACTGCCCTTTACAACATGTGTGCTGGTATTATTGTATGTCCTGGCAGAGTGACGCTGTACCTGCTGTGCAGCGCACAGCAACAGCATTGCCTCAGTCAGGATTTTAAATCAAGGACATATTCTTCAAATAAAATTTAGAACAGGTAGCAACCAATCTTTTGATCTCAGGCTGTCCTGATCTCGCTGTGCTGTTCTTCTGCTTGTTAATGATTGGTGCCAAATCTAAAACATCAAACTACTTTCTGATGAAAGGAGCTGAGCGCCCTGGGGTCAGGCCTGACAGTTTGAGAAGAGCCTGGTGAAGAGTGCTATTGACCAGCGAGCATCAGTAGCTCTTTTGACCAAGAAAGTCTTGATTCCTCCCTCCTTTCAGCATGAGCTTTCATTTTTATAAGCTAAAAGACTTATGAGTTATTGACAAACTGGCTGTCGGACATGCAGATGATAAAACAGAATGTGGTTGAGGGACAAACTAGGTAATTCAGTTAATCCCTCGACCACAATATAAAAAACAGGAGCTTTTGCTGATCAGGGTTGGTTGTTCAGAGGAGGAACGTAAGAGAGAGAGAGAGATATGTAAACAGTCTGAATAAAAGCAATTGCTACTCATGCTGGCTATAAACCAGCAAGATACTTGTTTGCTCATTGTCTGTTTTGGCCAATCTTGCCGTTTATATTGTATTCAGTGTTTTGTTTAAATACTTTTGTTTTATAATAAATCCACGCACCAGCACTTCATCCGCAGTATTGTTGTCATTCTCTTCCTGGTCTGACGTCACCGCCAAGCCATACCTGTCACAGAGTCTTAAAGCTACAGTGTCCCACAGTTCTGTTCAATGCTCCAATAGGATATAATTACAGGATGATTATTTACCATATCCTTTGTTAGGAACCAGACCTCCTAGTTGGTTTAGGGTCCCGAAAGCTTCTTCCCTCCCTGAATCCTTTTGCCACTCTGTAAATGTTCAACTGAAGCATGTGTTGTTTTTGGTTATAGAGGTCAGCACACCGTATTGAGGTTAAATGTTAAAAAAACTGCATTGTGTTCATTTGGTTATGTTGCACCATTGTGAGCTATTTTTGCATATCAAGCAAACTGGGTGTTCAATTATTTGTATAAAATACAAAGAATTCACTGACATTGAAACTAGGACTACTGTAGGAGCTTTAACAAATAATACAACAGCAATACAGCGAGTGCACTAGAGTGTTGGTATCAATATGCTATAAATCCCATGGCTTAAAGGGATAGACTCAGGAGAGAGGGTAGGTGAGAGTGATGAGGGTATGGAATGGGTTGCTGGGACCAGCAAGATCAATCAGCTGTTAGGAACCGGATAAGCACTGCTGGGCCAAACACCCTCCTCTCATTCATACATTTTTTCAGACTTTGTCAGGTTTATTAATTAGGGGATACCTTAAATGCCTTTTACAAAATAAGCGTATTAGTTTTTCTACAGCTTTTATAAGTTGATGGGTACAGTACATTTTCCAATACAGACTAATGAATGACCTTGAGATGAATCTTTTGAACAGTATTGAGAGTTCTGTAAATATAAAGATTGTATAGTTGAAAGCAGGTAGTCTAGAATCAAGTTCCTGCTTGTCAAATAGCTACTTAAAAAATCTCACACTGCTTCCAGTCGCTGAGTTGTATAACTACTGATATAACCGTTTACAGGAAATACATGCAGTGAAAATAACATTTCAGCAAGGGTTCCTGAAGTACAACGCTCAGTGGATCGCTACCGCTTTAAAAAATGAAATATTTAAAAAAGAAAATATTAATTTCACTAAATCTCAATTCCATAACAAAAATGCCTTTTGTTGCCATGGACACCGCCATCAAGCTGTTTTTCTGTCCTGTCTTCTGTTTCCTTCAGAGACTCTTTTTTTTGTGCTTTTCTCTTTTATGAAATGTCAATGTAACATTCTTACTGCCAACACAAAGACTGAGAGGTGCAGAAAGCAACAAGCAGAGGGATCCACTTGCTCTTCATAAAGACAGCATTCATTTCACAGAAAAAAAAAAACAAAACACTGTTTAAGCCAACTGCAATTTGAACCACTTTTTGTGAAAGAAGTTGGTCATACTCCTTGCTTCTTAATACTTCTCAATTTCATTTTTACTCTGAGCTTGTGTCACATAGGGAAGATGAATGTATTGGCCAAGCCAGGGCACAGACTACTGTACTTCCCCCAGACATCCAACTCAAGTGAGACAATATGGGTGCTGGAAAGATTTTACATGAAGTTTCATGTATATAAATGATCTTCATCAAGGACATAAAAAAGCAACAATTCAGCTCTCTCCCCTTATAAAAGATGACAATAGCAAAAAGTATAGCAAAATGTGCATGGTAAAGCATAATGTCATGAAGCGAGCTAAGGTCTTTAGGCCTGGTCTGATGTGGAAGATATACAAAATAGGCACAGGTGTTCAGGCAGCAACTTTGTCTAATTTAGTGGCGGAAATATCAACTGGCTGTAATTATGATTCTGAAGTGTGGCAGTCTGGAGATGTGGATATACTGTCCAGAGCATTAAAATGGCTCAGGGGGTGCCTAGAATGACACACCTAAGTGAACAGGTGGAAATGGACAAGTACAGGACTTCATAATTGTCCTGCAGGAGATTAAGATTTGGGCTAAGGATAATATATTCCAGAAACTGAGGGCCCTTCCGAGACAAAAAGATTGTAACTGTGACAGATGTCAGAAAAGAAAGGGAAACACTAAGGGAGATTGTAAAGCCTGTTTTCCTAGATAGGAACATGCCTATGCTAGAATTAGCTCAGGAAAACTGATCCATATTCTTAATGGAAAATAAATAGTGAGGGTAACTTGTTCTAATCACGCAGAATGGGCAGCAGTTGAAATCCCAGAATGTATAAAATGTGGGGAGCACACAGATGAAGTTTCAGTACATTACAGGGGTCAGCCAGAATTGGTTCGGCATACCTGCGATGCTAAATATTGGATAATGGAGCTAGTTCTGCTACTTTCCTTGGAGGAGAAGGGATCCGAAGCAAGACTTCCATCTTGACTGAATGCAAGGTAGAGATCTCAGTCAGAGGAAACAGAAGACGATGGAGTCCAGCTTGACTCGAACAGAGGTCTGTGTTTCCTCCAAATAGCAGCTTAGAATTACCACATATTTAAATTTTTGTGAACTGATCGGGTGATATTTTTCGAAAAAATTACAGCATAACAAACCTTCTGTTATTTAAAGCCATGGTGTTTCTTGACTTCCAACATAACGACCTTACTGCTGCAGTCTGGTGCTGTTCTTCTGAGAATTACCACATAACACACTTTTTGCTAACTGTACTGGTGCAATGATCAAGTTATGATGTTTAACTAAGATAGGACTAAAAAGTATTAAGAAACATTTAGAAGTGTCAGCTTGCTAAAATTCTTCTTCTTGTTAAGGCGTTGAAAAACATATTTCTCATATAAACCAAGCTAGCACATTATATGCATTTTTACTTAAGGCAATATATGTATTTTGTACCGTTTCAGTAAAGCATTATAGGTATATCAGCTTTCAAACACATTGTAACCACACAGCATGACCGGATACAGTGACATCAATTAAGATGCGTTGGCAGCTGTCAGACAGAAATAAATACTAGAGTCAAACCCCACTAAATTGTTCTCAATCTCCAATCTCAACCTGAGGTTGTGACTTGCTCAACGCAACCTTTGTAGTCTGAATCCCGAATAGAGACTCTGCGTGAAAACTCTCTTACCTACTTGACATCACCTGACCGCTCTGAATTAATTACTCCTCAGGGCGAGAGTAGCACTGTTCTCTGCCTGAAAAATAGGTGTCTTACATATGTAGAATATGCTGACACTGTTAGTTTTAAATAGGTGAATATGATTGTTTTGTATGCCTAAACAACATAGTACTAAGTTTTTAGAATAGGATTGCAGTCTCAAAGGATTGTTTTTAAATTGGAAGTGTGTATTATTAATAAACATGGTCTCTCTGAAGGAGGCTGTTATCCTCTTATAATTATTGTCATGAATGTTTGTTTGTTATTCTTAAAAGGTTTGTCAGGTTGCTTAAACTAATTTCACTTGAGCCTAGAGCACGAATATATGATCCACCAGGAGCTGTAACCCTCCTGTGCCTACCCTTATAAGACATGAAGGTGACAATAGGTAAGCATTGTATAGCTCGGAGAGGTATGGTAAAGCATGGTAAACTAAGGTAAATGCAAAGCTATGGGAAAGCTAAACTGCATGCATTACAGTGGTAATAAGTGTTTTCCCATTTACTGAGGGACAGAAAGCAACCCAAGCAAGATTATGCTCCCAGGTGATTTAAAATTGGAAATTTCAAGTGATTTAATACAAAAATCACCAAAACAGTGATGAGGTGAAATTGAATCAGATTACATTTAAGAGATCTACTCTTGGATATCTTGAACTGAGCCATTGACCACACTCTCGCTCATATGGTCCAGGTGACACAACGTTAATGAGATGGGTGGGAAAGGGCTAATCCACCAACAGTGTTTTGGTGATTTTTTCCAATTATAAATCACCTAGGAACATAACCATGCTTGGGTTGCTTTCTGTCCCTCTGGAAATGAGAAAACGCTTGTTACCAAGTAGGAGCTAGGAGTTTACTGGAGTAAGGTGGAAATGGCACATTTTTGTCCACTTTGACCTCAAATTCTCTAGTTGTAAACAAGATGCTTGAGTCGCATTAGAGATCCAGTGAACATCACAATACAGAAACAAAACAATGACAAAGCAGAACCCTCTTCAGCTAGGAATATATGATAAATAATCTCCAAATGCAGTCCGGAAGCCAGGGTTGGCCTTTTCTGCCTTTTTACTGTCTATATAATTTCACTGAACAAGAATAACAGGCCTCCCAACCCCTTCCCTAAAAAGAACATATTCAAGGAACCGATTTCCTCATAAAACTGGAGAACCCTTCCTAACGTCCCCTGCCTGCCAAAGCAACAATAACTTTAAATTCTGTTAAACGATTACAAGATTTTCCATTCACCAAATTCCACATCAAACGCAGCACCTCAAAAGCCCCTGTAATTACATTCGACAACACAGCAGCCACAAAGTGTGCTATTTATGTGAGAAGGAAGGCCTGGAGAGGGCTGGGAAAGCCTCACATGCTGTAGGTTCTTAGGGTGGAAACGGCTGTAAGGCCACAGAGGCGCACCATTCCCTCATTGTATGTTTTATTGTATTATGTTTCCGCAGCCTGGGCCTCATTTGTTTCCATTAGTTTAGCAGAATGCTTTGATACCCTTATAAAAGTCATTTCAGCGGCCCCACATTCCCACATGACAGGAAAGCGACAGACATAATGCAGAGCAGCTACTTTGTGCCAAAGTCAATCAGGGTCATTAATAATACAATGTACACATTGGTATTTACAGCTTGCAGCACAATGGAATTAGACTGTTCTGCACGCATCCCAGTCTCCCTTCACAAGCTGGATAGCGGAGGGAATAATCAGCAAAGTGCAGCCAAAATATTACATCAGTTATGAACAATGTACAAGGCAATTCTCTGGGGCACACTATTAAATGAATATATCCTTTTTTTTCAAAAAATGTAAGAACATTATATTACATTATTTTTTGTCTTAAATGTGTGTGTGTGTGTGTGTGTGTGTGTGTGTGTGTGTGTGTGTTTTGTACTGTATGTGTGTATTTTCTTTGCTCAATTTAGAGCGCCCAATTATTTTTACCTCTGGTTTTCTCCCCAATTTTGAATGTCCAATTATTTTCTCTTAGGAACTCAAGAGCAGGTGTCAGTGAGTTATTGGCCTCTGGAGGACAAAGGCCAGCTCTACAGAAAACTGTGATTTAATTTAATTTAATTTAGAGTTATTAGTATTAGTTATGGAAACAAAATCGTTTTCACCACAAATCACTGACTCTAAATTTGTTTTCCTCACCAAAGGGTCAAAACCACATTGTTGGTGTCGTGCCCCCTTATAAAAGTTTATCACAGTATTTTTGCAGTTCTACCATGCTTTTCCCATTGTTATTCTATGCATTTACCATAGTTTACCCTGGTTTGCCATGTTTATTAATATGCTTTACCATACCTCACTATTCTTTACAATGCTTACCTGTGCTTTACCATGTTTTCACTATGTTTTAAGGCACTTTAGTGTGCTTTTACTATGGGAAACTTTTCTAAGGGTCATCAGTACCATAAAAAAATAGATCACTGGTGGAATAGCTGAACCAATGTCCATATACACACGTCAACAAATATTATTGTGTTCATAAGCCTAGTCATGCATACAAGCGATATGCAATGGTGAGACCCTCAAGAGCCAGTTTTATTTCAGATGAACCAATGCTTCTGAAGATGTAACTCGATGTCTTGATTAGTTTGTGAACCAATGCTTCTGAAGATGTAACTAGATGTCTCGACTAGTTTGTCTCGACTGACCTTTGCCGTGGAAGTCGCTGGTTTGGTTGCTGGGACTGGTTTTGATGGAGGACTTGCGGTAGACGATGTGTTGCCGACCCCCCTGCTCCTCCTCTCCCATCTCTCCACCCGACTCCACAGGCTCGATGAAGAACTCCTCCTTCTCCATGCGGATCATCCCAGCCTGCAGGGTTAACACAGAAACAATAAGGACCTCTAGTACTAGTATTCCAATTCAAAACAACTACAAACTGAACGCTGCAGCAATATCTTGATTCTTACACGTAAAATAATACTGAAACAGTGAAATAGTGAAGGGTACGCACACTGTATAGTAGTACATGTACAATGTGAATTAGTGAAGGGTACGCACACTGTATAGTAGTACATGTACAATGTGAATTAGTGAAGGGTACGCACACTGTATAGTAGTACATTGTCACACCACGTGTCACAAAGATGGCCAGAGTGGGTGGTGTCAGACCAGATCCAGGAAATAAACAACAGAGACTTGGGGTTTTGGTGAAGCTGAGCGCGTGATCGCGCTCAGCATTTAATAATTAACAGACAGAAAATAAAAAAGGTTGTAACACAAAACACAGGGCACGGCACTGGTAGCCAAAATAAAGAGACAAACACAAACGAACACACACTAACAAACAGGGACGAACACTAAACAAACACGTACTGTGCTGGTCCTCCAGCACCACGTAGCAATTGCTCACTTTCACTTTCTCTTTCTCGTTCTCGTTCTCCTCACTCTCTCCCGTTCTTTCGCCCTGAACACACAACCCCGAGTGAGTCAAACGTGCATCTATATATACTGTTGTGCTGGGATTCAATTACTAATTAATTATTCACTTGAATCCCAGCACGTGAATTAATTACGTGCAACCTTGTGCTCACATATTAATTACTTTAAATGCACGTGAAGTGATGTGCAATCCCGTGCCTAAATACAATTACATCTTAAATAACTCGTGCTGCACACACCCATTTATATCCCGTGCAGCCATCTCTATACACCAACATTTACACACAACACGTAACATATAACACAGAAATGCACACAGGGGCGGAGCACATTGCCACATACATATACAATGTGAATTAGTGAAGGGTACGCACACTGTATAGTAGTACATATACAATGTGAATTAGTGAAGGGTATGCACACTGTATAGTAGTACATATACAATGTACTGTCAACATGGTCTGAGTTATAGAATTGTGAAACATGTCTGGCTTCGTAACTTTTTGTGGGTGCGTTTTTCTTTCCTGAAAGAAATGTGCTAATGCCGATCTCGGTAAAGGGTTTTTAGAATGTAGCCCATACAGTACTCAGTGTTTGTTTAGTCAATGCAGATAGGAGCATCTTCTCGAGCTTTGATCAACCCACCATACACCAGCAGTTAGTATAATCAGTAGTTATGGTAATTGATAACAGTTGTCCACTAATTCATTTAAATGACTGTATTTACAGCATCCATGACTATAATAATCTAATTACATAAAATGCTTCAGTATTGGTATTTTAAACCTAAAGGAATCAACAAGCCTTGCATAAAAACACACAACACACTGTATAAAATCCAGTATCTGAAAATAAACAGACGAAAATAGGAGACAAACTAGAATTCAGTGTTCTTTCAAACAATAACAAAAGCATTCCTGGAGACATGTATTTACATTTGAAGACAATACTCTTACATCTCAGACCCAGTAGTCTCTATCATTGACATTGAACAGAGATTAAATAAAAACATGACTGTGAGTCACGAGGCTTTCTGAATTGAAGCAGTAAGCCTCTGAATTGTGGAACGCACATATGTTACTGAAGCAGTGTTTTTACTGTTCTTTTTTAGTAGTTTACATGTTGGTTGAATAATTGCATCATGCTGTTAGATACGTAAGCTCTCTGGTTCACTGGAAGAGCACGCTGTAGGAAGAGCGCAGTGCAGCAATCAGCCACGAGAACCCATTAGTGTGCACCTGCCTATATACTCAAGATCAATGGAGACTGCTAAGTACATTACAGCAGAACGCAATACACAGAAAGTAACTCTTTAACCGTGGAAAACTAAAGAAATTGTGAGCGTTATAGCAGAGGCCACGGTTAATGCGAGAGCGCTCTACCGAGGGATTACTGTACTCTCAAACACATTTTCATCAGCCTCCACTATATCGTCATTTTCAGGGATTTCATCCTGTGCAGGGGATCATCATAAAGCTGCATCTGAGAGGTTCTAACTCATAAGTAACGTTCATGTTTCAGCACATCCTTAGCTTTGCTTTTTAACAGGTGTTTGCATTATTAAATTGAGCGAGACTCAATGACATTCCTAAATAAGCCAAAGAAAGTAGCATTTAAACTTTGTGAACAGCTCTTGGTGTATTGAGCACAGGAGCACAACATTTTAAATCAAATTAAAATGTTTTAATAAGGATAACGTTTGTATTACTTTAACATTAGCCATTAACATTAGCTATTTTTTTTTTTTACTCAAGAATATTTGTATGTAAGTCTAGAATACTCTAGTATATGCGCAGTTAATAAATAATTGTTCAATAGATTCCTTTTCAGTTAAACAAAAAACACAACTGTCCTCTATATTTGGAATATATTTATTCTGACAACATTACAAAATCCGTTTAGGCAAATTCCATGTCAGTGATCTCGATCACATTCCTAGTGCATCGCTGTGTGTCCCTGATGCCTGTTCTTCGTTCTTGTGTGGATAAGGCAGACGTGTTAAAAGCCAAGGACGCATTGCAAATTCACACTCACCTAAGGAAACTTTATTGTAATATCTAATATGCCGTTTTCTATACCAAGATTTCAGTTGTATAATTCAAATTAAATCTACAGTAGATATCAGCTGTAATATAATGTATGTATGCAGAATTCAAATAAACTACAGTTGCATTGATAATTTCTTGGTAGTAACATTACACTGGGTGCAAATAACGGTGTATCATTTTAGCAATACAACAAACATTCCGTAAGGTTACCAATGGTTAAAACAAGTGAATAAAACTCATTCATAACCACAAGTATAGAAAAGGCTAAAATATTTTCAAAACTACAGATGTTGAATTATCGAGGTAGTCTGTAAGAAATTAACCCTGGTCCTGCACACTCTCTCTCTGTATCGTCAGCATCACAGACGCAGTCATTTAAATGTCTGTTTCAAGGTGAGTTATATACTCTTTCGTTAATTAAAACCCTCTTTTTCCAAGTGCAAATTCACTCCTGATAAATGATGGCAATTAACACGGATTTGCTTTTAAATTACCACACAAGCAAAAGAAATAGTCGCAGGAAGCACTGCTCGTTAAGATATGAACATTATTTCCTACATCAACATAATTTCGGAAATCACATTAGGGTGATTATTTAATAATGAAATAGACATAACGACCGCTTGAAAATTCCAAAATCAATGCTACATACCGATTCCCTGATTAACACTGGAATTATCATTTATGACCGTTTGAAAATCCTGCCCACTGTGTTTTAAGATTCAGATTGAAGGTGGGATAGAATGGTTTGACAGTTAGTTCGGAAATGTTTTTTCCAGCATTCAAAATGGTCCCTTAATTGTTACAACCCTACAATTTAATCTCTCAGTCATTTACTCTGAGGTAAAACCAAATCCAACTTGTATTGTTTTAATCAGTGCTTTACCACTGTGCCAACCAGCTTTCCTTTCATACAGGCTTCCACTGGCACAGGAACTCAAAACACTGCAGATATCCCAAATGCTCTCGTACTCCACACTGAAACACAACCTGTGGGAACAGGAATACATTGCATTTATAAGAAACTTCAGAGCTGCATCTCACTGGTTTTGTGACACTGACAGTTTTATTTTCCTTTTCATAAAAAAGATGCACAAAATAAAGGTGGCGATAAACAGGGGAGCCATATGGAGAGCTTAGCTGAAATGTGCTATGCTTTTTCCACCCACTTGAAAAACAAGGCCAAAGAGAAAGGTCTCTACACGCAAATATATTCCCATAAAATACAAATGGAGCATAAAAAACATCCTTCAGGTCCAATAAACGCTGCTCAGCTTCAATGTGATAGGCTGCTAAGCAGAAAAGACAAAGACCATGAGAAAGCTCAGTTACTGCACCCCAGGGACTGTCATCCCCTTCCAGTGCTGCTGTTACAGTAACACACACCAGCCTGCCCAAGAAACAGTTCCAACAAAGTGTGTTAATCGTTCTGCTTAACAGCGACACATTGGAATAATAGGGAACCATAGTTACAAGACTGTGTATGTGACGGGACTGGGGGGGTGGGGGGGGGTTGGGTCGGAATCCCTGTTTGACCCGCCTATCAATCATGGCGATGACACAAAGAGATTGAGCAAGGGTGTGTCGCGCTAACCTCTTTGATTGGTTGAGGGGCGGGTCTTGGGGGGGTGGTCGATCTGTCCTGTTCCTTTAGTGAGCCCTTGCAGGATACCACACAGCGGAAGCTCTGACCGGAGCAGTGGAGTACGGACTGAGTAAAAGAAAAGGCTGCCTGTTCCTGACACAGCAGCAGGCAGCAGTGGAGAACTAAAACAGGCAGCGGAGGCTGCTGAAGTCAACAGCTGGACTATTAGTTCATACATACCCATACTGGTGAAGTACAGTGCCTGGGACGTTATTTATATAAGCTCAGGGGGAATCTGGGCACCCCTCACAGTATTGAGGGAATAGGAGAACGTCATTAGATTTCATGCCTCGCAGGTTAGCGGAGGTGGCGAGAGACCTTGCGTATAGCAGCACCTTTCTTTGTAGTTTTGTAGTTGTGTTTTTGTTTCTTGTTTTGCTTCCTCTTTTGATTATGAATTATTATTTCTGCACGTACAGAACCTCAGGGGGATACCACTGCTGGTAGCAACACTGAGGGTATCCAAAATACAAGCACTTGTGTGTTTAATAAATCCTGTGCGCCTGTACGGTGTCTCAAAGACACTCTCTGACTCCTGTGTTATCAGTGAATCACCCACACATCCTCTCACAGGGTCTTTTTATAACAATAATGCCAGTGTGTAAGCCACTGTAATGGCATTTTGAGGCTCACGGAAGCCACCAACATGGTGCCTTATAACTGATTCCACTTATAAAGGGGACTGTAACAGGGGTGATTACTGGATTAAGGTATCGGGACACAGAACATTGCGTTTGACATGCCACACATGAGCGCAGGTTTTATTCAAGCGTTCACAAAGAACCTCACGTGACGATACCAACAATGGTAGGACCCATACAATAAAACAAAACAAAACACAGCTAAGAAATAAAAGTTGCCATGACGACGACAAGGCGTTACCTCCACTAAAAGAAGGGTCCCGCTAAAGGTTACGCTGCACTCCACCCTGCTATACTTTAGGGAATCTAATATCCCTGAACTAATTCCTGGTATACAAACCCTGACCCCAGTTACATATACGGCGATCGGTGGTTTCAGTCCTACAGGTTTCTCGTTGTCCGGGTAGCGTGGACAGTCTCCATGGCCCTGCAGCAGCAGTGGTCTGGCTCTTTTGGATTTCCAGCAGCAGCACTGAATTCTCATGGATTTACAGCAGCCCTGAGGTGACCTTTTTGTACCTGACACCCCGCTGGAACACACCCACCTGCTGATTAGGATCCCACAGCTGGCAATCACACACAACAGGTAGGATCTCACAGGAGCGTCAGGTTCTTCATGAACTATTCACATGTGCAGGAACTTCAGAACGTACTGTTCTGAAGTTAAAAATCTGTTCCATGAAAGTTTGATATATATCATCTAAATGTGATGTGTGCACAGTCCCCTGTGCACTGAATTTCTTCTTTAGTTTAAATTTTTGCAATAAATTGTACATTTGTTTCACAACATAGTTTTTTAAAGTGCTAATACCATTAATCCGATCTTCATTGGCCTTATTAGTTAATTTATGAAACAAAGCACTGTGCTGCCTAAAACCTATTGGGTGCACAAATAAGTATTTATTTATTTACTTTTGCCTTTTCCATGCGTTTCTGACAGGCACATGTACAAATAAATAATGGTTGGTTTGTATTTAAATTTAAATATATTTTCTTTGAAAGCCACCCAGGCAGGTTGTTCCTGCTGTAGTGAAGCCCCTCAGCTGCACTCTGGGTCCAGTTCATGTCTACCTGGTTCGTCTTGTCAGTGTACACACAGCACGGAAATCAGCCTTCAAGCCTGGGGTGACAAGGGTGACCGAGGTTGAGGCTCAGAGACAGTTTAAAGTTCAAAATAAAGTTTTTAATTCACAAAAATACAAAATAAACAGGCACGAGGGCCAAACAAAAAGGTTTCTAATAAAAATAAACACAAAACAAAACTTACAAATAAAGTTTCCAGGCTGGGCGTTGCCTTCACTGGACCAAAACTAACAAACCCGCACACACAGACAAATACTTCTTCTCCTTCCAGAACTCTCTCTCCCCAACTGGGAGGCTGAGGCCTCCTTTTATGCCAGGTGGCTGAGTAATAATTGAATAATTAATTGGTGGATTTCTCCCACCTGAAGCAATCAACCTGGGCAGGGAGGAGAATTTAATTCCTTCCCTGCCAGTATTTCTAAGGGCAGAGCCCTGCTCTGCCACACCTGGATTAACTGGACTGTACAGCAAGGAAATGCTGGGACTGTAGTCATGCACAATTCAGTGGCATTCCCTGTTCCTGTGGACTCAGCAGCTTTTGAGTGCTGGAGCCCTCGCTTTTCACCTGCATCACTTGCGCTAGTCCTGACCACCACATTGGCAATGTTCCCCTGTCATTAGAGTCCAAGATCCTGATCTGATGCTGTTTTACAAGCCTTGTCATGCTTCGGAACTGACTTACACTAACTAATTGCATACTCACTTGTTCAATCTGACTGGCAGGCTACTAGAATTAATATTCACTGTTGCATATGGAAGCTGTCTACTTGTGCTATTCAAAAGGGAATTGCTGTGACATTTCATCTGAAACCTGGAGTCTATAGAAATGTTATTGCTTTTCACCAGGACTTGTATTACTATTCAGGTTATGTTACAGATGGACAAAGATGTGAAACCTTAATCCTGCCAACAGTGTTGAAGAGGGCACTGATTATACATCATCCATGTGTTTCAATTGACCGAAATGAAGATTGATTCAGGTTTGTAGAAAGGACACCCAGATAAGCAGAAAGTTACTTTCAGTAATTTACTTAAACAGGAAGTTCCTGAACCAATCCCCATATTAGGCTCCGAGATCTACCTGTTTCTGCCCTCCCACAACACATCCCAACCTCATCCTTGTTGCTATGTATATGCAGCTATGAAAGTGAAGATGCTAGCATAGAGTAATCACTGATCAAATCTAACCAACAACATGCTGTCAGTTACACTGACACTGCATTTACTATCAAAGGAAAAACATGTTGCATTTGTAAGTATTGAATTTAGAGCATTTGTTTTTAGCCACATGCTATTAGCGGTACAAGGGGGTGTTGTGAACCACTGCGTTGGGGAAAGGAGAAGATACTCACACAGGACTGTATATAATCCACTGCGGCACTGAATATAACAATGTACCACAAACTACCATTACAGAACGCACACACCCTTCCACGGTCTCATTGGTGTTAGCCCGATCTTAACCGGATTGGATAAAACACTTTTCTGTTCTCCTGCCTGTATGCCGGGTGTTATGCTGTCAAGTGTGAAATTCACCACTCAAGGACTTAGCAGAAATACAATACTACTGTTTCAGACATAAATGAACTGTAGAGGTATAAAACCAAACAAATCCAGTAAATTAGTTATAATGGACAAAGAGGAACTCCAACAGTAACCACATGTTAGTCCGTGTGGATACTTTTCTGTTCTTGATGGTGCGCTGTATTGTTTGACTTCCTGGCAGATATGTAGAGCACTTAAGATATAAGTTGTGTTAGGCTCTCTACAATATTGTAAGTGGTGCGTCCTTCAGCAGCCAGGTAAGAGTAGATCCAGGCTTGCTGTGTTGACAGCAGAGTATCTTAATGACCTAGCTTAACATCTTCACATTACTGAACAATGACTGAACCACTGTCTTTATCAGTTCCAAAAACATTTTATTCAAATATTAAGACAAAAGAGATCAAAGCACACCCCACAACTCCACTGTATTGAATCACTGTTGCAAAGAATATAACTGTGTAATTATACAGGTATTTTGTCTCCATAATCCCTAGACTATGATACTCCAAATAAGTTATGCTAAATAATATTAATACCAAGTTTCATCACAATTGGATAATTGTTTTTTTCAGACTTGTGGAAAAATGTAGCTAAAGTGTGACATACAAACGCCTCCACGATACCCGTCACAGAATAATACAAATAATACACTTTATTTTCCTAAAAAGAAGAATTTAAATACCGAAATCAGCATTAGATAATTATAAAGATCTAAGGTACATGTGCGTTTCTTATCATGAAATAGCACCATGTGAATGCGTTACTGTGAAGATCTGTTCTTCTTGCCCATCATTTGGTGGCTCCAGCAACTTCCACTGCATTCTTTTTTCTCATTGCAAAGTAGCCCACTGTCTTTGCAAACCCTCCCTTCCTCCCCCATCCCTCCTGAAAGCTGCTGTTCTCACAGCGCTGAGCGGAATCCCTTGACTCATCCGGGCGGAAGAGGACTCCCGAATGGAATTCCAGGAACTTGATTATAGATTTCGAATGGTGGGGATGGTTCGATTGCAGCTCTCCTCTGAGTCACCTCAGGGCTGAATCTGTATCAGCTGTTTTTGATGGTGCTGCTACCTGTTCACAATAGGAGCTCGACCGGTATCCTCACAGTTCAAATACAAATGTCTTACTATACAGAACAGCTGATGAGCAAGCTCTCCTTATAAAAGTTAATGCAAGGACACTCATATCTATCAGCCCTGGGGGTGGTCCTAGAATCGTCTTACCCATCATTATCGGGCTCTTACAATCACATCTACTCGCTCTGTAGTGAATGCTGTCTCACAACAGCAGGGCAAAGCAGCTTCCTGCTCTCCCAGTGTGTTATGTAAAACAACACCGTGCAGAGAAGTCTGTGTGGAGCAGATTTCATAGTGACTGAAGTAGTGATCTACAGCACAGAAAGCTTTACCTTCTTAAAGTAGCGTTTCTTTTTTAAATGAATCTCAAAATAAAACACAGGCAAAGCACAAATATTTTTTCTGTTCTGTTTTTTTTGGCAAACAAATAAGAAATCATAAACATGGGAGCTGACAAAGACAGCAAACAGCCACCCTTTTCATTTGGTGGTTATGCTGCTATTTCGGTTCTGCGGAAACTAAACTAGTAATTATGGACATTTTCTTGCCTCCCCGAATAGAACAGTTCCAGTTCAAACTTACCACAGGGACAGGATACTTAAATCAGCAAGTTGTATGAGAGAAACTTCAGGACAAATGTGTATTTCCATTAGCTTTGCCTATAGCGGAAACTGCAGCTTTAACACAGCTTCTACAGCGGGGGCTTGTGTCTGCTGCAGCCCCGGCTACTGATGGAGTTTGAGGAATGACAATATGAAATAATTAAACTGCTAGGAATTAATAGCAGCGTAAAAGGGGAATCATTTTCGTTTTGATTAAAAAATCATCTGAAAAAACAATGAAATGAACTGTGTACAATTCTACCCATAGACCATGTTTTCCAGGGTAGCCCCAATTGTGTCAAACATATATATATATATATATATATATATATATATATATATATATATATATAGATTTAAAAGTTGTGGATGAACATACACTAAATACAATACAGTACGTTCCTTTCTTAAAGTAAGCTTTCATTTCTCTTCATACATGATCGTCTTCAATTCCATATAATATTAATAAATAAATAAATAAATCAGGTGGTTTGATAAAATAATTTATAGCATAGGCCTGCAGCGTATTTATTACTGCATTAATGTTTTATTTTTATTTATTTTTTTCCCCCAAAGTAACATTGTTTGACACATTTGGGACTACCCTGAGAATAATTCCAAGCAGTCTCACTTTGACATGGAGGGCTGGTCACATCTTCTGGAATCAGATCTTCTTCTTCAGATTGGCTTCGGGTAAAGTGTCTGTCGCGATGGGGTCATTCACGAGACAACCCCATTTCGGGTCTCTACAAATGTAAATTAGCCTGGAGTCCTATATAAACACAAGTAGCTTTCCAGTTAAGGTGAGAAAAAGCAGTAGCTATAGAATCATATTTTCCAACATGTGGAATATATTTGACTTTATTAATGATTCAATGGAATCAACTAAAATTACACATTTCTCAAAGTATAAATTTATTTCCAAAAAAAAAGAAGTGTCACAATTATTGGCACCCTTGTTTTCAGTACTTGTGCACCCTCCCCTTGCAAGGATAATGACACTGAGTCTTTTTTCTATAATGTTCAATGAGATTGGAGAACACATTGGGAGGGATCTTAGACCATTCCTCCATACAGAATCTTTCCAGATCCTTGATATCCTTCGGTCTGCACTTATGGACTGCCCTCTTCAATTGAAACCACAGGTTTTCAATGGGGTTCAAGTCCGGAGACTGAGATGACCATTGCAAAATGTTGATTTTGTGGTCAATTAACCATTTCTTTGTGGATTTTTTAATGTGTGCTTGGGGTCATTGTCTTGCTGGAAGATCCACTTGCGGCCAAGTTTCAGCCTCCTGGCCACAGGCAACCAGGTTTTTGGCTAAAATGTCTTGGTACTGGGTAGAGTTCATGATGCCGTTGACCTTAACAAGGGCCCAGGACCAGTGGAAGCAAAACAGCCCCATAACATCAAAGATCCACCACCATATTTTACAGTAGGTATGAGGTTCTTTTCTGCACATGCATCCTTCTTTCGACGCCAAACCCACCGCTGGTGTGCGTCGCCAAAGAGCTCTATTTTCGTCTCATCTGACCATAGCACCTGGTTCCAATCGAAGTGCCAATGCTGTTTAGCAAACTCCAGGCGCTTACGTTTGTTGGTTGCTCTCAATAAAGACTTTTTTCTGGCAACCCTTCCAAATAGCCTATTGGCATGGAGGTGGCATCTATTTGTAGATTTGGAGACTTGGTGACCCCAAGATGCAACCAAGTTCTGTAATTCTTCAACTGTGGCCCTTGGATTTCCCTTTGCCTCCCAAACCATCTGCCTCACTGTGCATGGGGGCAAGATACACTTGTGTCCTCTACCAGGCAAGTTTACCACTGTTCCAGTGGTTTTGAACTTCTTAATTATTGCCCTAATAGTGGTAAGTGGTATATTTATTTTTTTAGCTATTGTTTTGTACACACTGCCTGATTTATGAAGGTCAACAACCATTTATCTCTTTTCATTTGTGAGTTCTTTGCCTTTCCCCATGGTGATGGATGGCAAATGGATTTCTTATGTGTGTTACCTCATTTTTATACCCCTGTGAAACAGGAAGCCATGGAAGGCCACAATACAGTTCCTTAAGACTGAGATGAACTTAAAGAAGTAGAATGTTAATGCAGATTTAATTTTGTTTGATTTTATTTATAAGAAACTTTAGGGGTGCCAATAATTCCGACACCTATCTTTTTGAGAAAGAATTGTATTACTTATAAAACTTTTTTCTCTGAGCAATTGTATTAGAATAAAAGAATATGGTTTTCCCATATATTTGAGCATAAAATATAGCTCATTACCTATGTTGTTTATTTTATACAGCCTTTTTTGCTCATCTTTATCAAGGGTGCCAATAATTTTGGAGGGGACTATATATATATATATATATATATACACAGTATATATATATATATATATATATATATATATATATATATATATATATATATATACACACACATACACAGTATATATATATATAAAGTTGTAGTCCAAAGTTTACATACTTCCATGTAAATTTATCATTTCTAGAAGTTTCTCAAAAACAAATAATTATAGAAAAAAAAATTGTAGGAAAAGTTTTGCTTTTGGCAAAGAGAAAAAAAAAATGTCTACAATTATTTATGTCAGCAATTTTTTTGCAAAGCTCCCAAAATGCTAATTAAAGTATTCATACCCTGACAAGGAAAATGAAATTAATATCTAGTTGAGGCACCTTTACCAATAATAACCAATAATAACCTCTTTTAAACGATTAGGATATTTGTCAATGAGCTTTTGGCATTATTCTTTAGTGATTTTTGACCATTCTTCAACGCAGAATTGTTCCAGTTCATTCAAATTCCGAGGACTTCTCTTGTGCACTGCCTTCTTCAACTCATACCCAAATATTCTCAATCGGATTTAGATCAGGACTTTGACTAGACCATTCCAGAACCTTGATTTTATTCTTTTTAACCATTCTGAAGTAGATTTTGATGTGTGCTTTGGATCGTTGTCGTGTTGGAATGCAGTTGTGCTTTAAACTAAGTTTTGTAGCGGAGGGTTTCAGATGATTGGCCAGTATCTTTTGGTATGCAATGGAATCCATTTTAACATGTATTAGAACTAAATTTCCTGTGCATTTAGAGGAAAAACAGCCCCATATAAGGATATTACCACCTCCATGCTTGACAGTAGGTATGGTGTTCTTTTCTTTGTACACCTCACCAGACTTTCTCCAAACGTAATGACTATCAGCGTGACAAAATAGCTCGATTTGAGAATAGATTTAAATGTGCTGTAGAAATGACACCTGAGAATAGATTTAAATGTGCTGTGGAAATGACACCTGAGAATAGATTTTGGACAGAAAGCAAAACAAAAAAACAGTATCGGGGGGTGGGGGGGTTGGGGCATCTAAAGTAAATATGACGTTGAAGAAAAGTTTGAAATGGAGGGGAGAAGTACAAACGGGAGTCTAAATTGCCATTACACAGCAAATAAATAAACTAGCTGATCTTGTGAATTACACATTTAAAATATTGTATTTATAATTAAGAACTTTTGATGATATACAGAAAGGTATTATACATTTAACCAAATACTCACCTTACTGATAATAGTAAATATGGCCCTAAGTCTCTTAATACATTTTTTGTAAAGATAAAAGTGAGGGCTTACCTTTGTTTAACATTTGTGTGATGAGCAAGCTTAGCTGGTCTCAACAATAATCACATTTCATCCTTTGATGACTTGGAGGTGGCATTTTAATAATACAAATGGTCATTTTACAAAAATATGAATAAAAAAAAATGTAACAAAATGGCAGAAAGCTTGTATTCCCACCGATGCTGTCCTACTGTAGTACTGCGGTCACGTGTTGTTTGCAAACACAAGGCATGCAGAGTAAAAAAATGATATCATGCTTTATGTTGTCTTGTTTATGTAAATACACCCTAAACAGAGCAGAGCATGAGAATTAAAGTGAAAATGTTCACTAACAGTGTGTCCAGACTTGAACAATATGAGCCAGATAACCACGGTTCGGGAGGGGGGAGTAATCTTCGGCTCCCGACCAAATCCTCCGGCGCACATTGTGCTCGTGAGCGCAGACATTCTGAAGCTCTGTTTTCCTCCCAGACATAGAAGCACTTGCCTTCTCCACTAAACTTTCTTTAGTAGTTTTTTGAGTGTTTGAAGTAAATGATTTTACCATAACACTTCCTAACCAGGCAGTATTGTGTAGGCTACATAACTGCATTTCCCATGCTGCACAAGATTAATATTTCTGACCTTTAGACACTGATTAAGGGTCCCGAGTCACCCACTCACCACAAAATCCATTCGAAACAAAATGTTGTCTGTATTTTATACAGCCTGGCTTATACAAAATGCCCAGCTTGTCTGGCTCTATTATAAACCTGTAATTCAGCGATTATCTTAACCCCGGTGCCACTATTCTATAATACATTGGGGAAAAGTTATATAGCCAGAGGAGTTTGTGCAGATATTTGCTAAACTCTACCTGAAGTCTGGTGGAACACATATCTGGGTGCAGGGAGTTAAAGGGCGTTATCACTGTGAGGAGTGTAGAGTGATCCACATAAAGGGCGTTATCGCTGTGAGGAATGTAAAGTGATCCACATAAAGGGCGTTATCACTGTGAGGATGGTAGAGGGATCCACATAAAGGGTGTTATCGCTGTGAGGATTGTAGAGTGATCCACATAAAGGGCATTATCGCTGTGAGGAGTGTAGAGTGATCCACATAAAGGGCGTTATCGCTGTGAGGAGTGTAGAGTGATCCACATAAAGGGTGTTATCGCTGTGAGGAGTGTAGAGTGATCCACATAAAGGACGTTATCACTGTGAGGAGTGTAGAGAGATCCACATAAAGGGCGTGATCGCTGTGAGGAGTGTAGAGTGATCCACATAAAGGGTGTGATCGCTGTGAGTAGTGTAGAGAGCTCCACATAAAGGGTGTGATCGCTGTGAGGAGTGTAGAGAGATCCACATAAAGGACGTTATCGCTGTGAGGAGTGTAGAGAGCTCCACATAAAGGGCATTATCACTGTGAGGAGTGTAGAGTGATCCCCATAAAAGGCGTTATCACTGTGAGGAGTGTAGAGAAATAAATAATGTAGTCCTGGTCATTCAGGCTCATGCAGTTACAGATCACACAATGCCATACTAAATTAGCTGGAGTACCCTAATGGCTATGAATGTAATTAAAAAAAAATCAATGACAAAAAAGTAATATACAATACTGCAACCGACACTGACCAGTTCATGTGAACCAGTAAGTTTAACCCAGGCCTCCAGAGGTGAAAGGCTATTGCATTAACGGTGCCATATCCTCTGGTGTTTCTTTCTTTCTGCAGCGCCACTTGAACTCCCCACTACACTACCCCAAAGTATATTCCAAGTGTCATCCATTCCAGTTGGGGTGAAACTTGAAAGTTGCTAGGTCACAGGCGAGACAATCAAAGCCTACTTCTTACATAACCCAGTTTAAGCATGCCCGCCCTGGAACATACAAATGGGAACACAATTAATGTATGGCAGACTCATTAAAGGAATGAGTTCTGAACAGAAAACATCCGCTTTTTAGAATCCAGACGGTAATAAAATTCCCCAGCCTCGCGCAAACTTCAAACAGCGCTGGCTTTCAATGTAGGAACAAACAGGAACATAAAAGAGCAGCAGCTGCTGGGAAATGAAAGACTTGAGGTGGAAACCGAAAGGGACTCGGAAAGTGTATGTAAAATCATAAACTTGTTCAAATAATACAGCCATGCGTCTTTCCACAGCGCTACTCCACTATTCCAGAGAGAATGAAAAGCTATGCACATAAAGTTTTATACACAAATAAATGTATAAAAAGTGATGGAGGGAAACATTCTGATTGGTCCCAATGTGTTACAGTTCAAGCATGTAAATGTTTTTTATCCTGAAGTTTGAAACTGACACCCCTAGTACGAGTGGTAGTAGTAGTCTTTTAGAAAAGCAAATAAAAATGTCTAGACTATCAGCAACTGTAAAGCTGGGTAGATGCACTGCCCCTGTTTTCACTATCACAGAGCAGGTCCTGGCTGGCTTTCTCCTCCACTGGGCTCTTCCCCAGAGCTGGGAGGGTTCGGAATGTTACAGCACATGGAACACAGGGAATCACTCAAAGAATGCTTGAGGCAATCCACTCATACGTGGCTAGTCCAGTCCCATACAATAATACTATACTGTAGAGTACAGAGGCTGACACGTTTACACTGTACAGAGCGGGCCACACTCTTACAAAGATCAAGGGAACACTGTATGAAATGAAATTCAAAAGATGTATAGATCACAGAATATGAAAATATTATTAAAACATATAATAATAAAATATGCCACTCCATTACAGGTACATTATCCATATACATTACAGCTTTCCATGGTTTCTTATGTATTAATTGGTATTAGGTTGCTTACGTTTGTATTTGCCATTAATGGTACACCATTGAAACTTGCCTTGAGAGAATTCAATTGACACTTTTAATAAAGTTTAATAAACACTGTGGGCTGGATTCTCAAAGAGTTTTACTAGCTTTTAGTTTCTGCATTTTTATATATATATATATATATTGTAAGACAGCGGGTTGTGTGAGACAGCAGGGAGGGGGTTAAAACCTCCCTGAAGGGAAAAAATGCACATTTGTTTAATTGTATTTTGCTTGATTGTTTTATTGCTTAATTATTCCCTGTACCTGGAGATCATTATTAAATTAGAACCAGGTGCAGGGTATAAAAGAGGAGCAGTCAGAATGCTCAGGGCTGCTGAGTAGAAGGAGGCAGAAGAGGTGCTCCGTCGCCGAGTAGCCAGAGTTAAAGAAGTAAGTGCTGTATCAAACCTGTGTTTTTGTAAGGACGGGGAAACAGCTTAGCTGTCCCGTGGTAGACCGGGTGTTCCTGAAAGTTGAGTTAGTGCTCCAGAAGAGCTAGGTGTTTATTTTGTGTTTTGTTGTGTTTATTTATTTTGTGTTTATTAAAAATAGCGCAACTGCGCAAGAAAATCCATTTCAGTGTCCTGGGTCGTGTTTTTAAAGGGGCAACGAACCCGTGTGAGCTACGGATCTTTCACTATATATATATATTGTGATGAGGTGTGGGGTACTGTGGTCGAGGGCCGGTATTTTGGGCCACGGATTTTGCGCAGTCTGTACCCTTTTTAAGGAAATGTAGTCTTGTTGGTCTGGCGCAACAGAACTTCAATTCCCAGGAGGCCATGGGACTGATGGGCAGCCATTTTAGATGGCATAATTATAAAATAGGTGATTGGGTCATTGATTCAATAGCTGCCTTCAATTAAACAATTGGGGGCCTTTTAAAAAGGGCAGGGTCAACCTGTTGGTGGAGGAGAGTTGGAGAATGAGCCGTGAGCTGTGTGAAAAGGGAAACAAGAACAGAGTCTTTTGTGCAAGGTAGGACCTAAAAGTCCTGGTGTTTTGGAGCCAGTAAGCAGCTTAGCTGCCCGGACTGTTAGGGATACTTGCTTGTTTAGTTAGAAATCCATAAAGGAGTTGGGCTTTTGTTTGTTTATCTTGGATGTTTTTTTTTTAAGCACTGTAAATAATAAACACACAGGTGCCGACCTGTTTGAATCACATTCCTGGAAGTCTGGCTTTCTTTTATGCTAGAGGACAGTGTAAAAGGTCCAGAGGAAGGGACAAACATAACACACAATTTCAGAGTTGTCACAATATATATATATATATATACAGTCGCCACTGCTTAGAACGGGCGTGTTTGTGTTAACGTGAGTCACCCACAGTAAGCGATGGACAGTATAAACTCCCACACAGTAACCTGACATTCAAAATGTCCCCCATCCCCAGTACAAAAATCAAAACATACAAGCCTGTATGTGGTTAAATATTTAAGACACTCATTACACAAATAAAAGGATGTATTAAAACCTATGAATGTAATAAAAAGTACGGTAGTCCATCGCGTATCCGACTGTGATGGGACCAGAGTAAGGGCGGATATGTAAAAAGGTGGATAAATTAATCCTGTTTTAAATACCAATTAAACACAGCTGTAACGATTACTGTACTGTATTATTATTGTTTTGAGACAGCTTTTATTAGGGAGCTCCCCTAAATCCCTTGTTTAGAAAGATACAGGGTATTAATGCTTGTGACAGAGTAGCCTTCTGCCGCGTGGCTGCAAAAAATGCCCATCCCCTTCCCCAGTCCATAATCAGGTCCATTCCCACATTGTCCCGAGCTTTTTGAAGCAACGTTGCATTGTTTGCTGACTGACAGAGTTCCAAGCATGCTTTAGCAAGCGCACAGCATCTAACGGAGACATTTTATTAACATGCTGATGCTGATGCTCATCGCTTTTCTCTTTTCAGCCATTGTTGCTTGCTGTTGCAGTCAGTGCTGTTTTAAACCCGACACTGTGTACAGGGATTAAATAGCTACGGTACAGTCCAGGGGTAATCGCTCAGCAAACAGCTGATTGATCGATCTGTCAAGCTTTTTTTACTACAGTAAAGTGCTGCCTTTTGTATTGAAATCTATGTGAATGGCAAGGTAACAAGGTGTAAACGGTTGATTTGTGGATTAGTAAGAGCGATTACTACAGTATAAGCAGTGCGTTTGTTATTGAAATCTACGTAAAGAGATCCATACAGCTGAGTTTGCCTGAAATATACAATGTGCTTAACACGGTATAAATGATGCCTTTGTTATTGGAATCAATGGAAACATCAAACGCCATTTGTCCGATATAAATGGCTGCTCGAAATAACCCTGTATGGTGTAAGTGGTGGCGACAGGATATACCACACACACACACACACACACACTCATAAAATAAAAAAAAATTTCAATTGACAAAAACATCCAGAGACAACTTGTCAACCTTTATGACAGCTAGTGGAACATTAACCATCCCATTAACAATCAAATACACGTAACAAAATGTGTGCATATTTTACATTGGAAAATGCCACATCTATGAAGTGATGGCAAGACATATTAGAGTCCAAAGTCCGAGTCTTTAGAGTCATGGATTAATTACAGTTTGATATGCGACAGTTCTCGTTGTAGTGCATAAACACTTTGATAATACGCACCATGCTTAAAATGAAAGCTTTGAGGCCCATGGGGTCCTTTAATTTCACAGCTTTAATAGGGCAAGTTTCAAAGAAGCCTGTCTCTGCCATCATATTCAAAATGACCCCATGTACCATGTCCCTCACATGTCCTTTTGAAATTGGAGCTAAGACAAGGAACAGATTTGATTTGCCTCATAAGATCCTTAGAGAGAAATCCTGCCCTCTTTTGTGTTGTGATTTCATACTCATTAGGGTGAGTGCGTCCACAGGCCAACACATGCAATTCCCCTGAGTGATCTTGCAAATAAATCAGGCAGGGCCAGCGAAGAGGTCACCCACCCCTCAAGGTAGTGGAATTGAAATAAAAAACAGCATGCAAACATGGATAGGAAATTAATACAACCTGTAGAAAGGCCCATTGAGTCCTCTCTCTTGATATGGTTTCTCGCGTAACATCACTAGTATGTGCAGTCCTGGATAAGGAAGCCCCTACCTTCATAATCTCAGTAATACTAAAAACAAGCATGTTAAAAACTAGACAAATGTCTATTTTCAATTTTATCACAAGCACTGAAGTAATATAAAACAGAATACAAACGTTGGAATGAAATGGTAATACACACAGTAGCGAAGAATTAGTAAGGAAACTATACACATTAATCTAAGAGAAAATGCGCCGCCCCATATGTGTTGAAAATGCCAAAGGAAAAAAAATTTCAAACACAAAAAAAATTAAAAGGTGTGAGATCCCCCAAGGAATTTCCCAGGAGGGTCTGTTGGAGCGTTCAAATTTGGTAAAACGAGAAGTCCTACATATATACTATGAACAATTCATTTTGCTGGCAGCAGATATTGAAGCATAACCAATCTACACACAGCCTCACTGGGAATGCTTACGAAAGCATTAGATACAATACTTTTATACTGAACTTTCAATTTTATATCAGCTTTATATGACTGCTGCATTTGATAGACCCTCTGATACATTTTAATCAAACTGGTATTGGATTTATAAACAGGCCAGCAAGAAGTGCTCAAACCTGACTGCCAAGTTAGCAAACCTTCTAATTACTCAAACAAGCATCTCTTTAAAGTGATGTACTGCTTATATTACTGTCTATGCTGTGCCAGCAGCTTAGCAACAGGGAGCAATACAGAAACCCAGAAGTCCTTCTCCTGCCCTACAGTAAGTGTTGCTGGAACGGCTGACACCACACCCAGTTAACAGCACAGACTGCAAGGGGTCCCCGATGGTCTCCCCTGATAAAAGCATGGTCGTGTGGTGTGCAGGGTGAGTCACACAGTCAGGGGAGCGCAGGGGTCCCCAAGTGGTCTCCCCTGATAAAAGCACGGGCATGTGGTGTGCAGGGTGAGTCACACAGTCAGGGGAGCGCAGGGGTCCCCGAGTGGTCTCCCCTGATAAAAGCACAGTCGTGTGGTGTGCAGGGTGAGTCACACAGTCAGGGGAGCGCAGGGGTCCCCGAGTGGCTCACCTGATAAAAGCACGGGTGTATGGTGTGCAGGGTGAGTCACACAGTCAGGGAAGCGCAGGGGTCCCCGAGTGGCTCACCTGATAAAAGCACAGGCGTGTGGTGTGCAGGGTGAGTCATACAGTCAGGGGAGCGCAGGGGTCCCCGAGTGGCTCACCTGATAAAAGCATGGGCGTGTGGTGTGCAGGGTGAGTCACACAGTCAGGGAAGCGCAGGGGTCCCCGAGTGGCTCACCTGATAAAAGCACAGGCGTGTGGTGTGCAGGGTGAGTCATACAGTCAGGGGAGCACAGGGTCCCCGAGTGGCTCACCTGATAAAAGCACGGTCGTGTGGTGTGCAGGGTGAGTCACACAGTCAGGGGAGTGCAGGGGTCCCCGAGTGGCTCACCTGATAAAAGCACAGGCGTGTGGTGTGCAGGGTGAGTCATACAGTCAGGGGAGCACAGGGGTCCCCGAGTGGCTCACCTGATAAAAGCACGGTCGTGTGGTGTGCAGGGTGAGTCACACAGTCAGGGGAGTGCAGGGGTCCCCGAGTGGCTCACCTGATAAAAGCACAGGCGTGTGGTGTGCAGGGTGAGTCATACAGTCAGGGGAGCGCAGGTTTGTGTCCTGGCTGTGCAAAGTCAATGGTCTTTCCTGGGGATTCGGCGGGAGCATCGCATTGGCTCTGGTGCTCCTGCGGGTTTGTGAGGCAAAACCAGCAGGGAATGTTTCTCCTCATCTCGCCACAGCAGACCCTACCGGCCAGGCGGCGAGAGGCCGGTAGCTCACTGACATCCGCTCTCCAGTTCCTGGGTGTAAAAGAGGAAACTGGCTTGGTCATGAGATCACAGGACGCCCACTGCACCTTCAGTTCTCCTGAGCTGTGGGGAATTACTGCGGAGAGGAAACATAATTGGACATTCCAAACCCACGATCTTTCGTATTTGTTTTGAATTTGGCCTTTTCACAGAAGAGTTGATACTTGAACACAAGCACAAACATGACCTCTGCATTACAGTCACTATATTGGTTTCCAATACTGTATATACAGTACAGGGTTCATACAGTTTTTGTCATACACATTTCAAGGACTTTTCAAGGACCATTTTGACAACTTTCAAAGACGTTACTTAGCAACCATAAAAAAATAAATAAGGGGGTGCTCCCGAGTGGCGCTCCGCGTGGAGTGCAGGATGCACCCTATAGCCTGGAGGTCGCCAGTTCGGGTCCAGGCTATTCCACTGCCAGCCGTGGATGGGTGTTCCCAGGGGACGGCACACGTTTCGGAGAACGGGTGTGTCTGTCTTCGTCTCTCCTGAGTCAGCGCGGGGATGGGGAGGTGAGTTGGGTTGAAAGAATTGGGCTTTCCAAATTGGGGAGAAAACAAGAAAAAATAATTGCAGCTTTAAATAAATAAATAAATAAATAAATACATTTTTTAAAAATCTGTGGAAGCAGCCAAGGAAACAGACAGAGAAAACCAAACTTCAGTCTTTAACAACATAGGGTGCAGTTCAAACATTTTCTCAGCAATTTTTCATGACTTTTCCAAGACTTTTTAAATGTATTCTTATTCCAGGGTATTTCCAGGCCTGGAAATTCCCATTTTCAAATTCCACGACTTCCAAGATTTCCATGACTGTACGAACGATATGCATCACAACATATGTGATGGTCCTCATGAGCTATTTGTGTGATGCTTAATAAGAGCAAATGATCATTTAATGATTGACTACTTTGTTAAAAGACAAGAAATAAATGATGGGGAGAGTATGCATACATGCCAACTCTTCATTCAAGAGCCATTCAGTGAACTACAATGAGCTCTGTTGTGCTTTTACCCTTGTATTGAAATACAAATTATACATACCTCTTCAATGAATCGTTGCACCCCTAACTCTAATTGGACAAAGAGTTTATTGAGGATGTACATGGTGTTACAAGGTATGAATCATATGCATTTGATCTTTAGTGAGCAAGGGGTTTGACTTGGGAAATAGGTGGACAATTAATCTCCTCCCTCAGGGGTCTTGCATTTGTAATCTGTCCTACTAGCTGCTGGAGCTGTGTGCATGAGATCCCATTTGTAACACAGTAAAGGAACCAATTAAGAGCAGGCAAGTCCCAGGTAAAGCAGCAAAGACCATGCCAGCCCATAGAAACCCCTACATGTGTTACTCTAACAAATCATTCTTGTGAACCACTTAATGGAGACAAGACGTTTATTGCATTTGCTAATGAACGACTCTGGGGTGAATTGTGTGATTAACTACCGATTCACAGTTCCAGGAATTTTGTCTAGCTATAAAAATGCAGTTAAACTGCTGTGTCTGCATTTTTGTATGTGCAACGTACAGAACAGAAAACACTGTGTTTCTTATGTAGGTAGTAGAATACCCAGCTCTCATAAACTACCCACAAATATTAAAAACGTGTATGTGAATATTTTATTTCAAAAGGATAAAAGTTATAATTGCATATAAAATTGGAGTGGTTTTAGTTGATTACGAAATTAACATTAAATGATTGTGTAAGCAATGACACTGGCAAGAATACTTGGTTTTGTGTTGTAACAAGTTGTATTCCAATTATTTAACAATCCTAAAAGGAAATGACTTGGAAAATCTGAGTATCGGCACATCCTGACTGCAGATATAGCCTTCATTAGCCCGAACAATAAAAGGACAAAATGCAAAAATAAGATTAGTGCTAAGGAATACCAATAGCACGTTATGGCATCAGGAACAGCTCTCAAGATACTGCTTGCTGTTGATCTATAAAAAGAAATGTGAAGGTGACCAGATTCGTTTTCAAACTAGACAATCATGTTGTTATACAACTTGCAGTAAAGCTAAATGCCCCCCTCCCCCATTATTTGCATTATTTCAGACCTGCACGCCCAGCTGTTTAAAACATTAAGCTTCTCTCATTGCTTCTGACACAAGCATCTGTTTACGATTACTCCCAGTGTTCAGCCACCTCTCGTTGATAGATTTTGTTTCAATCTTTTCTGCTCGTTCCTCCAGATTTACTGATCTTGCAGTTTTGTGTGCTGAGTAAGGCAGCATTAACCTATGCAGGCTTTTTGCTCTTACGGTACAAATTACTTTTCTGCTCCTCTGAGCCCCTTCTGGTAAACATACCCTTCACCTCCAGCACAGCAGCACCCATCTTTACACTATAAAGTAGCCTCCTGTGTGGAGTTCCAAAAACGCTTAGTGATGTGCTTTGTGAACTGGTCTAGCGCTGTGTGGCTTTCCAAATGTGACACTAATGTTCAGTAGCATTTCACAAACACTTCAGTGCTGGGAATTGCCAGTGTCAATATTTTGCATTTCTGGCCTCACAGTTGCAGAATAGGTTTCAGAATTGAATGTTGCATTTTTGAAACATGCACACACTTTTGTCTAAGTTCTCTGTCCCCCACATGATGTATTTTGTAAAAGCTGCATCTCCCTGTCGCAGGACAGTTTCACTCCGGATAAGACAGCAAGGACCTGACAGCAGATCTCAGACAGTGTAAGGGAGGACAGGACTTAGAGGCCGGTGCTTCTTTAGCTAGGAATGCACAAAGTACTTTCACGAGGTATAGTGTCTATGGTCTGTTCTGGAAAAAAGACTTTGCTGTAAATTTCCCTACAGGATCGTTGACGAATGGTCAAGTATCCTTCCAGAACAATTCAAACACTCATCAGGTTGAATCAGTGTCTTCCTGGGGTTTCTATTTCTGTCCATCCCCTGTAGATGCTACTGGATGCTACAGGAGTGCCCATGTGATTATTGCATGGCAAAACACCTACATGATTTGATGTGATGCTTTGCCTATATAAGGAAGAGCAGAAAGCCAGCGTAATACCCACAGCACAGGCTTTTCTGTTAGCCACTGTTAAGGTTTCTGTGTCAGTTGGCAATTCCCAATCCAAATCACTTTGATTTGATCTGTTTAGCAATCCAACAATCTGATCTAATTCTGTTTATTTAATGCCACATCTGGCATGAGCCTGTGAGAGAGAGAGAGAGAGAGGGAGAGAGAGAGAGAGAGAGAGAGAGATAGATAGATAGATAGATAGATTGATACAGACAGACAGATGTACTATGGTGTACTATGTTGATATTCTATATACTTGATCTAAATTGAATTCCCTCCTAAATATTTATCCAGTGCACCTTTCCTCTGGTGCGATGTTTGAAACCAAGTAGATTAAGCTATATGTAGTTACTATTGCAGATTGGTGGCATCTTGAGGCATGAACAAACTATGCATTCTGTCTAATGTGATAGAAAGATACAGGCAAAGAACAGTAAAAATAAATCATCTCGCAAAAATGATCTAAGCACAAGATTATCAGCAGTGGTACTGCGGAAGAGCTACACATGGTACGTAAGCTGTTATCAAGGAACTGTTCCAAGTAAAAAGTCGTGCCTTTTAAGATACAGGCATCTCATAAGACCGGATATCTCATAAGAGCGGACATCTCATAAGAGAGGACATCTCATAAGAGAGGACATCTCATAAGAGTGGACATCTCATAAGAGGGGACATCTCATAAGAGTGGACATCTCATAAGAGAGGACATCTCATAAGAGAGGACATCTCATAAGAGAGGACATCTCATAAGAGCGGACATCTCATAAGAGAGGACATCTCATAAGAGTGGACATCTCATAAGAGTGGACATCTCATAAGAGCGGACATCTCATAAGAGAGGACATCTCATAAGAGTGGACATCTCATAAGAGGGGACATCTCATAAGAGAGGACATCTCATAAGAGTGGACATCTCATAAGAGCGGACATCTCATAAGAGTGGACATTTCATAAGAGCGCCTGTCAGTCATGGCAATGACACAGAGAGGTGGGGAAGAGGGTGTATTGGCTTTCCCTCTCTCTGAGTGGCTGAGAGGCGTGCCCTGGAGGATTGCTCACCCTATAAGATAACGCTCTGTTGTTCCCTCAGCCTGCCCCTCTAAGACGAAACGAGCCAGCTGACGGAAGCTCTGCTGCCGGACTGAGCACGTCCAGAGAAGAACGAGCACAACAACAAACTAATTAAAAAGAAAAGGAATTTTTAGGAGCGGGGAAAAACTTGGGCAGAACCCCGAACAGTACGAGCAGGTTGAGGGAACGGGTGAGCATAGGACGGAGACCCGGGCCATGCGGATAGCGACAGTCGGGGTAACGCTGCCGAGTGCAGCACCTTTATTTTTTAGTTTTATTACTGTGTTTTATTTTCCTTTTTTCTTTCGCCTTTTGTTTTCCTTATTCTTTTGAGCACCTGTGAGTGCGAGACATTGGATTACCTGTATTGCTATTACTGTGGACATGACTACTGTTGTTGGTATTCAGGCCACAGACAACAGCACACTCTGCTAGCTAAAGAGAAAATAACTCCAACTCAAAGAAAATAATAAAACTGGGCACCAGTGCTGTGTTGCAAATAAACCTTCTGCCTCCCGTGTGTGTCAGTGAATTGCCCACCACCCTTCCACAAGCGGACATCTTTAGGTGACAAGAACGATCTCAGCAGTTTCAAGCATTGCACTGGAGAGCTGTTTGTATTGATCACATAGCTGTAATGTGTTAATTTTCTACATTAAAGTATGGCCTCCACATCGATGATTGGATGACACTGGCCATGTCATGTAAAACCTCTTACTGCTGCAAGCTTATTTTGTCTCACCGAGTGCCATAGTAGCAAGTGCCCCGACAGGCTTGTGCCCCGACAGCTAAAATTACCTTTGGGGAAAGTAAATAAACAGGGTTGTCAACAAGGTCAGCTCTTTGTAATAAAAGACAGATATGGAACAAAATGTTGTCACTAACCACGAAATTCCATGTGCATGTTACTTCCAAGAGAACTGGTCTGCTTACGAGTAGTGTAGCGGGTATGTGATTATTTCATTAGCAATGTTCATGGTCTATAATTATCTAACCTGAACTTCAACCCTCATGAAAGACTGCTGCCCCTGGAGTGCGAGACAGAGAATGAGCAATTAAAACATGCATGCATGCATTGATGAATTATTTACATTATGAAATTATTTTACTCAGCTTAACTGAATTTTCTACTGAATTCAAACATCTGTCTTGTTAAAACAAACCAGATACTTCATTTCCATGTGAACCTCTCCGCCAACACAACACCGCTCCTCTGCCAAAAGAAACATATGAGCTGTATTCAGGGATAAACTTTACATAACAAACAAACTGCTCTAAAATGAAGTTTCACAGAAGACAAGAGCACTACAGATCCTTCCCAGGAACAATTTCTTCCTTTCACTACCTTCAGCTGTGGAGAAAACCTTGTTGCATCACTGCCTGGGTGAAACACAGAAACAATCACTGAGAATCCCCACTCAAACCAGACTTGGAGCTCTAAGATGATTTAGTAACTGCTCAGAGAGACCTTGTTGTGGTCACAAAGCTTCAAGGATGGCACTATATTACTATACATGTAAGGCAGGAAGGGAGTAGTCAAGGTGGGACAGTACCAGGGCCTGAACTAGGAGCTGCATGGCGTAGTTGGTGAGGAAGGGGTGAATTCTGCGTATGTTGCAAAGGAAGAAGCGATAGGAGCGTGCCAGAGTAGAGATGTGCTGAGAGTAGGTGAGGGAGGGGTCGAGGGTGACACCGAGGTTCTTGGTGGATGAGGAGGGAGAGAGGGTTGTGGATTTAAGAGGGATAGAGATAGCGTGATCAGCAGTGGGGTTTACCGGTAAAACTTAAGGTTTACTTTTCCCGTAACACATACATTATTGTATGTTCCTTATAAATAATGCAATCCAGTTTGTCACACATTTCATCACACATTTTAAATGGATGGTCTCTCACACAACTGAACAACATGATATGCAAATTGATACAAAAGTTGCAAAGATCTGCCTGCTGCAAGACAAAAATCTGACACTTTGACATTGTCTGCAAATAACAAAAAGTGTCTATAGTTTTGTATGGAACAAAATTCTTATCACTTTCTTATTGTTTTGCTGTTTTCTAATCTGAAAGGCTATTTCCAATTAAAAAAAGGAATGCCCGTGATCATGAACCCTAACCCTAAAAATGTATTTTTAGGGTTCAGATTTGCACCTCCAACTTCCCTGAAGGGATTAGTGATGCCATCATTGAGGATTGGTCACGTACCCCTCCAGAACAATTCAGCCCCCTTGCAGGATGCCACATTGAACCTCTGCCTGCCCATGGTGGCAAGGTTATGGCTGGACCCTCTAGTTCTGTCTAAATCCTTCAGGTTAAAACAACAGGTTTCTTCCAGAATGAAATTGAGTGCAGTCTGCAGTCACCTTCATTAGAACTCTAGCCTAGACAGCGAGGCATTCTGGGAGCTGTAAAAAGGTCTACATTATAATGAAGGTCGAAGCAAGGCAATTACTTGCAGTTAGACAAAGTTAAAATGACCTTGGACCATGGATAGGCCAGGGAATCCTATAATGAGGAAGAAGGATACTTCAGTTTGTGACCAATCATTTCCATATCTAAGGCACTGCAGCACTAATGATGAACATTACAACACTATAAGCGGGCTGGAAAGTGTAACCAAAGTACCATTAGCTGAACAGCCTCCATTGTGAGGTAAGACTACCAGAAACCAGTCAAACAGACACAGGCTTCGGCTGATGTCTTCTTGACTTTCTTACAGATCGAGTCAGAATTTATGATTGCATATTATTAATACATTTCTACAGCATGGCATTGTAAAAACTGCTTAACTAGCTTACAGTAGGTCTCACACAGCAAAGACAATGATATTAGTCCATAGCACAGATAAAGGTTTGTCTTAGTTTTGTTTTGATATCTAGTTTATGACATACAGCTGGTTTCACAGATCCTGATTAGCACTAACCTTGGTCTTTCCAATGCTTTACGTCAGGTGAGGCAGGCTGAGAGCAGTGCTAACAGGGGGCTGTGAAACCAGCTGTGAATGTTTGGACTTTCCTTGTAGGTATTAAGCAAAATAAGCAAAATGTTTATTATAGGATAAATGTGCCCAAAGAGAACAATTATATATTTTAAAACATTACAAAGACAATTCCCAACACCTGTAATTAGCAAATAACCCTATAACTGACTAGGATGAATTATCTCAATTAGACATTTCTGAAGAAAAACAGAGCACCCCTCGTGGCGGCCTACACATTTATAAACTTCATGTTTGAACTATTGTTTTGTTTACCATGGAAATCTTATTTTAATACAAACACTACCATTCAATAGCTCAGTTGTCATGTGTTTTGTTTACACAACAGAGCTTGAAGATTTAGAACCTTTTATACTAAGTTATAGTGAACATCACTGCGGAACACTGCAGCTTTATTCCAGCTAATAAAACAGAGACGAGTTAGATTGCTAACCAGCATTAAAACCAACAGTGAGGCAAACTTTACACTTTCAAAAAAATCATGACATTGATTACATTAAATTAAACACAAGAATATGTAATTTTTATTTAATTCCGTGTTCTTTTTTTATTTTATTTTTTAGCCTGAGGGCCATTTTAATTTGCTATGACTCGAGAAACCCCAGGGAGTGATTAACTCAGAGAGAGTGAGAGAGAGAGAAAGAGAGAGAGAGAGAGAGAGAGAGAGAGGAGGAGCAGCGATTCAGGACTGATTCTGTTTATTGTAAGGATTTGTTTCATTATTACTTCTGAATAATGCAAGTTCTATTAATAATGTATGTTTAATTAGCTCAGCTATGTCTTAGGAGCTCACTGGTACTGTATTTCTTTAAAGCTTCAAATCTTTATATCCATTGTGGGGAGAGACAATTCCAATTAACCCCAACTTTTTATCAGCTGCTCATTCAAACTGTGGACTTCCTCTGTGTGACCTCTTTTGGTGTAATGACAGTGCTGAGCGGTTTTGTATTTCATGCTATATTATTAGATGTGTTCTACCTTAATAAAAGTGTAATCAAATAAAGTATACTTGTATTTAATTGATTTAAAATGTTAATTGGTTAACCACAAGTTCAATATACCCTTTAGATGAAGTTGAAGCATTTTTCTTTTTTGTAATATAATATTTCTCTGTCAAAGATCACTAACACAATTGCACCTGCTGTATCCAAAAAGGTGTCAGACGTGCTTTCCTTAGCTGTCTCTAGATGGTGAAATCAAGTGCTGAGGCTCTGGTGGTCTCAGTACATAGCCTGCATTGCCTTTCAAATAAGCTTCTTGTTTCTCCATCGAATCAAGGCAGTTATCATGTTCACCATGTAGAGAAGGACAGATAGACAGACAGGAATAGGACCCTAAACAGTTGACCCTAAATTGCTGAAAATTGCAATTCAAATGAATACAATCAAAAACGCTTTTGTAATATTTAAGCTCCCAAAGTCTAGTTTCAAACATAATTATGTCAGCGTGCCAACAGCATACTGCCATTCCTAAGCATACAATACCATTTGAAACACAGCAGTTAATGGATACCATTTGCTAAACAACACATCTCTTTGATAAACACCAGCTTCAATCAAGCTACAGAGTTCCTGATTTCAAGTCTGTGACTCCCAAAAGCCCTGTCCGTGCAGGACTGCGGACCGCCACTCATTGTTCTACCTCCATCACCTTAACAGTTATTCTTAGTGACCAGCAGGCCAGAAATTACATTACATTTAATGTTACAGGAAGTCCACATTTGTTTGACTTAAGAAAGAAGAGTCTAAAATGGCTGTGGCTGCAAAGACTTGTTTTTGTGTAGTGTACATTAAATAAATAATTTCTATTATTCATCCTTTTACCTTTTCAGTAAGCTATTTTGGACAAAGACGAGGCCTGGGGTCATAGTATTTACCCCAGTGAAATATTAACAAAACTAAAAACAGATCCTTAGCTGTTTCCCGTTAGTTTGGTTTTGCGTTTTACAGATGAATGGTGCAAAGCTCTGGTCTAAGTGATTAGTGATTTCAGCCCTTGTAATCTACATTTTCACAGTGTAGTAGTGTTCAGACGGTCCGTACATTCACCTGTGGCTGCTAGGCACTTATAAAAAAAAAAAAATCTAAACTACAAACAGTTCCCCATTTCCAGAGACGACCTGGGGAGAGAAGGGGAGCTGGAGACATCACCCTGAGCTTCACATTCACAGATAAACTACATGAAACATTGCTGTATCATTTTCAAATCTGCTTTCCTGACATATGTCAATTTAAAAAATGTGTGTTCTATGTCCTGTGAAATTTAATTCATTAGGATTCACTTTTAAGTTCTCCAACAAATCAACAGAACAGAAGTTTCCAGACTTTGAAAACAACACCTTCATTTTTTATTTTTTTATTTATTTATTTTTATTTATTTTAGGTTTGCAGTCAGAACTGGATACAAGCCTTGATGAGAATTAGAACAGTTAGGTCAAGAAGTGGATACAGTCCTTGATGAGAATTAGAAGTAAGCCTGCACCCAGCCGAACGCGACCTTGCTGAGCTTCTGTGATCTGATGAGACTGTACAGCAGCAGATCTTTCTTTTTTAAAAAAACTGGTTTGTAATATTCATTGATGAATTAAAGCGGTGCAGTAACACTTAGAAAAACTCTCATTTTCCATGCTTTTCCCATGTTTATACAATGCATTTACCATGGTTTGCCATGTTTTCTAATCATTTATCATACCCTAAATACCCTCTTTATCATACCTCTCTGGTCTTTACAATGCTTACCTAGGCCTCACCATGCTTTCACTATGCTTTACTACACTTTTACTATGGGACACGTTTATAAGGGAACGGTGCAAGCATGCTTACCACTGAATACAGTGCTCGCCGTAGTGCATACACTCTTACTGAAGCAGCTGACTCAAACCTGCATTCCCTGAAATATGCCTGGCTGCTTCCCTCAGGTATTTGCAGTGTTATTCTGCGCCAGAGGCGCGCTCCAGTGCAGCTGGGGAATCTCAGGTTACATTCATAAAACCCCTCGACTCAGGTGTAATGGGACAGGGGCTCCTATTATCTCCCTATCTGTTACTTCATTCTGTCCATTGAGAAATGCTACACATTCTACGCATAGCCCTATTGAAGTTTCCCACAGTATATTTGCTTTACTCTACCTCTGTGCTTTATAATGTGTATCTGTGATTTACTATACTTACACTGTGTTGTATTACACTTTTCTGTGCTATACAAGGGCTATCAGATTTTAATGAAGCTCACATAACTGTGTGGAAATGCTTGCAATCCTAACTAAAAAAAACTGTTTATAAAAATCAAAAGGTTCTACTCTCTTACTGGTTTTAATTATTTAAAGTAAATGACCTGTAGTGACATTCCTCCAACCAAGATCTCTACATGCATTTATTTATGAATAAATTGCTTGAAGTGTGCATTAAATAAGAACAATGGTTCCGTTTTTAATGCGGGAGGCTGTTTCAGATATGTTTTCTCATCTGATAGAGCTTTCTCATTGGCTCAGGCACTTGTTTTCTCAAAAAAGGCGGGTTTAAAATGCAGATTCTGAAAGAGAACTGCAATGTGTCATCAGAGGATGATTTTTCAGAGATATGCATCGGAAAACATCAACGACAACCCTTATACATGTATAAAACACACTTTCTTCCAGTTCAATGTGTTACAGGTGTTTGTAAGTGACTTGCCAAAGCTGTTTGTGAAACTGCACATTAACAACGTCTCCAGCTACTGCAGGTTTTGATTTCTCAACCGACATCTATATTTTAATACTGCGCCAACTTGTTTTATCTTAGATAATATCTATAATTATTGTAGCTGAAGTACTGCAGCATTCTAATAGCTAGTTGCAACAAAATGGTTTAATGCTAAACTCAAGCAACCCAGCACAGTCAAAGTACGGTATTTGTTTAAACCTAAGAACTGTCAACAGGAATAAGAGGTTGTTTACAGTTTTTACAGTTTGGTCACAGTTTTAGCGGACCATGTGCTCAAGCCCTGTCCTTCTTTGCTTACATAGTGAAGCCAGTTAAACACACCCTGTGCGTTCCAATACTGGCTTGGTCTTTAGATATTGTCATTTAGGAAACGTATGGCTTAGTACACTCACTTTTTAATTGTCTAGAGTAAACCTGAGCTTCAACACCTAAAAGGGTGCGTCTGTCTGGGGTATTTAATGTTGTTTAATAGCACATAGCCTTTATTATAAAAAGGATCACTACAACATACATTCAATTCTTTCTTTTCTTGTTTAGGGTACCCCCTGCCACCCCACCCCACCCCACCCCCGCCATTCCGTCCTGGGACAACACTCACTTCCAAAAAGAGCTATTAGAACCAGCAGTTAAGCATACTGCTCAATATTCTGGAAGGACACAAGTTACTGTATACCTTTTAGAACAGGCCTCTTTACCTGCTACTGCTACTCCTCTTAACAAGCATGAAGCAGGGTGGAGCACTTCAATAAGCATCGTGCCTGGAAGCACTGGCCCTTAACCTTTCAGAGCACAGTGTGTACAGCGTACACAGTCACTTAGTCCACTCGAGGGGTTACAGTTCCACCTCGCCAGGGGCTGCCGAACAGCAGGACAAGCACTACCCTAGGATAGTCTGATCTTTATGGCTCCCCTGTCAGCTCTTATCTTTATAAAAGTTGTTGTTTGTTTTGGTATTAGGCAGTTTTAAAAAGCTGCCATAAAGATGGAATAAATTTTGATAAACTTTTAATGACAGTAAATTTGCACGGCCATTTTGCAGTTTTCCCATGCTTACCAATGGTTATGCAATGCATTAGTTCACCATGGTTTGATTTTTAATATGATTTACCATACTCTTTCTTTGCTTTACAATGCTTACCTATGCTTTATTACTTTATTTTGAAGGGGTTGTGTTGTGATGGTCATTGAACTGAAGACCCTATTACAGCTTAGCATTATCAATACTGTAGACAGAGCACTGCTACTCCAGTAATGTTACTGCTTTGGTCCCAGTCTTCTTTTGAAGTCAGCCACCAGCTTAATTACTTAAGAAGTCAGAGGCAGTTTTCACATCTGCAGGCTGTTTTGTGATGAATAAATGACTCTGGGACTCTTGAAGAGAGTCCAGTGCATTTATCATGCATGGTTTCTCTCATGTGAACAGTGAGCAGGGCCTGTCTGCCTGCCTCAACACAAAAAACACAACTCAAAATGACAAGGCTTGGCATGCACATTCCTTATAAACCACTGCCCTGAAACGAAGACAAATAGCTTCAAATGTTAACTATTTAAACATCTATCAAATTATCCTCAAACAGCACAGCAGCACTGGGATGAAGCACTGGTGTGATCTCTTTTTAGACGTCAGTATTCTGTGCAGTCTCGGCTATGGAAGCATCTGAAACGGAGGGGGACTCCCCACCACTCCAATGTGTTAGCTTATGATTCACCAGCAACAAAAAAAAAATATTCACCAATGTTTATAAACGTTAGTGTAGTTGCATACAGCCCAGGTTTTCTATTACACTATTGAATTCATGTAAAACTGTGAAGAATCTAAATACTGATTAAAACAGGGCCCTCCCTGGTGTTTTACACTAAAGAGACTCACACAGTGTTATAATCGTGAACCATTCGTCAGCGGCAAAGGGTGCAAATGCACCCCAGCGTGTTTAAAATATCTCATGGCTCTTTAAAGAAAGATCAGGGCTATCCTTACATGTGATTAAACTTTGATTGTTTACCTTGATACCATGTGTGTCCTTATCCAACTTGGAAAACAGGAGTGATCCGCCTTCTGAGGGTCACAGAAACTATACGTTTTTCACATCCCACAATCACAGCTCCAGCTTACTGGCGGAATCGATTGTTGAGAGTTGCGGGAGAGCTGGGGGAGATGTAGAAACGGTATATCGCTTCTAAAATGATTGATTTATAACACATTAGTTTCTAGCACTGTATTTGACACTGAAATAAACAGAAAAAAACTGAAAAGTAAAGAAAGCTACAACTGAAATAACTCTGCTCACAAGCACTGTTGCTGTATTTCATACCCTGAGTACACAAGGGACCTATTTTAATGATCTTAGCTCTGTTACGGTTTAATTCAATGCAACAGTGCCCATAGCATATTCCACTGTGTTTCAACCAAAGTGTCTTCAGTGTGACTGTATGAAAAGAAGTTCAGTATGTTAACAAGCTTATACAGAACAGCAATCACTTACAGCACTGTTTGTAATTATTTGATTATTCAATTTTGGTGAGGCAGTTTTTTTTAATGTTATATCTCACTGCTTCTCCTTGTGGCTGATTGAAAATCAATTGGAGCTGTTGATGTGCTGGTTTCAACAGCTACAGGTTCATACTCAGCCTTCCCTAGTGGAAGCATCCTAAATACCCTCTGTTACATTAGGACAGGTCTGTGTCTGCTGGACGTGGCTGTCAGATCCAACATTGGTTTTAAGGACTCACTCATTAGCAGTGTGTTCTGCTTCGACATACACACACACGCACGCACGCTCACACACATGCACACACACGCACGCACACACACACACACAAACACACACACACACACACACACACACACACACAGACAGCTTCCATTGAACTCCCTAACCTTTTAACTTTAGGATGAAACCTGTATTACCGTTTACACTTTCAACATGTTGGGAATGCTTGTCAGAAAAGCCATTGATCACTTTTTACAGTATACATTAGGGCTGCATGCATTTATGTATGATGTATGTGTTGTATATATAGGAAAAGACTGAAGAAATTATAATAATGAAATACATTGGACTGCACTGTACACTCACTGCATTGTAAAACAAGCTAACACCGGTATCTGGCCTGCGAGTTTTTGACAACAGTTAAACAAACAAACACTTAAACTCGGTAACTTAGCAGCAGTTACTTAGCAACCTTGATGTCCTTAATGTAGTGATACTTTATCGACAAGATCTTGCTGCATCATTGGCCCAGAGCTGCATGTTAGATAACTTATATGGATGACCTGCACCTCTCATCAACCCCATAGCAGTACAAGATGAGAGCTACAGTGCTTCACGAATTAAGCTGCTGTCTGCCCTGTGGGCTTAAAAGATCACATGTCAAAGAAGGGCAGGGGGTGCAGAGGGGCAGGAACGCTGTTCCATTGCCCCGGGGTAGCTTCTCTTTCCACACTATTACAAAGTCACTGGAGAAGCATGCATGCTTCGTCAGCTCACCTTTACAAACACCACACTACTGACCTTGTGTCTGAGAGAGAATTAGGAGCAATCTGACACTGCAGGCTCCCACCCGGATTCTATCGAAGGATTGTGTCATTTAGCATTCCACAAATGACCACTCTGAGTTGAGCAGCTTATTGATATTGATAGTTATCGGATGTACTAGTGGCAAGTTTACCTTGGCAGCTCAGAAGAAGTTTAGCAGGGTGCTTTTACAAACGCGAATGTGTGCCGTCAAAGTGAATGTAAAAATGTGTGTCGGTATGAAAAGTATATTACATATCATATTTATTAAAGGGTGAATACTATTAGTAGGATTTCACTTACAATTTAATGCAGAGCATTCCTGTAGTCTCAATAACTTATAAAAGTGCACCACAGTAAATGTGCACGGTACATCTTGACTAACAATTGATCGAGAACAAAGAGGTCATCTTTGTGGTGCTTGAAGATGAGTTCGCCTCTCTGTCCCTGACTTCCTTATTCTGGAGCATTTCACACTTACACAACTAAAAACTGAAATTAATCAAGTACTTGTACAGGTGGCTTGTTAACTTCATCCAGTACTGTGGAAGTAATCCTCCACATGCTGTTTGAGTTAATCCGTTATGTAAAGCAGACAAACATCATCACGTGGTTATCTTCAACTCCTGGGGTAGGCAGCTGTTTGCAAGTTGGCTATATACAGGATTTCAATGTTTACCATGCTAAACTTTATCGCAGTCATTTTGCAGTTTTCCCATGCTGTCCCCATGTTTATATTAAGCATGTACCACAGTTTATTATGGTTTGTTTAACTTCACCTGTAGTGGAAGGTGACGGCTGCAGAGTTAAAGGCCTTGATTTATATGCACAGCAAGATACACTTTCAATGCAGATAGCAAGCATGCTGAATCGACCTGTACAGTGTCCAGGGAGTTCCTCAGGATGGGGGACGGCACTTTGTTAAGAGCATCCCTTTTATTAGAACCATCCCTCCCCCACTACTTCAGAGAGTAAGAAGCAGGTATAAACTAAAGAGCTGACTAGCAAATTCCACAGAGCCTGTGGCTAGTGGGGAATCAATACTGTCTATTGATGTACATTGCACTCCTAACTGGCATCAGCAGCCTAAAACCTAGTCAAATGTGCGCTCACTTATCACATACATGTTTGAAGCTGGTGTTCCCTTTACATGTCATCATAAGAATTTCAAAAAGCTGATTGGCAATCCTCTATGATAAACAAAAAACATTTTTAAAAGATTCCTGTTCATTAGCAGAGCAACATTCTCCACAGCAATTTGCATCCTATTCAGCTGATCTAAATGGTGACTCTTTCATATATTTTATAGGCTTGAAATGTTACACTGATGGCATCACGATATAGGTCACAATAAGATACATATCACAATGCATGCGATGGTCCACATGGGCTGCTTAGTGTGATGCATAATAAGATCAAATTATCATTAATGATGGGCCCGAATGATGAGTTACAGAGAATAAATAACTATAAAACACACTTATTCTTCCTTCAAGAACCATTTGGTAAACTACAATGAGCTATGCTGTGCTTTTACAACAAACGGTGCACAGCTCCATTACTATATGACATAGCATGCAAAGAAAGTATCCTGATTATGCACTGGCGTATACTTAGGGTTATGGTTACGGGCTTGTGGTGGAGTAAATTAAATATATGTTTATTTGTTTTAGCTACCACACAGAATTTCTTACAATGACTGAAAATCATTTCCTTCTCAAATAAGATCATTATTTATATTTTCATTCCTGCTTAAGACATTTACTTCGGCTTCCAGGCCACATGTAGTTGGTAAAGAGATGTGGTTTTCAGGGTTTTATAAGGGGAACAGAACAAGTCAAAGAATGAATTTTACCTGCGCAAAGCCTTTGTTATTACACCATCTAAGGAGTAAAGCAATCACAGGCTTCCAGGAAGTCAAGGAAACTGAGAACTTAGGGCCTCATTTACGAAAGAGCACTACACATTATGGAGCATCATAATTGCAATTGGTGTGCACGTTCATGACTTCCGTATTTACTATTTCAGTTTTATTAATTATCAAAACAGTGGGCATATTATGGCGCACACTGATTTTATTGTGGCACACTATGGTAATCAGAATGAATATGCGATTTGTATGGAAATGCATGATAATGTATTTAAAAGAGGCACTACGCTCTGAATAATGAGCTTTATTCACACTTTATTTACTAAAGGGCGATAATCGTAGTGTGCACCTTAAAGTGAGTGATAATTAGTAGTTTGGAAACCAGGCTTTAACCACTGATAGGTGCACTATTTACACCTATTTTTCTGGGCTGAAATCTATCTGGCATCATGGAGGCATTACTTTCATTAAAGTTTTCATATAGAGTAGTGAAAATGACCTGTAAATAACAGGTTATATTAAGCGTGAATAAACGTGAATGAATGTTATAATCTCTTTGATTTTATTTTATAGTTCATTACATTGGTACAAATAATAGAGTGGTTAAATAAAACACTGGATCAAGCAGGATATTCTAATATAAAACAACCTCCTCCACTGGAATTTCTAACTCCTCTGCGTGCAGTTTTAGTTTGCGTTGCTCATTTTCGGTCAATGTAAGCCACCTCCACCAATGGAAATTCAAAAGCACCTTTAAAGTAATTGTACTGTCGAAAACAAAATAGTTCCATAAAATGTCTCTGCCATTCACATCTATACATTATATAGGTCTCAAATGTGCAGCTTTTTATTTATAGCACAAATATACAGCTAAGGCCAAACATTTTGCATCACGTATTAGAATTAACACATTTTGCTTCATAAAGTCGAATGAAACCTGTTGAATAAGGTTACATTAACATATTTACCGCTGTGTAGTTTCCCCATATACAGCACGGTATTTAACGAAATACAACATTGAAAAATGTGACATTTTGAAATCTAACATGAAATACTGTACTATTATTATGGCTTCCAGTAGACTTTTGCAATATCATTTATTATTTTCTTTGATTACATGATGTTGAATAAAAGATTTACATCTTTTTTTTCTTTTATTATGTCTCAATCCTAAAATTCTAGGTGATGCAAAACTTTTGGCCACAGCTGTATTTTCATTTCAAAACATGATAGCTGGTAAACTAACTACACCACTGTAGGTTAAAGGAAACTTTGGAAGCCATGCTTTTTGACTGCCCTGTACTTCTCAGGTAATGGCTTCTTTCCTGTCAATATCAAATCAGCTGTTTCCCCTAATGACTGACATGCTTTCAGTCAGTAACATGCTTTGACCCAGAAGACACTGCTGAACTGCAATGACCCAGGGAGTACAAGTGCAAACAGATAACACAAGAAAAAGACGTAGAAACTGAGAATTTCCTTGAATCTGAACTACCTAAAGTACTCTGTACCAGATATCAAGTCAAGTACACTGTTTTAGCTAATAGCCACTAGTCATAATGTTTGTCTTTTGGCCTAGTTTCTTTTAGTTTTACCTTAGATTATAGAACCAAATGTAAGAGTGACTGTGAGTGAAGCCACACTGCCACGGTTCACAGGCACTCTGTATCATTACTTGTTTTGTCCACCATCACTTGCACATTCTCAATTTTTATGGCCCGTAGAGAGAAGGGTCACTTTTGAGACTGCTATGAAAACAGCAGCAGATCTAAATAGCATCATTATTTAAATGAAACCAGGAAACTAGAACCAGAAGTAAAAGAGAAAGTCACATGCACTGCTAGATTATCATAACTTTGGTCACAAATGACCTGAACAGTGAGAGTATAGCATCTGCCATGTTTGCACGACACTGTGATGAGGACACTAATGAAGGCACATGTGTGTCTCTACTTGATTACTTCTTATCAGGGACAGCCATTTACATAGAAGTGTGTGCTACACCTTGCAGACATTTCCAATTCGTGGTCCAATCTCTGCATGTCTTACACTTGGTATAAACGCATCATCATGGGTTGCACTTGGAGAACACGTTCTCTCACACTCCAGGATGAGATCTTCTGTGACTTTCACACTAATGAATACAATTCTTGACATTGCTACAATAAAACAGCAGTTGCACCCATTGAAAAGCATCTCAAAATATAATTAAAAAAAAACAGTTTCATTGCACGGCAGATAATATCTGCAGCAGTGCTGGCGTTAGGACAGCATGCCCACAGGCCAGTAGGGTTATTACTGTTCACGCTTACAAAATTAATTACACAGACTGGCAGCTCTCAATGAACTAAAATGCTGGTGTTCAAACAGAGTGTAGGCAGTGCTGCACAGGGACAGCAAGCGGGGGTGAGAGAAGCAGATGGTACAAACACAGTCAGCGCTTTCACATTGTGGAGAATGTGCCAACTTCAGACACTTTACGCAAAGATACAAACAGAAGGAAACATTTGAGAAAACTTGTAGGGCACACTGCTATATTTTACTGGTGTTGCAAAATACTCACTTAATAGCCAGATTTAATATTCAAGTACAGTCGATGCTTGTTTGCAGCAACACCTTGTACGAGCAACCGCCTCTTACGAGGAACATTTCCCTTGGGAACACTTTCCCTACCGTGAATTAAGCACTCGGTAACAGCAACATAGCTGCCACATAAGAGCAACATTTGTGACGCTGTGATGTCACATCCTCTGCCTACTTGCATCATTTTTTTTGTGGCAAAAACAGACAAAATGCCAAGAAGTCTCTCACTGAAAGAAAAAGTACAGATTATCCAAAACTCCGGGGGCTACTCAAAACCAAGTTGCAGTCAAGTGGGAGTTTTTATGTAGAATTTGGAATCAAAAGGATAAGCTTTTGGCTGAATACAAAGACAGACTCGAATAGCTGCCGTAAGCGCGGGCGTGAAGGAAAATCCCCTGATGTCAACCAGGCTCTCCTTATATGGTTCAAGGAGAAGAGGGCGCAGGGAGCACTGCTTGCTGGACCCGCAGTCAAGGAAAAAGCCCTGCAGCTTGCCGCTTCACTTGGATTGAACGATTTTAAGGCAAGGTTGATTTACCAGATGGAAGAAACGCTCCAATGTCGCTTACAAAATGAGCATGGCGACAAACCAGCAGCTGAGCAGTGGCAGTGCGAAAAACGTCCTCACATTCTTGAAAAGTTTTCCCCGGCTGACATCTACAATGCTGACGAAACGGGACTTTATCTGAAAAGGCTCTGTGACAGAGGGAGGGAAAGCTTCAAAGGACAGGGTAACTGTGCTCCTCTGTGCCAACATGGATGGGAGTGACAGACGCTCGCTGTTCATGATTGGGAAGTCAAAACAACCCAGGTGCTTCCCGAAGGTTTTCAGTAAACTTTCCTTCAGTAATGTCAGTTCAGCGAATGCCTGGATGACAGGTGAGATTTTCATCAACTGGCTAAAAAAGTGGGATGGTCAGCTTCGCTTGCAGAGCCGTAAGATATGCCTGTTACTGGACAGCTGCTCCGCACACACCCAAGGAGTGGTCCTCACTAACATTCAGATCGAATTTTTGCACCCTAACACTACATCTTTGATGCAACCTATGGATCAAGGTGTGATTATGAACACGAAGGGACATTACTGAAAAAATTGCAAACCGGATTATTGTTGCTCTTGATGCGGACCCCAGCGCAGGTGTTCAGACAGTTCTGAAAAATGTCAATTTGCTAGATTGCGTTCATCTTGTTGCTGAGGCATGGAGCCGACAACAATTTCCAACTGTTTAAAGAAAGGCAAATTTGTTGTGCCAGTGGAAGGTGTGCTAGACAAGGATATGGAAGAGTCTGACGACTCCCTGAACAAAGTTCCACTTCCAGTCAACATGGGAAAAGAGGACTTAGTAGGTGTTGTGGCTGTGGTTGAGGATTTGCTCACATTCAGAGAGCTAACCAATGAAGAATTACTGAGCGCTGCAGCTGCTGCAAGGCCAGAGAAACAAGCTTGTGTTGACGAAACACATCATAATCAAGAGGATGCTCAAGAGAGCGAGAATGATTTTGATGAAGTTCCACCTCTGACAAACTCTGAGGTGTTGAAGGCTTGGATTACACTTCGACACATTTCACAGCTAGAGGGACTTGGTGACAGGGTCTACCGGTCTCCTTGGGACATTGAATCCCATCTTCAAAACAAAATTGTGACCGAGAAGAAGCAGTGCAAATTAACAGAGTTCTTTAACCCAAAATGAGTGAGTTTATCCATTCTTAATTAATTTACAAGTTGATACTCACTGTATAGAATACACTTTGATGTGGAATAATACTTGGAATTAAAACATAAAAACGTTAACTCAATTAATACCTCTTTCTTGATACAATATGGCAGTAGGCTACAAATGCAAAACAGATACGTATACTAATCTAACAATGTAGCAATAATAATAAACATACATGACATTGTTACAATTATAGATTGTCTCCATCTGAATGTTATTTTACAAATATATTTGAAAATAAGAGTATAGCGTGTACTGCAGCTGTTTTACGTATCAGAAAAAGCAGGCTGCCTTTGGTCAGACTACACTCCCCATAACAGCAACAGCCACTTAGGAGCAACATAGCAAAGGGGCACCGATATGTTGCTACTAATGAGCATCTACTGTAAAATCTTCAGTACATCACTCACCCTTATAAAAGTGTACCATAGTAAAAGTATAGCAACGTGTAATAAAGCATTCTGAAAGCATGGTAAATCATAGGTAAGCATTGTAAAAACCAGCAAGGTATGGTACAGCATGTTAATACACATGGCAGACCCTGGTGAACAATGGTACATACAGTGCCTTGCGAAAGTATTCGGCCCCCTTGAACTTTGCGACCTTTTGCCACATTTCAGGCTTCAAACATAAAGATATGAAACTGTAATTTTTTGTGAAGAATCAACAACAAGTGGGACACAATCATGAAGTGGAACGAAATTTATTGGATATTTCAAACTTTTTTAACAAATAAAAAACTGAAAAATTGGGCGTGCAAAATTATTCAGCCCCCTTAAGTTAATACTTTGTAGCGCCACCTTTTGCTGCGATTACAGCTGTAAGTCGCTTGGGGTATGTCTCTATCAGTTTTGCACATCGAGAGACTGAAATTTTTGCCCATTCCTCCTTGCAAAACAGCTCGAGCTCAGTGAGGTTGGATGGAGAGCATTTGTGAACAGCAGTTTTCAGTTCTTTCCACAGATTCTCGATTGGATTCAGGTCTGGACTTTGACTTGGCCATTCTAACACCTGGATATGTTTATTTGTGAACCATTCATTGTAGATTTTGCTTTATGTTTTGGATCATTGTCTTGTTGGAAGACAAATCTCCGTCCCAGTCTCAGGTCTTTTGCAGACTCCATCAGGTTTTCTTCCAGAATGGTCCTGTATTTGGCTCCATCCATCTTCCCATCAATTTTAACCATCTTCCCTGTCCCTGCTGAAGAAAAGCAGGCCCAAACCATGATGCTGCCACCACCATGTTTGACAGTGGGGATGGTGTGTTCAGGGTGATGAGCTGTGTTGCTTTTACGCCAAACATAACGTTTTGCATTGTTGCCAAAAAGTTCGATTTTGGTTTCATCTGACCAGAGCACCTTCTTCCACATGTTTGGTGTGTCTCCCAGGTGGCTTGTGGCAAACTGTAAACGACACTTTTTATGGATATCTTTAAGAAATGGCTTTCTTCTTGCCACTCTTCCATAAAGGCCAGATTTGTGCAGTATACGACTGATTGTTGTCCTATGGACAGAGTCTCCCACCTCAGCTGTAGATCTCTGCAGTTCATCCAGAGTGATCATGGGCCTCTTGGCTGCATCTCTGATCAGTCTTCTCCTTGTATGAGCTGAAAGTTTAGAGGGACGGCCAGGTCTTGGTAGATTTGCAGTGGTCTGATACTCCTTCCATTTCAATATTATCGCTTGCACAGTGCTCCTTGGGATGTTTAAAGCTTGGGAAATCTTTTTGTATCCAAATCCGACTTTAAACTTCTCCACAACAGTATCTCGGACCTGCCTGGTGTGTTCCTTGTTCTTCATGATGCTCTCTGCGCTTTAAACGGACCTCTGAGACTATCACAGTGCAGGTGCATTTATACGGAGACTTGATTACACACAGGTGGATTCTATTTATCATCATTAGTCATTTAGGTCAACATTGGATCATTCAGAGATCCTCACTGAACTTCTGGAGAGAGTTTGCTGCACTGAAAGTAAAGGGGCTGAATAATTTTGCACGCCCAATTTTTCAGTTTTTTATTTGTTAAAAAAGTTTGAAATATCCAATAAATTTCGTTCCACTTCATGATTGTGTCCCACTTGTTGTTGATTCTTCACAAAAAATTACAGTTTCATATCTTTATGTTTGAAGCCTGAAATGTGGCAAAAGGTCGCAAAGTTCAAGGGGGCCGAATACTTTCGCAAGGCACTGTATATAGGTAACAGAGTTCTACTGAGTACCTGCATTACTTCAGCTGTTCAGATAAAAAGGGAAGCTGCTCTTTTTCTCACTGCCATGAGCAGGTGCAGATTTTGAAAAGCCATGTGAACAATGTCCCTATTTGAATGCAAAGAGGTGGAAAGCTCTCTTTAGCATGACGCCTCTGGCAGCTCCAAACTGCACTGGAGCATTCAGTCCACTAAAGCAGCCGAGAGAAATCAAAACAAACAGACATCAAACTCCAGCAATCTCCACGATCACGGCTCACACATGGCAGCTCTGACACATCACCTCCCTTGAGCGACTCCGCACTGCACATCTCAGAGCTACTGATGCGCTACAATCCCATCTCCACAGCTAGAAGGGCCCTCTGAATCTCTGCAGCCCCAAAGCAGAGTTAGATAGAAGGGGTGAAAAGAGAAGGGTTTAACCTAGCAGGGTGGAAAGGGGGGCAGTGTTAACTAAGCCACATGCTTTTAGTGGAGACGATAAGAGGTGTCAGACTAACAGGAAGCAGAATAGTGCTGGGAAATGTCATTTACTGGGCTAGGCAGCACTGTAGCCTAAAGACTCCTTTAAAATCTGGCTCAAGTCACAGGTGAAACGTTTGGAGGTCTCAACTTAGCCCCTAGTTGATTAGCCCACATCACAAACCCACAATGCAATGTGACAGCTTGAGAAAGGCACAGGACTGAACTGTCATACAAGAGTAAACAGGAATTAGGAATAAATAAACGGAGGTCACACGGACATTGAACAGTATGGTTCACGTCACATGGAGATAGGTGCACATTGACTGTAGACTGATGCCATTAACACTTTGGGCGATGTTCAGTGTAAATCAGCTTGAGTCTAAATGCTTCATTGATAGCCAAGTCTTAAATATTGAGGATTTATTTACTGGTGCTTAGAATGTTTGATTCTTCAAGTTATTCTGAACTAATTCAGGAAATGCAAATCTTTCAGATACAACGCGATAGATGAACTGCTGCATGCTGGTACTTTTGCTATTGGTCACACGGTCTGATTCCAATGAGTCAGAACTACAACATGAAACAAATCGGTTACCAAGAAGATTCAGCAATGTTTCTTCAACAGCAGGGAGTGCTAATATGAGGCGACACCATGGATTTTCAAACCTTGATTAACAGTGAGGTGCTAAAGGGGGGTAACCGCTTCCCTAAATCCACAAACACCAAAATTCTAAGAAAATAAAAGCAGCAGCTCCCCACAGTATTACCGACTGGGACTCAAAATTCTCAAATTGCAATGCAGTGTAGATGATCTCCACATGGTGCAGTCTGTGTCGAGCGATTGCATCAGCATGAGCCATGTGACCTGGAGCCTGTGTGCCTACCCTAGTGGTGTTGATAGTATCATCTATTATCATCTATAGGACAGTCCCATAAACAGATCCTTCACACTTCATTACATTAATAAACAGTTATTAAGGCAAATTGCTGACGGTCTTTTGCAGTTTCACCACAGTTCCAATACTGTTGATTAAACATAATGAAAACAATTAATCACGAGGGTTGTGCTCCTTGTCAGCGTTGGAGATTACAAAGCCCCTGGGAGAAACTGAAGGCCTCTAACTACACACATCTGACCGCATTGGCCTTTACAATGCACGCTGTTTACACTTCATTACTGACTTAAAGAACTCCAGAACAAGGGCAATTCACTGAGAACAAGCACAAGAAGTACATAAAAAAAACAGGGACACACAAAGTAACCGTAGGTAACAAAATAATTTCATAAATGTTACCTGTTTTTCTCAAGCTTACAATGTCTCAAATGTGCAGTTTTGAAAGAAACACAGTTTTTGTTTTCATTTTAAAACACATTATTTGGAACTACTTTAGGTTAAAGGAAGGTCTGCGATGCCTTATCCTCAGGTTATTTGTTTGCACTTTGTCAGCCTCTTTCAAAACTGGACATTTGAAAAGATCAGCATCAAATCGAACCTGCCATCAAACTAACTTGTCTGTGAGCCAATTCGGCACACTCTGCCTACCTCTTTCAGCAGAAGGATGTTATAGATACTGTCTAGCACACTAAGAAAGCAAGGCAGCTCTTTTTAAACTGTAGTTTTTGTTATAACAGGTACTGAAAGTTCATTAAAACAGTTTATGGAGTACTTAAATGGTCTGACCCCTCTCTTAAATTCATAGTTTCATGGTCCAAAGCAAACAATATACTAAGGTTGGTAAAAAAATGTGCACTATGTTGTATCGTAGGGAAACATATAGGAATTATTTGCTTTAGGCAGAGTCATCATCCAGAATACTTAAAGAAAAATATACCAACTGGTCAATACCTTAGACAACATAGGATATGCTAAACAGATAACTTTATGATTACACAATTTTTGGAAAGAGGATACCACGAAAAATGGGTCGATCAAGCTTTAAGAATGAATAGGGAAGACCTTTTACAAACAAGTAAGAAATCAACCAATTTGGAGCAACAATTAGAATGTTACTTCATATTCTTCTTGTTCTACAAAACTAAGAGAAATTATATAAAAACACTGGCATATCCTATCTAGTGACCTGAGTTTGGGTTCCGCATTCTCTAAACCCACTTGTTTTGTGTTTAAGAGAGGCAAACATGTACAGGATATGTTAGTTCACTTGCAGGTGCACAATCAGGGCAGCTATCATACCATATAGACAGACAGAATCAGCAACTAATAAAAACTATTCTGAAGAAATGTATTTCACATATGAAAATCTCACAACTGCAGCTACAATGGAAGCTGCTTTGAAGAAAAGGGACTCCTAAATGTCCTAATAAGTGTGACTGCCACCAGTAAGGTAATCTAGAGGGACACTTGAAGCGTAACGTTACGAAACCAGACTTAAAAAAAAAAAAAACTATCAGAATTAAAAAGTATTCTGAAAATGTAAATTTCTGTTTTAATTTTAGCATCAATATTACTTGGCAAATCAACACAGATCTGATTTCCTCTCCCCGATACGCAACACAGGAACACTTATAAGCAGAACTTCTGTCCCCTCTGCAGAGCCCTGCAGGCAAAATAACACTGCTGGATCATACTGTGCTGCCGAAACATCTGGGCACAAACAGAAAGGCAGCAGCATCTGGGATGTACTAATCATGTGCTAACTTACTCCATATGGAGTGCAGTAGTGATTACTGTATTGCATTTGTGATTTCAGGGAAAAAATAAAGTGTATTTCTTTGTATTTCTAAATCGAATGGGCATAGATGATAAGCCTTAGCAGGTCTGCTTTTCAGAATAAAAGGTAAGTGAAGATTTAACAAAGCCATCCCCCAGCAATGGCATCTTATTTCACTGAAGCTGAACTAGCTAGATCTGCATTGCTTGTGCTTCCTATGGCTAGACACAGCAAGAGACTGCAACAACAGCGTTCCGCCTGCAGGGGGCTGTGTTAAACACTATCAGCACCAGGACAACCTGACTAGAACTAATAAAAACAGTTTCAATATAGATCATATAGGGGCATACCCAAGACCAACACTAGTTAAGTGTGGTGTGGAGTTGAATGCAAACGTACGGTTTTCCTTTCATTTTCCAGAAAAAACAATGTCAAAGTCTACTTCTCATCAGAAATTAATGCTACACCACAATCTATTTAAGTAAATCTGCCGAATTTCTAAGTAATGAAATCAGCTTAATATAAAGTAATACTCAGGATTAACTTCTTCCGGTCCCCTATGACTTGATACAACCATTCTGGCAGATCTAAATCAAGGCGAGATTGCCTCAGCAGCAGTCTCAAACAGCCGCTGATATATATTTATATTAAACTGCTATTACCTTTACATTCAGATTCAACATTACAGATAGCTTGAGATGTGGTTTCATTGCCTGAAATGGCTTCTGATTTTGCTACCTGTTCCCCTGCAAATGGTATGAATGTTTTTCAGTGGAAAAGGTATCTGCTGGTTGCTGCACCTCAATCTGGAAGACAAGAGGGCACCCGAGTAGTCTTGCTGCCTGTAACAAACACACAGCTAGGATCTTTAATCTTTTTGCTGTTGAAAGCACATCATTTAAAACTCTGATATTGTGGTTTCTGAGTCAGCGGACCTTAAAGTACCTGGGGAAAACATTTGAAATAAAAACCTGTTTCCTGGTCCTCTTCTTCTTTTCCTTCTGCATTTTGTTATATTTATCAATGTTAACTACTATATAATATCTGTTAAAGAGAAGTGTAGACAAATATACTGTGATTAGGAATCAATCAAAATATCTTTCTATGTGTGATTTCAGCTTAAGAAACCAACAAGTCAAGTACTTTTTGGCTAATGCCTTTCTCTGATGTGATGGTCTTGACTCGAACCCGTGCTAGTAGTGGTCATTAGGAAGATTCACTTCGGCAGCAATCCTCATATTGTGAAGGGTCTGATGGACAGGCTGTTGTCTGTGTGATGCTGAAGCTTATTCAACAAGTGTGTGTATATCAGGTGTTTTACAATCTGCCTTACCGAATTGATGGGGAATTTCTTTTTTCACTGTTTCCAAGGGGGAGGCAGCATACTTCCAATTGGCAGCAGCAGCCGTCCTCAGAGATCCATCCAGTGAGAAGACCTTTCAAGAAGTTCCCAGTGGAGATGGTACTTCCCTGCTATTACCAGAACCAGCTGCTTCACAGGGTCTCCCACAGCCTGTATCCGGCTATACAGTACAGAAAAAGTGGTGTCTAGATATGCTCCATGACCTAGTGTTAGGATTTCAATGCAACCCAGAAAGGTAAATACACCAAAAATGTCTTGGCTGGGAGTCTAGATGTGATTGTGTGACCTGCCTCTTACTGTTCAATCCTGACTCCGGCGATCAACACTGCAGTGAAAATTTAAAAGCTCATCAACCTCTTTGTAAAGGTGACAGTGAGTGTGATCCCATCAGTGCATTTTGAACTACGGTTTGTGTTTTGCTATGATTGCCAGCTACGTCCAAACTGCTGTTTGCCCCGCACTCAGACTTCATATGCACCACATAATCCACAGTATGACAGCACGTTTCTTTATTAGAAGGATGAACATTCATTCAAATACATACAGGGCAGTTTCCACAAACCTCATGTGGAGACAGTCTGAGTCACTCTGCGAGGTCATCCTCAGTGCACAACGTGTGGTCTTTCTGACTTCACTGTTAGCACAACGGTGTTCAATAAACAGCAGAACAACACACGTCCTGCATAGGGTTACCAGACGTCCCGGGAAAACTAGGATTGTCCCAGTTGTCAGCCTAAATTTGTTGTCCCGATCGGAAACAGTAAAATTGTGAAATCGTTCTGGTTTTACAAAACTGTAGCAGTGTGCTCAGCAAGTTGACAGACAGTCATTTATTATAAAAAAATTAAATAAAGAAAGGCATGGATTACTTGTTTAATAATTCTGATTAACTTCCTTAATTAAACAATGCTGCTTTGCTTGGATGCCATGTTTTAAAACAACAACAACAACAACAACAACAACTTATATATAATCTCAGTTTGAATACAGTTGTTGTTGTTGTTGTTGTTGTTTTAAAACATGGCATCCAAGCAAAGCAGCATATATATATATAGTGAGGAAAGGATAGCGTCGCCTTTAAGAAATGGCGATTTATGAAGGAGAATAAGGAGAAGAACGCTCGGGTAACACGCTGGTTTTTAGCTTTACAGCCTTATAAGTTCAAGATCGAACACAGAAGGGGAACACAGAATGCAAATGCAGATGGGCTCTCAAGGAAACATGTGGTTAGTTGGTCCGCTCAAACCGATAGGTTAGAGCTGGGGGGGGAGAATATGTGAGGAAAGGATAGCGTCGCCTTTAAGAAATGGCGGCGCTAAGGAAGAAACTACACAACCCAGAAATCCGAGTGTCAATTAATGAGGTGGGGTTTCTGGGTTTAAAAAGGAACAGGGCAGAGCCATAGGGGAGAGAAGTGTGGGGAATACGGCCCGGTTGTGCTGAAAGGAAATAGCGTGCAAGCTCCAGTGTGTTGGGAAACAACTAAAAAGAAAGAGATCACAAGGTAAAGCTATCGTTTGTGTTAAAATACAGTCGGCGCTTAGTTTTTTTTCAAAGTGTGGTTTTTCCTCTTGGTGAGGTAGCCTTTTGTTTGTTAAAGTTTATTTTTATTTTCTGTTGTCGGGGTGCGACTTGAAGATAGTGTACTCCGTAGCAATTTAAAAGAGACCCGCTGTATTTTGTGCTATGCAGTTGTGCGCCGCCACAACCATAGTATGTTGTGTTATATGCTTTATAACCCGGAGAGGTATTGGTTATTTACGTGTTGCTGAGACAGTAAATAATAACCAGAAAGAACGGGCTTGTGAGACTGGACATGCAAGACATTGTTTATTCATAACACAGACACAAGATACTTTGCATATAATGAATACAGGAAAAATGGACACTGGCTTTTAGAAGAAACACAATTTGCTTTTGTGGATGACCGGGAGTTGGCTGCAGGAGTTCTCTCTCCACAGCCCGGATATAACTTGTTTTATCCTTGTTCACTTCTCTGGACGTCTGGGGTTATCGCTGTTGTGTTCATTAAAAACGGATCCATCCTTCTACTTACCTGTGCTACAGGACTACTCTAGCAGAGGGAGCCGATCTAATACTTACCTGTGTTACAGGACTACTCCAGCAGAGGGAGCCTGTCTTGTTCTTACCTGTGCTACAGGACTACTCCAGCAGAGGGAGCCGATCTAATACTCACCTGTGCTACAGGACTACTCCAGCAGAGGGAGCCTGTCTTGTTCTTACCTGTGCTACAGGACTACTCCAGCAGAGGGAGCCGATCTAATACTTACCTGTGTTACAGGACTACTCCAGCAGAGGGAGCCGATCTAATACTCACCTGTGCTACAGGACTACTCCAGCAGAGGGAGCCTGTCTTGTTCTTACCTGTGCTACAGGACTACTCCAGCAGAGGGAGCCGATCTAATACTTACCTGTGCTACAGGACTACTCCAGCAGAGGGAGCCTGTCTTGTTCTTACCTGTGCTACAGGACTACTCCAGCAGAGGGAGCCGATCTAATACTTACCTGTGTTACAGGACTACTCCAGCAGAGGGAGCCTGTCTTGTTCTTACCTGTGCTACAGGACTACTCCAGCAGAGGGAGCCGATCTAATACTTACCTGTGTTACAGGACTACTCCAGCAGGGGGAGCCTGTCTTGTTCTTACCTGTGCTACAGGATATACTCCAGCAGAGGGAGCCTGTCTTGTTCTTACCTGTGCTACAGGACTACTCCAGCAGAGGGAGCCGATCTAATACTTACCGGTGTTACAGGACTACTCCAGCAGAGGGAGCCTGTCTTGTTCTTACCTGAGTTACAGGACTACTCCAGCAGGGGGAGTCTGGTGGATAGTTACCTGTGTGGCGGATATACTCCAGCAGAGGGAGCTCAACCTACACCTACCGGTGACTCAGACTAGCTCGAGGGAGGAGAGCTGGCCCTGTTCTTACCCGCGGGCTGACTCACTTCAGTCGGAGGATCCTTGGACTTCTGTTGCTATCTCCCTATCCTGATATAGCTAGAGAGGGTTGAAGAAGTGAGTTAGCCAGTGGCCCGTACAGCGCGAGAACCGTGACAAAAACTGTTTATTTTATGTAAATATTGTAAACAAAAATTACTTGCCTGCAAACGTATTGAGTCTGTGCCGGGTGGTGGAACGGGAAAGCCACAGTTCAGCAGCACGTGTCCACTGAATCGTTTACATTTGGTGTCAGAGTGGGATCAGGATCGACTGGAAACATACTCCAGTCGGCCCACGAAGTTCAATAAGATGGAGACCACTGACGTGTTGATTCGGGCTCTTTTGCACGCTACGGCCGTGCAACAGGACCATAGTGCTAAAATGCAGGAGTTTCAACAGACGGCTGTACAGCAAGAGACCAACCGGTTAAATGTACAACAATTGGAGGTAACCCGACAGGAGTTAGCAATTTTAAAGGGACGTATGGACCAGTTGAGGGAACCTCCATATGTGTCGCCAATTCGACCCTCCCACGTCTTACAGAAGATGACGCGGGAGGATGACGTAGAAGCGTTCTTGCTGGCATTTGAGCGCTCCGCCACCAGGGAGGGGTGGCCGTCAGAAAAATGGGCCGGGATTCTGGCACCGTTTTTGGTGGGAGAAGCACAGAAGGCCTGTCACGACTTGGCCCCACAGGAAGCTGAGAGCTATCCCCATTTAAAGGCAGAGATCCTTGCTCGGGAAGGGGTGACCTCGGCTGTCCGGGCACAGAAATATCATGCCTGGGGTTACACCACCGGAGTTCCACCCAGATCCCAGATGTATGATCTGATTCATCTGGCCACTAGGTGGCTCAAGCCGGATATAAATAACGCAGAGAAGGCAGTGGAGATCCTGGTCATGGATCGGTATCTGCGGGCATTACCAGCCCCATTGAGGAAGTGGGTGGGGCAAGGAGACCCCACTACCATTAATGAGTTTGTGGATCTTGTAAAGCGACATTTAGCCGCTGAAGAACTCTCCCGTCAGCCCCAGATCCCGGCCGCATGGAACCCAAGACAAACGTCATGGAGGATTCGGACGCCTATCAGGTCGGGTAAGCAACCGGTGGTGCCGGAGAGGGGTGAAGAGCGGTCGATGGCCGTGAAGAGACTGGGGACAGAGGGGGAAGTAAGGGTAGAGACCCGGGGTTATGGTAATTATCGCTGTTTTAAATGCAACCAGTTCGGTCACATTGCTAAATATTGTACACAGGAAGAACGAATGGAGTGTAATATTGTAAAATCTGGTAGCAATGAAAGTCATTTTTGTGGGAATATAATCGTGCCGCGTCATCCTGAGGGGACTTATCCATATCTGGTTTGGGTAAAAATTAATGGGAAACGGGCAGAGGCTCTCGCAGATTCGGGGAGTGCTATTACGTTAATTACGCCAGAATTATTGGCAGACAGTCCAGTGGATTATGATTTTAAGACCGGAATTACTTGTATCCATGGGGATATTAAACACTATCCGACTGCGGTAGTCTCCATCGAAGTCGGGTCTCAGGTGGTAGACTTCCGAGTCGGAGTGGTACTTCGTCTTCCCCACCAAGTAATTCTTGGACGAAATATTCCAGGGTTTGACACCCTGGTTAAACTTGGCAGGCCATTGGTGAAACCGGAAGTAAACAATAAGGCAGAAAATACGCAGGTGGAGAGTCCCTATGACATTTTCCCATTTTCCGACCCAGATATGTTTATTGAAGGCGGTTGCATACGAGTGAGGAAATCACGCCGGCAGCGCCGCCAGGAACGTGATACTGTTACCCAAAGTTTAACGGGGGTCTTAGCAAAACACAATCGTAAGGGAGTGTCGACACAGTGTGATGAGATGGAAATTGTTACGGAAACAGGAGAGGTGGCATTAGAAAACTCAAGGGAGGGGCCCTGGGAAGATTGTCTTCAACTCCAAAGTGGAGATTTTGCTAGGGAACAGGAACAGGACCCAACTCTTGTAAATATCCGAGAGCGGGTGGTGTCAGTAAATGGTACCAGGGTAGAGAACACTGTGGTTAACCCACTTGAACACTTTATTGTAAAGAATGATTTACTGTATCGCTGTACGCATCTTAACCAAAAACCAGTAGAACAGTTGTTGGTTCCCCGAGCTTACCAGTCACAAGTGTTATACTTAGCACATACACATTTGTTTGGAGGTCATTTAGGGTCTGAGAAAACCTTGCAACGTATACTAAAAAGGTTCTATTGGGTGGGGAAAGGCTGTAGATCGGTATTGTAAATCATGTCCCGAATGTCAGTTGGCTAGTCCAAATCCAGGATTACGAGCTCCGTTACAACCTCTTCCGATTATTGAGATACCGTTCGAAAGAATAGCTATGGATCTAGTGGGGCCATTAAATAAATCGGCTCGTGGGCACGAATATATTTTGGTTATATTAGATTATGCTACCAGATATCCTGAAGCTATTCCTTTAAGGAACACAACTTCCAAAACTATTACTAAAGAGCTGATACACTTGTTCTCTCGAGTGGGTATCCCTAAGGAAGTGTTAACGAACCAAGGCACCCCATTTGTGAGTAAATTAATGAAGGATTTTTGCATAACTCTTAAGATTACGCCAATTAGGACATCAGTTTACCATCCTCAAACAGATGGACTTGTGGAACAGTTTAATAAGACCTTGAAGTCGATGCTAAAAAAAAGTCGCTTCAAAGGACGGGAGGGACTGGGACCTCCTATTACCGTATTTGATGTTTGCTGTTCGAGAGGTTCCACAGTCCTCTACAGGGTTCTCACCGTTTTAATTGTTGTATGGGAGACAGCCAAGGGGAATTTTGGATATAGCCAAAGAAACGTGGGAGGCTCAAACATCTTCAGGTCGTAATGTGGTTGATTACATCATGCAGGTCCGAGACCAGATTGATAAGGTGACCCCCATCGTAAAGGCCCACATGGAAGAAGCGCAGGCCCGACAAGCGGGTCAGTATAATAAATCAGCAGTACGCCATACATTTAACCTCGGAGATAGAGTTATGGTGTTAGTGCCAACTCCAGAGAGTAAACTATATACTAGATGGCAGGGGCCATATGAGATAATAGCTCCAATAGGAGAAGTGAACTATAAAGTGAGACAACCGGATAAGCGGAAAACAGAACAGGTGTATCACATTAATCTTCTTAAACCATGGATAGATCGGGAAGAACTGGTAGCATTGGTGGTGTTTGGTAAAGAAGGGGAGACAGGACGGGAAGAAAGGTCCGTTAATATAGGCCCCTCACTCAACCCCCAGCAAATTCAAGAAGTTCAGGAATGTGTTAAGGCAAATCGAGATGTGTTTTCTCCCATACCAGGAAGGACTTCGGTTATTCAACATGAGGTCCACACACCCCCAGGGGTGTGTGTCCGGGTTAGGCCCTATAGGATCCCAGAGGCTCAACGGAACGAAGTGATTCACGAGGTCGAAGCTATGAAAAGGATGGACGTGATCGAGGAGTCCTCGAGTCCATGGAACAGCCCTATTGTAATGGTGGCCAAACCCAATGGAACTTGGCGGTTCTGCAATGATTTTCGGCAGTTAAATCAGGTATCCAAGTTTGATTCCTATCCCATGCCAAGGGTAGATGAGTTAATTGAGAGGCTTGGTTCGGCCAAATATTTAACGACCTTAGATCTTACCAAGGGATATTGGCAAATCCCTCTTAGCCCCGAGTCTAAGGAAAAAACAGCTTTTTCTACACCTCTAGGGCTGTTCCAATATAAAGTGATGCCGTTTGGATTGCATGGTGCTCCTGCCACTTTCCAAAGGCTTATGGATATAGTTTTAAGACCTCATGCCCAATATGCATCAGCTTATATTGATGATATTGTGATATTTACAGACTCCTGGGAAACACATCTTGAAAAAGTCAACGCAGTACTACAGTCCCTAAGAGAAGCAGCGCTTACAGCGAATCCAGCCAAATGTTTTGTGGGTTTGCAAGAAGCCCAGTACTTAGGGTTTGTGGTTGGGGGTGGTAAAGTTAAGCCCCAGATTAGTAAAGTGGAAGCTATTACTAACTGGCTAGTTCCGAAAGATAAGAAACAAGTTAGAGCCTTCCTAGGTTTGGCAGGTTATTATAGGAGGCTTGTGCCTGAGTTTTCCTCCATTGCCGCCCCCCTTACCGATTTAATAAAAAAGACGGCTCCGGTTCATGTGAGATGGAACCCCGAGACAGATAAGGCATTTAAAGCAATTAAAGAAGCCATATGTAATACTCCGGTATTAAAGGTACCCGATTTCTCCCAACCCTTCGTGTTACAGACAGATGCTTCAGAAGTGGGTTTAGGGGCTGTGTTGTCACAGGTCATTGATGGAGAGGAACATCCGGTAGGCTATCTCAGCAGAAAGCTCCGACCCCGAGAAAAGAAGTATGCTGTCGTAGAGAAGGAGTGCTTGGGTGTAAAATGGGCAATTGAGGCCTTAAAATATTCTCCTAATAAAATATTATTAGGAGAATAAGGAGAAGAACGCTCGGGTAACACGCTGGTTTTTAGCTTTACAGCCTTATAAGTTCAAGATCGAACACAGAAGGGGAACACAGAATGCAAATGCAGATGGGCTCTCAAGGAAACATGTGGTTAGTTGGTCCGCTCAAACCGATAGGTTAGAGCTGGGGGGGGAGGATATGTGAGGAAAGGATAGCGTCGCCTTTAAGAAATGGCGGCGCTAAGGAAGAAACTACACAACCCAGAAATCCGAGTGTCAATTAATGGGGTGGGGTTTCTGGGTTTAAAAAGGAACAGGGCAGAGCCATAGGGGAGAGAAGTGTGGGGAATACGGCCCGGTTGTGCTGAAAGGAAATAGCGTGCAAGCTCCAGTGTGTTGGGAAACAACTAAAAAGAAAGAGATCACAAGGTAAAGCTATCGTTTGTGTTAAAATACAGTCGGCGCTTAGTTTTTTTTCAAAGTGTGGTTTTTCCTCTTGGTGAGGTAGCCTTTTGTTTGTTAAAGTTTATTTTTATTTTCTGTTGTCGGGGTGCGACTTGAAGATAGTGTACTCCGTAGCAATTTAAAAGAGACCCGCTGTATTTTGTGCTATGCGGTTGTGCGCCGCCACAACCATAGTATGTTGTGTTATATGCTTTATAACCCGGAGAGGTATTGGTTATTTACGTGTTGCTGAGACAGTAAATAATAACCAGAAAGAACAGGCTTGTGAGACTGGATGTGCAAGACATTGTTTATTCATAACACAGACACAAGATACTTTGCATATAATGAATACAGGAAAAATGGACACTGGCTTTTGAAGAAACACAATTTGCTTTTGTGGATGACTGGGAGTTGGCTGCAGGAGTTCTCTCTCCACAGCCTGGATATAACTTGTTTTATCCTTGTTCACTTCTCTGGACGTCTGGGGTTATCACTGTTGTGTTCTTGGAAGTCTTCATTAAAAACGGATCCATCCTTCTACTTACCTGTGTTACAGGACTACTCTAGCAGAGGGAGCCGATCTAATACTTACCTGTGTTACAGGACTACTCCAGCAGAGGGAGCCGATCTAATACTTACCTGTGTTACAGGACTACTCCAGCAGAGGGAGCCAATCTAATACTTACCTGTGTTACAGGACTACTCCAGCAGAGGGAGCCGATCTAATACTTACCTGTGTTACAGGACTACTCCAGCAGAGGGAGCCGATCTAATACTTACCGGTGTTACAGGACTACTCCAGCAGAGGGAGCCTGTCTTGTTCTTACCTGAGTTACAGGACTACTCCAGCAGGGGGAGTCTGGTGGATAGTTACCTGTGTGGCGGATATACTCCAGCAGAGGGAGCTCAACCTACACCTACTGGTGACTCAGTCTAGCTCGAGGGAGGAGAGCTGGCCCTGTTCTTACCCGCGGGCTGACTCACTTCAGTCGGAGGATCCTTGGACTTCTGTTGCTATCTCCCTATCCTGATATAGCTAGAGAAGGTTGAAGAAGTGAGTTAGCCAGTGGCCCGTACAGGGCGAGAACCGTGACAAAAACTGTTTATTTTATGTAAATATTGTAAACAAAAATTACTTGCCTGCAAACATATTGAGTCTGTGCCGGGTGGTGGAACGGGAAAGCCACGGTTCAGCAGCACGTGTCCACTGAATCGTTTACAATATATAATAATAATATATATCGGTCGGCACGGGTACCCAAAGAGCCTCCAATAGAATAAACCGGATTCTTTCAGCAGAGACAGAGCCTCCAATCAAGTTGAGAGTTATTTCTCACGCATGCTTTTTGTCAGGCCTGGGAGCAAAGCGAGTCTGTCATCAAAGAGATCAAAGTGCTCTCTCAACTTGATTAGATGTAGCCACCAAACACTTGCAAACATATTATATCATTAAATCTAAATAGAAACCTGATATTAACACACTTACTCTGTTTATATAAAACATGTTCTGGTTTAAACGTTTATCATATTTTGTCATTGACATTCTGAGTGCAAGACCACAGTCTCAGTGAAATTATAAGTGCAGCGACTGCTAATAGATTCCAAAGGGGAAGTGATTTACAATTCAATTTATATGGAATTTCACACGTGTCCATCAACCAGGAAGGTGCTCACCAAGGTTTATCTTGGGCTGTCCAGAACGTCAATTGCAAACGGCACTCATTTAATAGTGTCACTGAATATGACAAACTTGACAAGAAAGTGTGTACCTACTTCTTTACTTAATATTTGATCATGGTTAAACCTTGCTTGTCTTAAACGCTTATGTTAGAGAGTAATTTGTTTCAAATTCTACGCTAAAAAAGTTTTTTTAAACTAAAAAAAAAAATGATTGTCTAAGGCCATAAAGTGCATCGAGTACTTAAGAACATGTCAGTTTGACAACAAAGGAACCAGAATCTATTGTTGCAGTTCAACACGATTTGAGAAAAAAGGATGCAGGGAGCTGTGGTACCATTTTTACACATTGCATTACATAAAAGTACTTTGTAATATAAACGAAATTATTGGATAGGGATGAAAAGGGGTAATGTTGCCTTTTACATCTGCATTTTAGAAACGCACTACTGTTACTGTTTTGTATTTTATTAAAAATATTAGAATTCTGCGTAAACGCGACCTCTGGAGTTGACACCCCACAAAACTTCAAACAACATCTGCATTTATTCATTTGAACTACCCCTGAGTAAAAATTAAGAAAAACAACGAAGATCGTCCCAAAAGTTGTATCTTTGGTCAGAAGTGTTAAGCATCCCGGCAAAATAATGACATAGTGAGTCAAAATAACAAGATAGGTGGGGCTCCCGAGTGGCGCATCCGGTAAAGGCGCTCCACGTGGAGTGCAGGATGTGCCTTATAGCCTGGATGTCGCCGGTTCGAGTCCAGGTTATTCCACAGCCGACCATGGAGGGGAGCTCCCAGGAGGCGGCGCCAAATTGGCCGAGCGTCGCCCCGGGGTGGGAGGGTTTAGGTCGGCCAGGGTGTCCTCAGCTCACCGCGCACCAGCGACCCCTGTAGTCTGGCTGGACGCCTGCGGGCTTGCCTGTAAGCTGCCTGAGAGCTGCGTTGTCCTCCGATGTTGTAGCTCTTGGGTGGCTGCATGGTGAGTCTGCAGTGTGAAAAAAAACAGTCGGCTGACGGCACACGCTTCGGAGGACAGCATGTGTTCGTCTTTGCCGCTCCCGAGTCAGCGAGGGTGGTAGCGGTGAGCTGAGAAAAATAATTGGCCATTCCAAATTGGGAGAAAATAATTAAAAAAAAATTGGCAACTACTAAATTAAAAAAAATAATAATAATTTAAAATTTTAAAAAAAATGAGATAGTAAGACGAAATAACGAGATACTAAGTCAAAATAATGAGATAGTATGTAAACCTTATAATGGAAATTTAAAAAGTATTTTTTTTTTTTTGTTTTTTTGGTGGCGGAAATGGGCTTCCATACATTTGTCACCCCTCACCACTAGAGAAACTGCACATTCCTTGTGTTTCAGGCTAGCACTAACCTCAACAGGCCTGGTTATTATGACATGAAGCTGTTTAACCCTCAGCAAAGCTTCCAATACACTGGAATTGGATTGGACTAAAATGCAGAAACGTAAGCTTGTATTTATTTGGTTACTTGGTTACAGATGGCTCCACTCATTTTTTTTTCATTTTGTGGAATGAACATAAAATACCCACACTGAGAGCGAGGATTAAGCAGAGGAATCTGCTGAAGTATTTTAGTGTGAATCGTCTGAAGAATACATATTTTTGGGGTGCAAGTCTAGGCAGAACAGAATAGCTTCAATAAAACACCAGGTGGGTTGCCTTTTTAGTATTTCATAGATACAGTTTCTGAGTAAATTCCCTAGAAATTAGCTATTGACCTCTCAGCTTGGTCCTGATAAACAATGTATACCCTAAAGTTATTGTTTGCAGTCCATTAACAATTCAAGTACGAATGGTTTAGCTATTAACTAGATGTCACGTTGGGTTTGTCTTTACAAGTCTAACCTGTTGCAATCCTAGTTTTCCAAAGTAAAGACTGCTTTCATGGACAGGTACTAAACAGGGCTTGAGTGCTTCCTTGAATCTTGTTGAGAGGTTCACTGTGTGCATCTTAACAGGGAGTGAAATGCGACGGCCATGTGGAAACATAATTAATGAAGGCTATCAAAAATGTTTAAATTAAACAAAGTTAACTATTAATAACAAGACCCTTTGCAATACTTATGATGGTCTTGCTGGGCAATGTGGTCTGACGTGTATTAACTTGAAATCATTCAAGCTCTCTGCACACCGGATGTGTGGTGAGTGAAGCAAGCAAGGTGATGGAGTCCCACCAGCACAACAATAATGCACTCTTCCTCCAATGCTGGTTCCACTCCAGGCTCCTGACTGGTCAGTTTTAAAGTGACAAGGCAAGCAAAACATGAACCCAATCCATTTCCAGATGAGCTCTCTCACCTCGCTTCCTTCGCACTGCAGCTGATTGGGCTCTTCATATCAATTATTAAATCATTTGTCTCTCACTTGCTTTCATCGCTTGCCATGTGTCTGATGTGAGAAGGGCTTAATGATGGGCAAGTTTATTAAAGGCATAACCATACAGTAAATCAAATCATTCATCAATCAACGCCTAGTAATCACACAACAAACTTAAAGTTCTGCACATTCCTTGGTTCAATTTGATGAGCGAACAAGGTTTTTCAGTGATACCTTTTTAATAGGAACAGCTCAAATATGTTTAGACATATTCAGCATACAGCTCTGGCCAAAAGTTTTGCATCACCCTATAGAATTAACTAATTTTGCTTCATAAAGTCGAATAAAACCTGCTGAATAATGTTATGTTAACATATTGAATTAGATACTGCTTTGTAGTTTTCAATATACTTAACGAAAAACTGACAAAAATTAAAAAATGTGACATCTAACATGAAATACTGTACAGTAATCCACCGCATATGCGCCTGTCATATCCACCCTAACCATTTATCCTCCATGATCAACCTCCATCTCGATCTCCTGCCTGTCACTCAGCAGCGAATGCACGCACACACATGGCGGACAGCTACCCTGTCACAAGCATTAATACCCTGTATCTTTCTAAACAAGGGATTAGGGGAGCTCCCTAATAAAAGCTGAATCTCAAAACAATAGTTGTGTGACTATAGTAATTGTTACAGCTGTGTATAATGGTATTTAAAACAGGATTCATTTATCCACCTTTTTACATATCTGCCCTTACTCTGGTCTCACCGCAGTCGGATACGTGATGGATTACTGTACTGCTATTATGGTTTCCAGTAGACTTCTGCAATATCACTTTGTAGTTTTTTTGATTACATGATGTTCAATAAAAGATCTAAATTATGTTCATATAACTTTTTTTTTTTTTTTTTTAACTTTTGTCTCAATGCTAAAATTCTTGATGCAAAACTTTTGGCCAAAGCTGTACACTTGCTTTCAAGACCACAAAAGTATCTTTGGGTGAGCAGTGAAAATGGAAGGCTCACTACTCTTTGCCTTCCATTTCCACCAAGTATTGACAGACTATAATGCATAAGACAACAGTATAAGCATAGTAAAACCTGTTTCTCTGCTTTGTAGGAATAGAGATGAGATTACAATTACTGCAAGCAGATCCAGATCACGCTTTACTGCAGGTTTTACAGTATTCCACTAGCGCTTACCTGAGCTGCAGTAACTGTTTTGCCAGCCCTGTTACTACGCAGCACTTTGGAAAAGCACATCTTGTGATTGCAGCAGATCTATCTTTACTGTTGGCAGCCCGGTGAAGATATCTGTGGATGGCACTTGTTCTGCTGTTCCTTTGTAAACAGCTGTGCTTGTTGGACTGGCCTTTCACTTCACACACAGAGCTGAACGAGGCAGGTTAAACATAGGAAGCACTCAAAATACACTGATTTCACTGGCTGTGCACAATGCTTGTGGAAATTATTACAACTCTGAATTCCAAAAAGGCAACAAGACATGAAGTAATGTTGGCAGTGCATATCTAAATGCTTCTGCCAAACCAAGCATGCATCTTTGGGCTCTGAAACAATAGTGTTTTCCATGTAGGTATCTGAGCTCATATAGGGGTTGAAGAAGGAGGGATCTAGACAATTTACCACCTAAGCACTAAACTGAATTACAGAGGGGACAAAAGGACAGAGTATGGAAAGAGGATACTGAAGTAATGCTGCAGAGACTGAAGTTCAGATGTTAGACACAGCATATTATTTTCATCATCCTTGAGAGTGTAAGGTACTGCCGACCCAATCATTGTCACTTCGAGGGCTGTGAATACAGTAGTTTAGAGTTTAAACGTGTAAACATTTTCCAAGTGTTAACTGTTTAGAAATGTTCTTAAACGTTTAGCTATTGTCGGAAAATATGCATGTCAAATACAGAGCAGTCTTTTCCGTGTTCATTTTCATGCTGCAGAGCATCATGAAAAAGTAACTGCAGTCTAATGGAGGGCTTCTAAGTATACTGCAGTTTAAACATTTTGGAAATGAAACGGAATGCAGCATCCCTATGTATAACCCCCCACTGCTGCAAGTATGAGCTGGAAGAGGGGTGGAGGCTTGTGGCTTTATAACTGAAACTACCTTTGGGCAAGGCAAACACTTATCAACACGATCCGCTTCTTTCTGAAGATGCAGGGTGAACAAAGAGCTAAGCTGTGGGCGCAGGAATTATATTTCAGTGTACAAAACACATAGATTCACAGCCTTAAATGTGGGATACTGCAGCTTGAAATAAAGCTTATTAAATATATAAATACATAAACTCCATCGTATCCCCTGGTGGGGGTAGAGTGCAGGTTGGAATTAGACTCATTACCATCCTTCTTTCAAAACACCCATTAGCCCATTACAGATTCTCTCTATACAAGCAGTCCTAACCCAAAAAGGTGTATATCTATATCTGTCAAACTCTGTCAACCTCTGCGAGACATTAACCCAAGGTTAGGTGAAAGACTCTCCCTTGGGATAAGCGGTAAAAGGACAGGTTTGTGAAGTCAACCCCCCAGGCAACTTTAACAAGAATCCAGGCAAACACCTTTAGATCCAGTCCCCCCCAACAGATACTGCATGTTCTCAGACACCTTTCATTTCTTATAGTAACACAAAATGTTCATCACAAAGGACAGCACACACTCACTCCTTTTCCAAGCATAACTAAAAACTAAAAGCTGGAAAAGAAACATTAATTGGGAAACAGAAGTATATTACTAAATTTTTCATATATTTTTTTTCAGTAAATGTCATCATACATGGATTTCAGTTTTCACATTTCTCTGACCTGTTGAAAAATGTCATAGTTCAGAGGTCAATCAGAACTAGCAACTGAGAAATTCAATTATTTCAGTACATTTCTAATACATTTAACATGGTATTTGACACATGGGTCACTTGGGTGGTCTGTATTAAAGTAAAAAATGTTGGTTTTGAAGGCCTTTCTTTACCCCACTGAATTAACTACAAAGAAACGATGCCGTACTGTAGTTTGCAGTAAGTTCAACTTTGTTCTTGCGTGTATTTCAGGCAAAAGAATACATAAAGCGCACATGTGGCAAAGCACCCCGCCCCTGTGTGCATTTGTGTTATGTGTTGTATGTTGGTTGCGTGTGTAAATGTTGGTGTATAGATTGGTACACGGGATATAAACGGGTCTGTGTTTCACGTGTATTTAAAGTGTAGATTTGTATTTAGGCACGAGGAGAGCACAAATCACTTCACGTGCTGGTTAAATGTAATATGTGAGCACGGGGTTGCACAGAATTAATTCACGTGCTGGGATTCAAGTGAATAATTAATTGGTAATTGAATCCCAGCACAATAGTATATATAGACGCACATTTCGTTCAGTCAGGGTTGGGTGTTCGGAAGAGGAGAACGGGTGAGAGAGAGAGGAGAGTTAAAATAAGTAAATCAGTAAAAACGTAAAGATAAGTTTGTTTGTACTCACCGTGTCTGTCTGTCTGTCCGTGCACCGTTTGTTTAGTGTTAGTCCGTTTTGTTTGTCTCTTTTATTTTGGCGTGTAGTGCCGTGTCCTGTTTTGTGTACCGTTTAAAACCTTTTTATTTGTTAATAAACGCTGAGTGCAGCCAGTGCACTCGGCTCATCATCACAACCACCATCTCTGTGTATTCCTTTTCTGGTCTGACGCCACCCACTCTGGCCGTCTTTGTGACAGCACATCACTTTTTTTTGTTTTAAACCCTGCCATTGTCATTTTTTTGTAACAAGCATTTTCATAAAGTAATAGTATTACTGACATCTACTTCTGCCATTTTTGGGCTGAACAAGCAAGTAAAAACTGTCAAATTAACTTAAATTAACACTTCAATACAATTAATGTGTTGAAAGGAAGCACGCCAATTTGGTTCTCGTCCAGTCCAGACAACACAAAATTGATTTTTGCCTTTGAATACCTGTGGTGCAATGTTCATTCAGCGGGGTCGAATTTGTAATATTGTGTTTAAATAAAATACTTTTGTATTCACTGTGAACAGTAATCTGCCTGTATCGCAGCGATGGGCCCTGACTTTGTTTAACTAACATGTATTGTGTCTATTGTTAGTATACATTATGGTCCTATATTTAATGTATGTGAAACTTGAGAAAAATACTGCAGTATAAAAAAGTATGAAAATATTTTTGGTGTATTAAACATCCTTGGTTCGTTACTTCCTTGACATGTATTGTTAAAACATTTGAGCTCGGCATTTTTCACAGCAAGATTTTCTCTGCTAAACACTATCAAAACACACTTCCAATTAGTTCCCAACAAGGGCTTTTTGCATCATCTATGTGATTATTAGACTCATCTTCAGCACTTGTGCAAGCTTCCCTGTAGTGAAAAGGAGTAGTTCATTTCTTTTGATCCCACTGGGATTGTACTTTATTAAAACTGTTATTATTGCACAAGGGGAGCCTGCGCTTTCACCACATAATGTGACCTGTTCTATATATTTTGTTAGGTGTAATAAATAGTTCAGTTTATTAGCTGTCTAAAGTGGACCTCTACCCATTCTGTTTGCACTACAGTAAATCTGTTAACCTGTTTTCTTTTCACACTTCAGGGTCCGAATTGTTTTCTAGTGTTTCTAGTTTCTAGTGGATGTAATGAATGAGTGTGACAGCGACATCTGTGCAACCTTACGAGGGGACTGGCGCATTGCTGCATTCCCAAACACACCCAGAGCAGAGCTCAGTGCAGCCGGAGAAACTACTAGTGTCAAGTTCATCAACATTTAAACAAAGATCTGTACACAGGAATTGGCACATACTTCACTGTGATTGGTTGATTTGTGATAGGTGATATATGATTATTGTAACCTTTATGTGTAGTTCAGGGGGCAATACCTAGGACTCTTCCCCCCCTATTCCATCCTGCCAAAATATCTGTCAATCTCCCGGTTTATCTCCTTATTTTTCAATATCAGCATAATCCCAGCTGTCCAGGGTTTGAATGTACCGCAATTTTCCAGGGTGGGTTTCATCTAAATCAGCCTCTGGACGGTGTCCTCTCCGAACTGCTTTCCTCTACAATACTGACCGACTGTCAAAACTGGCCCACCAACAATCTCGGGAAAGCATTTGAAATCTGGCATTCAAATCCCAGCAGGAAGCGATTGGACTTCTTTTTCTTCTCTGCCACTCCATCGCCGCCATTGTTATTTGTCTGATTACATAGATTGACTTCAAGTGTAAAGGGCCTTATCCATAGAGTCATATGTATTATAGTAATAGGTATGGCAAAGATGTAGTCCAGGGGTTTGCTGCAGGACTACATCCCCCAGAATGCAATGGGGTTGGAGTACAGCCAGGAGTGGAATCACCTGGCTCTACTTCAATGAGGGACACCTGCCTGTGATCTCAGTCTCGAAAACCATCATAAGCTGCAGTTGTACTCAGACATGACTTGCACATGCCACTTGGAATCGCGGAAGCAATGGGGTACCAGGAAAATAATACATGAAGTGTAATGAAGGGAAATATATTATTATTTCTACATTGTGTCTAGTTGTGTAATTCAGTATGAGTGAGACGGTACAATAACACTGTATTCAGCTAATTTGTCACAGTTTCAGAAACAACGTGTGTAATAAAGGTACATCCCATTCCCTTGGCTGCACAAATTTAGTCTGTTTTTCCGGTTTTAAACTTTCATTTTAGTTTTACTGAAAACCGTCTGGACGTCAAAAACAGCTGAAAGAGTAAAAATACAAACTAATCATAGCCGACTTGCTTCCCTAGTGATATCGTGAATGGGTGAGTGGGCATTAATGTCTGTAATGCAAATGGACTCAGAAACAATGTACTGTTTGATATTATTTATTAAAAAACTACACAATCTAGGGGCTCCCGAGTGGCGCATCTGGTAAAGGCACTCCATGTGGAGTGCAGGATGCGTCCTATAGCCTGGAGGTCGCCGGTTCGAGTCCAGGCTATTCCACTGCTGACCGTGGACGGAAGCTCCCAGGGGGCGGCACACAATGGGCCGAGCGTTTGCCCTGGGGGAGAGAGGGCTTAGGTCGGCCAGTGTCCTCGGCTCACCACGCACCAGCGACCCCTGTAGTCTGGCTGGGCTCCTGCGGGCTTGCCTGTAAGCTGCCCAGAGCTGCGTTGTCCTCCGACGCTGTAGCTCTGGGTTGACTGCATGGCGGGCCTGCATAATGAAAAAAAGCGGTGGGCTGACTGCACATGCTTCGGAGGACAGTGTGTGTTCATCTTCGCTTTACCCAAGTCAGTGCAGGGATGGTAGCAGTGAGCTGAGTCTAAAAATACAATATGACATTTCAAATTGGGAGAAAAAACGGGGTAAAATCAATTGGTGACTACTAAATAATTTTTTTTTTTTAAAAACTACACAATCTGGGGGCTCCCGAATGGCGCATCCAGTAAAGGCGCTCCTCGCAGGATGTGCCCTATAGCCTGGAGATCGCTGGTTCGAATCCAGGCTATGTCACAGCTGACCGTGACCGAGAGTTCCTAGGGGGCGGCGCACAATTGGCTGAGCGCTGCCCGGGTAGGGAGGGCTTAGGTCGGCAGGGGAATCCACGGCTCACCGCGCATCAGCGACCCCTGTGGCCGATAGGGCGCCTGTGGCTCTGCAGCGGAGCCGCCAGATCTGTGTTGTCCTCCGGCACTATAGGTCTGGTAGCATTGCTGTGGATCTGCAGTGCGAAAAATGACGGCTTGGAAGGAGCACGTTTCGGAGGACGCGTGTTCCAGCCTCCGTTTCCTGAGTCAGCGGGGGGGTTGCGAGCGGTGAGCCGGGGATACAGATAATAATTGGGCATGCTAAATTGGGGGTGAAAACCGGGGTAAAAATAATTGGCGACGACTAAATTTATAAAAAAAAAAAAAAAAAAAAAAAAAAAACTACACAATCTAACTGTATTTATTATTTATTTCTTAGCAGACGCCCTTATCCAGGGCGACTTACAATTGTAAGCAAATACATTAAGTGTTACAATATTTGTTAAACTTCCCTTTTAGAATAATTCCCCCTAAAACAAGCAATAAGCAAAAAGCTACACAAGAATGCAATTTACTCAGGGCATCATTCATTTGTACAACACTTACTATAGGAAGCAGCCAAAGGGAGTAATCTGCTTATAGATAGAGAGATTTGGCAAGCTTCCCATCTTTGATCTGGTGGGTGTATTTTTCCAACACATATGAAAGGTTACAGTTGTTTCATATAAATAATAAATAGCTTTGTAACATATGTGCTCTTGTGTCAACCTTTACCAACATTAACATTCCTTAACTTAACTAAGATCCCTCATACAATACTTTACTGTGATCTCAAATCCAACAGAAACAACTCAAAGCAAAACCGCTCTTAAAAATAGAACAACCACAAAACCTGCTGGATGGGCAAATACTTCAAAAGAATGATGTCATGTAACAAAATCATCTTTTAATTGACAGTGATAGACCCTCCAAGTATTGGGTAGATGGGAAATTGAGAAGGACTAGGGGTGGGGCATCGGCCTTGCTTTCCCAATATTCATGCACTGATAATCGACCCCTTTAATTGTTTATGGGTAAAAATGTTGACCCTTTACTGCTCTGTGTATATTCCCATACCTATTTAATGCCTATTTTCTCAATGTCACATATATTGGACACTGGGCAGCAAAGACAACTGCAATGGCGGTACCCCAAAATGTTACATTTCACCCTCAGACTTTTGCCTCCTATTAACTGAGAGAAACCAAAGAAATCGGTTATCCAGTAAGATCAGTGGTATGTCATTCAGTAAAGCTCAAAAAGTGGACAGATAGTCTGTTACCCTGTATTGGGCAGCAGTGTGGAGTAGTGGTTAGGGCTCTGGGCTCTTGACCGGAGGGTTGTGGGTTCAATCCCTAGTGGGGACACTGCTGCTATACCCTTGAGCAAAGTACTTTACCTAGATTGCTCCAGTAAAAACCCAACTGTATAAATGGGTAATTGTATGTAAAAATAATGTGATATCTTGTAACAATTGTAAGTCGCCCTGGATAAGGGCGTCAGCTAAGAAATAAATAATAATAATAATAATAAAATACATCAACCCTGACAGAGCTACTGTAGTTTATCAGATCACAGGAACCTATTGATGGAATTACAGCCTTGTTATGTACAGAAGGGTCTACACATTATTATTTACATTACCACAAGGCTTCAGAAAGCAAAATCTGTTTTAAAACACCAAAGTTCAAAATGGTTTACACTACAAGATGTCAATAAACAGAGCCATCTAAGCCCACGGCAGCCAGTTACGTTCAATCACAAAGGTCCTGCAAAACACACCATCAGCTAATTACTTGCTTATAAATAATCAACATCAACAAGAATGTGCCATGGCACAAAAGTGAAAACAGTTGAGAGTGTTTAAAAGGATGTTTTGGACAATTATACTGTGTGTGCACCGTAGAAAGTTTTAAAACGCTAGGTTTCCACTTCGGGACCATTTACTGGCAATTATTAGTTTTTTTTTTCTCAACTTTGGAACATCTCTGAAGGTACAACATTATGGAGCAGTGTTGGTGTGCTGGTATTCGACTCTCCCAATGCCCTCTGTGCTGGACAGTGTCCCCTTCACAGGGAGTATTATTGGTGTCACCCAGCTTAAATACGTTGCTTTTCTTGGCATATTATGTATTTGCCCTAAAAAAACCAGCACAAAAACTGATACACAACAGAAAGCACTATCTTCATAGCAGCAAACTCTAATTTATAGATAAACCAATGAGACGCCCTCTGTTGTTCTGCAGGGATTCACCTGACTCTTGCTGAAGGACAATGTAATATCATTTTCTAAACACTCACTGAGAAGCTAAAACACTTGAGGCAGATTATCAGATCTCAATAGGTGACTTACCAGGCCATCGCAGTTGCTAATAGCAACCGAAGCTCCTTGCACATCTGTGATATCTCCAACATAGAAGCAATCCCCAAGTAACGGTTCCGTGCGAGTGACGTTCGTATCCTCCTGCCATTCTATCTTGGCTCCAGGTGCCACCAGCCTGGAGTTCAGCCTCAGTCTCAAGTGAAACTCCTTCCCAAACACGGTGACGTTGAAAAACAGCCTGTCGCTGCGCGGCTCGTGGGAGGAGCCCTCGGTGTCCCTGCGCGAGCGTCTCCGTCCGTGTGCTGCAGACACCGCGTGCGACAGGAACCGTCCCTTGGAGTCAGTGCTGATTGGAGTCACCAGTCCATATTCCCCAAGTGTGCCCTGCAGTGACTCTGTAATAAAGGGAAACTGTTTAAAAAAACAAACAAACATATTCCTACAATTACAGGACGTCGAAGCCTAAAGACCCTCTCAGCTTACCATGAAACTGAAGTAAACAGCTACGTTCAGCAGGGTCTCAAGTAAAAACCTGCTGGTAGCAACACAATAACACCTGAAGCGTGATAACACGTTACAGAGATATTGTACAAGCCAACATGGTTTTTAATTTAAAAAGCAAAAGCATGCATAGTATAACCTTAGGAAAAGCATGGGTAAAAAACTAAATGACTGTGGTAAACTTGTATGAGGGGACTATTGAAATCCAGTAGGAGTCTAGGTTGAGCTAATTGTTGTTGTTGCCTTACCTTTAGATTTGCAGTGCTTTTGCCTTGTAATTTATGCAGTTAACCATGCTTTTCCACAGAGTTTTTAACATACTGCTGCTTGATTTACCACACTTTCAATATGATTTACTGCACTGTGCAATACTTTTAGCTTTGAGAGCCATCTCAGCTTTCTGTGTTGGACACACCTGAGTTTAATCAGGCACATGATGAATGTGCAGCTAACTTTTAATTAAAGCCCAGCATACACAAGGAAACATGTTCTATAGATATTTAGGATCAATTTCAGGAAACATTTTTAACACTTGAACACAAATGAAAATAATTGAATAGACATATGACCCTATTCATAAAGCAATAACATGCCTGTAAATGCGTAGGTCCCTCTGAATATGCCGGCACAGCACTGGTCCCTCTGAATATGCAGGCACAGTACTGGTTTATGAATAATGGCCATTGCCCTGAGCAGAATTCATATTAAAACTATAACTATATAACATCAAGCTTATGTGTGTTTCAAATTATTGCCTACCAGTTGTGTATCATTAACAGTGTTTTCCTTTTATAAACAAGTGTCAGCACCAGCACTGGAACAGAGCTTATTAAAATTAGGCCTTTTCTGTATTGTGGCAAGCGATACGATATGATAAAGCGCTGGACTGTATTATCTTAATGGACTGCCAAAACTTCTACACAATAATTCCCAATTAGACAGACGTGCAAGACAGGAAGTATGGCAACACTGGAATGTTTTCTTCATATCTAATATTCATAGAGCATCCCAAGAGCCAGACCACCACATTTACATATAGAGTGTATCTCTAAGTGACCACAACATTTAATTGTACAAAAACAGCCAAGTTAGAACAACAATGTACTGCATATAGACCTGATAACAAAAATTGTCAAGACACCGCAAAGTGTTCGCCTAATAAAGATGTGATACAAAACAGACATGTCAGTAACACTCATCCCTGCTAGGGCTGTGAACAGGACGAGTAAGTTGATTACCATGACGCACATCAGCAATGTAAGTGGGACATGCAGATGGAAAACGCACTTTCGACCATCTCCACAATATCCACTGCAGAGGAGAAAAGGGCCAAGTGAAAGGATCTGCCTTTCAAAGATACTTTGGACAAACTAGCCTCCCTACTCTCCTTTTGTTCATAAACCCAAACTTAGCAGCTTAGTTAAAACAAGTGAAATGAGAAATGAGGTATATATATATATATATATATATATATATATATATATATATATATATATATATATATATATATATATAAGAATCAACCAATAGAAGAACTGCATTTTCTCTGCGGCAGCCCAATCATAAATGAGCAGAGGTGGGACATAAATATGCTAGGGTAAGTGGTGTAAGAATAGCTGAATTTCGTGCGATATTGCTTATTATAGAGACCGTTATTGAGAATTATATTGAGAACTTCAAAGTAATATTTCAAACTACTTTTTACAATAAAAAAAAAATGTCAGACAACGGAGACATCGTAGTCTATTTGAGTTACGAATCAATTTTTAAGAAGAACTTTCTCAAGGAGCATGGTTACCTTGGTCGCAGCAACATTAGTGCTGACTCCCATCTGGTTGCTGCTCGCTGGTGGGAGAGCCGTCCCCCTCTACGCAAGTAGTTTCCATTACGGCAAATTATGCATCTATTCGTTTCTCTTGATCTAGTTAGCATGCATTTTGATTAACGAGTTCCCCTTATCTAGTCCTTGAAATACTATCTCCTGCGCTCCAGATACTATCCTGTACTCACCAGATACTGTCCTGCGCTCCAGATACTATCTCCTGCATTCCATACAAGAGCGCTGGAGATAGTATCTGGAGCCCAGGAGATAGTATCTGGAGCGCAGGAGATAGTATCTGAAGCGCAGGAGATAGTATCTGGAGCGCAGGAGATAGTATCTGGAGCGCAGGAGATAGTATCTGGAGCGCAGGAGATAGTATCTGGAGCGCAGGAGATAGTATCTGGAGCCCAGGAGATAGTATCTGGAGCCCAGGAGATAGTATCTGGAGCCCAGGAGATAGTATCTGGAGCCCAGGAGATAGTATCTGGAGCCCAGGAGATAGTATCTGGAGCCCAGGAGATAGTATCGGAGCCCAGGAGGCAGCATCTGGTGAGCATGAGATGGCTTTTTTTTTTTTTCACGATGTCCCTTTAGAGGTCCCGTAAAATCTCAGGCAGGAAAGGCCGATATGAAACTGTACAGGTTTTGATGCATTATTTTTGAGAAAGGGCCACTATGTCAGGAATATTAAACTGCGGGTCTCTGGGTTCATAAGGTCCCAATGAATGATCTTGAGGGTCTAAGGGAGCTGTTAAAGAGTTTTAATTATATGTTGGAAAACTCTTACAGTGTAGAACTCTTTGATATTTATTAGGGTTCTATTGATGGTAGGGAAGTGTGGCAGGGCGAAAGCCCTTAATGTAAATAGTGTGTGTGGGGGAATGTAAGGTTGGCAGGGATGGGGCCACATGTATAAATTGGGGAGAAGTGCTTTGTCTGGTGGAGGTGTTTGGGAGCGAGTTTGTGTTGGAATGTTGACACATGGTGAAGGTGAAGGTGAGGGTGAATGCCCAGGCGACACGTAGGTATTATTTTGTTTAACTCTTTTATTTTGGCCCTAGTACCCTGGTTGTTTTGTGTATTTGTGTTCATTAACGTGTGTACCAGTGTTTAAACTGCAGCTTTTCCTGACCAAGTTGTTTCTGACGCTATCCTGCTACAGGAAGCAAAGAAGAAAACATGGATCACATTAATGCCTACTCATGTTAATTCCTCAGCTTGCATTGACAGCTTCTTCTCATCATTACGTGACATGTGGAACCAAAAACCTGAAACTCCAGGTTTGTAGTAACCTTTGACCATGGATGGCTAATGGTGTATTAAAACAGCTGGTGGACATCATCCCAATGAACTCCAATCAGAACCAAGCCCCATCATAATTAAGATATGAACTGTGGACTGAGAGATTCCTTGTTAAATATCTATACGGGTGTGTCTGACTGAAAAAAAAAATACAAATAAAAAATAAAACCTTGATTAGTGAGGGTATAACAAAGCTTTCAATCTTAAAGGACGAGTGTGAAGATTAGTAAGGTCCTGTGATAGGACAAAGTCAAAAGGGCTACATCAGGAATGATTGCACATAGAGAACGGATACAAAGTTTCTGGACCGAACTTACTGGAATGGATCAAACACATAGAATTACACTAATACTTCACCACCCTCTGTAATGGTTTTACAGCAAATCTATAAAGTAACTTCTTGAACTGGCATTACATCTTCAAGCTCACATAAGAGTATGAGCTGCCTGGCAGCACTGAAGCAGCGGGCTGGTGCCAGGGATGCTTGCATTGAGTTAGTATTAGAGTGACAGCGCATTGTTACAGCATTCTACCCATCTCCAAGCAAGCTTTACACACAACCTTGACACTGCAGGCACTGCTCTAACAGAAAAGCTTTACAGACTAAACAGACTGACAGAATCATCCAGTAAATTAAATGTTTACAGACTTATACATATATTTGACATATTTAAAAGGTTTTAACATTATAGTGACATGCAATACTATGTGCTATACCAACAAACAAAAAAAGGGTTTTGGAGAAGAAAAAAAGTCGCAAATCCTCATTATGTTATAACATCATACCCATGCAATTAGACTGAATAGTTTAATGGTTTTCTAGATGGGAAAACTGAACTACAACTGCTGAAACAAAACAAAAACATATTTTTAAATTTACACTCAGAGCTTGAGCTTTGAAACCTTTTATACAAAAATACTGAACCTGTATGTGGTCATTACACTACCTTTGGGAATGTAGACAAACTGGACTGTCAACGATCTCAGTGTTCTGATAAAGTGCCAAAAGTCAATGGAATATTCTGGAAAAAGGACACCAAAAGCCCCAAAAATCCAGTAGCATCTTTTCAAAAACGTATAACCTCAAAAAAGCTTTGACAAACAACTCAATTTAGGATATCCACAAACTTTTTGTGTGTTTTTAAACAGCTATTTTTAATGTAATAAACATGTATTTGTTTCCTGCTAGTTTTGATAACATACAACATTTCAAAGCCAGTATCCCCATGGTTTTCAAGTGTATCCTTGAAAAAAGTTTTACCCTAATTCCTGATCAATAGTTGGGACTGTGTAGCCTGCTGTGAAATGTCAATAATTTGTCAATGTTAGATGAACATATCAATAACACTAGCAGGATACCCATCCATTGCACATGCTTACTGACTTATATATTCACCTTACGAAATACCATCTCACAAAACAGAATGTCTAGTCTCTTAAACAATTATCAGGTAGTAGTGGAATAGTCTTTCTGGAAGAATTAGAAACATGCACTTACGAACATCATAAGGCTGCTGACTTGGCACTACTCAGTGTGACAGCTAAAAAAAAAAAAGTGCTCATAACAAAAAAATAAAGAAACTAAAACTACAATGGTACATATGAAAAAAAGTTAAACGAATAAAAAAACAGTGGGGAAATTATGACAAGGAAAAATACAATTACATACAATAGAAGTATAATATACTTCGTGAAACTGTGAATGACACACATACCTATATTATTTGCAATATAAAGGCCGTCCGTGTGCAGAAAGAATGGTAAAAGCATTAAGAAAGCAAGTCCATGTCCGAGATCCATTGCAGCGCCACACTGCACACCAATGTGAGACGGAGTTTGGGATCCAGTGTTAAAGTTCCAACGCGTTCAACGAGCCGCCACACCGACAAAGCAGGCTGCAACTAAGCGCACCGGGAGGGCTGCTCCCTAATCTATTCCTCCGGTTACAGCACAGACAGCACACTCACTCACACAGCAAATCCGAGCAGCGGAGAGGATGGGAGAATACTACTACTGAAAACACAGGGCGTGCTGAGAGTGAAGTCACACTGATTGACAGAGCCGCTCTCTCACAGGCAGGGAAGCAGGCAGTGGTTTGTGCAGGCAATGTGGTCGCTTGGCTTGTATGTTGTGTCGGGGACGGGGTCGTTCTGTCAGTAATGTTATTACACCAGCGCTGTCTGTGCGTTTGAAAGAATTCCAGGCGGCTGTAAGAACTGAGCGGAGTGAGAGTTTTTGTGCTGCGCTGAAATTACCGTAAACACGGACGAGCTTCGAACAAGCAAGGGCTCCCTCTATAGCCCTTGTTTGTTCGATATATTTCGTCGTCGTCCCCGTCACTCAACTAGGATCACCACCAAACACTTATCTGAGAACTCATAAAATTGAAATAATATGTGATATGGTTTAATTCCTTTTTGGTATATATCTGTCTCCAACTCGTTACAATGTCAAATTTTGGACTTTTTTTTTTACTGCACAGTTCCAGTAACGTTATATTTTCCACCAAAAAGTTAATGGTTGAATTTCTAGTTATTGTATTAGTCAATGTATTTGCGTAAGTGGTCGTTGTCAAAGCTATTGCTATCCGTCTGAAACGTGTAAAGGTAGGTCTGACAGCATTGTCTGGTATCACCAGGCTTGGGCAAAATACTTAGGTAAATACAAAATACTCGAGAAAAAAAATCTAAATCACAAATGCAAACTACTTTGGAAACACTGTATTTTCAATACAAAATACAATTGTATTTGGAAACTACAATTTAAAATGACAAAATACCTTTAATAAAACAAACCCTGATTTTCATAGGTTAGGTGCCCAGATATCCCGTTTTGGACGGGACAGTCCCACTTTTGGAACACCGGTCCCAGTGTCCCCAGAACCTTTTTTGGCACGCTCATTTGGTCCACAGAGCATCTTTGCGCAGGTAACAGACTAATGTATTTTCATGCAGGTTGCTGTTTAGGCCTACTTACTATCATATCTAACTTGTTACAAATCTGGAGAATTACTGAGCAGTCAACGTTCATATTTGCAACCAATCACAGAGAATTGCGGGTGGGTTTATCCGTGGTTAATTTGTAAAGAAAGAGGTGCCGGGGCGCAAGCAATGACAATAATACCGTCCTTAAGAAGCGCACATTAAAAAACATGCTCGTGTATTTGAAAGAGTATTGTACTAGTGTTAGATGTTTACAACCACGTATTCTAGTAATTCAACATCATATACAATGTAGTATACGTGCAGAAAAATTTATCAAAGGCAACCGCAGGACAAATAAAAATCATGTATACATGTTTTGTCATGGTTTTGCATTTAAATGTTTTTTAAAACAAATACATTAAAAAGCATTCAGAGGACTCTAGAAGGACACGAACGTTGGTTTGCCCCACGGTCTGCACAATTATCAGCGATGTGTATGCAACAGAAGCCACTGGTAGATTATAAAAACGATTAATTAAATTTAGGCTAGGTAGTTGTTATCTTAGTATGTTTTTATTCTATATAAATTAATATTCATTGAAAAACGCAAAAGAGAACCAGATCGTTATTATTTTTTATTGTTTTGGTTTAATATAATATAGCAGGCTAGTGTTCCTATTGAAGTAGGCTACAATTTTTTTTTTCATTAAAAAGTTGTCGTTGTTCTTTGTTGAAATTACTACTCATTTAATCAAATCAAGTAGTGTAAGAAGTTGCTTGTATCGTTCATGACGTTTTTCAAATCAAGTAAGCTTATTTGTGTATAAAAAAATATCAATAGAGTTGCAGCCAGTGTCATATTAATTAAAGGCATTCAAGCTGAAATCGCAAAGTAATTTAAAGTAGGCTACAAACGTGGCAGACTTGATACAACTGTGTTGAGAATTTAAAAAGTAATCATTTTATGAGATTTTTAACTAGAGCTACTGGGGCTATGACTCTGCACGTCCAGAGGGTCCAAGTTAAGCACTGGTTTATCCACTGAATGTTGCTAAACGAACTGGCGGCTATCCTCGTTTGAATCACCCACCACTCTCGCTGCCTGAAGTTGGAATTGTTCTCTTCGTCCATTGTATTTGTATATATGATTGCAAAACACTTTGCTTCGTGTGTAGCTATAGGCAACAATTGTAGAAATCGACGCTGTCATGTCACATCAAGTTTACAACGCAGTGCATTGAAGCTTGTGCATCAAAATGGCCCATCACAACAATAGCAGGGCTGTAAAATATGACACATTATGACACATATTTTCTAGTGAAATAAGACTATATTAACTTTCAGTTCGCCACAAGTACCCTCTAAGAAACGTATGTTAGTGAATAACTAGTTTTTTTTCACATTTGTGAAATTCTTCTTGTAAAAATACTTTACAAGTTTCAGAACATTTTTTTATTTCTTTAAGTGTACATGTTGTGTTATTTTTAGCAATAATGAAATACAATAGTTTCAGTTCTCCATACCCATTTAATTTCTTTAAAAAAAATATTTACATTGATAATTGAGTATTGTATATGATACAAACAGTTTAAAACAATTACAAAAAAAAGAAATGCGTCCTCCTTTCATTTTACCTTACTTCTTTAAAGAAATATCTAAATAAGCTGCGTTAGAGGCTGGATAAATCGCTTTTTAATTTGGTGACCCTTATTTTTATTTCTGTGTTAAATATATTATAGAAGAAGTATATTTTAAGAAAAAAATCGAGACAAAGATTAATGCTATCTGTTGCGTATGTGTGATAGCTATACACAGTATTTTATAAGTAGTTTACTTTATCACACCTATTCATTGAAAGAAGAAAAACAACACATTGATAAAAACATGTTTTTCCTTCAGCAAAAGAGGCAAATGTCAGGGCTTGAATTACTGGGTGGGGTCGATCCCTTTATGTTTTTCCAAATACTTTTATTTCCAAATTTCCTTTTCAACATGTTTTAAGCCGACAGGTATCACTTAAACAGAAAGGAACCTGTTAAAAACGTATCAGTTGTATGATGTCCTGCCTTGTCTGTGCAGTGTTTCAGTACCAATCAATAATAATGAGAAAGCATCTCCTGACAATCTGAAAACTTCTCTGGGCATTTTACTCAGGCTAATGCTCATATGAAGGAAGATTAAATATAAATAGTATTCCTTTTGTAAAAAGAAGTGACAACATTTAATTTAATCAGAACAGGAATACAATTTAATCGTGTTACACCTTGATCCATGTAGCCTATACTGTTGACTCAAAAAAATAAACTCCAGCCAACATCAGCAAATAAATTAGGCACGACATTTTATCATGGAATTAACAGGTTTTTAACAGGTTTCTTTCCGTTTTAAGCAATGCTCGTCAGCTAAAGCATGTTAAAGGGGGAATTTGGAAATACTATTTGGAGAAACTTAAAGGGTTTGCCTACCTGGATTACTATTTACCAGACTTAACAACTACTTCAGAAGGAAATTCCTGTTTCTGCAATCAGGGCAGCTTCTAAACAAAACTCAGAAAACCTGATTGGTGGGTTTCATTTATTGCACACAGTCAAAAGATAGGGTATTTGACACATTTCATCATCTTTAATAGTAATAGTTTAATAGTAGAGGGTATGACATATTGAGATATGTAATGTTTGCAGGTTGAACACGGGATAGCATAGAGATAGAGCAAGATGGAAAGTGGAACTCAAAGAGAGAAGATGCAGTTTCTTAGCAGAAAAGGGACTAGATTTTCAGCAGTAATCAGCAGTAAAGTAGAATCTCGGAATTTGATATTATTGAATTGCTACTGTGTAATGTAATTACTATACTTGTTGTGTAGAAATTAAAGTAAAACATTCCACTCTGAATATCACCATGAGTCTCTGCATTCACTTTCAATATGATATTAGATCAAACACTGGCCACTACATTTCGATAGATATCTGGTGGAATATTGTGCCAATTCTCCTTCAGACCATTTGACATTTCGCAAAGGTTGGTGGTCTGATGCCTAAGATGGCATTTCAAAAGGCCCCACAGTGGTTTGATGGAGATTAGGTTGTCACTCTGGGCCAGCAACTGCAAATTTTCAAAATGATTGTTGATGAACCACTGTCTAACACCTGGAGTGTTCCAGTGCAAAAAGAGCATCTAGGTCCAGAGCTCCTCAGACAGAAGAAGCTCGACTGAAAGACTGATGTACATAGAATTAGACACCACTTAAATCAGGAGGAAAACATTAAATAAATAAATAAATGAGATTACAGTGGCTGTTCTCCATCAATTCTCTCAGTCACTAATGTGTTTATCAAGCCAGGCTCTGTCAGTCACTAATGTGTTTATCAAGCCAGGCTCTGTCAGTCACTAATGTGTTTATCAAGCCAGGCTCTGTCAGTCTCTAATGTGTTTATCAAGCCAGGCTCTGTCAGTCACTAATGTGTTTATCAAGCCAGGCTCTGTCAGTCACTAATGTGTTTATCAAGCCAGGCTCTCTCAGTCACTAATGTGTTTATCAAGCCAGGCTCTGTCAGTCACTGATGTGTTTATCAAGCCAGGCTCTGTCAGTCACTAATCTCTCAGTCACTAATGTGTTTATCAAGCCAGGCTCTGTCAGTCACTAATGTGTTTATCAAGCCAGGCTCTGTCAGTCACTAATGTGTTTATCAAGCCAGGCTCGCTCAGTCCCTAATGTGTTTATCAAGCAAGGCTCTCTCTGTCAGTCACTAATCTCTCAGTCACTAATGTGTTTATCAAGCCAGGCTCTGTCAGTCACTAATGTGTTTATCAAGCCAGGCTCTGTCAGTCACTAATGTGTTTATCAAGCCAGGCTCTGTCAGTCACTAATGTGTTTATCAAGCCAGGCTCGCTCAGTCCCTAATGTGTTTATCAAGCCAGGCTCTGTCAGTCAGTAATCTCTCAGTCACTAATGTGTTTATCAAGCCAGGCTCTGTCAGTCACTAATGTGTTTATCAAGCCAGGCTCTGTCAGTCACTAATCTCTCAGTCCCTAATGTGTTTATCAAGCCAGGCTCTGTCAGTCACTAATGTGTTTATCAAGCCAGGCTCTGTCAGTCACTAATGTGTTTATCAAGCCAGGCTCTGTCAGTCACTAATGTGTTTATCAAGCCAGGCTCGCTCAGTCCCTAATGTGTTTATCAAGCCAGGCTCTGTCAGTCACTAATCTCTCAGTCCCTAATGTGTTTATCAAGCCAGGCTCTGTCAGTCACTAATGTGTTTATCAAGCAAGGCTCTCTCAGTCATTAATGTGTTTATCAAGCCAGGCTCTGTCAGTCACTAATCTCTCAGTCATTAATGTGTTTATCAAGCTAGGCTCACTCAGTCCCTAATGTGTTTATCAAGCCAGACTCTCTCAGTCATTAATGTGTTTATCAGCCAGGCTCTCTCAGTCACTAATGTGTTTATCAAGCCAGGCTCTGTCAGTCACTAATGTGTTTATCAAGCCAGGCTCTGTCAGTCACTAATGTGTTTATCAAGCCAGGCTCTGTCAGTCACTAATGTGTTTATCAAGCCAGGCTTTGTCAGTCACTAATCTCTCAGTCATTAATGTGTTTATCAAGCCAGGCTCTGTCAGTCACTAATGTGTTTATCAAGCCAGGCTCTCTCAGTCATTAATGTGTTTATCAAGCCAGGCTCTGTCAGTCACTAATGTGTTTATCAAGCCAGGCTCTGTCAGTCCCTAATGTGTTTATCAAGCCAGGCTCTGTCAGTCCCTAATGTGTTTATCAAGCCAGGCTCTGTCAGTCACTAATGTGTTTATCAAGCCAGGCTCTGTCAGTCTCTAATGTGTTTATCAAGCCAGGCTCTGTCAGTCACTGATGTGTTTATCAAGCAAGGCTCTCTCAGTCACTAATGTGTTTATCAAGCCAGGCTCTGTCAGTCACTAATGTGTTTATCAAGCCAGGCTCTGTCAGTCACTAATGTGTTTATCAAGCCAGGCTCTGTCAGTCACTAATGTGTTTATCAAACCAGGCTCTGTCAGTCACTAATGTGTTTATCAAGCCAGGCTCTGTCAGTCACTAATGTGTTTATCAAGCTAGGCTCTGTCAGTCCCTAATGTGTTTATCAAGCAAGGCTCTCTCAGTCACTAATGTGTTTATTAAGCCAGGCTCTGTCAGTCACTAATGTGTTTATCAAGCCAGGCTCTGTCAGTCACTAATGTGTTTATCAAGCCAGGCTCTGTCAGTCACTAATGTGTTTATCAAACCAGGCTCTGTCAGTCACTAATGTGTTTATCAAACCAGGCTCTGTCAGTCCCTAATGTGTTTATCAAGCCAGGCTCTGTCAGTCCCTAATGTGTTTATCAAGCAAGGCTCTCTCAGTCACTAATGTGTTTATCAAGCCAGGCTCTGTCAGTCACTAATGTGTTTATCAAGCCAGGCTCTGTCAGTCACTAATGTGTTTATCAAGCCAGGCTCTCTCAGTCCCTAATGTGTTTATCAAGCCAGGCTCTGTCAGTCACTAATGTGTTTATCAAGCCAGGCTCTGTCAGTCACTAATGTGTTTATCAAGCCAGGCTCTGTCAGTCACTAATATGTTTATCATACTCGTGTGCTTTTGTATAAAATAAGGTTACAACCACTTTATAAAATGGTTGTATAATGGAGTGATTATACAATTTAGAGCTCCTATAATTTTTCAGTGTGAGCCTGTTTTGAAATTGTACCTTATGAATACACAGGGTGATTGATAAACAAATTACCATTACAAAAAAAACAAAAACATAATTAGTTAATATTTTAGAATTGTGCTCTGCCTGACATATGGAACCTGCCTAATTCAGCTCCTCCACAAGCCAGCATTCTGTATAAATCAGCATCATTTTGAATTAAGATCATAGTGTGATACCCTCTACAACCCAGAACCTGTCTATTCTCCAATCCGGCATGATTTGTTAGTTTTGTCTCCCCAAAATGACTGTAAGCCTGACTGTGCAGTCTGGCACCAAGTCATGTGGCTTTTGTTTTCTTAGTTCATATGTTGTGTAAATCCCTGCTGGTATACCTGGCCTCTTCTGGTGTTGTACTGTAATGGATCTTTTTAAAGTGTTCAAATAGTTTGTCATTTATACCTAATAGTACAGTTTTAGATTTTATAGTACAGTGTTAGATTTTACAGTACCTCTGTAAAACAGCTGAGTGTATTATCCAACACAATTAGTGTGTCTTGGCTTTGGTCTGTCTGCCAGCACTTTGCTATGACTTTCATACATGACCACTGAGGGGTAGATGTGCTAAGATGGGCCAGTCGCAACCCAAACATACTGCAATTTGCGTTTTCGTTTTTGAGTTTTCGAGTATACATTTTGTCGTATGTACGAAGAGAAAATAAGTTAGAGAAAAGAGCCGCAATATACTAATTTAAATATTTGTTACATCTTTTTAGCAAGATCTCTATCATTGCAAGAGTCGTGTGACATTGTTCAAATAAATAGCAGTAGTTGAGTTGTGGTTTGCAGCAGCAGAGGGTGCCCGAAGAATAACGTCAATACATGCAAGGGTGCAAGAATCAAAATAATTGTTTTTGTTAAATGTAAACGTCATCTGTACAATGCATTCTGTTCCATCTTCATTTTACCTATTTTAATACTATATATATAAACGAAAGGCAGTTTAATCCCATCAGATTCTATAGTGGGGCCCCCACCTTCATGTTGGGGAAACCAGAAATGTCATAGAAATTAGTTTTCAAGGGCTTGTAAGTACACCCTGGCTTTAGTGAAAATTAGGTACTTGGGTCTTCTCCTCAAAAATGCATTGAGCACAAGAAAAAGCAGACTGGGAAATGCCAGCAACAATTGTGATGGTTTAAAAACATGCTTTCAAAAGTTAAGAAATTGATGCAACTGGTTTGCGACCATTGCGACAGGGGCAACACTTTAATAAATCTATTCCTCAGCCCATACGTTCTTCAGCATCGTATATGTTCCCTTATGCTACGCCAGTCTACCAGTAAACCTGCAAACCTGAAACAAACCAACACAACACAAAACACAAAAGGAATATTGAATCCCCTTATATACTGTACACTACCCTACAAGTTTTTGACAGAATGAATGGGTCTGGGGCATTTTTTCTTGTTGCATGTTTTACCCTACCCAGACTCCTTGCTTACTAAATATTATAGTAGCCTTGAATAGATCATTCTAAGATTTTAATGAGCAAGCCTTCTTGCTGATATTATGTACAGTAGTTACTGCAGAACATCTGGTTGGAACATTTGTTTTGTATTTTCCCCTATGGTTTTGGACGAGTGGTCTTAGATGTTGTTATGCAGGAAAGCAGGAGGATTTAGTTTCACAACCACAATAATGTATTAAACAGAATAGAGGAAACAGAACTATATAAAGGAACACAAGTTAAGACTATTTAAAAGTAAAATAAGAAAACTAAAAAAATGCCTGAATGCGGGTATCAATAATTTCTTTTAGTAGACTCACACTGAGCTACTCCTAGCCTAATCTCAGTCTCAGAACCCAGAAAGACAATGAGCGAGCTGAATTGCCTCAACCTATACCTGTCCAGATAGCCCCACCTCCTGACCAGCCCAGGTGTATGGGTGACCTTTTAAAATCCAAATATTTAATAATAAAAAATAATAATATTTCTCATCAATTGACAAACCTGGCATAACAGTTTAGACCTGAAATTTGATCCTTGGTCTGTTATGACTTCTCTTTGAATTCCTACACTTGAACAACTGTACTAAGACAGTAGCTACTTGTCGTGCTTTTACATGCCTCAAAGGAAAAGCCTCTAGATAACGTGTAGCGTAATAACAGATCACCAGAATGTACTTATTGCCTGATTTACCACACTCCAAAGGACCAACCACATCCATAGCTATCCTTTCAAAGGGTACATCTATGATGGGGAGTGATGAATGAGCGGCTTTAGTCACTTTCCTGCCTGCGTAAGACAACTGACACTTGGGCAGGATTTAACAAATGCATTGACCTCTGTACACTTTCAAGCTGCTGCTCCTGCTCTACTTCCCTTCATCTCCTCCCTTCTCAACACCTCTCTCCTTTCTGGTCTCTTTCCCTCTGCCTTCAAACAAGCCTCTATCACTCCCATCCTCAAAAAACCTACCCTCGATCCCCACCTCCCTCCAGAGCTACCTTCCTGTCTCCCTCCTACCCTTCCTCTCCAAAACCCTTGAGCGGGCTGTACACCGCCAGCTCTCTGCTTTCCTGTCCAACCACTCTCTGCTCGACCCTCTCCAATCTGACTTCTGCTCTGCTCACTCCACTGAAACCGCCCTCCTGTCTGTCACTAACTCACTAAACTCTGCCCGAGCTGCCTCTCTCTCCTCTGTCCTAATTCTCCTCGACCTCTCTGCTGCCTTTGACACTGTCGATCCTTTCTCGCTGACCTGGGAATCTCTGGCACTGCTCTGGCCTGGTTCTCCTCCTACCTCTCCAACCGCACTTACCAGGTAACCTGGCATGGAGCAACCTCCACACCTCGCCCTCTCTCAACAGGAGTCCCCCAAGGGTCAGTCTTGGGTCCCCTCCTGTTCTCTCTTTACACCCGCTCCCTGGGCCCCCTCATCGCATCCTATGGTTTCTCATACCATTTCTATGCTGGTGATGCTCAGATTATCCTTTCCTTCCCCACCTCTGACTCCACCATCCCCTCCCGTATCTCTATCTGTCTGTCTGCTATCTCCTCCTGGATGCACTCACATCACCTCAAACTCAACCTCTCTAAATCTGACCTCCTTTTCTTTCCCTCCTCCTCCTCCTCCCCCTCCTCTGATCTCTCTATCTCCATTCCTCTGGAATCTACCACACTCTCTCTGTCCTCCTCAGCTAAGAACCTCAGAGTCACCCTGGACCCCTGCCTCTCTTATTCCCAGCACAACTCCACTCTGGCACGCGCTTGCCGATTCTTCCTGAGCAACATACGAAGAATCCGACCCTTCATCACCAACCGCCACCCAGCTCCTGGTCCAGGCCCTGGTACTCTCCCACCTAGACTACTGCAACTCCCTCCTTGCTCCTCTCCAGCTCATCCAGAACTCCGCTGCTCGCCTGGTGTTCTCTCTGCCTCGCTTCTCCCACGCAACTCCACTGCTCCACTCACTCCACTGGCTCCCGATCACCGCTCACATCCAGTTCAAGACTCTTGTACTCGCCTACAGATGCCTTGACCAGACTGCACCAAGCTACCTCCAGACCCTCATCTCTCCCTACACCCCCACTCGACCTCTCTGCTTCTCCTGCACTAGAAGACTGGATCTACCTCCTCTACACTTCCCTGCCTCGAGAGCCCGCTCCTTCTCCTCTCTCGCCCCGCAGTGGTGGAATGACCTTCCTACAGATGTCAGAGCTGCCCAGCCCCTGACCATTTTCCGGTGCCTCCTCAAGAATCACCTCTCAGACTGTACCTGTAGAACTCCTCTTTTCCCTCTGGACACTTATCACTCTTCCTTAAATGCGCTTTACTTGCTCTTATCTGCTCCCTATTTTACTGCATTTAATCCTGTACTTTAGAGTACTGTAATCTGTCAAGTGTCATTTAATCTGTAGTATTTTGTATTTAATTATATCCTGATGTAACTATCACTGACACTGTTATCTGCTCCATTATTGAATCGTATTGTCATACTTGTACTTGCTAAACCAAAGTCATTGTAGTTTATCTTGCTCTTAATTGTATTAATACTTGTACTGTGATTCTTGAAATGTATTTTTGTTTACGACTGTAAATCGCCCTGGATGAGGGCATCTGCTAAGAAATAAATAATAATGATAATAATAATTTACAGTCCTGGCCAATAGAAACGTCTGACAATGCATGCATGTTAGCCCATACTGTTTTAGGGACAACTAACTGATCTCCCTCTATACAGAAGGCTATTGTTCAATAAAAGCTGCTCCTCCTGCAAACCTGCAAAAGTCACTGTAATTGCTCTAAGCTCTCTGGAACTTCCCAATCCTTCAACAGAGGTAGTCTGTTGGCTCTGTACTTTTCCCTCCCTCTCTGATTTTTTATTTTTTGCAGGGTTTTCCCCCTCCTTGACTTCCATTGATCTGAACTTTTAACGGGAAGTTTTGGCACTAATTTTGTATTTCTTGAGAATAGCAGTCTTCATCTTGTCATAGTCCATTGAGTCACTGAGTTTCACGGAATTTTTTATTTTGTCCTTAAGATTCCCTCATCGCACAAAACAATGTGTTTATGTGTTTTTGCTAAAGTTGTATCAGTAACTGTGTACTATAAATATGTGTTTTGTTTTATGAAGCATAATAATATGAACAGAGAAATGCAAATTAATTGCCATTGTAATCAAACATAACTGTTACAAGGTTTTGGCAGGCCTGCTATTAAACCACAGATTTGAGTTACTAAAGCAGCCAAACAGTGAGTTTTAATGAACAGGTTAAATGAGTCGAGGAGCTCATACTTGTGGAAGTCAGGTTTGGAGGATTTTTTTTTTAAATTGTAATTTTTTTAAATTTGTTTTTATTTATTAGACTAACAAGGACAATATGCAGGACTGCTTTTAAAATAGCATTAGGGCACTCCAGGGCACATGTTGTGCTGGATCTCATTACAGGTGGTTGAAAGTAGTGCACCATAACCTGCACCCCGGAGTGCCTTAATGCTTAACAATTGAAAATGTTCATTTAGAGTTGCAGCTGAGTTGTTGAAGTTCTGAACTATTTTTTTATTTCTTTCTGCAAATGGGAGCAAGATGCTAAGATAAAATCCTATCCTATTCCATCCACCAGTTTTGATGTACAGCATTCTCATACCAAAATCAACACTCACTGTTGACAGCAATAAAGACCCCCATTTATCAAAGCCAATATTACCCTTCCTTCACTCAGCCCTCCGACAAAGTCCTATGCATTAACTTTCATAAAGGGAAATTAGGCTCCAATAAAGTTATGTTTCTAGGATATTAATCTCAGAGCTATACAGAGAGAGCTAAACAATAAAAGCACAGTGGAAAGCAGAGGAATGGAAGAGCTCAGAAAGCCTGGCAGTGGCGATGATTAAATCACTGTGCTACTGTGAATGCAGCTCCCAATGTGCTGGAAGATTTTAATATTATGATTGTAGATTTTTTAGGAGTGTCTCTCTGCGTGTTAATAAATAGCTGAAGAAGAAAAGCACCTGTTGGTAGAAAAGTCTGCAGATGACTTTACTATTCTGGGTCAGGATCTTTTTCATGCAGATATCCTTCTTATTGAATTTGTCAGGCATCACTTGCAATATATGTTAGCCAGAGTTAACACATGTTCATGAATTGTATCTAAAAGGTTGGCATAATTTTTAGTTTGTCAGGCTATTTGTAAATGGTATTTAACTAGGTATTTTTCTTATTCTGTATTGTCCTAATTTGTTATTTTTTAACACACATTTTACCTTACTGTAAACTCAAACTTGTTATTTAATAGAACTGTCTAAATACTGTACACCCCCCTCCCCCCGTCATGTTAATAATATGACATTTATGTGTACTGTTAATTTGCATATTTGCATATATACTATACTTGACGCGGACAGGCAGGCAACCCCCAAAACAAAACTTACAAATAAAGCTTCCAGGCTGGGCAACGCCTTCACTGGATTCAAAACGAAAAACAGCACACACAGAAAAACACTGGCTCCTTCTCCTTCCAGAACTCTCCCTCTAGCCAGGGCCTCTCCCCTGGCTTTTATCCCCTGTGGCTGGAGCCCAATTAATCAATAATTGCTGATTGTTCATTTAGGGCTCCAGCCACATTCTCACATGTTTTCCTGGCAGGGAGGAATTTAACCCCCTCCCTGCCAGTCCCAACCACGTTCATAAAGACGGGGCAGTCCCCCGTCACAGAAGCATTCTTACCTTTGTATAAGTTAGTGATCAGCAGATGTGTCAGCCGCATGAAGAGCACAGCGTGTGGTTTTCACTAACTACTGTGCAGAATAAATGCATTTTATGGGTAAATATCGGGACTTTCTTCCTATGCATCGGGACGCGGGACATTTGCTAGGAAATCGGGACTGTGCCGACCATATAGGGACTGTTGGCATGTATGAATTTGGACCGGTTCTGATTGTCATATACACCTACTTCTCATCACGTTGAGGTAATTTTTTTTGTAATTATCATTATTATTTATTAATCATTTTTGGTCAGGGGTCTCCTTTGAGCTAGGGGCCCTGCGCAAGTGTACCTCGTGAACAGTTGTTAATCCGGGCCTGTAGGTTATGCAGCTTCTTTTTTAGTGATCTTTAGGTAAGTAAAACAATATATATATATCGTTTTTTATTATGGTATTTATTTTATTTCTTTATTTATTACATGTTTTGAGTTTTGAGTGTAATGTCGAATTATGCTCGCTCACTGCAGCAATTCCCCACACCAGGTTTGAGCATCCTCCAATCTCACATCGAAACCAGTTTCCGGTTTTACACCCAGGAACTCGAGAGCAAGTATGAGCGCTACCGGCCTCTGGAGGACAAAGGCTGGCTCTGCCTCCCTAACTCACAGGAGCACCAAGACCAATGTGACGCTCCCTGCAGAATCCCCAGCAAAGACTGGTGACTTCGCACAGCCAGGAAAGGAAGTGAAACTTTAACAGTGAAGAGCAAACAATAAAAGGGGTTTTCATGTATTGTGTAATACACCACAGTGGAATTCACAGCCCGACTGACAATACTCTTACAGGGATTGGTATATATGAAAAAAGATCTGAACAGTGACCTGCCTAAATCCCACAGTGATTTAAATAATTAAATACTGGTTCATAGTTTTGCAGATAAAAAAAGACCTCTATGAACTGTAAGATGTGTATATCCCTTTAATAATTATTTTAACAATGGCTATGTTCAGATCAACTGAAAATCCCCCTATCTCACTAGTATAAACAGTTTATCAGATCAGGAGTCACTCAGACACTCAAGCCCTAAAGTCATTGTTTAAGAAACCAGCTACAATGAATGACATGCTAATAAAATGAGTTTTTGATGTCACTGTAAAGTATACAGACAAACACAGACTAGCATCCCTTTGAAATGGAAGACGGAATGTATCCGGTCAGTGTGGAATGACCCCTGAAGCACACTGCCGGAGAACCTGAGGTTAATCACATCAATCAGCCGTGATCATGCAGAACATACAGCAGGTGTACAGAATACCTCTGCAGTAGGGTTCTCAATCAGCATGGACAATCATGCTTATCCGCTAAATCCCTACAGTCAAATAGCAAGAGGTGAGAGGTCAATCGAGATCATCCCCAGACTTCCATAATCCTTTCAAAATGGATAGGGCTTCCATAGCTGCTTGTCAATCACCCTGTTTAATATGCTGAGGTTTAGAGAGCAGCTTGCAAAGCTAATACTGTTGAGTTAAAATGGCTCTCAATATAAGCACTGCAGGCTACATTTAATGGGGAACATTTATCAAGGTCTTTAGACTGCATTTTGCATCCTTATTTGTGAAAGGAAAATATAACTGTTACTTTACATAATAATTATTTACATCATGAGTTAAAAATTTTGTTAGAAAAATAGTAGCAAGGGCTGGATTTCCCACATCTCGTTATTAGGTTGTGTTGCAAATGCTTTCTTTTAAGTTATATATTTGAGTTTAAGGGGCATGCAATGTGAAAATAAATGTTATTTAGAAACAAGGGGAAATATCCAACAGAGGCTTACAGAATGAAATAAGTCATGATCAATACAGAAGAGTGGAAAACAGGACCCAAGGAACCTAATGAGATCAAGTTTTTGGCCTTTCTTTGTATGCGGAAGGGGCGGGTCGATACAGAGCATCCACGATTCCCTTAACGACAGATTGTTGTGCATTGCATTATGGGGTGATCAACATGCCAGCAAAAAGAAATCAGAAGTAGTACAGTAAACAGTAACATGCAGAGAGAAACTGTCGTTTAAGGAGAGGTGAGTGACGAATCCACGCTTTTCTAACCAGTCCACAGTTCACTGTGCTCTCTGAGTTCTCCATCACAAATCCACAGTTTTTAGTTCAACTGGAAAATAAATCAATTAATCAATTAATGAATGAATCAAACGGCAGCTTCATAGAAAGGTTTGAAATGTGTTTTTCTCACTCCAGACACTTTGGTTCACACACACATCACTGTGACACTTGTAATGATCCTTTTGGTTTTCTAATACTATAGTTGCTGGTATCTTTAAGAACAGTGCTTTCCATTCTAAATTTTTAATTGACACACCCTTAATAACACAGACTCCACGTGTAGTCTAGTGTACACAGATCTGCAGAGGAGCAACACATGTTTTTGTGTTGTGGATGTTTTGCAAGTTACATTATGGGATAACTTTCCCATTTGTACTTGTATTATTTTTTTTTTTTTTAGTCCACTGCACTTTATTGTGGATGTAAAGAGATTTTGTTCAATTTGTTCATCTTTAGTAAAGGAAGACTATTTTGTCTTTCTGTCCTGCATTATTTTCAACTTGGAGGAACGCTTCAAATGAAGGGCCTTCCATCCTTCACAACACTGTACTCTCATTTCATATTGGAGGCTAGCGTACTGTATTTGGAGAAAGGATTCCATTACCTTAACAGATTCACTAGAATGACAATAGGGAAGAACCAGACACCATTCATTATAGCTTTTGAAACCTCCCCTATGAATTAAGCTCATTGGGCCAGATTTATTTGAAGTCAATATTTTGCTTAGTATTCAACGCCCTTACAATTTTAGCTGAACACATTTTTATACAACAACAACAGCTGAAAAGAACAGAACATATTAAAATGCAAACCATTAGCAGGAGACATATGGAAAGGGAGCAGAAAGAGAGAGGAAAGGGTGGACAAGACTTTGAGAGATAGGAGTTTGCTAGCGTTTGATAGGAAAGGTTACAGAAGTTCATTCACAAGTTCATAACAATGCTTGACACAACTTTAATAACAACGCTAGAAGGGAACAAGGACGTGTGTATGACAGAGACAGAGTGCTGAATAAAGCTGTGGAAAGTAATCTGTCCACATCTAGTTGCTTTTCTTATAAAAAGGCAATTTCTCCACATCATGCCAAAGCTAAGACTAGTAAATTAGATCTGTCCAGAAACATTTCACAAAAACAGTCCCCCCGTTAGCATAATGGGACCAGCCACTGGGACCAGGAAAGCTGCCCATCGTAAAGTTTTATAAGATGTGCTATCAAAACCTTGGCAACAGTTTGTTTCTGGGGGATATTGGCAAGGAGGTACACATTTCAATTAAAGGTGACCTTAATCATTCTATAATTCTGTAACGTCCACAGTTCAGCATCTAATCCTATTTAATTACCAACCTATGAATAACCGGGTTTCCAAGATCTGGAGGGAACTGTTATATAAATTAACCTTTAGACTGGAGAGGATTCATTAAAATGAGTGAATGCATTACAACCTTGGTCAAGGGAGTGGAGATTCCAAGCATGCTTCCAGCACAGATACGTACAGGATAGCTGATTCCAGGCAATTAAGTATCTAATAAAAAACCCTGCAACACATGAAGCTGAGAGTAGAGCTTGGTCGCCGATGTTGCTAATGTTGGAACGAGTAAGATATCATACAGAGCTATCCATGTATTTATTTTTTATTTCATTTCATTTATTTCAAGTGCCCTCAGCAGGAGTTTTAAGACATTAAATAGAAATTAAGCATGTAAAACATGTTTATTATGTTTTAGAATAATACTGTTATTTTGTTATTTACATATGGTTCCATTTCCTTACAGCATGTCCATTGACTGTTTATTAACTTAAATAAATGGGCCATTGCTTACTAGTTAAATACTTATTTATGCCACTGAAAATAAAGCATTACTGAATGTTTTTCATATTACAAATATTGGCAAACGATCACCTAATTTGAGATTGCATTAAGACTGCTAGTGTGGAGTAGTGGTTAGGGCTCTGGACTCTTTTTTTTATACTTTTTATTTTTTTTTTAAACTTAGTCGTTGCCAATCAGTTTTTATTATTTTCTCCCCAATTTGAAATGCCCAATTATTTTTAGGCTCAGCTCACCGCTACCACCCCTGCGCTGACTCGGGAGGGGCGAAGATGAACACACGCTGTCCTCCGAAGCATGTGCCGTCAGCCGCCCGCTTCTTTACACACTGTGAACTGACCGTGCAGCCGCCTCAGAGCTACAGCATCGGAGGACAACGCAGCTCTGGGCAGCTTACAGGCAAGCCCGCAGGCGCCCGGCCAGACTATAGGCGTCGCTGGTGCACGGTGAGCCGAGGACGCCCTAGCCGACCTAACCCTCCCTCCCTCCCCCGGACGACGCTCGGCCAATTGAGCACTGCCCCCTCGGAGCTCCCGTCCACGGTCGGCTGTGGAATAGCCTGGACTCGAACCGGCGACGTCCAGGCTATAGAGCGCATCCTGCACTCTAGCGAGTGCTTTTACTGGATGCGCCATTCGGGAGCCCCAGGGCTCTTGACTCTTGATCGGAGGGTCGTGATTTCAATCCCAGGTGGGGGACACTGCTGCTGTACCCTTGAGCAAGGTACTTTACCTAGATTGCTCCAGTAAAAACATAACTGTATAAATGGGTAATTGTATGTAAAAAAAAAGTGATATATGTATAATGTGATATCTTGTAACAATTGTAAGTTGCACTGGATATTGGTGTCTGCTTAGAAATAAATAATAGTAGACACTGTGGTGGGTGGGTGGGTGGGGGGGCAAGACATAAATTAAATAAAAATGTATGGCACTCTGTGGCAATGTGCCCCGCCCCTGTGTGCATTTGTGTGTTATATGTTGCATGTTGCGTGTGTTAATGTTGGTGTATTGTCATTGGTACACGGGATATAAATGGGTCTGTGTAACACGAGTGATTTAAAAATGTAGATTTGTATTTAGGCACGAGGATGGCACAAATCACTTCACGTGCTGGTTAAAATGTAATGTGTGGTCACGGGAGTACACTTAATTAATTCACGTGCAGTTGTACCGAGATTCCAATTGAATGATTGACTAGCAATCGAGTCTCGGTACAACTGCATAAAAGCAGCATGTTTTCACTCACTCGGGGTTGTGTGTTCGGTGAGTGGAGAACGGGTGAGGAGAAGGAGGAAAGAAGTAAAGGAAAAGAAAGGAAAGTAAATTAAACTAAAATAACCATTTATTTCACTCACCGTGTTTGTTTGTCTGTTCGTTTTTGTTTACCTGTTTATTTTGGCCGCAAGTGGCGTGTCCTGTTTTTGTGTTCTCTTATTTTGTTTATTAAATGCTGAGCACAACCAAGTGCTCAGCTTCACCAACCTCACTGTCTCTGTCTGTTCTGTGTTTCTCCCGGTTTCTGGTCTGACGTCACCCACTACAGCCGTCTTTGTGACACGTGGTGTCATCGTGGGATTATCAGCGCCTCCTAGACTCAGACCAGAGCAGGAGTACCGTGTGTTTTTTTTTTTGTAAAGAAAAAAAAATTGATTTTTTTTTGGAGAAATGGAGGGAGGAAAGACTCTAGAGAGGAAGCAACAGCAGCACCCATCCTGCAGGCCAGTGACAGAGGAGGTGATTGACTGGCTGCTGGATCAGGAGAAGCAAGGGGGGCCCAGAGTAACATCAGCGCAGCAGATGCAGGCGGTGTTAAAAAGGTGCCCTGCACCGCTACTAGCAAGGCTGTTGTCCTCTCTAGCGCCCAAAGGGGAGGAGCCCGAACGTCCTACACCTGAGTGGGAGGAGCCCGAATGTCCTACGCCTGAGTGGGAGGAGCCCGAGTGGAGTCGGTGCCTTCACAGCCCAAAGAGGGGGGAGTCGGTGCTTCCATAGCCCAAGAGGGGGAAGTCGGTGCTTTCACAGCCCTAGGACCCAAGCTGCCAGCAGAGGGAGAATGCCTGCTGGTTCCACCTCCACCAGCAGAGGAACAATGTCTGCTGTCCCCATGTCCACCAGCAGAGGAAGAATGCCTGCTGTCCCCGTGTCCACCAGCAGAGGAAGAATGCCTGCTGTCCACATGTCCACCAGCAGAGGGAGAATGCCTGCTGTCCCCATGTCCACCAGCAGAGGAAGAATGCCTGCTGTCCCCGTGTCCACCAGCAGAGGAAGAATGCCTGCTGTCCCCGTGTCCACCAGCAGAGGAAGAATGCCTGCTGCCCCCGTGTCCACCAACAGAGGGTGAATGCCTGCTGAGTTCCCATCCACCAGCAGAGTGTGAATGTCTGCCGGTATCACTTCCCCCACCGTCACCACCCGGAGGAGAGGAGCAGGAGCTGCCTCTGCCTCCATCACCTACCCCTGCAAGGGAGGGAGACCCGCACCAGTCCCCTGCAAGAGAGGCAGAGCCGCACTAGTCCCCTGCAACAGTAGGAGACTACACGCTGCTCCCACCTCCATCGCCAGGAGACTACACGCTGCTCCCACCTCTACTGCTTCCACCACTAGGAGCAGGGCAGCAGGAGCTGCCTCTGCCTCCGCCACCTCCACCGCTTCCTCCACTAGGAGCAGAGCAGCAGGAGCTGCCTCTGCCTCCGCCACCACCCGGAGCAGAGGAGCAGGAGCTGCCTCTGCCTCTGCCACTTCCAGGAGCAGAGCAGCAGGAGCTGCCTCTGCCTCCGCCACCTCCACCAGTAGAGGGTGAATACCTGCTGGTTCCAACTCAACCGCCGTGGGAGGACTGCTTGCCCCTCCCACCTCCACCAGCAGAGGGTGAACACCTGCTGGTTCCGACACCACTAGGAGCAGAGCAGCAGGAGCTACTGGCTACAAAGACAGGGGGAGAGGTCAGGAGACCACTTTCCCCAGCAGCAGTTTCGCTGCAGGAGTTCTTATGGCCGGAGCCCCACAGGAGGGAGCTACCGGCTACGAAGAAAGGGGGAGAGGTCAGGAGACCAGCATCCCCCACAGCAATTTCGCTGCAGGAGTGGACCAGCATGCTGTCAGCCATGCCACTACCGGCAGGGGTGCTGACAGCATTGCCAGCCATGGGCCCACTGAAGCCTCCCTTCCCCGCCCGAGACTTTGTCCTGGACTGCTGGGTTTTTAAGGGGGGAGGTGGCCGTTGAGGCCATGTGTGCTGCGCACAAGGGGGGTATATGTGGCAATGTACCCCGCCCCTGTGTGCATTTGTGTGTTATATGTTGTATGTTGCGTGTGTTAATGTTGGTGTATTGTCATTGGTACACGGGATATAAATGGGTCTGTGTAACACGAGTGATTTAAAAATGTAGATTTGTATTTAGGCACGAGGATGGCACAAATCACTTCACGTGTTGGTTAAAATGTAATGTGTGGTCACGGGAGTACACTTAATTAATTCACGTGCAGTTGTACCGAGATTCCAATTGAATGATTGACTAGCAATCGAGTCTCGGTACAACTGCATAAAAGCAGCATGTTTTCACTCACTCGGGGTTGTGTGTTCGGTGAGTGGAGAACGGGTGAGGAGAAGGAGGAAAGAAGTAAAGGAAAGGAAAGTAAATTAAACTAAAATAACCATTTATTTCACTCACGTGTTTGTTTGTCTGTTCGTTTTTGTTTACCTGTTTATTTTTGCCGCAAGTGCAGTGTCCTGTGTTTTTGTTACAACCTTTTTATTTTCTGTTTTGTTTAATTATTAAATGCTGAGCGCGATCACACGCTCAGCTTCACCAAAACCCCACGTCTCTGTGTGTTACTTCCTGTTTCTGGTCTGACGTCACCCACTGCAGCTGTCTTTGTGACACACTCTTATAGCTATACTTTACAATGGCTATGGCACCGCCATAATTTAGATTTAATCTAGGTACTGCATTCAATACCAATACCAATTAAGCAACTTGCATACAGTAAACTGGTATCCAGAGAACATGTTCTTGCAGATCTTTTCAATTATACACAGGGTTCACAGAGGTCCTTGAAAACCTTGAAAGTGCTTGAATTTGAAAGTGGTAAATTCAAGGTCTTGAAGTACTTGAAATGAATAGTTTTTCTACAAGGTGCTAGAGGAGGCATGTCTTGTTTGCGGCATTTACAAAAAAAATTAGAATATCTTACTTTATGTTAAAAAAAGACGTATTGTAATGCATGGGTCACATTGACCCACGTGGTGGTTCTAGGTAGAACTGTTTATAACTTTATCATTTTTGCAATTCTGGCAAACGGCGTCAGGATAATTATATTCATATATTTAGGAAAAGTCAAAAACGGACATACACATACGATTTACAACGGAAGAGTAATTAACATTTTAAATGCAAAATGGGTCAAACTGACCTGCATGGCAGTTCTAGTGTTAAAGAACAAAAAACACAATAAAACACACCCTACATGAACATTGCTTTGACCTGTAGTCTACACTGCACTGTTTGCAACAGTTAATGTTAGCAGCAGTGTATCTGCAACATTAGATACAATGTTTTTTTTATTAAAAATCTGTCATTGTTCTTTATTGAAATGAATGCTCAGTTTTCATATTGAAGCTTGTTGTGTACTACTCAGTCAATCAAATCGATAGTGTAGAAATTTGCTTGCATCGCTTAAGATGTTTTTCAAGTCATGTAAGCTTATTTCTGTATAAAAAAATGAAAATCGAGTAACAGTCCTTCTTTCGCAGCAAATAGCCCTTTTTCCATCCAACTTTTTAACACACAAAAACTAATGCACACAGCAAATTTGCCCATAAAATGGTGTGGAAAACTGTTTAATTCGACTTATTACTCAACTTATTATTACTTGTTACTCGCATGACACATGCGTTCGGCAGAGATGGTTTTATTTTTTGCTCGCTGCGACATTTTATTCGACATTTGCTTGGAAAACTGTAGCGAGTGTCTTTCTGGAGCTAGTGCTCTTCCTTAGCCATTCAAGTGACATCAAACTGTCAAATATGCATGCTCTCGGCCCAATAATAAATGGCGTCAGAGAAAACAACCTTTTTCTAACAAGCAGAGAACATAAGGAAGAAAGTTGTTTTTAGTAGTTATTTTGTTTATGAAGATGTAAAATAATTGTCATTTTTCATGTATGTTTTGTAACAAGTTTAGACCATTAGTAAATAAAGGGGTGTATTTTATTTGCGTGAGTTGTTTAAATATGTGTATTGATGCTCCTTTGAAGTCACAATGCTCCATTTTCACAGGATTTTTGTTTTCTTCGTTTGAGCAATTTTTTAAAGTCTGGTTCAAAATTAAATTAAACCAATTTAATGGACCCTATGGGTCAATTACAGCTTGTGTATAACCGGCCTGTGGTCAATTCCAATTCCAATTGCAGCAGGGCCAGTCTGTGCCGCCACCGTCTCTGTTTAATCATTTTAACGGTGGTCACAGCTGGCAGAGGAACAGCAAAAGGAGTCTTCCAAACAGAAACATTCTTAAGGGATTTTCCATACGAGGATCCATCGCAGCAAGAAATGAAGGTATTTTTTAAAATCGCACAGCGACTTTACAATAGGAATAGGTGCTGACAAGTTTTAGCGTGTTTACTTGGTAGACTAGCAAGCAAGTAAAAAAAGGTAATGGAAAATCGTCTAGCGAATATATTTACTCAGTATAATCTATATTAGTTGGAAAACTGTTTTTTCCTCCTTAAGTCGCTGCTATTTTTGTAGCAATTTTACCGAGTAAATTATAAACTCACTATAAATGGATGGAAAGAAGGCTAGTCATCTTAAAAGGCACATGCCTGAAATTGTAAGGTAATTAAAATATTTTTGCTTACAGTATATTACTTTCCCCATCATTCAGCCCTCATTAAAGATATAAAATAATGTACCCGATCTGAAGCAAGTGCAAAACTTGCCCCAATATTTAAAGTAAAAAACAGAAATATTTTAAAACTAGCAAGAAATGACTTGGATGCAGTAGCAGCAGTTACATTAATGTTTTAAGTTATTTTATTATGGGCAAACTTTGCCCTCTAACTCAGTGGACCATATTTAGAAGCAAGCACAAAGGCAAAGACACAATTTCTCAGAGGACTAAGATAATTTTAATGGTATAAAACAAGAAATAACTCGACTGGTCCTTCCTGCAACTAAGTTTATACTGTTTTATTCAGTAAAAATAAGTTGGTACTGGTTGTGCCATTTGGTGCTACTTGCATGTATTTGTAATTAATCCATGCTCAGAAAGTACATGTTAAACATTTTATGCTGAAACACCTGCCCAATATTGTCGGTTTGCAATGACTAAAACTGTAACTTCACAACAGCAAAGTTTACTTGGTTCCTGGAGCTTCTTAATTGTTAAAAATAAAAATTGCCTATCTACACTCTGCATTTAGTCCTTCTGTTTGCCCGCCAGTTTTTAACAAAGTTAGGCACCTATGATTGAGACACAAAATTCTTGGACTATTGCTCCTGACGTTGATTAAAACACTGAATTGTTGTACTGTTTTCAGAATGAAACAGTCACCTATAGGTACCAGGACTGATTCACTGTTATTGAATAAGCAAGTTTACTGGTCCAGGGCTTATCTATATGCAAGAAGTGAGTATAAATTTGATTTTTGCTCTTATGTTATTATACCGTTAAATATACTATTAATGCAAAAGCTTTATTTTTACAATTGGTTGGAGTACCTGTTCCTAACCTCAGGGTCCTATAGCCTCCATATTACCGTTTGGAATGTATACCCCATCACAAGGTATATATACATTGTGATGGGTCCAATATAAGGATGCCCCGAGGAGTTGTGCATCACGAGGTGAAGCCGAGTGCCTCCAAACCCTAGAAGTCCATATACTGGACGTATATGGACACCCTGAAGGGCCTTATTGCATTTATCTATAAGTTTGAACTACACACTAAATAAAGCTGAGTAAATTAATGTAATTGAAACAGGGCTATTTATTTTTGGTATGTGTTGAATTGTACATTGCTATTGAATGTACATTGTTTAAAAGCTGAAAAGATCCACCAGGAGGCGGCATTATTATTATTATTATTATTATTATTATTATTATTATTATTATTATTATTATTATTATTATTATTTATTTCTTAGCAAATGCCCTTATCCAGGGTGACTTACAATCGTAAGCAAATACATTTCAAGTATCACAGTACAAGTAATAATACAATTAAGAGCAAGATAAATACAATGACTTTGGTTCAAGCAAGTACGGCGCCCTAGATAATACTACACGTCTACCTAGACCTTCCTCACCAAGCCCAGACCCATTTTACTTGACAGAGCTTCAGATTTCATTAATTGTGTCGGAGAGTGGTGGATAATGTGCAGCAGTGTATTTTTGTGTTTTTCTGTAACATTTACATACCGTTAAAATGACATTATTTGAAGTGACAAAGTCAGGGTGAGTGTGTATATTGACAGATTCGTCGGTTTTGTTTTCATTTATATATTGGTTTATTCCAGCTCGGAGACAAACGTATCTTGAAACTGTATATTCTTCCCCTTTTTACATTTCCATAGACATCCCTTAGTATTTTATTAAGATGTGCATTTTCCACAGTTGAGACATCTATTTCAAATTGTTTCTGTTTTAGCCAGTCCTGAAACACAGCAATTGCCCACTTTGCCATTTTTTTAAAAATATCTGCTGTTTTGCTATCTTCAAATTCATTTAATTGTTCTTCATCCAAATTGGCATGTCTACTTACTACTTTGGGGATTTATTTGGTGGTTCAGTTTCTTCAGAGACATCAATTCTGTGAGGCAGCACAGTGATTTCTAATATGTGACAAGGCTCCAACTGTCCATATCCATCCAAAATATGGACAACTGGAACCTTGCTTGACCAATCAGGTTGCTTGTTAAAATATCAGATTGAGGGCTTGATACTAGCTGAATTCATAAGAAGGGAACTAAATTAGATGAAACAAGTTGTTTTGATCACAGTTCAAGCTTGCACACAAATTTAAGAATTAAAAGACTTTGTTGGATTATCCACGGTTTCTAGTGTACTGCAACGAGGGAGTGAAATGGCACAAAAGGCATAAAAAACAGAGTTCTACAAATGTCAAACAACTATGTTGCTCAATTAATAATAATGAGAGATGTGTTCTGTGAAAAGATATAATTGCTTCAGTGCCATTTTAATGTTTTTCTTTGCCTGTTTTTTTCTTTGGAGGATTAAATGAAATAAAACATCTTGTATAAAGTCTTTTAGTCTTCAAAAACTTTAGCAATGGCACAACATAGTATGCTTGTTTTCAATATGCTGTCATATTAATTATTTATCATTTCCTAGTTCTAGGATGTTTGGGTGCATAAATGTTGAATTAAAAAATACTTTGGCTGGGGGCTCCCGAGTGGCGCATCCAGTAAAAGCACTCGCTAGAGTGCAGGATGCGCTATATAGCCTGGACGTCGCCGGTTCGAGTCCAGGCTATTCCACAGCCGACTGTGGACGGGAGCTCCCAGGGGGCGGCGCTCAATTGGCCGAGCGTCGTCCGGGGGGAGGGAGGGTTAGGTCGGCCAGGGTGTCCTCGGCTCACCGTGCACCAGCGACCCCTGTAGTCTGGCTGGGCGCCTGTGGGATTGCCCGTAAGCTGCCCAGAGCTGCGTTGTCCTCCGACGCTGTAGCTCTGAGGCGGCTGCACGGTGAGTCTGCAGAGTGTAAAGAAGCGGGCGGCTGATGGCACACGCGTCGGAGGACAGCATGTGTTCATCTTCGCCTCTCCCGAGTCAGCGCAGGGGTGGTAGCGGTGAGCTGAGCCTAAAAATAATTGGGCAATTCAAATTGGGGAGAAAATAATAAAAACTAACTGGCAACGACTAAATTTATAAAATAAATAAATAAATAAATAAATAAATAAATACTTTGGCTCGCTGAATTACAACTATTACACTGACAGCCAAATAGTTGAATAAAAAAAAAGTCAAATAGATTGACTAGTCATCACTTAAATAAAAATATAACAAATCATCTATTTGATTGTTGCTCTATTTGTGAACGTATGGTTTCACTTTATGAATACTTTGCTGTTTGTTCACTATATTTTAAAACTGATTGCACTTTTTTAAACTATGTATTATTGTTTTAAAATGGCGTTTATATGGTTTGCAACTGCAATTGCACTTCCGTTCATCTGAAACAGCATGCTTCCCAATCACTTGACAATCACAGGACGTGTGGTTAGTCGACTATCAGTTTCTGAGGTTGTCTGTTACTTTGCTATTCGATTAGTCCACTATGCGTTGCTACCCCTAGTTCGGTTATACAATACAAAGATATGCAGCAGGGGAAAGTAAAAATACATATAGGAATATAAGCACAGCATTGCAATAGCAGTCTAATGGTGGATACACACAGGCAGCCTTATTGCATGTCTATTGACTGTGTATTACCATGCAACTTAACTTCAATTAATGGCTTATTGCAAATCAAAATAATAGTATAAATGTCATGCAAAATAAAGTGTTTTCTTATGGATGCATGTCTTACATCCTTTATTGTTCTAATAATTTAAGATGCAATGTTATGTACATAACACTGACAGTCCCATGTTTGTACACTGTACACGCACTGTGCAATAGTACAGAAAACCACAAGATAATTATAAAACGATGAGCTGCGCACGCACTATGCAATAGTACAGAAAACCACAAGATAATTATAAAACGATGAGGTGTGCACGCACTGTGCAATAGTACAGAAAACCACAAGATAATTATAAAACGATGAGGTGTGCACACACTGTGCAATAGTACAGAAAACCACAAGATAATTATAAAACGATGAACTTTGCAACAATTACATGTTGTCAGAGTTGCAATTATTTCCTGTTTAGATTAATTTATAGATATTCATTCCCACTGCCTTTTAATATTATCAATTTCAAACTCTTTTGAACTTCACAACCTTAAATGAAAGATATATGAAATTCAAGCAGAATTTCATGAAAACCACATTCAATAGCCAGCCCTACTTTTTTTTACAAAGTCTGATAAACACAATTTACAGAACACATACTTCGGAAAACTGTTCCATGCATCATTGACAACTTTATTTAATGTATTTAATCAATATTTCTTAAAATAATACTACTACTACTACTACTACTACTACTAATAATAATAATAATAATAATAATAATAATAATAATAATAATAATAATAATAAGTATAAATATTGTTTCCTTCAACTAATTTGTGTTCTAGCTTGCTATTGGATAATTCAATACATAGCTTGGGGCATAGATGTAACAGTTGATTTTCTTCAGATTTTGTCATTACCTATATCCTTGAATTAAGAGACACACCCCTGAGCAGCTAGCCATGGTGCAGCTTATAAGTGATGCCTTTAAACACAACCAAACCACAAAGCGAACCGTTGCTTTCAATAAACGTGTAGCTCTAACGCTGTGGGGCGGAAATAACTGTTTTATGCAGAAGTTATCTTTATTGCCTTTTGGCTGCTAGCTGGGTTGGAATTATACTTATCTGCAAGCAATGTGTCTTTATATATAAAACAACATGTTACTTAATTATCCAGAATTGCAGCGATGTCATTGGCTGTGATGCATTACATCAGAACAGTATGTCACTAACAGAACCGCTCTATGCTTGGCTTACACAGCTGCCATTGTACTGCTACTGTATTGCCCATCAGAAGTAGACTCATCAGTAACATTGTTCCTGAGTCCTTGATCTGTTGCAAAATTCAATCAGACACACTATCCTTGTGCTTGAAATGAGGAGTTAACTAATGATAATACAGTTCCTGTTAGGTGCTGAACTTGTATTAAACGGAAATAACACTGCCATGTATTAAACGGAAATAACACTGCAGTGTGGAGTAGTGGTTAGGGCTCTGGACTCTTGACCGGAGGGTTGTGGGTTCAATCCCCAGTGGGGGACACTGCTGTTGTACCCTTGAGCAAGGTACTTTACCTAGATTGCTCCAGTAAAAACCCAACTGTAAAAATGGGTAATTGTATGTAAAATAATGTGATATTTGTATAATGTGAAATAATGTATAATGTAATATCTTGTAACAATTGTAAGTCGCCCTGGATAAGGGCGTCTGCTAAGAAATAAATAATAATAATAATAATAATAATAATGTTGTGCCACTGAATTGCTAATCGGGAGGAGTGTGCCGAGTAACAAGTATAAACAAGTGTGCATATCAAGTATGACAATTTCTCAGAGTAGCAGTAATACACAATTACAAAGCTTATTACTCATTCTAGATGACTGTGATGGGAACTGATAGACTTGTGCTGTAAAGCTGTGGCTAAGAATTTGGAGAAATACAAGAAATAACTGTTTTTATTTTCCTCACATAAAGACATGTTTTGCTCAAACATTTTCCCATTCTTTTGATACAATGTTTTTTTTTTTTTTATGTTTTGGAGCTCTACACTGTAGGCCAGTTTTCCTGTTTCATGTGTTCCCTCTTCTTTCTCTTGTGTTTTTCACAGATGGATATACTTAGTGCCTATTAAAGTTTTATATAGTGAAATATCAGCCTTTACTTTCTTTTCTAGCATTTTAATTTTTTAATAGACTTATTAAAACTCAACACATGGAAAATGTGATGACATTTTCAAATAACTAGAAGGACTGTTTTTTGGTAGTATAACAGCCAGCTGGACCAAACTAATGCCATGAGGTTTTATAACATTTGAACTCTATTCCATAATTTCGATTGGCCTACTTAATGTTTTACCTCTTTTAAATATATACTACATTGTACCATGATAATGCATTCAGTAACCCTACAATGGCAATACAATGGCCCTGTGGAATCAAACAGAAATGGTGTTTGACATTCGTTGAATGGTATCCCTTTCCCAGATTGCAGGTGGGTTCACAATGGGTTCATTCATTTATTTTATGCCGATTGGGATATGTACTTCCTTATACGTTTATCATAGTAAATACATAGTAAAGTGTAGGAAAGCATGATAAAGCTCATATAGGTAAGTACTGTAAAGTCCAGATTGGTATGAGAGATGGTAAAGCATATTAACAACATTGCAAACCAGGGTAAACTTTAATGCATAATATAAACATGGGAACATCCGGGGAAAACTGCAGAATGACCAGGGTACGCATTTAAAGGCTTAACAAAGTAAACAACTGTTAATTGTGCAAGGGACAGTGCATGACTCCAGCTGAACTCAAGTGTATTTTTTGTGACTTGACTTGGCCTTTACCAATCTGCACTCAGACTTCTGAGGGCTCAGACTCAAATAGTACCAGAGTGAACTGCAACACTGACAAGAGTGTCAACTGTGTCCTTTGATGAATGCACTCGTTACTGTCCTGTCAGCTCAATCACTGTGATGACCTCTAATGACCTGCTTCACTGGGGAGCAGAATCATTAACAAAAACACTTGCATTTCATTATTGTAATTGCAGAGTTACCTGATAATTACATTTTGGACCAGCAGTATAAAAGATGGTCTATTAAAAAGATCAAAACAGTGGCAGATGCTGCCAGAATTTAAATAATAAAAAACTAACAGTGTGTGTGAGTTTCGTAAGTGTACTTTTGTCTTTAAAAGCAAGTAAAATGCCGGAATTGGTTATATTTAGAAGGGGTAATTAGATCTGATACTGTTGAAATCAATTAAACACCCCGGAGGCTAGCGAATGGAAGAGGCAGCACATTCTCACAGCAGGTGATTCCTAATCATGGCTTGACAGGGGAGTCATCTGGTCATCTGGTTACCAGTGTTTCACCCCGACAGGTGCTGATTGCTTATCACCATAACAACTACACCTTTAACTTTTATAACTCTTTTGCCTTTATAGGGGTTTAGAAACAGCTGGATAATAATAATAATAATAATAATAATAATAATAATAATAATAATAATAATAATAATAATAATGCGTGTATATGAAAGTGTGTCCCTTATTAAGATAGGTAATTTTACAGGACGTTTTCACTGATTCAGAATGGAATTTCCTCTGTTATATGAATTGCTGTGCTTCCTTGGCTGTCAGTCCCGTTCACTGGATTTATATTTATAATGTCCAGCTTCAGGCTCTCAGACATATTGCCACTCCAAACAAAACACAATGGGCTAAATTCTCAAAGCTATTTACTCCTAATCATCATTAGCACTTGTTTTTTCAGAAAGGACAAATTCATCCAATAAAGTTACCAAACCAAACAAATATCCCAAACAAGCCACCTTCTGCTTGATTCAGTGGATAATTACCAATTAATTCAAAATGACCCAAATTCACACTTTTAGGACCCTATTCTGATTGCATGAGTGCAATCGCGAATGCAGTGGTTGAAGTCAATCGCGTCTGCCCCGCAGGGAGCGGCTTCTCCAAAAGTTTGATTCTAATAAAATTAAAAACCCAGCGCAAGTGCGTTTAGTGACGCAGTGACAGCACCCAGCCAATCAATGCTGAGTAGGTTGGGGAATCTGCTATCCAGTCAGGGCCAGGCAACAACCACTTTAAGAGAGAATGCGCTTGCGTCACCATTTTTGAATATAGAAGTGGCAATCATGTCAAGCGGCAGTAGGACAGAGCAAGAAAAACCAGCGCAAGTCAGAGCTGCAAGTGGTAGGTCACTCGCTGAGAGAATACGTAAACCACGCTTCACCACACAGGAGATTGCTATATTAATATGTTAACATTAATTCGTCCACTACTTCTGGTCCTGGCTATTAGCTGTGCCCCACATTATTGCTTTATATGTGTTTCCCATGTTTTTTTTGTTTTTTTTTTGGTTCTGTATGGTTTATGTATTCTCTACCAATGGCCTGTCCTTCTATGTGCTGACTAGGTCCACACGCTGTACTAAACATCATAAAACATTTTCTTTATGTACCATACTTTTTGTTTCAATAAACCAATTTAGCCTAACCACGTTGTTTCTTTTGTAATGCATTAATTAAAATAATATTACATACCTGATATGCTCTTCCTCTCAATTGATGAAATTAAATGTTTACACAGGTCTGCAAAATCCTAAGTTTATTCGATAACCTACCTGGGACAAATATGTAAATTTTCCGCAATTTAAGTGGTACTTGCTTCCTTACTAAAGTGGAGTGCTGTCATTTGTTAAAGACAAGCATGCAACATCCCCCAGCAGTTGCTGCCGACATTCTCTGTCTCTGTGTTGTGAAGACTTGACCATACATTGAGACTGCACGTTCTACATCCATTGAATTGGTTGGAAGTAAGGCAACACTTTGCCAAGTTACACAGATGTTGAAATCGATTAGAAACAGTCTCATAACTTGGTTACCCTCAAGGGCATCGGGCATTCTTTAATAAAGGCTGTATATGCAGCATGTTCACTGTCATGTTGTTTTTCCCATCCAGGAATTCATTGTATTACACCGAGTCAAAAGAAAAAAACGTACTGTTTTTTCTCTTTACTGCACTTTCTGTTTAAAACTAATAAGAGATTAATAAGAGATTAATCAGAGATGCGTGGTTTATTTGAAAATATTAAACATTCAAGCATTCTTTCAAGCAGAGGGAACGTGTAAACAAAGTTAGACATTTTAACTGTATTGCTGATTCTAATGCATTTTATATTTTCTTAAAATACCTTTAATATATGTACATGGTTTAGATGACTGCACACGTAATTGTTTTCATTTTCACTGTAAAATGTTGCGAATACTTTGAATACTTGTTGCAGCACTAATACCAAATACCGTACTGTAATAGGGAAGGAAAAGGTGGCCCTGGCAAAAGGCATCAATGATATGTTGAAAGAAATTTAACACAGTCTCAACCCCTATGTTTATTGTCAAGAGTATGTTGAAAAGAGAATTAAAGGAAGAGAAATGTATGTGGAAGAGGGAAAGTTGTTAAGAGCCTATGAAGCACATTTTTGTGCCGAGAATAATCAGGAAAGGTGGTGAAAACAATGCACAGAAATTAAAGTTTGGACTGATAGGTGTGATGAATTGAAAAAGAAAACTGAAAACCAAGAAAAAGACGTGTCTGTATTGCGGGCAGCATTAACAACGGCAGCCTCTTGTGGAATTGACAGGAAGTTGTTGGAAAGGGAGTTGTTAAGAAGGGAAAATGTTTCTTCGAAAGAGCAAATGAAGGATGCACAGGGAGCCTGTCATGCTTTAAGTGTAGGGTGTGCCCATAAAGGAGAAAAGCTCGACCATAGCAGATGCACAGCTAAGATTCAGAAACTGGAAAATAAACTGCAGACACACAAGGCAGTAGTGGCAGCATTAGGGTTGTAGCAGACAGGGAATTTGACTGATGACTGGAGCATTCCAGAGGAGGAATGGGATTATAATCTACCTCAGACCCGAGCTACCGCTCTGCCTATGGCTGAGTGTAGGTGCTTCAGTGGGATGAGTGGAACTGACCGGTTGTCAGTGCTGCCATAGGAGACCAGCAGTGCCCATTTTTTATTGACACTGGTGCTTCTGTCGCCATCCACACACCACAACCCGCACCACAACTCCTTTCTCAACTGGTAGAGCTGTCATGCTTTCTGCTTTCCAAGGCTCTAATGCTGCTGCGTTTATTTCTAAATCTGTTTCTCTCACACTTGGTATACACTCTCTCTCTTTCTCATGTGCTTACCGGACTCTATTTCTATAATATGTCCTGACTTCTTGAGCCAATACGGTATTGTAGGTGATGTGTTAAATAACATCCTGTGGGTAACTGCAAGCCAGGGTAGTGCTTTTGTTTCTGTGTGTGTCAGGATGTGAGTGCTGTGGAAGGGAGTGAATGTCCAAACACAAAGTAGTTTGCCCAAAAATGTGCATGTTTATTAGAACACCACACACACCCTATACCAACAATGGTATAGGGGTTTATGTAAGGGGCCTGTGGCAGGGTAAAAGCCCTGCCGGTATAATGTGTGGGTGTGTGTGGGGAAGATTGGGTTGGCAGGGAGAGGGTTAAATTCCTCCCTGCCAGAACAGGGAATGATTAATTAGGCTCCAGGTGTATAAAAAGGATAATCATGGGTGTTAATGTTAGAGTTAATGTTGATGAAGGTGAAGGTGTGGTTTGCAGTGCTGTGCTGTGCTGCATTTGTGTAAAACCTTTTGTTTTGGCCCTTGTGCCTATTTGTTTTGTTTGTTAGTGTTTTGTCTGTCTAGTTTTGTAAATAAAGTGCTTAACCTGCAGCTTCTTGTTTCTGAGTCTCTCTTCCTGTCTGGAAACAGCTTTGCCAGGGACGCTATTCTTTCACAGGGCGGGTCAGATTTGCAGCTCAGATTCCTTCTCTATTGTTCAGTGTGCTATTGAGAAACTTGAACTTTGTCTTTCCCTGCCTGATGTAGGCTATCTCAATCAGTCTTACAGCAGCTGCTGAGACACCTCTTTCACAATCCACTTTCCCCCTCTACCAGGTTGTCTTCGCTTGGCAGGAACAATCCTGCCCCCTTCCACAGCTCTGGCATCTGAATGTATTTCCCTCTACTATAGCCATCCCACTTGGGGACACCACGCTTTTGACCAAACTATGGCCAAACTCTCTTCTGCTGTATGGTGGTCTGATATGGCTAATACAGTATGTGAGTATATAGATTCATGTATGTGAGTATATAGATTCCTTGTTTGCAAACTAATCCTGCTTCCTCAGCTGAAAGGGCATATCTAGGTGCTGCACCCCTACCCGCTGGCCCATGGAGCCACATACAGATTGATTTTATAGGTCCACTATTGAAAACCCTCAGAGGTTTTTAATATTGTTTAGTGGTCATTGACACATTTTCCAAATGGATGGAGGCTTTCCCAGTGCAGAATGCCACGACTCTCGCTGCTGCAAAAACTGTTAGATTTCAAGTGTTCTCGAGGTGGGGACTTCCCGAATCCATAGAGAGTGATCAAGGCACTCATTTTGCAGCCGTTGTCGTGGAACAGGTACAAGCAATGTTGGGGATTAAACAAAAACTGCATATTTCTTTTCACCCACAGAGCAGTGGGCAAGTTGAAAGGGGAAACAGAACTTTGAAAAACACGCTGAAAATTTTTTGTCATGACCATGCGTCAAAGTGGGCAGAAATTTTGCCCCTGTGTTTAATGGCTATTAGAGTGACACCACATTCTACTACTAAGACATACGAATCAATTACAGGTAGAATAATGTGCACCCCTGGTACCAGACTGGTACCACTCCTCTATTGTACTAGAAAATTGGGTAGGGCAACTTAAGGAACATATAGACAAGGTAAAGCATTGGGTAGCAAATAAAACAGGCAGGGCGCAACAACAACAAAATAAATATTTTAACAAACATGTGAAACCATGTGAGTATGCTGTAGGTGACCAGCTAATAAACAAATATTGTGAACCACGGAGTCATTCCTTTAATGCAGCTTGGCTGGGACCTTTCAACATAGTGGACAGGGCTAGTCCCTCGGTATATTTGATCAAGAAGGTTAGCTGTTGGGACAAAGCAGAACGCAGGTGGTATCACATTAATCAGCTAAAACTGTGCAGCAATTGGGAGTGGGAGCTATATACAAAAGAAAAGGGGATAGTACAGTGCAATTAATAAGTTTTCTTTTAAACTGTCTTAGCTTTCATCTTGGTGTGCTCTGGGCGTCTTGCCAAAATGAGAGATAAGGAGTGCAGTTTTTTTGTGTTTTAAGTATATAATTGTACTGTATCTTAAAGTGTGTAACCAGAACATGAGAAGGGAGTGAGACTGGCTTGGTAACTATAACTGAACTGATAAGCAAGGGCTGCTGGACGACTGACTTTGACTCCCTAGAGTTCCAGGTGCAGTGGAGTGGCTAATTTAGTATAGTTATTGTAATTTTCAAGGTTAAGAGAGAAGCCTGTTTTTGTTTCAGTGAGTTTGCACACTAAGCACAGTGTAATAACAATACAGTGCACATTTGTTGGCAATTTATTTCTTTCCTTCTTGTAATAGGTTTAGCCAACCGAGAAACAAAAGCATGCTATCTGTGATTGATTGATGAAGGGGAAGCAGCACTCCCAGGAGAAGTTTTGTGAATTTCACAAACCTGTAAAAAAGGTGAAACAAACCACAGATGAGCAGCTGTATGACTCTTCCAGTTACAGAAAAAGCAATGCTACAAACAATCTTTAGGGTTACTGTAAGTGAACACTTAATCTTAAAGTATGATAATAAACTGATGCTGTGCTGTGACGGAGAGCGAATGAATCCGAATCAACAATCTCCCTCTCGACCGGTGAGGGCACTGTACAACAGGAACTGCGGGCTTCATACTGAATGGTTGGGCAGTTCATTCCGGGGACAGTCGGAAGCCGGCCATTCAGGAAGAGGGCGGCGTTACGGTACCTGGAGTCATCGCCCTAGTACGGTGAGCGAAGTTTCAGTCATGAATTGGAGGAGACGTGATTGAACTAGCTATCGGAGGGGGCGGGGCTTAGGGTACTTTAGGGGGACGTGACGCCTTAATCGCTTCCTTTGTTGTGGTTAATGGGAGGAGGCAAGGACGGAACCTTGAATGAAGTGTGGTTCCATTGATAAACTGTTGTGTTTGTTTTGCCAGACGGCTGATTCGAAGCCGGAGCTGCAGGGAGAAGCCAGCCCGGACCTGAACGCACACGAGCACCAGCACTCAGAGCACCGCACCTGCACCAGAGCACACAGTCTGGAGACGTGTGGTTGTGACTGTATTTCTTGTTTTGTGTTGGAATTATTATTTCGGGACTGCAACCCCCTTTTGTTTTGTCACTGGCAATACCCATTGCTGGGTAGAGCCAGCTTTATTATTTGAGTCCAGTTTTCGCTGGCAATACCCATTGCTGGGTAGAGCCAGCTTTATTATTTGAATCCTCGTCAAGGAACATTAAAGAAACCTGACCTGTGAACTTTGTGTTTGTCCTTTGTTGGAGCACCTGGAATCACCTGTACACCGGAGCACTACAAACCACATTGCCACATGTGCTTATTACAGTAACAAGGCAAGATGAGGCTCTGCATGCTGATCGTGGGAATCCTGACGTGGATGTCATGGCAGTGTGCCCTGTCCCTGTGCATATTTTGTGTTATGTGTTGCGTGTGGTGTGTTAATGTTGGTGTATAGGTGTTGGTGCACAGGGGTATAATGGGGGCTATGTGGAGTACGAGTGATTTAAAATGTATATTTGTGATATGTATTTAGGCACGGGGATTGCATTATCACTTCACGTGCAGATAAAATGTGTATTAATATGTGAGCACGGGGAATGCACAAATTAGTTCACGTGCTGGGATTCAAGAGAATAATTAATTCGTAATTGAATCCCTGCACAACTGTATATATATAGGTGCATGTTTTACTCGCTCAGGGTTGTGTGTTTGAGAGTGGAGAACGGGAGAAAGTAGGGAGTAAACTTTCAATTAAAATAACAATTACTATTTCATGCTGGAAGCACGAGCACGGTACTTGTTTGTTCGTCCTCTGTTTATTTATTTTGGCAAACATGCCATTTGTTTTGTGTGCTGTGTTCAGTGTTTTGTTTAAATCTTTTATTTGTTTGTTTATTAAAACACTGAGCGCCGTTGCGTCTCAGTTTCGCCCGCAGTTGCTGTGTGTTTATGGTTCATTTCCTGGTCTGACGTCACCACCACATGCACCACTCAATCCTTCTGTGACAATGTCCATCCCCTCGATGAGAAACGATGGGGCGTAACCAGGCATGTGTGGACCTGAAAAAGGGATCTGAAAATGGACTGGCTATCACCCCTAACCCCAGCGTGCTGCTGCAAAACGTGCACTACGAGCTAATGCTATAATTTATTAACCTTTGTATTTCTTTCTTTTTGTTTTACACGGGTCATTTTGGATGCCCGGGTACCACCAAGGATAACACATGGAGGATCAAAGGCAGGCAAACCAGCTAAGTGCACTAATACAACTTTTATTCTTTACACAGGAATGTATTCTATACAGCTAGAATTTTCCATGGTCATCAAGGTTTTAATTGTGCAAATACTTTTGTTTAAATGTAAGAGCAATATGTGTAAATACTACTTACAAAAACCATAACACCACAAGCCACTCAATAAAACATGATGTCTAAAACAGTAAGAGCAATATAAACTAAAAAAAAAGTATTTATAAAAAAAAACAAAGTTTTGATGTCCAGGTCCTTACAGCTTAAACCAAAGCTCAGTTCCAGTTTGTCCGTGTCCATTATCGAAATCCCATTGGTTCCCTTAACTCGCAGAACCCTCCGCGCTGGCTCCACCCCGATTGCCGTGCTGATGCACCTCCAGATGCTAGTGGGAGAGAGAGAGAGAGAGAGAGAGAGAGAGAGAGAGAGAGAGAGAGAGAGAGAGAGAGAGAGAGAGAAAAACACAGCAGCTTAGCCACCAGCCAACTGCAAGACTGGCTCTCTCTCCCCCTCTGTCCTTGCCTCCACTGCTCTCTCTCACCTCCCTCCTATCGACTCCTTCTCACAACTCTCCGTAGACTCTGCTACCTCCACCATCTTCTCCTCACTCACCTCCTCCCTCGACTCCCTCTGACCTGCTCGCCCCTCCCCTCCCCATCCCTGGCTCTCCTCTGCTCTCCGCTCGGCAAGAATCACACTGCGGTCTGCTGAAAAGAAATGGAAGAGAACCAAACTCCCTGCTGCCATAGACCTTTACCGCACTCTCCTCTCCTCCTTCTCCTCTACTCTCTCCTCTGCTAAATGTGCTTATTTCCAATCTGTATTCCAAGCCTCCACTAACAACCCACGTAAACTATTCTCTACCTTCTCCTCCCTCCTAAACCCTCCCCCCTCCTCCTCCCTCCTCTATCTCCCCTGATGACTTTGCCTCCTTCTTCTCTTCTAAAATCTCAGATATCCTGTCACAAAGACGGCCGGAGTGGGTGGCGTCAGACCAGAAACAGGAACACAAACGACAGAGAGATGGGGTTTTGGTGAGGCTGAACGCGTGATCGCGTTCAGCATTTAATAAACAGAACAGAAAAATAAAAGGTTGGAACAGACAAAAACACTGGACACGGCACTACACGCCAAAATAAATAGACATACAAAACGACTAAACGCTAAACAGACGGTGCAGGACAGACAGACAAACAAACACGGTGAGTGAAAACACGTTAACTATTACTTTTACTATTATTATTATTTTACTTCACCTCCGTCTCCAATCCCGTTCTCCACTCACCGAACACCAACCACAAGTGACTAAAACGTGCATCTATATATACTGTTGTGCTGGGATTCAATTACTAATTAATTACTCACTTGAATCCCAGCACGTGAATTCATTACGTGCAACCCCGTGCCACACATTATACACATTTTATCTGCACGTGAAGTGATGTGCCATCCTCGTGCCTAAATATAATTATACACTTTCTAAATACACGTGAAACACAGACCCGTTTATATCCCGTGTACCAATCTATACACCGACATTAACACACGCAACATCCAACATACAACACAGATCACACAAATGCACACAGGGGCGGGGCACTTTGCCACATATCCGCAAACTCTTTAACACCTCTCCCTCCCCCGCACCCCCTCCTGCTCCAACCCCTACACCCACTACATCCCCTACTAACTCGCCCTCCTTCTCCACCTTCTTGCCCCTCTCAGACTCTGACCTCTCCTCCCTGCTCCAGGGTCACAAACCCACCACGTGTGCCTTGGACCCCCTCCCCACTCACCTCTTTCAAGCTGCTGCTCCTGCTCTACTCCCCTTCATCTCCTCCCTCCTCAACACCTCTCTACTTTCTGGTATCTTTCCCTCTGCCTTCAAAAAAGCCTCTATCACTCCCATCCTCAAAAAACCTACCCTCGACCCCACCTCCCTCCAGAGCTACCGTCCTGTCTCCCTCCTACCCTTCCTCTCCAAAACCCTCGAGCGGACTGTACACCGCCAGCTCTCTGCTTTCCTGTCCAACCACTCTCTGCTTGACCCTCTCCAATCTGGCTTCCGCTCTGCCCACTCCACTGAAACCGCCCTCCTGTCTGTCACCAACTCACTTAAGTGTGCCCGAGCTGCCTCTCCTCTGTCCTAATTCTCCTCGACCTCTCTGCTGCCTTTGACAGTGTTGATCACTCTATTCTACTATCATCTCTTGCTGACCTGGGGATTCTGGCACTGCTCTGGCCTGGTTCTCCTCCTACCTCTCCAACCGCACTTACCAGGTAACCTGGCGTGGAGCAACCTCCACACCTCACCCTCTCTTAACTGGAGTCCCCCAAGGGTCAGTCTTGGGTCCTCTCCTGTTCTCTCTCTACACCCGCTCCCTAGGCCCCCTCATCGCATCCTATGGTTTCTCATACCATTTCTATGCTGATGATGCTCAGATTTTCCTCTCCTTCCCCACCTCTGACTCCACCATCTCCTCCCGTATCTCTACCTGTCTGTCTGCTATTTCCTCCTGGATGCACTCGCATCACCTCAAACTCAACCTCTCTAAATCTGACCTCCTTTTCTTTCCCTCCTCCTCACCCTCCTCTGATCTCTCTATCTCTGTTCCTCTGGAATCTACCACACTCTCTCCCTCTTTCTCAGCTAAGAACCTTGGAGTCACCCTGGACCCCTGCCTCTCTTATTCCCAGCACATCTCCAGTCTGGCACGCACTTGCCGATTCTTCCTGAGCAACATCCGAAGAATCCGACCCTTCCTCACCAACTATGCTACCCAGCTCCTGGTCCAGGCCCTGGTACTCTCCCGCCTAGACTACTGCAACTCCCTCCTGGCTGGCCTCCCTGCGTCCGCCACCCGTCCGCTCCAGCTCATCCAGAACTCTGCTGCCCGCCTGGTGTTCTCTCTGCCTCGCTTCGCCCACGCTACTCCACTACTCCGCTCGCTCCACTGGCTCCCGATCACCGCTCGCATCCAGTTCAAGACTCTTGTACTAGCCTACAGATGCCTTGGCCAGACTGCACCCAGCTACCTCCAGACCCTCATCTCTCCCTACACCCCCACTCGACCTCTCCGCTCCGCCTGCACTAGAAGACTAGCTCTACCTCCGCTACGCTCCCCTGCCTCCAGAGCCCGCTCCTTCTCCACCCTTGCTCCGCAGTGGTGGAATGACCTTCCTACAGATGTCAGGACTGCCCAGTCCCTGACCACATTCCGGCGCCTCCTTAAGACTCACCTCTTCAAAGAGCACCTGTAGAACTCCTCTGTTTGTATCCTGGGACACTATCACCCTTCATGTAAATGTGCTTTATTTTGCTCTTATCTGCCCCTATTTTACTGCATTTAATCCAGTACTTCAGAATACTGTAATCTGCCAAGTGCTTAACCTGTAGTACTTTGTATTTAATCATATCCTGATGTAACTATCACTATTTAATCATACCCTGATGTAACTATCACTATTATCTGCTGTATTATTGAATTGTGGTTGTCACACTTATACTTTGCTTGAACAAAAGTTATTGTATTTCTTGCTCTTATTGTATTACTTGTATTGTAACACTTGAAATGTATTTGCTTACGATTGTAAGTCGCCCTGGATAAGGGCGTCTGCTAATAAATAAATAATAATAAATAATAATACTTGTTGCAGCACTAATACCAAATACCGTACTGTAATAGGGAAGGAAAAGGTGGCCCTGGCAAAAGGCATCAATGATATGTTGAAAGAAATTTAACACAGTCTCAACCCCTATGTTTATTGTCAAGAGTATGTTGAAAAGAGAATTAAAGGAAGAGAAATGTATGTGGAAGAGAATAATCAGGAAAGGTGGTGAAAACAATGCACAGAAATTAAAGTTTGGACTGATAGGTGTGATGAATTGAAAAAGAAAACTGAAAACCAAGAAAAAGACGTGTCTGTATTGCGGGCAGCATTAACAACGGCAGCCTCTTGTGGAATTGACAGGAAGTTGTTGGAAAGGGAGTTGTTAAGAAGGGAAAATGTTTTTTTGAAAGAGCAAATGAAGGATGCACAGGGAGCCCGTCGTGCTTTAAGTGTAGGGTGTGCCCATAAAGGAGAAAAGCTCGACCATAACAGATGCACAGCTAAGATTCAGAAACTGGAAAATAAACTGCGGACACACAAGGCAGTAGTGGCAGCATTAGGGTTGCTGTACAGGTGTAGCAGACGAGGAATTTGACTGATGACTGGAGCATTCCAGAGGAGGAATGGGATTATAATCTACCTTAGACCCGAGCTACCGCTCTGCCTATGGCTGAGTGTAGGTGCTTCAGTGGGATGAGTGGAACTGACCGGTTGTCAGTGCTGCCATAGGAGACCAGCAGTGCCCATTTTTTATTGACACTGGTGCTTCTGTCGCCATCCACACACCACAACCCGCACCACAACTCCTTTCTCAACTGGTAGAGCTGTCATGCTTTCTGCTTTCCAAGGCTCTAATGCTGCTGCGTTTATTTCTAAATCTGTTTCTCTCACACTTGGTATACACTCTCTCTCTTTCTCATGTGCTTACCGGACTCTATTTCTATAATATGTCCTGACTTCTTGAGCCAATACGGTATTGTAGGTGATGTGTTAAATAACATCCTGTGGGTAACTGCAAGCCAGGGTAGTGCTTTTGTTTCTGTGTGTGTCAGGATGTGAGTGCTGTGGAAGGGAGTGAATGTCCAAACACAAAGTAGTTTGCCCAAAAATGTGCATGTTTATTAGAACACCACACACACCCTATACCAACAATGGTATAGGGGTTTATGTAAGGGGCCTGTGGCAGGGTAAAAGCCCTGCCGGTATAATGTGTGGGTGTGTGTGGGGAAGATTGGGTTGGCAGGGAGAGGGTTAAATTCCTCCCTGCCAGAACAGGGAATGATTAATGATTAATTAGGCTCCAGGTGTATAAAAAGGATAATCATGGGTGTTAATGTTAGAGTTAATGTTGATGAAGGTGAAGGTGTGGTTTGCAGTGCTGTGCTGTGCTGTATTTGTGTAAAACCTTTTGTTTTGGCCCTTGTGCCTATTTGTTTTGTTTGTTAGTGTTTTGTCTGTCTAGTTTTGTAAATAAAGTGCTTAACCTGCAGCTTCTTGTTTCTGAGTCTCTCTTCCTGTCTGGAAACAGCTTTGCCAGGGGCGCTATTCTTTCACAGGGCGGGTCAGATTTGCAGCTCAGATTCCTTCTCTATTGTTCAGTGTGCTATTGAGAAACTTGAACTTTGTCTTTCCCTGCCTGATGTAGGCTATCTCAATCAGTCTTACAGCAGCTGCTGAGACACCTCTTTATTTACATACTTCACAATCCACTTTCCCCCTCTACCAGGTTGTCTTCGCTTGGCAGGAACAATCCTGCCCCCTTCCACAGCTCTGGCATCCGAATGTATTTCCCTCTACTATAGCCATCCCACTTGGGGACACCATGCCATGACCAAACTATGGCCAAACTCTCTTCTGCTGTATGGTGGTCTGATATGGCTAATACAGTATGTGAGTATATAGATTCATGTATGTGAGTATATAGATTCCTTGTTTGCAAACTAATCCTGCTTCCTCAGCTGAAAGGGCATATCTAGGTGCTGCACCCCCACCCGCTGGCCCATGGAGCCACATACAGATTGATTTTATAGGTCCACTATTGAAAACCCTCAGAGGTTTTTAATATTGTTTAGTGGTCATTGACACATTTTCCAAATGGATGGAGGCTTTCCCAGTGCAGAATGCCACGACTCTCGCTGCTGCAAAAACTGTTAGATTTCAAGTGTTCTCGAGGTGGGGACTTCCCGAATCCATAGAGAGTGATCAAGGCACTCATTTTGCAGCCGTTGTCGTGGAACAGGTACAAGCAATGTTGGGGATTAAACAAAAACTGCATATTTCTTTTCACCCACAGAGCAGTGGGCAAGTTGAAAGGGGAAACAGAACTTTGAAAAACACGCTGAAAATTTTTTGCCATGACCATGCGTCAAAGTGGGCAGAAATTTTGCCCCTGTGTTTAATGGCTATTCGAGTGACACCACATTCTACTACTAAGACATACGAATCAATTACAGGTAGAATAATGTGCACCCCTGGTACCAGACTGGTACCACTCCTCTATTGTACTAGAAAATTGGGTAGGGCAACTTAAGGAACATATAGACAAGGTAAAGCATTGGGTAGCAAATAAAGCAGGCAGGGCGCAACTACAATAAAAGAAATATTTTAAAAAACATGTGAAACCATGTGAGTATGCTGTAGGTGACCAGCTAATAAACAAATATTGTGAACCACGGAGTCATTCCTTTAATCCAGCTTGGCTGGGACCTTTCAACATAGTGGACAGGGCTAGTCCCTCGGTATATTTGATCAAGAAGGTTAGCTGTTAGGACAAAGCAGAACGCAGGTGGTATCACATTAATCAGCTAAAACTGTGCAGCAATTGGGAGTGGGAGCTATATACAAAAGAAAAGGGGATAGTACAGTGCAATTAATAAGTTTTCTTTTAAACTGTCTTAGCTTTCATCTTGGTGTGCTCTGGGCGTCTTGCCAAAATGAGAGATAAGGAGTGCAGTTTTTTTGTGTTTTAAGTATATAATTGTACTGTATCTTAAAGTGTGTAACCAGAACATGAGAAGGGAGTGAGACTGGCTTGGTAACTATAACTGAACTGATAAGCAAGGGCTGCTGGACGACTGACTTTGACTCCCTAGAATTCCAGGTGCAGTGGAGTGGCTAATTTAGTATAGTTATTGTAATTTTCAAGGTTAAGAGAGAAGCCTGTTTTTGTTTCAGTGAGTTTGCACACTAAGCACAGTGTAATAACAATACAGTGCACATTTGTTGGCAGTTTATTTGTTTCCTTCTTGTAATAGGTTTAGCCAACCGAGAAACAAAAGCATGCTATCTGTGATTGATTGATGAAGGGGAAGCAGCACTCCCAGGAGAAGTTTTGTGAATTTCACAAACCTGTAAAAAAAGGGGAATCAAACCACAGATGAGCAGCTGTATGACTCTTTTCCAGTTACAGAAAAAGCAATGCTACAAACAATCTTTAGGGTTACTGTAAGTGAACACTTCAATCTTAAAGTATGATAATAAACTGATGCTGTGCTTATTACAGTAACAAGGCAAGATGAGGCTCTGCATGCTGATCGTGGGAATCCTGACGTGGATGTCGTGGCAGTGTGCCCTGTCCCTGTGCATATTTTGTGTTATGTGTTGCGTGTGGTGTGTTAATGTTGGTGTATAGGTATTGGTGCACAGGGGTATAATGGGGGCTATGTGGAGTACGAGTGATTTAAAATGTATATTTGTGATATGTATTTAGGCACTGGGATTGCATAATCACTTCATGTGCAGATAAAATGTGTATTAATATGTGAGCACGGGGAATGCACAAATTAGTTCACGTGCTGGGATTCAAGAGAATAATTCATTAGTAATTGAATCCCTGCACAACTGTATATATATAGGTGCATGTTTTACTCGCTCAGGGTTGTGTGTTTGAGAGTGGAGAACGGGAGAAAGTAGGGAGTAAACTTTCAATTAAAATAACAATTGCTATTTCATGCTGGAAGCACAAGCACGGTACTTGTTTGTTCGTCCTCTGTTTATTTATTTTGGCAAACATGCCATTTGTTTTGTGTGCTGTGTTCAGTGTTTTGTTTAAATCTTTTATTTGTTTGTTTATTAAAACACTGAGCGCCGTTGCGTCTCAGTTTCGCCCACAGTTGCTGTGTGTTTATGGTTCATTTCCTGGTCTGACGTCACCACCACATGCACCACTCAATCCTTCTGTGACAATGTCCATCCCCTCGATGAGAAACGATGGGGCGTAACCAGGCATGTGTGGACCTAAAAAAGGGATCTGAAAATGGACTGGCTATCACCCCTAACCCCAGAGTGCTGCTGCAAAACGTGCACTACGAGCTAATGCTATAATTTATTAACCTTTGTATTTCTTTCTTTTTGTTTTACACGGGTCATTTTGGATGCCCGGGTACCACCAAGGATAACACATGGAGGATCAAAGGCAGGCAAACCAGCTAAGTGCACTAATACAACTTTTATTCTTTACACAGGAATGTATTCTATACAGCTAGAATTTTCCATGGTCATCAAGGTTTTAATTGTGCAAATACTTTTGTTTAAATGTAAGAGCAATATGTGTAAATACTACTTATAAAAACCATAACACCACAAGCCACTCAATAAAACATGATGTCTAAAACAGTAAGAGCAATATAAACTAAAAAAAAAGTATTTATAAAAAAAAAACAAAGTTTTGATGTCCAGGTCCTTACAGCTTAAACCAAAGCTCAGTTCCAGTTTGTCCGTGTCCAGTATCGAAATCCCATTGGTTCCCTTAACTCGCAGAACCCTCCGCGCTGGCTCCACCCCGATTGCCGTGCTGGTGCACCTCCAGATGCTAGTGGGAGGGAGAGAGAGAGAGAGAGAGAGAGAGAGAGTGAGAGAGAGAGCGAGAGAGAGAAAGAGAGAGAGAGAGAAAAAACACAGCAGCTTAGCCACCAGCCAACTGCAAGACTGGCTCCTTGCTACACCTCCACCCCCTTCACCCCCACTCTGGTAAAGCATTATAGCAGCATGTTAAGCACCACAGATCTACGCCTCAGCCATACAGTGCTCCCTCACCTAGGCTGGCTGGAATGCCGGTACTTAACTCAGACCAGAGATGGGGTAGTGCCACAAAGACGGCCGGAGTGGGTGGCGTCAGACCAGATGCAGGAAATAAACAGACAGAGACTTGTGGTTTGGTGGAGCTGAGCGAATGGTTTCGCTCAGCATTTAATAAAACAGCACAGAAAATAAAAGGTTTGAAACAAAAACACAGGACACGGCACTATACGCCAAAATAAAAAGACAAACAAAACGTACTACACTTAAACGACAGACGAACAAACACGGTGAGTGAAAACACTTCTAATTTACTTTATTTTCTCCTTCTCTCTCTCCCGTTCTCCACTCACCGAACACCCAACCCCGAGTGAATGAAATGTGCATCTATATATACTGTTGTGCTGGGAATCAATTACTAATTAATTATTCACTTGAATCCCAGCCCGTGAATTAATTCTGTGCAACCCCGTGCTCACATATTACATTTAACCAGCACGTGAAGTGATTTGTGCCCTCCTCGTGCCTAAATACAAATCTACATTTTTAAATACACGTGAAACACAGACCCATTTATATCCCGTGTACCAATCTCTATACACCAACATTAACACACGCAACATACAACACATAACACACAAATGCACACAGGGGCGGGGCGCATTGCCACAGGTAGCCTTGGGGGTAATCGCAGTGACAGGCAACTCCGGTCTCCTTGTCCACTAATATCCATTCAGCACATTTATATTTCAAACAAAAGAACAGCGTATTCCCCTGGTTACTATCCAGTGTTCTTTGTCTCCCTTTCTGGATACTGGCACTTCATCTAGCAGTTCCATTTCCTTGTCCTGCAGTCTCTGTGCAGTGGACTCTCCTGCTCGGTTTACTGCTCGCAATGCCCCTGTGCTCCATGCTCCGTGGTCTGTGCTCCGTGTTCCGTGTTCATGCTCCATGCTCTGTGCTCTGTGCTCCCCTTTCCGCGTTCCGTGCTCCGCGCTCCGTGCTCCATGCTCCGTGCTCCTCTCAGTTTTTCTGTTTTCCTCTCTGCGTTTCTCTGCTCCCTTCTCTGTTTCTATCTGGTTTATATAAGCAGGTCTAATGCAATTGATCTCCTGAATGCTGCCCCTGAAGATGATCGATGGTGGCTGGTTCCTTGGAAACCAGTCTGCACTACAATATCCCTTGTTTAACCTATTTCCAGCAATCAAAAATAAAATAAATTAGGGGCTCCCGTGTGGCAAATCCGGGAGTGCAGGATGCGCCCTATATCCTGGACGTCGCCAGTTCGAGTCCAGGCTATTTCACTGCCGACCGTGGAAGGGAGCTCCCAGGGGGAGGCGCACAATTGGCCGAGCGCCGCCCGGGGGGGGTGGGGGGGGTTACGGGGCTTTGGTCGGCCAGGGTGTCCTCGGCTCACCACGCACCAGCGACCCCTGTAGTCTGGCCGGGCGCCTGCAGGCTTGCCTTTAAGCTGCCCAGAGCTGCATTGTCCTCTGATGCTGTAGCTCTGAGGTGGCTGCATGGCGGGCATGCAATGTGAAAAAGAAGCGGTCGGCTGACGGCACACACTTCAGAGGACAACATGTGTTCGTCTTCGCCACTCCCGAGTCAGCGCGAGGGTGGTAGCGGTGAGCTGAGCCTAAAAATAATTGGCTATTCCAAATTGGGAGAAAAATGATAAAAACAATTGGCGACTACTAAATTTAGAATAAAAAAAAATTAAATTAATAGTGCACACAAATCAATATACACAAACATATCAAACAATACACATACATGAATCAAAAACTACTAATTAGTGCATTAAAGAATACACCCCAAATCTTTGGAAACAGCTGTTGACATTTGTCTAAATATAGACGTCTAGACGTCTGCACATGTTACCGATTTGAGAACACAGGTATATATATTAATATATATATATTAAAAAAACACAGGTGCTTGCACACAATGGCAAACAACAAGACTGGGAACTCTGCCACAGTACCCAAGAGACCATCAAAAAGTCAAAAACTCCACACTGACAGAAAGATCACACTGTGAGTGGATTTGTAAGTTTGCGCTGTGTATTTGTGCTGTGCATTAGTAAGTTTAAGTTGTATGCGCGTTTGCAAAAATAAATATGAAATCACACATAGCTCACTGCTGTTACAAACTTGAGCTGTCTCTGCAGGGATGCAATTGTGACATCCCTGATTTATTGGAGCACTTTTCTTAGTACTAAAGATAGAAGCCCTCACCTCAGATATAACAAAAAGGCAAACCGAAATCTACAGTTTATTCAAAACAACATAAAGTCATTAGGTGGGGAGAGGACACAAGCAGAGAGACATTTGAAATATCAAAGCGAGATCTCCCCTCCTGCTACACATGAAAGGGGAAACCGCAATACAGCAGAGAGATGTTGATGGTCCAGTTTTTTTACATTGCAAAGAGCATATAAAGAACATAGTTAGAACTGCTCAGCTGCAGTTAAATAAATCAGACCTGTAGCTAGGGCCCCGTTACACTTCCCAGGGTTTCCACATTATTGCCTGATAGGGTTACAACACTCTGTGGCTAGGTTTAGTTATTTGTGTTTTAGGAACTGTGAATTTGGAGTCTCATACTAATCATTACATGACCACTAGAATTGTAACTTGAATGATGATTAAACCTTGCTGATCTGTGAATACATTATTTAGATTTGCTCTGGTTCTGTCAGCTTTTATTTCTACTGAATGAAAATGGCCTGAACCTAGGCGGAATGCGTAGGCTATGAGTTACTGAGACATTTTTCTAAGAGGAAAATGTATACAATGCGTGTACGTCCTCTATACACTATTAATATATTTTATTTAGACTTTAATAACAAAACATACAAGACTCTTTTGTTTTTAATATCTCAACTGTTTTATCTGTATAGTATCATTGTATTGCTAATTTGGTGGGAAGACGCGAGTGAGGAGACAATTCTGGTATTAAAAGGATGGTTTATTTACCAACACAAATATTATTGTGCATCTGCAGAGCATCTGAGACAGGCTGTTCTGTTACAGGGACAATCAGGACCCACTAGCAAGCCCCCTGTGGGCTTGATGGAACTGTGCAGGGATAAAGGCTCACATTTCTTCCCCTAAATATCATGTAATTGGAACACTGCCACATGCATGATCTGCACTACAATTATTATCTTGATAAGCAACACAGATATTGTTTCAAAGCGCCTTAATACAGAGGTCCCTTATGCAGTCTGACTTGTTCACCTTGTCACTTTGCTTTATTCTCAACTTGATAGCTCACACATGTTTTGGGGAAGCTACATTTGGTGAGAAAATCAAACTGTTGCTTTTTAGTTTGCACTGTGTTAGGCTTTTTGGAATTATTGCTATTTCCTCTCTAGATGTTGATGAGTTCAGAAAACTAAAGAATACTGACTGAGATCCACCTCCTCTTCCTGTCAAAAGAAATCCAGCAAAACCTCCTAACCCATCAAACAGGATGTGTGTGGAAACTCTGGCTCAATATTTGTATAGTACTTTAATAGACCATCCCAATACTGTTACTGTACACCTCTGTTATAACAGGGAAGCTTTTGAAATGCATGTTGGATGCTGCATGTGACTAATCTAATAGAGGAACAATATTTCCCCTTGGCATTTACCCAGAAAAACATAATTAAATGAAACACTGTACCCCATCAGACTGCTTTCTCCACCCTGTAAGGGAAATTGTAAAACATGACTACCAAAATAAACACTTTAAATTGCACCATGAGCAGAAGCAAAGCCTGTTCACAAATGACACTTCAGTAGGCAACATAGAACTTCCATTTACACCAGGGGAATCCTTATAAATAGGGGTCTACTTAAATTGTGGTAAATTTACGTATTTTTCACGGGTAGGTTGCTGAATAAAATGAGGATTTCACTGACATTTTGCGGACATGTTTAAACATTAAATAAACCTAAGTAGACAATATTTCAGAACACTATAAAGCCTAAAAATAGTGATACTTGCTTCCTTACTAAAACAGAGTGTTGTCATTTGTTAACGGCAAGCATGCAGCATCCCCCTGCAGTTGACTTGCCTATACATTGAGACTGCACATTCTGCATCCTCTGAATTGGTTGGAAGTTAAGGCAAAGCTTTGCCAAGTTATACAGATGTGGAAATCGATTAGTTACCCAAGGGCATCTGGCATACTTTAATAAAGCAATATATGCAGCACGTTCGTTGTCATGTTATTTGTCCCATGCAATAATTTATTTATTAGTACCGAGTCCAACTGCGAAAAAGTAAGCAGCAGGTTGAAGCGAGGTGGCTGTGCCAGATCATTGTAGTACTGATTTAACTTTTTGTCTGCGCTGACTTTCCAGTTTGGTTTTCCGTTCTGTTCAGCAGCCTCTGTAGTAACCTTTCATTTAATGTGTGATTCTGAAGCTAAATGGTGATCAATCGTATTTTCTCCAAAGACACATTAGAAGATGTGCAAAACAATTACCTCCATCTGCATGTACAGTTTCTTTGGGAAATATCTTGACACGATCATCAGCCAAAATATACTTTGCTTTTTTTGCTTTGTCGTCCATTTCTACTATTTTACCTCCAATGCTGAAAACTAGATTTTAGCAACCTAAATGAAAACAATGCACCACTGACTTTGTCCCACCCCTAACTGCACACTACAGGTCACAGAAAAGCAGCACAGATGCACTGATAGGCTGATTAAAACTTTGTCAATAGCTACTGAAAAGGGTTCTGTCAGTGCAAGCAAACAGCTGCAACAAAAGGTTAAAAGAGTTGGAATTATAGATTGGTGGAGGCAGACACTCATTGATGGAAGGTGGCATGGGGGGGTGAGGGTTATGAGCTGGTCATAACGCACCCCCCTGCATGCCAGACACATCATTTTAAACTCGTACATATCAGTTATACAGATTATTTATTACATATTCATTTTACTTCATGATTACAAAGCATTCGACCTGATATGACATTCCATAGGATGTTTTCTTTTCATTCATAAAAATGAGATTAGATTAGATTTAAAAAGAATATATATATATATATATATATATATATATATATATATATATATATATATATATATATATATATATATATATATATATACAGCTCTGGAAAAAATTAAGAGACCACTGCAAAATTATCAGTTTCTCTGGTTTTACTATTTATAGGTATGTGTTTGGGTAAAATGAACATTTTTGTTTTATTCTATAAACTACTGACAACATTTCTCCCAAATTCCAAATAAAAATATTGTCATTTAGAGCATCTATTTGCAGAAAATGACAACTGGTCAAAATAACAAAAAAGATGCAGTGTTGTCAGACCTCGAATAATGCAAAGAAAATAAGTTCATATTCATTTTTAAACAACACAATACTAATGTTTTAACTTAGGAAGAGTTCAGAAATGAATATTTGGTGGAATAACCCTGATTGTCAAGCACAGCTTTCATGCGTCTTGGCATGCTCTCCACCAGTCTTTCACATTGAGGTTGGGTGACTTTATGCCACTCCTGGCGCAAAAATTCAAGCAGCTCGGCTTTGTTTGATGGCTTGTGACCATCCATCTTCCTCTTGATCACATTCCAGAGGTTTTCAATGGGGTTCAGGTCTGGCGATTGGGCTGGCCATGACAGGGTCTTGAACTGGTGGTCCTCCATCCACACCTTGATTGACCTGGCTGTGTGGCATGGAGCATTGTCCTGCTGGAAAAACCAATCCTCAGGGTTGGGGAACATTGTCAGAGCAGAAGGAAGCAAGTTTTCTTCCAGGACAACCTTGTACTTGGCTTGATTCATGCCAAATCTGCCCGATTCCAGCCTTGCTGAAGCACCCCCAGATCATCACCGATCCTCCACCACATTTCACAGTGGGTACGAGACACTGTGGCTTGTAGGCCTCTCCAGGTCTCCGTCTAACCATTAGACGACCAGGTGTTGGGCAAAGCTGAAAATTGGACTCATCTGGGGGTGCTTCAGCAAGGCTGGAATCGGGCAGATTTGTCTTTGTGAAGGACGCATGAATCAAGCCAAGTACAAGGTTGTCCTGGAAGAAAACTTGCTTCCTTCTGCTCTGACAATGTTCCCCAACTCTGAGGATTGGTTTTTCCAGCAGGACAATGCTCCATGCCACATAGCCAGGTCAATCAAGGTGTGGATGGAGGACCACCATCCTTTAAGAAATGGCGTCACTGGGGAAGAAACTACACAACCCATAGTCCCCAGTGGTAATTAAGAAGGTGGGGTTAGAGGATTTAAAAGGAAGCGGGGCAGAACAAAGGGGTGCGATTGTGGGGAACTCTGCTCGGTTGTCCTGCCTGCTCAAGCTTCCAACGACTATTCCAGTGAGGAAGAGGATTTAGAAAGTGCGTCAAATCTAAATTATAGCGATTGTGGAAAAGTCTAGCATAAAGCGTTTTTACCTCTTGGTGAGGCAGAATTTTGTTTTGAATTGATTGGTTTTGTTTGATATTTCTGGGATTAAAAATATTTCACGGTGTTTACACTGTTTGGTCTTCAGCTGCAGGAGCAGCTATACTTTGACCGAGTGTATTGTTTATATGAGCAGGATTTGCTACAAATATTACGTGTTCTTCAGCTGCAGGAGCAGCAATATTTTGATTGAGTGTGTTGCGGGACTTATTAAAAACACTGCACAGTTACAGATGCAGGTGCAGCGACTGTGCACCAAGAAACGAGTCACAGAACCAGGTTTGGCTCATACAGTTTGGATACAGGTGGCCGGAGTAACGGTACAAGTCTAAGAAGGAGGGGTACTTTGGGAATAAAACCATAAAGCACAGAATCAGGTTGTGAGAACAATCTTTATTATTGCTGGTTCCTTCTGGCCTGCCCTTGCTGTCTTTCAGGCAGCCTAGGATAGAGGACGTACTGTTCCAGGCTTGCGCCACCAGAGGGAGTCCAACCTTTACTCACCTGTGTTCCAGGCTCACTCCACCAGTGGGAGCCCAACCTATCCTCTCCTGTGTTACAGGCTCACTCCACCAGAGGGAGCCCAACCTTTACTCACCTGTGTTCCAGGCTCACTCCACCAGAGGGAGCCCAACCTGTACTCACCTGTGTTCCAGGCTCACTCCACCAGAGGGAGCCCAACCTGTACTCACCTGTGTTCCAGGCTCACTCCACCAGAGGGAGCCCAACCTGTACTCACCTGTGTTCCAGGCTCACTCCACCAGAGGGAGCCCAACCTATCCTGTCCTGTGTTCCAGGCTAACTCCACCAGAGGGAGCCCAACCTGTACTCACCTGTGTTCCAGGCTCACTCCACCAGAGGGAGCCCAACCTGTACTCACCTGTGTTCCAGGCTCACTCCACCAGAGGGAGCCCAACCTGTACTCACCTGTGTTCCAGGCTCACTCCACCAGAGGGAGCCCAACCTGTACTCACCTGTAGTCCTGGCTCACTCCACCAGAGGGAGTCCAACTTACGCTCGCCGTAGCACAGAGAGGGAAGAAGAAGTGAGATAGGTAGTGGCCTGTACAGGGCAAATGAACGCAAGAGAATATATGTTTGATTGTTGTATTACTTGTATTGTAACACTTGAAATGTATTTGCTTACGATTGTAAGTCGCCCTGGATAAGGGCGTCTGCTAAGAAATAAATAATAATAATAAAAATTGTAAATAAAAGTATACACCTGAATCAGTGACGTGTTCACTCCAAGTTTGTGAAGGAAGTTACCGGTGCCCAGCAACACCACACTACCACTCTTTTACATATATATATATATATATATATATATATATATATATATATATATATATATATATATATATATATATATACAGTGTGTATATATATATATATATCTATATATATACAGACATATATATATATATATATATATATATATATATATATATATATATATATATATATATATAGTTGACACAGATAAAGCATGTCAGGGATCCCAGCAGTAAATCTGTAAATTCAAAATTAGAGCCACCAAATGTATTTTTTCCAAGAATGCCATTTTTCAATCATGCAAACATGTTTATCATGAGAAAGAATCCCTTTTTAAACCACCCACCTACCATCTGCTCTGCATAAATGTCTACTGTTATTCTACAGTCAAACATCTCAATGCTTTATGGCTTTATAACCCACTAATTTAAAAAATGAATTCTTGTAGAACTTCTGGCATGCTAGTTGTGCATGTGGGGATGGGAAAGCTATGACAGCTCTTATCCATATATGAATCTACACAGAAGACTTGCAGTCAGGCAACATGTCAGTCACCTTCAACATTGACAAGTCTCTCTAAATGACAGCTACATAAGAAAATAACATCAGTGAAAATAAAATGAAATATACAATATCCTTGTTTCATTAACTGATATACTCAGTTGTCTAACAGTTGAATTTCAATTACCATAAATTACCGTAAATTATCCCAAACAACAGGGACTGAATGTCAAGTTCTGTAGAGTCCCACTACTTAAAAATATGTACGCCCCCACAAAGTTCTTCTTTGGGCTGGAGAAGAAGGCAGCAAAGAGCAGCGTGATTCACTACCTGAAGACCCTCGCTGGCCAAGTGCTGGAGGAGCCAGCAGAGATCTGTGGTTTCGCTGCGGCTTTCTATAAAGATCGCTTCACAGCAGAGGCTGAAGTAGAACAGGAGGTCCAACGATTCCAGTGTGATCTCCTGAAGATCTCAGAACAGTAGGCAGTGGGCCTCAAGGCCCATTCACATTGCAGGAGCTGGCTGCTGCAATGAAGGACTTAAATCATGGGTTACTTTTATAAGGAGTTCTGGTCAAGGCTAAAACGCTGCTTGTAGTGCGAGCTGTGTAGAAAAAAAAACTTTTATTAATATTTATGTGACTGGAGATAGAAGGGAGAGAATTGAGGTTTTTTTATCAACTTTGGATGTAACTCTGTCAAAATTCAACTCTGAAGAATGTATTTTTCTTTTTTAATTGCACTACTAATTATATGTTAGATAGGAACCATACTGAGCATTATGCCCAGTCCGCCAGGAAGATACATAGAATTGTGGAGAAGTGGGAGTTAGTACATGTGTGGAGGCAGGGGTGAAATTCTCAACAAAAAGAGGAAATGGGATGGAATGATGTCAGTGTAACACATATTGTACACCTTCTTAAATAGATTCTTCAACATACCATGATTTTCTTCCCCCACACACTTTCTGCCAATCAGCTTTGTGAAGTCTTTTCAGGAACATTTTTTAAACCAGATTTACAAGTCAGCATGGCAAATACTTAAATTATTTATAAAACTGACAGTTCCAGTTTTTAGAACACTCTTTTCAGAAAGTGTTTCTCATTTAAAATTACAACAGCCCCTCTCAACTCTCTACTGGATCTTAATTCTCAGACAATCTGCACACAAAAAATCAGGTGTTCTGCTGTGTTTTCTTTTTTATTATTATTGATCTGACAACAGGTCAAACTAAATAGGTTAATCAATCATAGACATTAATATAATTTAATACAATACCTAAGCTAAAGTATATTACTAATGTATTGAAGTTAAATAAATACAAAAATGTTATCATAACCTTGGCTCCCTGAAATAGAAATGTAACCATTATCTAATGGGTGTTTACCTCCTAAAGACCCCGAAACCTGAATAGATATACCAAAGCTGTGCACCAGTGCCTGTGAAGCAGTCATGCCTGCCACCCGAGGGCAAAGAAGACAGCACGCACAGATACCAGCATCGTTTTACCTTAACAAATGCTGCAATCATGGAGGCAGCGACCTTGAAGGTTAATGGTTACATTTCCATTTCAGGGAACCAGGGTTATAATAATAACCTAACATTCCTTATCATGTATGACATGTAACCATTACTGCATGGGTGAGTGTACCAAAGCCGTTGCAAGGGCAATATTGCAGAACTAAGCCGAGGCTGCCTTGTGCGTACCCATTAGGAACCGCAGTAACAAGTAGCTAGGGCTAAAGATTTGAGGGAGAAACTCACCTCTATGTTGTAAGGGTCAACCCTGAAGCCACCCTCAATACTCTGGTTCCAAAGCCAGGGTTATGTGGATCCATCACATTCAGTCTCTAGAACCTTATAAAGGTATGGGAAGTTGCACACATCGCTGCATTGCAAACGTCCTTGACAGATGCACCCTGGAATAAAGCCCACAAAGTTGCCATGCCACCGGTGGAATGGGCAGTGAGCTTTTCTGGAGGAGGCAAATTCATAGGCAGTCATAGGAAGTCGCTCATAGGCAGTCCTGTGTCAGATTCGCAGACATCACTTTTAAATTTTTTTAAATCAGCAGGGATTCAGTGGTGGTGTTTACATGCAAGTTTTAATCGCGCTACTATAGTGCATTCATGACGTGTCACGCACAAATGGCGCATGATTGTGCTTGTTCCAAAAGTGCACGGCAAAAAAAGTGTGTGACTTAAGTGTCATTACACTTTGGTAAAGCACGGTAAAGTGCGCGCTAATTGGCTTAATTAGTCCCATAGCAACAAACTCCACAGTCGTGCAAAATACTAAAAATAGACTTTCATGAAATAACACGATACCTCCTCCACTTCCCCTATGTAAAAGAACGCTCTTCTCTGGGATACGGTCTTTCTGTCCTCCTCTGTAGCATAAGTAAGATTTTCCTTATCCCAGTCTTACTAAAACAAATCAGTTAAATATCCATCCATCCATTATTATCAATCCGCTTCTCCTGATGAGGGTCGCGGCTAAATTATATATTGCATACAGAGATGTTGATTTATACCATTATTAATTAATTTCAGTGTATTATGAACGATGCATGAGAACTACTAAATCGTTATGACCAGCATTATTATCATAATAATAATACTACGAATAATGTAGCTATTTTCCCGCAGGATGTTTCAAGCTTCCACCCCTTTTGACAGCACGCAACACCAGGTCCGCTGGACAGATGAGGAAACTCTCCTCCAAATTATTGCGGACCTGGGGGTTATGGATGAACTGGATCGAACTCTCCAAAGAAATGCCACCATTTTCACCAGTATTACCGGTGCTCTGGCTGAACTTGGAATAAATAGAACGCTCCTGCAGGTACGAGATAAATTCAAGAAACTGAAATATCTGTACCTGCAGGAGAAAAAAAAACGCCTGCAGTCCTGCAGTCAAAGCTCGAGGTCCCAATTTCGGGTTCTGGGAAATGCACCGTTAATGGGTGACCGGCCAGTGGCAGTGGCATTGGACCATTTGCTGGAATCCTCATCCTCCCAGACGTACTGTGAAATACCAGCCCCATCAATACAATATGGTAATTGCGCCAGTCATCGTTTACTTTTCTAAACTAAAATATGCTACCGCAGTAAAGTTAGCTTGACGTCTGATATTCGTTTGATATCACCGTGTAACAAATTATTATTTTTTTTGGTTCCTGGGTAGTAAGTGTTATTTCCTAATTGCTTATGCCTCAAAAGTATAGAAAATGGCTATTATTCCCCACAAACTTTGCTTTTGTGACCAGGACAGTGATATTTTGAAATTTACCTATTTTCCAGAACATTCCAGATAGATTCAGTGCTGAGTAAACTTGGAGTAACTTCTAGAACTTTCTAGAACTTTCCAGTAATATAAATAGTAGTATAAATACAGGGGCCTTAAGCCCACCAGTTCAGTTTAGTTCCAGCTGCCTAAGTGGATACATATCTGCATTTTTCTGAGATGGCATCAAGAGGCTGCAATGGTGGCATTCCTGATGGGTCTCCAAGGCGGTTTTACCAAGTTTCCCTGCTATCTTTGCCTTTGGGACAGCAGGGACACCAAGGCGCACTACCACAGGCGGGACTGGCCACAGCGGACCAAGTTCTCTGTGGGGAGGAACAACGTCAAGTGGGAGCCACTGGTGGACCCCCGGAAGGTGCTGATGCCACCACTGCACATCAAATTGGGCCTTATGAAACAATTGGTCAGAGCTCTAGATAAGGAGTCGGCAGCCTTCAAGTACCTTCAAGACTTCTTCCCTAAGCTGTCTGAGGCAAAGGTCAAAGCCGGTGTCTTCGTCGGACCACAGATAAAGAAGATCCTGGAGTGCAATGAATTCCCCAAGAAGCTCACTAGTAAGGAGAAAGCGGCTTGGAACAGCTTTGTCGCAGTGGTTCGGGGGTTCCTGGGCAATCACAAGGCTGAAAACTATGTGGAGCTGGTTGAGACTCTGGTGAAGAACTACGGCACAATGGGCTGTAGGATGTCCCTCAAAGTCCATATCCTTGATGCCTTGATGCTCATCTTGATAAATTCAAGGAGAACATGGGAGCGTACTCGGAGGAGCAAGGCGAGTGCTTCCACCAGGATATACTGGACTTTGAACGCCGCTACCAAGGACAGTATAACGAGAACATGATGGGAGACTACATTTGGGGGCTGATTCGTGAAAGTGATTTACAGTATAATCGTAAATCTCGAAAAACTACCCACTTCTAAATCTTTTGTTGTCATTTTTGTATTACTTTAGTATAAATACATGTTCATTTGGATTCATATGTTGTTTTTTTCTGACTTTATGTGAACGAAAAGACACAAATTTGCCCGTTTTCTCATTGGAAATAGGTAAATTTCAAAATATCACTGTCCTGGTCACAAAAGCAAAGTTTGTGGGGAATAATAGCCATTTTCTATTCTTTTGAGGCATAAGCAATTAGGAAATAACACTTACTACCCAGGAACACAAATTGTGTTACATAGTGTATTCGACTCAGGCTAACCCGACATGAATGAAAATAGCTGTATCTCGCCAACCACAGAAGCTAGAGTGCTCAAACCAACTTTAATTTAAAGGAGACCAATTGTGAATTGTTTCACAGTCTCTGTTTTACATGTGAATCCTAAGAATAATTTCTGGAAAATAATAACATACCGCACATACGCACACTTAGCCTCAGCCACGCGTAAAGAGCTTTATCTCCCCAACCACAGTAGCTAGAGCGTCCAAACCAACTTTAATTTAAAGAAGACCAATTGTGAATTGTTTCACAAGCTCTCCTTTACATGTGAATAAAACAAATAAATTGTGAAAAACAATAACATACCGCATATACGCACACAGCCTACCTGACACGCATAAAATGGCTTTATCTCCTCAACCACAGCAGCTACAGCACTCAAACCAACTTTAATTTAAAGGATGCCAAATGTGAATTGTTTCACAGTCTGTGTTTTACCTGTGAAGCCTAAGAATAATTTGTGAATACAATAACATATCGCATATACACACCACCGTCCCAGCGTCAATTAAAAGTGCTTGATATCCCCAACCACAGCAGCTAGCATTTTCAAACCAACTTTAATTTAAAGAAGGCCAGTTGTGAATTGTTTCACAGCTTCTGTTTTACAAAATTATTTTCCTAATAATGATTTGTGAAAAAACAAATGGTTGGGGATATCAAGCCATTTTACACGTCAGGCTAAGTGTGTGCGCATATGCGATATGTTTTGTTTTTCACATATTATTCTTATTCACATGTAAAATAAAAGCTGTGAAGCAATTCACAACTGGTCTTCTTTAAATTAAAGTTGGTTTGAACGCTGTAGCTGCTGTAGCTGCTGATCCAGGAGCATCGTCTGATGCTAACGGTAACGGCTCCATGTTCACCCGTACAAGTTCCAGCAGTTGGTCAAACGTAGCTCGGATGACCCAAAATGTTTAAATCAATTGTTCGTCAAAGAAAGACTCGTGAAGCACAACCTCCTCCCACCAAACAGAGGGACGATGATGCACCCACATTCGTCTTTCCTGCCGATACAAAAATAGAGGTCTGTAGCCTACATAGGGATGAAGTGGATGAGGTTGTCTGCTGGAAAGAAAGCTCTAGATAAAAAAGCAATAGATGCATGATTCCTTTCCTGCAAACCCATTGCATGGGCCTGAAGGAGTTCTTCCCATACAAGAATTAATCTAGCCAGTGTTTGTCTGCGTCTTCTCCATACATCCATTTTTGTCGCAACTACGTTATAAGTAGGCCTATGATTTTATATACCCTTATAACTAATTAGCAAATACACACAAATTATGTATTTATTATATTAACAGCGTTTGTGTAAGTTTCCACATTTTCTGCATAATTAATTTTAATATTTCAACAAAGTACCTGTGTTTGAAACCAACACATCATGAGTTGTTTTTAATATATTTGTTCCACATTAACACATATTTGTGATTATTGAACGCATACTACTTTTGTTTAGCACATTAACAGTTATGCAGTTGGCTAAGACTAATATATATGGGTGTGTGAAAGGACATCAGTAGCCTAAGAAGCATAAGAAAAGCAGTAATGGGAATTGGTGAGTGCTGTCGGTTTTTGTACACATGCTACTTCTACCATTTCTAGAACAACTAATTCTAAACAATAATAGCAATAACTATTATTATTTTTTTCTTCTTGGCAGCATGAACCGTTTTAACTGCAAGTCTTTTGCATTCTAGACAGATGGGGGGTAACCTTTTCTTCATTTCTGCCTAGCGCGTAAAGCCTCATGTAAACCCCTATGAATTATTTGAAAGATATCCTTTATCGCGCAGCATCTCTTTTCAGCGTGTTTGGTGATATTTAAATAAACCTTCCCATTATTTTATTATTAATGAGGTTGTTTGCATTTGGACGACTAAATTCTCTCTCTAAAATAAACTCTCATGTAAACGTGGAAGCAGAACTGTCATGACAATAAAAGTGCGAGAGATCTGTTGTCACGCTTTTCCGTTTTTGCTTGTAAACTGCCCCAGTGATTCAGCTTCCCGGCAGTAGATGGCGCTGAGCTAACTAAGATGCCCTTAACCCAGATCACGTGACCGTGATGCAAGTCACCTTACAGGGGGGCGCCATCTTGGTGAAGGAAAGTCAAGGTGATTACACAGATAAGAATACTTGTCCCAACAGGATTGGTGTTCCACTAACTACAGAAGCGGGGATCTGAGTGTAAAAGGGACGCATTTGTTTTAGTCAAGGTTATTCAAGGTAAAGAACTCTTTTCCACTCTTGAAGGACAACAGTAACCTTTTTCTGGAGGACGACCTTCACGTAGATTCCTTCCAAGATCCCTGCATATGTGTTTGTTATTATTTTGTCAACAAACAATAAAGAACGTTTATACAGGGCTCTTCAAATGAATCTAAGTGATGGTCGTCCTCCAGGAAAAGGTCACTGTTGTCCTTCAACAGTGGAAAAGAGTTATTTAAAACAGGGGTTCTCAACCTTCCCAGCATATACAAAATGTCTGTCACACGTTGCATGTGCCTCGATTTTACTTTCTTAACTTTGTGCTTATAACTGCTGTAGGTACCTCAACACTACCCAATCTCTGCCTCACTGTGGGATGAGGGATGTCAATCATATTGTTATGAAAGTTTTCTTTGTATTTAAATATTGAGTATTTAAGGGTTAAATTCACCTTTTAAGCTAGCGTTAAGTTTGGGCTATCTGTTACTATGGTGATTGGGGAGGGGTGCAGAGAACACAGCTGCCTTGATTTAAGGTTACTTGCAAGTTCACTGCTTAAGGTGGGAAAATTGGTACAAAGGCAGCAGTTTCTCTTGTTCGGCAAAGATGGGGAAATGGTGAGAGTTTATTCTGTTTGTGAATATCTGCTGTTGGCAAATACAGATAAGAGATGTTTATTGTCTATGTAAAATTGTTTCTTGTTAATCTGTTTGAAGTGTGTCACTGCAAGCTGCATGTTTTCAGGACCTACTTTAATTAATTAAAATAAAACAAGTGTTTCAGCTTTACTTCTGTTTTGCTGTGTGTTATTTCCCATCCAATAAACTACAAAAGGTTAACTCCCTGTTTTTATGCTTGTGTCATTTTTAAAGTTTTAAGTGTGGGTGAAATTAAATGTTAGTGGTCTCTCATTTGTGAGATATATGACAATATGTTACCATATACCATACCAGCACAATAGTTAAAGGTTGAGAAGAAAACAACAATATCAATATTAAAATGATATATTATAAATGTTTAACTGTAAATCCCTCTCTGGTACTATGCGATTATGAGGCCCTGCACTGGTTTAATTGTTAATTGATTAGCCACTTGAATGACCAGGGTAAAGCGTTAACGTAACTAGCTCATCCCAGTGTCTTCGGATTCAGCATGGATAGCTGAGACACAATTAGACAACCCTGCTGTCTTTGTCAGTGGTCAGTGCTGTTGGCCGTTCTGGTGGAGGATAGTGCTATCGACTGGATTTCCTGGCATACAACAGTGCGTAGTTGACTCATTACATTATCTTATGAATGCTTAGTCAAAGATCTTTATGCACTTACAATTTAACAAAATTAAACAAAAACACACTGTGTGCTCGCAGAGCAAAATAAAAGGTTTAAACAAAACAAATCTCGAACACAAAAGTAAATAATAATACAGGTCAGGCTGGGCAGATTGCCTTCACTGTTCCTATATTTAATTTTTAAATAAATTTCTCTCGCTCTCCGTCTCTCTGCTCGCTCTCTCTTCTCTAACACCCCCCACCCCGAGTGCCAAGAGCTGCAGGCTTTTATAACAGATGACCATCTCCCGATTAGCAACAAATTAAATCACCTAATTAATTCGGGAGATGGCCACCTTCTGCACGAGTTTTTAAATGGGGCTTCCCATCCACGCTACTAAACAAAAACATTTGGCTATGCCGTCACTAACAAAACAAAACAATAACAAACCCCGCGGCACTCGCCATCATTTAAAATACATAACATTACTAAATCATAATACTAATAATAATACAAAATAACACGGGCGGAGGGGGACCCCGTTCTAAAAATAAATAAACAAAACAATGTACAGGACACCTCGCCCTGTTACATACACATACAAATGTTTTGTTTTCCTATATTAATACTGTGCCTTTACAGTGTTTTTTTAATTTTTATTATATTGTTCTATTACTCTGCTTACCATACCTCTTCCGACATTGTGATTTACAGTGCTTTCACATATTACACTGTGCTGCGTTATATTTTATTTTGTATTTGTCATCCTTGTGTTTCTCTTGGTAGACTGTGAGGGTAGTTTATTTTAAAGACTGTGGCTATTGTTTGGGCTTTGTACCTTTACAATACATTTAACCTATAACAATAAACTGTGTTGAGTCTAAAAAAATGAAACAAATGGTGAATTTTCACAAAAATGTACTTCAATTGCTTAGAATATTTTATTCTTGAAATTCACCATGCAAATTATACATATCATTAATTGCAGTTTGGTTGGGATTTTTTTAGCATATTAAAATACCACATAAACATGCTACAAATATTTAAAGTACGAATACCAAACAGCCTTTATCAAGCAGGCTACACGTCATCACATGTACGCAGAGCACAATATAGGGACATGTAGATTGCTATGTAGATGTATACTGGTTTACAGAATATGCATTGTGTAGATCAGTGGATTACATTTACCTTTTAAATGACAGATACTATTCTTTTAAGTCCTGTTGATGTTAAAAACGAATACAGTGGAAACAATTATGAGATCATGTAAATAATCTATATATAAAACAGGGAAATAATGTGGTCTAATTATTTTTGCACTTCAAAGCACAGAAAATCGTCAAATGCTGGTTTATATTTTCTATATACTGGTCTATGGGTTAGTTCCCATAATCAGTCTAACATGGTCCACTTGACCAGATCAGATAAACTAATTAATAATATAATAATAATCTTTATTTTTAATATAGCGCCTTTCACAATAAAAATTGCCGAAAAGGACTTCACATGAATACAAAAATAATTGAATGCTCTACCACCTGTGTTTTGTTTTTGTTTGTTTTTTTTAATTTGTGGGACAGTAAGTAACGTGGTGTTCTGTGATCTGAGTGGGTGTCTAGGAATAGGTATTTGACTGTTCCAACTCCAGCAGGAAAACCCAGTGACTAAGGCCTGTACTCCACTCACCTGCAGAAGTGTTTGTTTGTTCCAGCTCCAACAGGATAACTTAGTGACTCAGACCTGTACCTCTACAGGAGCTGCAATACAACAGAAATCAACTAAACTGCGTCGCCGACACATCGGTTAAAGATGCCATTGTGACTGCTTGAAACTGTGTTTGCTGGACAAACTTACATATAACATAACTAGACATCTCTGCAATCCTTCACCTCCTCGTCTACTCTGCACTAATTAAACTCCACCTCTCATCCAGCGGCTTTACGGACAGAGAAAAATGACTTTGCAGTTTGGCATCCTACCAGACTCCAGGATAGAGAATGAGTGAAACCAGAGCTCGTTCTTCCCTTTTAGTTATAGTTTCAACCAAGACTTCAGACGATAATGAGGTGAAAAAAGCTGTGAAATGCATATCGTAATATGTTCGTGGTCATTGGCTGTATTGACTATGTAAGCAATTTTACGTGTCGGAAATGTAATGTCAATCATTGACAGTTAAAGTATACTCACTTGAAGAACGAATATCTACCCCTAGAGACATCATTAAGTCTGAGCAAATTATTGATTAGAGTGTTAATAATGTTACAGCAATAGGGCCTGCTACTGGCACAGGTGGAGGGGCGGAGGGCGTCTCTGGTTCTGCAGACATTATTTTGGATCCGGGGGCACCCACTTCCCCGCTGGTTTGCTTACCTGAACAAGCTGTCTGATCTTCACCCCCAGTAGGTGGAAATCATTGGGTATCTGTTAGAAGGGGATCTAAGATCAGGGTTTCTTTATCTGTGTCTCCAAAACTCATCATTAATGACAGATTTAATGCTCTCATTAATTATTATAATTATTATTATTAGTAGTAGTAGTAGTGACTTGCTCAAGGTCACACAGTGAGTCAGTGAGTGAGTCAGTATTTGAACCAGGGACCTCCTGGTTACAAGCCCTTTATTTTAACCACCGGACCACACAGCCTCCTATTAATCACAGCAAACATGAGATTACTTCTGTAGAAGGGCTCTTAGTTGGTGACTCTGTTAAAAATGTCTGCACAGCATTCAGGAACACAATATCTGTTAAATGTTTTCCAGGTGCTAGAGTTCTTGATATTGCTGCTCAAATGGAAAATCTAGTTGAAAACTATAAGCAGGTGTCCACTATTATTGTGCATATAGGCACTAACGATATTAGACTTGGAGAATCTGAGATACTCATTTTAAATCACTTTGTCAGAAAGTAAAACAATTAGATAGGAATATCATTGTGAAGCTTTTAGTAGACTACTTTCTCTCAATAGCTGGCTAGCAGACTGGTGTGCCTCAGAGAATCTGAGTTTTGTTGATAACTGAGATAGTTTTTGGGAGAGACCTGAGTTCTTTAGTAAAGACGGCCTGCACCCAAATAGGAGGGGTTCAATCAGATTGGCAGAAAATATAGAGAAATATCATAAAAACCTTTGTCTGAATATAGCACCATTAGAAGTGTTTCACGAACTTGATCACATGATCAAAATCCACAACTGAATTATTCTATTAGGGTAGTGGCAGTTCCCCGTTGTCAATTTCCATCTACTTCCCTGGGTTTATGTTGGGAGAATTTAATTAAAGTTAATACAATGTCCCCCTGTGATAACTTTATTAGTTCTGTATCGACCATTCTTCGTTTGGCTTTACTAAACACAAGATCTCTGTCTAATAAATCTGTCTTAATTAACGACTTTATTTTGGAATCAGATTTAGATAGTTTAACTTTAGTTGAGACGTGGCTGAAGCAGGATGATAATGCATCGCTAGTAGAGGCCTGTCCTACAGGGTTCTCCGTCTATCAGAAGGTGTGTCCTGAAGGGCGAGGTGGTGGGATTGCTAACATTTTTGGTGAAGATTACTCTTAATCATGAGAGCATAGAAGGTTATTTGTCATTTGAAATTTGATCATTTGTTCCAGTTATTTATTGGCCTCCTATTCCCAACTCTCCTCTCTTATTTTTTTTATCAGTTTTCATCACCACTAGCTGTCAAGCATGATGAGATTGTGCTGTTAGGTGATTTTAATATACATGTCGATGTACACAGAGATCCCCTTGGAAGAGATTTTATGATATTACTTAAGTCCCTTGGTTTTTCTCAACATGTTACTGACCCATGGTCATACTCTAGATGCAGTTATTTCTCATGGTCTAAATATTCAGAACTTGCCCATCATTGATCTCACGGTTTCAGACCACTCTGCTGTTATTTTTGAAGTATTATTATCTGACTCTATGAAACTCCCAGCACGTATTGAAACTCAATCTCTTAATTCATCAACTATTGATAAACACCTGGAAGCATTGTCCGCTGCAGATTTTACCAAGTCAGGATCGGTTGGAGAGTTGGTTGATAATTATAACACCACTCTAACAAACACCTGAGATACAATTGCACCTTCTAAACTGACGAAAGAGGTTCTAAAAAGATTTCCCCCGTGTTTTAATAACACAACATGTCTGCACAAACTTGTGTGTCACAAATTAGAATGCAGATGGAGAGCTACTAAACTTCAGGAAATGTTAAAGAAATGTTAGTAATATTCCTGATCTGTGTCTCAAAAGAAAGATTTGGCTCAAAGATCACACCTACATTTCTCATTTCGTCTGTAAATTCATAAGAGAAGCCACCAAATGAATAAATCAGACATATTACTTTGGTGTGTCTGAGATCCCAGAATCACTTCTGTTTTATCATAATTTATCATTTAAAAGTTTTTAAACATCTTTTTTTTATGTTAGCAAAGCAGGTACTCTAAATATTTACAGCCGAGGTGTCAGCCTGTTTCAAGGATACATATAGCTGTGTATCATCCACGTAACAATGAAAATTAACCCCATAGCTTTGAATAATATTGCCTAGAGGCAGCAGAACTGGATCTTCAACAGATTGGGACTAATTCTGTTTAGTTCCTGGTGATTTTCTAGTCCCTAAATTAGTCCGCTTGAAGTGGTCTAAACCACTGGTACACTGCAATTGACCCTGAAAGAACAACAGAGATGATTTCTTGCTTATAAGTGAATATGTACAGCTGACTCTGTCTCTCTTATGGTATGAGCGCGTCTTGTCGTGAGCACTTTGGCAAGGGGACTGGAAGCCAAGCTGAGCAATTCTGTCACCCAAACTGCTTGATTAAACAAGAGAAGAGGTCAACAAAACTACCAAAGACTATTTTTAGAGAATACCAGATAGAACTATTCAGTTCACTTCCCCTTGCAAGCAAGCACTACTCCACTCTGAGGAGCAGTCTAACCGGGTCACCCACAGTGCTAAATAACACAAGAGATGGAGTCAGCTGTTTATTTATTTATTTATTGCATTTACATAGCGCTTTTTATACAAAAGCAACGCAAAACACTGTACAGTACATAGCAGAAAAAAAGAACAAACCACAATACATTTGTATAGCATGTCACATGATTTTCATTACATGAGAGTAGATGTTAAAACTTAATGCTGATTTGAACTCGGCTCTCGCCAAGATAAGCACCAACTAAGCCATAGCTTTACAGTAAACTAATGTGATCTATTTGCATCTCCATCCATTTGTGTTTCCTTCCATCTGATGACGTAGATATCCTTCTGCCTGGTGTTGATGGCTGAAGTGTAATGCTGGCTCCAGGGATCAGCTTATTTTGCCTCCCCAGCACATCAGCACACACAACAGCTGTGATGCTGGCTCTGAGGATCAACCACAGTGCGGTCTCCCCAGCGCACCAGCATGACAACCGTCTGGATTGAGCTACATCTTTGGGGTCTTCAAGTGGGCACCTTCCATCCTCAGTGTTTAATCGACTAGCCCACATACAACTGCCACAATCAGACCATTTAACTAACACATTTAAATAAGAGTATACACATAATAATACAAAAGAAGCAATTTTAAAGTTACATTAAAACCCACTAAGATAAGAAAGTCATTTTATAACAGTGCTTTTTTATTCTTGACTTGAAAACTATAACGGGCTCAGCTTCCCTGCTTTTGTTAACCCTAGGAATAACCAGCAGTAACTCCTGCAAAAAAACTAGGTGCTAATCCATTCAGAGCCTTGTAAGTTAACAACAAAATCTTAAAATCAATTATATACTGCACAGGGAGCCAGTGTAAAGAGGCCAAAAAACAGGGGTAATATGTTCACTTTTCCTGGTTTTAGTCAGAATTTCAAATCAGTTAACTGTACATGGTAACTAATTAAAAATAACCATGTTTTATTTGCTATTTTAAAAAGATCACAATACATAGTTAATGCTGTTGTCCATGTTTGTCAGTTGGTGTTCTACTGTGCACTAGATGACACTTTTGGCAAAATAAGATTGTGACAGGATTGGCAGAGGTTGAGGCTCAGAGACAGTTTGAAATTCAAAATAAAGCTTTTTAATAAACACAAATAATCAAACAAAAAGGTTTTAAACATAAAATAAACAAAACAAAAAAGCAAAACTTACAAAAATAAAGGTTTCCAGGCTGGGCGTTGCCTTCACTGGATTCAAACACAAACCAACAGAAAAACAGCACACACAAAACACTGGCTCCTTCTCCTTCCAGAACTCTCCCCTAATGGGAGGCTGAAGCCTCCTTTTATGCCAGGTGGCTCAGTCCTTAATTGAATAATTAATTAGTTGATTGCTCCCACCTGAAGTAATCAATCTGGGCAGGGAGGAGAATTTAACTCCTTCCCTGCTAGTATTTCTAAAGGCAGAGCCCAGCTCTGCCACAAAGATGTTCAGGAATGTTCTGAAATCGGATGTTTTAATTGTTTCTTCTATATAGAGATTGTATACTTTGAGTTATTCTCTTAATGGTTTGTACACATCTGTATCATTTTCTAAATTCAATTACCAATGAACCCTTTAATTGCTGCATGGTCATATTAATGATGCAGACCACATACGTTGACATCTGTATTCTATGATTCTCTCAGTTTAGTTCCATCACAGGTGGTGCCCACTAGATATTACCCTTTTCACTTCCACATTGTTTTTACCCTCATATGATACAGTTCTTTTTTCATTAGATTATGCCGCTGGGGTTACTTTGTCCGGTCACAGTGGTTTAAAATGGCAATGTGTTTTTATCTTTTCAGAAACAAAATGTGGTGTAAATAGTTTGAGAAGAAAAGAAGGGGCCATGATACAGTTTCAGAATTCATAAAATCTAAATCTTCAGCTCAAAGAATAAAAGGGACCAGTCTTCTTATCACTAATGCTAATAGATTTAAAAACCTTATGTCTAAGTTAGCATGCCTTTCATAATGTGAGTTATTCTCTACTGGATTTTTAGATGCAAACTGATCAAAAAGTTCTCACCTTTTTTTTTTTTTTTTTGCAAAAGTAAGAGATAAACTGGCCAAGTCTAAAAAGCCAATCACAGCGGCATGGAAAAAATATGTGAGTAGCTGACTCCTAATATTCCTCATTTGTTATAGAGTAAATAATCTTATCAGGCTGTTTTAGTAGAGAAATGTTTGGCACCAACTCCTGCTTATTTAGCTCTGCATTCCTTTATAGTGATACAGTGAAACACACACGCACACACACACACACACACACACACACACGAATGGTGCTCTTCTGCCAAGACAAAGAGCAATACCAGAGATTCCTGAGGAACCCAACAGACCCTAGGCCTCCTGTTAATGCTGTAGTGAGCTGTCTGTGCCGAATAGAAAACGTTTTAGCTCCAGTTACAGCTAGACGTTATGGTTATATCCTACTCGGTAAAATAAATAATTATACATGAACCGATCTCATCTGGAATGAGATGTACCATTCTCTGGCGTAAGGAAAATCCAACTTTTAATGTTGCAAAAGCAACCACAAACTATTTTTTGTAAAAAAAAAAAAAACAACTTTTTTTCCTCTCATAAAAAACTTAAAAGACCAGTCTGACCCACTACAAAAACTTCAGGCTACGAATTTTTTCCCAGCTTGGCTTGTTTACATGGAAATTTGTGTTGGCTGTCAGTTATTGCTGATACACTATACCACATGTTTTTCTGTTTTACATAACGTTATCTGGTTATCATATGATATCAACAATGCTGAACAATGTATACAAGGTCATTTTTTATACTGTTTGCATTATATTTTGAATTGCTTGTATTTGACAATTTTCATGCCTGTCAGTAATGGTTTATTATTTTCAGTAAGTTCAATGTACTCTGGCAGGGGAGTGTGTTGTTTGCTACAGATTCACTAACTCCTGACCAGTAACTTTTTTTCTGTTTGGGTTTTTTATTTGATTGATTGTTTACTTTTTAGCTTTATTTGTTGTGGTTTATTGTGACATAACATACAGGTGTTCTTAGAGTCCTTACATTGGGTATCGTAATGTATACAGAAGCAAGCATCAGTGCTCTATCATTGCAACTTGCTTAAATGCATTTGAAAATACCTGCTTTTGGTGGATTTCTATAATCTGCAGGACTGATTTCTTGTGGCTGCTTGGAGTCCAGAGCGTATCTTCAAGTCAAGGTATTACCTGGGATCCTTCAGAATTTTCAACACATCCTGAAGGAGGCTCATACTTCAGAAGTGTTTTCCTTCATTCCTTTGAAAAAAAGATACATGTATAATCATTTGATTATATTCCAATTATATTTGCAGGACACAATACAGTTTGAATGAACAAAAATAACATTCCCAACCATGCACAGTGGAAGCAGCAAATCCAGAAACTCAACTTTGTCTTGGATTTTGCCCGCTCAGAAAACAGCTTCTCGTCATACACTCGATGCGCCCTGTAGTTATCACTTATGTAAACACTAGATACAGAAAGAAAGCACTTTTTCTAAACACCTTAAATCAGTTTTAAAGGTAGTTAAAATTAATTTAAAAAGCAAATGAAAGTGAAACAACAGGATTTAAACTGGTACAGTGCTAATGCAGTGCCCCCCCTTTATAACAGACCCTCAAATCAGTGGAATTTGGAATGAAAACTGACTGAAAGAAAGTAAGTAACTTTTCCAACAGTTGTAAAATTGTAACTTCAACTGACTGTACAGAATCACATTTTTTCAACTTATTTTTTCATCTTTCTAAAATAATAATAAACTTTTATCGCTGCATCTACAACATCAGAGAGAATTGTGAAATAACTTACACATGACATTCCTGAATCCAGATCAATAAGAAGATCATTACACCAGAACGTTTACCGACCGTTCAGAAAGGACTCTACAAGTGATCTGCGCAACAGTCACCTGCTTACACACTGACAAGCATTCTCTATTTTAAGATCTTGTTCTTATCTGAAAAAATATTTTGAGAAACATTGCAAGGCAGAAATGAAATGACAGAATGTGTTCCCATGTACCTGTACAAAAGGAGAGAGACCGTCAACATTCTAACCACTTACAGTACTAGCCTGTTTACTTAATACTGTTTTCAATTTTAAAACTAGTAAAGCATTTATTTGTTAGTTGAATATATTCATTAAACTCTGTAAATAAACTCCTACAGTACTTGGTAATAATCAATAATCATAATAAGTAGTTTGTCTGGGAAAGCAAATTAGATTTTTCAGTGGTGGCAAATGGGATCCATGACCATACCACCATATCAGGTTTAGTGGTATAAAAGGGTGGTGCAAGGGTAGGACACCAACTAGCAAATAAAGGAAAGATTAAAAATTGTATGGTAAAGCACAATAAAATAAATAAATAAATAAATAAAACATGGAGCAACTCAGCTCTTACTACAGTCTATTCAAAATGAATTTGAAATAAACCTCTTGAGAATCACATTATTTTTTACATTAATTAGTGGTCTGGCTTCTCAGTTGCTTGCATCTGCTTTATTTGTTTTATTGTGTATTTGTTGAAACTGGCTGGACTTCAAAGGTCTATTATTAAACGGTGCACGCTTTTGAACCCTTAAATTCACAAATATTGCCTCATACTAATAAAGCTGTGGGAGCAGCACCATTGCAAACAGTCTACTAGAAATGGGGAAAGGCAGATCTAACAACATTTAAAACTGGCATGCTAGTGGGTTGCGTGTTGAGCACCTGGCAGAGTAGCAAGGGCAGGCATGTTGGTAGGATGCTTTAAGAGTGATCAGTGTGTATCAGAAATGGCAAAACAAAGGGAAAGCGAACATTTAGAGGATTTACGCCTGCCCACTCACATACAGTTATAGAGGATTTACGTCTGCCCACTCACATACAGTTATAGAGGATTTACGCCTGCCAACTCACATACAGTTATAGAGGATTTACGTCTGCCCACTCACATACAGTTATAGAGGATTTACACCTGCCCATTCATATACAGTTATAGAGGATTTACGTCTGCCCACTCACATACAGTTATAGAGGATTTACGCCTGCCCACTCACATACAGTTATAGAGGATTTACGTCTGCCAACTCACATACAGTTATAGAGGATTTACGTCTGCCCACTCACATGGTTATTAAGATCCATCTTCAGTCTCTGCTTGTACTACAATCTGTATCTGGACTCTCTAAGCTACCTTCTGGGACCCAACTAGCACCAAGTCCATTTAATCAGGATCAACGTTACACCTGCTATACATTATCCTCTGAAGGATTTCTGCATCTTTGTATTTCCTTGAGGGGTCATGAATACAGTTTTCTGTCATGTAGCAGCCAATTTGTAAAATTCCTTCTGGGAGTTCTCAGAGGAATATGGTAGCTTGGGTCTGAGCTTGTATACACTGAGGAGTAAACAGACACTGAAAACTGAAAACTCTCGCTCCTTTCTGTTTGGCAATTTCATAGTTTGCCTGTTTTAAAGTAGAAAATCAATATGCCGACTGGCAGCCTCCTTGCTGTGTTGACAAAGAGACAGATTGCTCTATTCAAACCATATGCATTTTTACAAAATATTCAATCAGTGCACCCGCTGAGCAAACAGCTTTGCTTACAAAGCATTCTCCATTTCCAATATACATTGAACACAGACTTATTAAATCAACTCCAATATTAAATTGTACGTTGGCTGAAGTACACGTTTATGTGAAAATAAAAATCAAATCACAGGTCAGCTTAACTGAAAGATGTAAATAAGATCATGCTTTACTAGCATTAAAGGTAACAAAGACTCCCTGCCACAAAGCCAGCATACGCCATTCAAATTAAACACAATGATCATTTATTTTTTCTAATCAATGCTTTCCCACCTCAGTGGAATTAAGATATGTGTACCTTTACAAAATGTACTGTAATTGGAGAGATTTGTATTAGTGGGTGAGGGAGGGAGCTGTTCAGTCTCCATGCCTCAAGCCTGCCTGGACTGGAGGGAGCACCCTTTCTCTTAGGGGGTGAGGGAAGGAGCAGTTCAGTCTCCATGCTTCAAGCCTGCCTGGACTGGAGGGAGCACCCTTTCTCTTAGGGGGTGAGGGAGGGAGTGGTTGCAGTTGGCTCCATTGAGCAGACCTTGGCTGCAGGTCTAAAACATACATCTGAAAACATGTTGTGTGATCCACTGACTGAACAAACTATGAAAATCCAATACTGGATGTAACCCCCTGCCAAGCCAGGCCTGGAGCACCTACCTGTGTTCCTTTGAGGCACGGTGGGAGTTTCTGTTGGCCACAGAGATGGGGAGATCACAGTGGTGATTGTGTTACTGAACCTAATTTCCAGTTTTATACACATTGTGCCTTATCAGCCACTGGTAATATCCAGAGAAGAGTATTTGTGTAGAGGGACACTAGACACAACAAATGGGGTTCAGGAGGTGCCTGACTCCTGTGAACATCCCAACCACGGATGGCACTTGATTACACCTGAAGAAAAAAGAACCAGACCGCGAAAGATATGGTGTTCGAACGGAATTTTGGTCAAACGGCAGCCATCTTGGATTTACTGTGCATGCTGAGTTTCAGTAGTTAAAAAAATACAAAATTATTATATTAGAATAACATCACAATTAAAATTAAAAAAATGTACTTGTGCTGCATTTTTTTTTGTTAAAATAGCAAATTGCTGACTTGGCTGTACAAGAAGTGCCTCTAAAAACACAGTCTCTCACTGTAAACCACCTGTCAAAAGTATAGGGCACCAACTGAGCAGTCTGTACTGCAGTAAACTGCGGATGGGTCATTTTAAAAGGGGTAATGTTTTGTTTACAACATCCTTAAATGTTGTTTAGATTCTGAGTAAATTACCTTGATTAATTGTTGGAAAACAGTCAGTCTCCGAATTTGCAGTCTTAAAGTAATTACTCAAAATACTAATCTGTGTTGTTAAAATAAGCCAATATAACCTACATTAAGAACAATACAACAATCCAGTTAGTTCCCCTCGCAGGCTTTTTGCATAATCAATGTGAGACTAAAGGTAATAGGGTAAGAATAATACGATTTTTAGTCTCAACATATAAAAAACAGACTCTGCATTTAGCCTACTATCTTACCTTTAGTCTCACATTGATAACACACAAATACCTTGTGAGGAACTAACTAGAAGTAACTGGGGAAAAAACACTGCTACAAGCATTGTTACAGTAAGTTCAAACACATTTCAAGGATGCAATGAAAAAAGGAAACCAAATACCATGAATGATAAGTTGATTCGTTAACTTTGTACACCCCATTTATTCTACCTTTCAATACAACAGAAAAACTGTCATGCCAGCCTGCATTGTGTTTAATCATTTTTTGTAACAAAAGTACTGGTAGATGTAAAGTTTAGTGAAAATTCAGGTGATTGGTTCTTCAGATGTAGCCTTCATCAGCCCAGCCAATAACCAGCGAGAACTCATGAATTGCACTGCACCACTGACTAACAAATAAAAACAGACAGTATATATTTGGCTTACCGGCTACTCATGATAATACGAATTAGTGGTATAATGCAAAATGTGTTGCTAGTCCATTGAAATTCGTATGAATGAGAATTGACTGTCCTCCTGTAAGTATCATAACTCTCAATGCGGCACCATGATCTATTTTGTGTTAATTGTCTAAATTACTAAGTAGGCCAAGTTAAAAATAATAATTAAAAAAAAAATGCAAACCTGGGTGTACAATGCAGCAGCATGATTTATTCTGTGTTACCGGTAGGCTAAAATAAAAAGAAATTGCGCTAGGTATTCATTTGATTTTACTACTGTACTGTATACTGTATAGGCCTACTGTACAGATTTATATTTTTACATAATGTAATGTGTAGCCTACCCAAAACACATTAGTGTTATTTCAGAGCAATGATTTATATTTAAAATACTATACACTAAATGTATGTGTTTGCAATTTTATTGTATTGTTTTTAAACCAGATACCTCCTTATGTTGGACAAACATGTCCTGTTTCGCGAGGGGCTGCTGTATGATTACGAAAAGCTTTTTGATAGAAACACATTTTTTATTTGGGGGTGAAGGTGGGGGCCCCATTATAGAATCTTATGGGATTAAACTGCCTTTCATTATTTATTAAAAAAAAAAAAATGTTGTACGAGATCTTGCTAAGATGACGCAACAAATATTTTAATTAGTATATTGTGGCTCTTTTCATTAACATTTTCTCTTAGTACAGAATGTATACTTTCAAATTCCATATTCTTTTCCAGACACTAATGTACACATTCAGAGAATTTGGAAAAACTTTTGGAGCAAGATTTGAATGCACAATGTGCTCAGAATAACAACAATAGCATTTATTTCCGCAGATAAAACCCTATTGAGATAGAATGCTCAATTCAGTTAACGTTTAGCTGGGAAAAAAGGTTTTCTGAAAATACAAAACCATGCAGTAAATGGCAGACATTGATCCATTTCTGTTTTCATCCATCACTAAGAATGTGGTAATCAAATAGGGGCTGATCCACATTTTCTCTGTTTACAGCATTAACATATGTTTTTCTAAAAGTTCATTGAATATGGCCCACTTAAAAGAGGGACGAAACAGAAAAATGTAAAAAGCAGATATATGTAAAAATGTGTCTCTGCCATCAGTCTGGTGAAATGGAAAATGTTTTTGCTTCAGATGATAAGTTTTAAAAGTCTGTGTCTGGCTCAATCTGCCAGCAGACCTTTCTTTTCCAGCTACATCTGGTTGATGTTACATCATAAATTCCACTAAAGAGAAAGAAATGTTTTGCAAATACAGCGAAGGAAAACATTTTAGAACAAACCATTAAATTCAGGTTCCTTGTTGGTCCACATTTCCAGTCCTTTGTCATGCTTGTCTGTACGACCATTAAAGGTGTAACCTTGAAATATGCAGAGTTAACAAAGCTATTTCAGTCAATCTTATGCAATATGTATGACCATCAGTCTGTAGATCACAAATCCGATATGAAAGATGCAAACTGTATCTACATTTTTTTTGATGTTGACTAAAATGGATACATTTTCTTAATTAACTTCAAACAAATTAATGTTCTGTGGGTTTGGACTATTGTAGTCTGCAACAGGGATGTGTCTGTTTCGAAGCAGTCAGACAGCAATGGGTAAAGGCTTTATCTGCAATTTCTGTTTAGTTATCATTTAACCCAATTTTAAAAACCAAATAGTAATATTATAAGTTACAGCATAAGTACTATGATTTTTAGCAGATATTTCCAAGTACTTCTGTATCATATCAATGTATACCCCTAGCCCCAAAAGTTTGCCATAGTAATGTTGTGGTTGTCCCATCCTTTCTCATGGTTATACATTGCATTTACAATAATGAACCATGGTTTGCCATGTTTGTTTATTATACTTTATCATACCTCTCTAGGCTTTGCAATGCTGTAATAATGCTTTCACTAAAAGGTTTCTTAACTGTGCCATATTTACTTTACTTTTCAAATAAAGAAGCTATAAAAAAAATTAACAATAGCCATACAAATCTGTATTTGTTTATCTTTTAAATACATTTAAATGTACTTGAAAGAAATGTCATATGTCACAATGTAATGTATTTGTGTAAAACAATGTAATGTAAAACCCCTGTTGAACCTTTTTCTTTACAGGTAACATACAGGTAGGTATTACATTTTAAACACAGGATCCACAATGATCCTCCTCGTTTCAGTACTTTATAGTTTTAGAGTGCCCCTCCTTAAAGAAAATGGATAGCTTTTTTATTTATTTTTTATTTATTAGTGACATCCTGGTTTTATATTTCAAAGTACATCATCTTTGTTAGTAAGCATGGCCAAAAAACGACTTTATCCACAGGGCAGTTAAAACAGTTCACGTTAACACAGTCCAACAGATCTGGTTAATACAGTATTTTTAAATGGTTTGCTTTCCATTTACTCACCACCCGTAGCTCCAGCTCTGCAGCCCTCCAGCCCAGGGTATTAATGCAATCAGTCACATTCCAGTCAATACATATCCTTCACATTATTTCTTAAACTCTGTTAGTTTTCTCTTTCTTTATACAATACAATGCAATTGGTTTTTATACAGTGCCTTTCATAAGTTATCACAAAGCACTGAACAATTAAGAATAAGCCAAATCAAAAGGTACATTTTTAACCTCCTCAGACTGTATGGCTTCACCAGCTAACAAGTATTATAGGTCAGAAGTAGGACTAAGCTCAATTTTCTGCTTAACAGTCAGTCAGCATAAGGATGCCAAGACATGTGCTGTCTTAGTTTGTGCTGTGTGGTCCAGTGGTTAAAAAAAGGGCTTGTAACCAGGAGGTCCCCAGTTCAAATCCCACCTCAGCCACTGACTTATTGTGTGACCCTGAGCAAAGTCACTTAACCTCCTTGTGCTCCGTCTTTCGGGTGAGACGTAGTTGTAAGTGACTCTGCAGCTGATGCATAGTTCAGACACCCTAGTCTCTGTAAGTCGCCTTGGATAGAGCTAGACTGAGCCCTGAGGAACCCCAGAGGTCACTGGCAGAGAACCTGAAGAATAGCCACCCATTGTAACAAACTGACACCTAGAGGAAAAGTAAGATTTAAACCAGTAAACCAGTCAAGCAATGTGATGGAGATACTAGCGTCGGATTTGAGACAGTCAATCAATCTACCATGGTGTACAGGAGCAATTTACCAGAGTCCACCTGTAACAGAATATCATTAGTGAGCTTTAGCAGCACTGTTTCAGTACTGTGTAAAGCTCTAACTCAAGATTGAAACTTTTCAAAAAGATCGCTATGTTTGAGCTGTTTGCTCAGTTGAAGAGCCACCACCCAACATTTTAGTCAGGAATGGCAGGTTGGAGATGGGCCTATAGTTATCAAGCATCTCAGGTCCCAGCTGGGGCTTTTTAGCAGAGGAGTGATGGCGGTGATCTTGAAAGCTGGTGGAACGCAGCCAGAGACCAAACAACTGTTTAAGATCTTATAGAGATTACTGGCCCCATGACTGGCAAGCACTCAATGAACAGTTTAGTAGGCCGTGGATCAAGCACATAGTTGGTTTATCTGTTTCAAACATGGCAGATTGCCCCTACATCATTTACACAGAGCTTGTGTAAATTAAACCCAATTGAACCCTGGTATGCTTTGCTGTACCTGTTTCATAAAACCTCCACATCCACCGCCTCAGCAATGAAGATGATAGACCCAGTCTCCCAGGGAAAGGGAATCAAGGCCTAGAAAACAGTAATGCATTTCAATTCAACGCTTGTCTTCTTTCTGTTCCTTAAGGATATTATCTTCAAGTATTGCTCATCTTTGTTAGACAGCTTTTTGGGTCTTCCAGTCCTGGGTTTGTCAATTGCATATGATGTTTCTCTGTACTTGTTGATTATGCTTCAGATACCAGACCTTGAAAATCGAGTGATGTGAGATATTTCACTCAATGTCTTTCCTTCTTATGCAAGTCAAGGTTGTTATAATAGTAGAAAACACTAGTGGAGGCTTTGAGTAAATTGTTGATGCTCATAATGCACCAGAGTAGAAAAACGCAACATGTTTAAGAATTTTGCATACACTGTTTAAGAAAGAATGTCCTAGCATTTAACTAAAGAGCAAGCTCTGTAGTCGACAGGCAGGTATGTGATGTCAGTCTTATTAACTCATCAGCTGCTATGAGATATACCACAAGCTCAGGTGTGCACACCTTAATCCTGACCTGAACATCCCCTTCCATTTGTTCCTTACAATTGTGCCAAACTCTTCAGTGGTTTCTGTTGCAGACCAAAGTCCGTTGGCTAGACCCTCAAAAGGCACTGGGAGCTGGTGTAGAGGTCTGCGGCACTGCCAAGCCACCTCTTAATTACAATTCTGCCACTGTGGGTCTCAGTTTTCTCCTCTCTCTATTCTTAATGTATTCCTCAGCACATCTCCTGTATTTGCAGAGCCTGCTTTTTCCCTCAGAAAGTCTGCTGTTGTCAGATTTGAAGGTGAAACAACTTATACACCTCAAGAGGACTAAGGGTTACAGTGCAAGGCACCAGAGCCAGCATGACACAGTCTGCATGACAGCATGACACAGTCTGCATGACAGCATGAAACAGTCTGCTGCTTTGCGGGCAGATAAAAGCAAAAGGCTTTTCACAACTATAATATAAAAACTCTTAGACTCGGAATGCTATTGACAAACCAAAATATAAAATGTTTAACACATTGAACATTCTATAAGAAATATCGACATAGTCTTTCCCAAATTCACTTTTTAAATATTGCATTTCTTTGACCCATGTTGGCATTGGTATTCAGATATCTTATTACAACTCTGTGCCCAGCTACTTAGATTTCAAGATACTGTGATTCCTTTGAATCTGTGATCTCAGGAATATTCCCATTAAATCAGTACAGTAAAAACAATTCTGTATACACCATAGATATAGTTAGGGGTTTATATGCTTATCTGAAATGCTACATAACTAAATAAAGTAATAACAGCCAACTAAATGGAAGAAGTTCTTGTTTTTACCAGGTAGGAGCAGCTGAGAGCTGGCTGTCCTTGATAGGGCTGTCCACGTAGGAGCAGCTGAGAGCTGGCTGTCCTTGATAGGGCTGTCCAGGTAGGACCAGCTGAGAGCTGGCTGTCATTGACAAGGCTGTCCAGGTAGAAGCAGCTGAGAGCAGGCTGTCATTGACAGTGGTGTGTCCTGGTGCTTTCTTCGGCTCTTCTCAAATCAATCTTGCCATTTTGAAAGGGCAAAGAGAAAAAACATTGAGATGAACGCCCTTGTATTCCTGCTGACAAGGTCTCCAATACCCACAGGCACAATTACCCTGCCTGAGACAGACAGCCACATGTGACTGATGTGCAAAACTGAGACTACAGCTTCACAACCCCATTAAGATTTCAGTAGTTTGGGACAAACACCAATCACAAAATGTTTTAGTACAAATATTTATTGTAGAGAATGCAGAGTATGCGATTTAACAGAAAAGTATGCTGTATATACACATTCATTTGGCATCAAACCTAACTTGGTTTGAGGGTTCGCTGCCTGGCCGACTGGACGAGGCTGAGACCCCCATTTGATAAAACATAAAAACTGTTATTAAGAAAGGTGGAGATGGGGAGGTGGTGGGTTACGATGAAATCAAAACGCAACTGAGAGATAAGTGAAGAGGGTATTTATAGTGCTAACAATTTAAATTAGCTAATGTGTAAATTGAATGATGCAATTTGGTGATGCGGAGATTGGTGTCTGACCCTCCTCCCGAACTTTAATTATAAATTTCATTTATTGCTGTTGGCAGCCATTTGTTTTTCTGTACAGGGAGATTAACTCCACATAAACACTGAGTTAATTCGGCCCCATGCTGAATACTACATAGAGTAAAGGAGCTGCATAATCCCACAGTTTAAACATTGTGTTAGGCTTTGCCATATTTATTAACTGGTAGCAGTTAAGTTACTATGTAGAATCATGTGTGTTTGAAAGTATAATATGTTGTTTGTACTTACAGAAGTGTCATTTGTAATAATATTTTTTTGGTATTATTGCTGAAGAATATAATTAGAATTATTTTCCACTTGTTTTGTATGATCAACATTTGCCTGCTCACCTCAATGGAAGTGCCCTGTAAGTCAAATACTGCCCCCCCTGACGATAGAGGAGAATGACACTCGGTTCGCTATTTCCTAAAAGAGATAACTTTGCAAATGCAACATGAACTCCACTGATGGTATTGTTTTATATAAAGTAATACTGGCTTTTTAATACAGTTTATTATTATGTTTGTATATGCATGTGCAGCACATCATCACAGATACTTTATCTAATGACAATATGCACACTATCAGAAACTTGTATTTGTACTTCATGTCCAATTAGCTGTTCTACTGTGACTGGTATCCACACAGCATTCCTGATCAACAGTCCTACATTTCGAAGATGAGTTCCAATGGAAAGCCAGATAAAGACATCCTATCCTAGTCTCACAGTGTGAAGGTTCCCCTAGAGTGCACTCCAGGTGTTGGCTTTGAGGAGCTCTTTGTAACTCTACGGTCTCGCACACACAGATTGAGTTCCATACATAGAGGAAACTGTATGTCTGCATCCAATACTATGTGTTATCAGTTGTGTTTTAGCAGGGGGTAACCAGGGGCACAATTAAAACCCTTTCTGAACCACTCTGACTTTTGAGCAAAACAGCACCAGGTGTTTTTAGTATTTGCTCTGAATATGATTGTGAAAACAGTAATTAAGCAAGAAAACAAGACAGTGGTTTAATGTTTCTTGATTAATCTACAATCAAAAGCAGCAGCAAGATTAATTTAAAATAATTAACAAGAATTCCACACTACTCCTATGTTTGTAATTATAGGGTTACCAGCTCCATATTTGTATTTACTGTAAAGATAAAAAATGGAGTCATTCACACATCACCCTTAAAGTGTTAGGATAAGGTTATGCAAATTATGTTTTTAAATCCCTGGGTATTTCACCTGTATATAGCAAACAATGACATTAAGAAGCAATGGCAGATGTTTGTGGAATTAAAGTATTTCACAGCCTTCAGCGTGCACTGAATTCACGTGTCTTCATGACCCAGGATGAAACCTCCATGAGCAGCATTGACTGTTGTGCCTGAAATCCAAATTCTAATAAGGTTTGGAAACATTGTAATCAGTGAATATCTTAAACCAGAGACCAATCTGCACCTGAACCAATAAGAGGATTGGCGTATTAAAGGTTTGAGGGAATTATATATAAATATGGGTTTATCTGGGGTGTCTTACAGACCTCAGAGATAATACAAATTAAAGATTATATCAGACATAGTTTTATAAAAACACAATTTGAATATGCATGATTATTATTATTATTATTATTATTATTATTATTATTATTATTATTATTATTATTATTATTATTATTATTAATGGTGAGATGTATCTGTTGTGTCTCATGTAAACATTGCATACTCACTAGTCAGTCTTATAATAGACTGATTATTAATAGATCAGGTAAGTAAGTTGGTCTATGATGTCATAGACCAACTCACGGTCATGTGATCTTGTTAAGCCAATCACAGCACTTAATTTATCCAAGCCATTTCATAAATATTGTTGTTGACAAGGACAATGAAGGTGTATTATTTGAAAAAATAGCACTAATTCTTCTTTTGCTCGGTTTCACATGTGTTTGTTTATCTGGAAAATTCTTAGCTGAAGTGTCTTTTAAAAAGTGATATTCGAGACTTCTACCCTCTATCACTAAAACACAGTGTGTGTGGTAGCTATTAAAGAGACACTTGCAAAGGCTGTCAAAATATTTGAGATGAACTGGGTTATTGCCCCATATATAACCTGCAGTAGTTGTTGCCAAGTTGATTTTTTCATAGCAATAATGATTTGTATTCTCACCCCTCAGTCCATTACTCTCTGTGTTCTTGCAGAAGAATAAATAGTATTTATTTATTTTCCCAGATGTAGGATTTAAAATGCCTGTTATGCGATATGTTTTTATAGATAATAAAACTGAAGTTATGGAAGTGTCAGTAGAAAAAAGTGTAAAGCAGTTGCTACCAAACCTTCCCTCTCAACTTTTAAAATCTGTGCTGGAGAAATTACATGAGATTGGAGCAGACAGGCTGGAGGACTTGGTGCTTGTGGAAGTGGAAGAGACTACCTGCTGCTCCCACCTACGTCAGCAAGAGACTGTCTGCCCCTCCCACCTCCACCACCAGGGGAGGACTACCTGCCGCTCCCACCTCCACCGCCATGAGAGGACTACCTGCCGCTCCCACCTCCACCGCAATGAGAGGACTACCTGCCGCTCCCACCTCCACCGCCATGAGAGGACTACCTGCCACTCCCACCTCCACCGGCATAGGAGGACTACTCCTAGCCTGTAACTCCTAGGGCTGCCGAGCCTGCAATGCCTAGGGCTGCCGAGCCTGCGCCGCCTAGGGCTGATGAGCCAGCAACGCCTCAGGGCGCTTGTTTGCCATCGCCTGGGGATGCTTGTTTGTCACTGCCCGGGGATTTGCTGTGGTCACTGGCATAATATGCCATGCCGCTGCCAGCATTGCCCTTAGCAGCATTTCTGCTGCCGGTGTGTGCCACCCCGCTGTCAGCTTTGGCGCTGCCAGCTTTGCCACTGCCAGCTTTGCCACGGGCAGACTTTCCGCTGCCAGGACTGCCCCGGTTGAAGGAGACAGCCTGGGAGCCATTAATGGCTCTGCTTACAGCATTTCCGCTGTCAGCTGCGAAGCTGACAGCATTGCCATACATGGGTCCCTTAAAGCCTCTGTTCCTTGCCCAGGACTATTACCGGGACTTTTGGGACTTTAAGAGGGAGGTGGCCTTTGAGGCCATGTGTGCTGCGCACAAGGGGGGAGATATGTGGCAGGGTGCCCTGCCCCTGTGGTGATTTTGTGTTTTGTGTTTTATGTTGTCTGTTTTATGTATTGTTGTAGTGGTGCACAGAATGTGGGTTATGTAGCACAGGTGATGTAAAATGTATAATTGTATTTAGGCACAGGGATTGCACAATCACTTCACATGCAGATTAAAATGGGTATTTGTATGGGGGTAAGGGGAGTGCACAATTAGTCCACGTGCAGTCTGTGCCGAGAATCAAGTGAATGATTGATTAGCAATCGAGTCTCGTCATAGCTGTATAAAAGAATGAATGTTTCACACCCACAGGGTTAAAAATTGGAGTGGAAACAGCACGGTACTTGCTCTGTATCTGTTCGTTTGTTTCGTCCACTGTTTATTTGTCTGTCTGTTTGTTTGGCCAACATGCCGTTTGTTTTGTGCAAGTGTTTCGTGTTTTGTTTAAACCTTTTATTTTGTTCCTTTAATAAACGCACAAGCAGCGCATTTATCATTTTGCAGTACTATGTGTTCTTCCAGGTCTGACGTCACCCCTACAGCCAACCGGATCACACCATCTCAGTCCCCAGACGAGATGTTGTGGATTGACTTGAAAGCTGCTGTTGCAAAAAGGAAACCAAAGTCGATTGCAGAACTCAAAGCTGTATGTGTTAAAGAATTGGCAAAAATATCTCTGGAAAGATGTCAAGAACTGGTTTCAACATACAAAAAAGACTGCAAACTGTAAAGGAAGCACACACAATACTAATGCAAGGGCGCCCAAATACTTTTGCCAAAGTATGAAATTAGTTTTTGCATGTTATTTTTCATTGTATGTATGCTATGTAATCTTTTGTTGTTTTATTATAAAGCTGAATCTCTACTTTCATTTATATCTTTCAATAGAACAATTCGAAATTATAGAAATCACTTTCTTTGTGGTTTTTCAATTTTTTTTAACTGCCCAAATACTTTTGTCTGTGACTGTGTGTGTGTGTGTGTGTGTGTGTGTGTGTGTGTGTGTGTGTGTGTGTGTGTGTATATATATATATTACCTGTCTATATTCTCAATAAAGAAGTACAAACATCTTCCAACAGAGCAAACGTTCAGTAACAGCATGTAATGATCAGGGATGGACAACTTTGAGGTAGTACTAGTAGAAGAAGGCCATAAAACCCACTAAAAACCTTTGGCTGGCCATGCATTTATCTGACGTCTAGCACCTTATTTGCGCTCAATGATACATTGGTGATTAGAAGTGAGATAGATCAAAACCGTTGAATACGAAGAGAGGGAGCCAAGGGGAGACCTAACCAGAGCCGGCATGCCATTACTGCTCGAGTGGATTCTGACAAAGGAACGGAGCGTCTCCAGAGAGTGGTAGTCCTCGGGTCACCTCACTGTATGGAGAAGGGGAGTGGAGTCAGAGGGTGCGCGGCACACTGACACAGAATGACAGGGCTCGTCCAGCCAGCGGGAGACGGCAGAGATGCACCGCACCTCTCACCCTGATGGACCGAGGACAGGACAACACAGCGGGGGGGGGGGCAGGGTCCAACGACGTGTATAGTCAGTAAAACCACAGGGCTCAGTCCCGAAATGATAATAACAATAAATACACACTTTAAAACACCTATACGATCACCAGTCCAACAGTGAGTGCTCCGGGTGCAAGTAGTGTTGTGAATACGTGAAATAGTGCTAACAGTGGTGCAGTGCAGTCCAGGTTTGATGCTGGCTGAATAGCAACAGCTCTTGGATATTTAGCCGTCTACAATGACAAATAACAACAGTTAATGAGACAGACAATGCAACACTTAACACTCACGGTTTCGTTTCACTCCTCACGGTTATTCCGTAACCATAACAGAGGAACAGATCGCTCGGCCACACACCCTGATATACCTTCAGTCATGCCCCCTTTGGCAGCAAGTGCAATCACGTCTCCTCCAATCCATGACTGACACATCGCCTACCAGAGTAAGGCGCTGACTTTTGGTATTGTGGCTTCACCTCCTTTTTGGATGGCCGACTTCCAACTCACCTTGGAATGAACTGTCAAACCATCCATCCCGGGGCACACTGGTCCTATTACGGCATGCCCTCACAGGTCAGGAGGGAGATTTTTAACTAGGATTCATTCGCTCTCTGTCACACCCTTTATACAGAAAAACCCAGCCAAAACATGTAACATGTAGACATAACAAGACACGTTATTGGACCCCACAAATCGAACGTGGCACAAACACAACACGATTAGACAACATTCACAAGCACACTGGGGCCACAACTCGATCACACTCCCCCCACCCACCCAGAGGTGCACTCACTCACATGCACAGACACTCAGAACATAGACAAAGCATGTAACAGCGACACAAAACAATACAACAATACAGTGCAGATCGCTACAATACAATTAACCGTGTATTAACAGTGTAAAACAAGAAATGTCCCTTATAGCAAATAACCTTTTAATTGGAAATGTATATACATGTACTTTAAAGACAAATCTTTTTTCAGTGTGCAGAAGAGTAGAGGATTAATAATTGATCATCCTGTTTTTTTTCTCATTTTGATATCACTCAGTGTAAAACTTGTGGTTCAAGTTAGGCTATATTCCATTGGCACTGCCATGACTTGCAGATACAAAGCACTGGGGTTTACTTCCAATTTCTTTAAGAAATCACACTCCCACTGTGCAGGGAAGACCTGGTTTTCTCTATCTATTACACAAATTGTCCCACGCACCCCCGGGGGTACATGTACCACAGTTTGGGAACCTCTGCTGTAGAGGACCGTGCTTGTGGGATGTCTGCTCACTAGGGTTCACTGAAGCGCAAGGAAGAATAACAGTCGATGATGGTTTTGCTTCCCTAACCTGTGGAAGCACCAGAGCCAATGTTGCTGAGACCGGCAACAGCAAGGACACGAACTTGCACTCCCCTGACTGTATCACTTACACTACACACCACGCAATTCCTTTACTAGCTTTATAAAAGGTTGTGGGAGGCTTCAAAATAAAAGGTGCAACCACGTTTATTTACACAGACAAAAAACGGTGCACAAAACAAAAAAAACATACAGTCACTTTAAAAAACACTATTTACAAATTGACAGGTTATGGAGTAGAGTATATTGAGTCCTGGTCCTTTAAATACCACAGTCCCGTGCTTGACCAGTCCTTGGCAACCGAAAAGCAGGAAACAGCTCTGCTTAGTCTAACGAAGATTCGCACAGAAAGGTTAAGGCTTATATCAAGCACCTGCACGCTCTCTCTCCTCTGTCCCAGGAACACTGTCCTGACCGTTGGAGAGGTTGCCCCTTTTGTACACCTTGGCTCCGCCACATACTCGATTATCTGAGCTTGGAACTAGGTGTACCAGCCTCCTAGCAGGCCGAGCTCCATGGTAAATGGCAGATTCACTGCACCACTGAGGTCATTGATTGAAACAACTACCCAGGGATCACGTTTAACCCTTTGCGGTCCATTTATTAATCGCGCGTCAGGCACGCCAGGAATAATTAATTTTCACACGCGCAGTTAATTTTATACGCGCTGTTTAAAAGTATTTTTTTTCACAGTCAAACGGGTTTAAATGGCCCTGCATATCAACAAAGCACACACTAGGCATCTCCAGCCCCTCCCCAGCCTTTTGTTTGCTATAGCGTTCAGCTGTGTAAGAAATAAATAATAATAATAATAATAGTCGTACATACCGATCGATCATCTCCAGATCACTCGTTTTATCACCAAACTCCTCAATAATGCGATCAAAGTCATTATTTTATTACTATAACATCTGAAAAAAGCTCTGCAAATGTCCATGATAGTCTCAGTGCGCTGACGCACTTAGCCAGCTTGTTTATTATGGACGCCCATTATCTGATACCTGATACCATGTATGACTATTCATGAAATACGCCTTTTTTTTTTTTTTTTTTTTTTTTTCCGACTTGTCTCGGCTCCTGTCGCTACCACTCGGCAATTGAATGGTTTTCTCGGCTTTTTCCGGAGAAAAAACGACTAAACACCCGTTTATTGCGTTGCTATAATGATGTCGGACCCAGTCCGACAAAGGACCTGTGAGGAATAATTGCAATGTCGGACCCAGTCCGACAATGGACCGCAAAGGGTTAATCTAACCAATCCCCTGTTAAATGTGACCAATCCCTGTCCACAGAACTTGTGTCGTTTCAGACCTATCCTAGCTCAGCGCATCCATTGTCCTGCCCTCCCTGATTTGAAAGTGCAGCGGTGGTGGGATCGAGTGAGGTTTTGTTTTAAATAAGGACGTTTTAGATTAATACTGCCATTCAAGTTGCCGACAGTTCAATATTTAAAAGATATTTTTAGCATATTGCAGGCTAGCTATTCAATTTGATTTGAAAATGCAGTGGCGGAGTGTTTTAGATTTAAATACGTCGTTTTAGGTCAGTATTGTCATTAAAATTGCCGTTCAATTTAATGAGTACATTACGTCTTCATACTGACTACCCCAGGTTATTGAATGCAGCTATTGCATTATAACCCAGTTACATTAATAATATTATTGTCAGAATAAGTTGACAATCGTTTCAGGCTTGGCCAAGCCCCCTCTGTTTTTTTTTTCTCTCCTTATTTTATATAGGCTTTCGAGCAAAGTTAATTGAAGTCACGTAGGTTCTAAATTGCTTAATTAGCTTGGTTTCACTACAGGTGTTTGTTCTTAATTGTTTAAGGCACCTGTTTCATTTGATGAGAGCAGGGAGGAGGGGGGGGGGATCTGACTTATAAATAAAATCCTTTTGTTTAAACTGTTTGTAAGGCTGAGAAGGGTGAGAGAGAAGGTTCTCTGGGATTTTGAGACTAGCTTCTCTGAATCTCTAACAAAGAAAGAAAAGGTTAAATATTCTAACTTACTAAAGTAAATTAAATTCATTTGAATAGTCTTTTGATAATGTTTATTATTGTTATTTTTCCCCAATATATATATATATATATATATATATATATATATATATATATATATATATATATATATATATATATATATGTATTATTCTTTTTCCATTGGACTATTTTTTGACTTTTTTGTTTGGAGGATCTTTTACTTTATATTTGGTTTTTTGCAATTGGTTTATCCTACTGCCTAATTGGATTTTTTTTTTTGTGGGGATTCATTTATTTTTTCTCTTGGGGGGGAAAAAATGAAGTTCTGATGGCAACACTTTCCAGGGAGTGGTAAGACCAGTCTATGGTGGTTAATCTCATTTTGGTTCTACATTTTGAGATTTTCTATTTTGTATGATTTTGTTTTCTTTTCACAGTGCAGAGACTGTAACAATTACTTTGGGTATATATGTGTTTCTCTGGTTATTGAGTTTGCTGCAGTGTCAATATTCATATGCTGTTTGTATGTCTGTATGTTACAATACACTCGAAATGTCCCTCTCTAAAGTTTTTTTTTTTTTTATTAAGTCTTTCTAATTTGGGGAGGTTTATTACAGCATGCTAAGGACCTCAGGTGTATCTTCATTTTGAGGCTCAGGTAGCTGTTCACTTCTCTTTACTTGCTATCTCAGACATTTAAAATATATTTCTTATAGGGTCAGAATGAAGAGGAAGGGGAAAAAAGTGGCTCCAGTAAATAGTTACAGTCTAAAATCTAACATTAAGTTCTTCATAAAGATTAAATACATTTCAAAAAGTTAGCTTGTAACATCTCAAAATATCAAAGAAAATGGATAGTACAATCCAAGTTTTATTTAAAAACATCTTGTTAGTTCCTACTGCTCAGAACCCATATTAAATATATTATACTTTTTTTTTTTTATTCACACTCTTAGATTCTAAAACATTTGCTGTTCTTGGTTTAGTGAAACTTATACATTTTTGATAGTCTGTTGTTCATGTTAGGCTGTTTGTTGATAATTAGGCTACTGTAATATGTAAGTGTAGGTAGCTTGAAACCAAAGTAAGATGCATGCAACTGAAATACAGAGAAAATATATTGGAATAAGCAAACCAAAACCCATAGCTATAAAATACCATCACTGAAAAATGTTCTCATCCATGCTTCTTAAACTTTAATATGGCTCTAAACCTTCTGGGGTTTTATTATTTTAATAAATAGAGAGCCAGTGCAGACAGAGGTGGATGTTATGGGTGAGTTTTATTACTGGTACAGTAGCATGTGTTAATAGATAAAAAATAAAAAATAAATTACGATAACAGCTGAAGAGCTCAGTTGAAGAACAGATGGACCTGAGAAAATGCCCACAGTGGCCTTATGTAACTATCTAAGGGTAGGTTAAAAAAAAAAGTACAATTAGTACTATAATCAAAGCACATTTAATGTTAATAATGTAATTACTTTTATTGCAAAACAATTATTTATATAATTATATAACAGCCATAAATTATTACATAAACATGGTACCTTGTGACCACTCTGAATTCATTTTTGTAATTAACTCTGAAAGATGTTGAATGTGAATAACTCCACTAGATAAAAATTAATTTTTATAATAAACAACTTTTTTTGCGACAAAGGGCAGGAGGCTGCCCAGAAAATGTGGTTTGGCCAAAAAGATGAATACAAACCATGCCAAGAATGTTTAGTACTCTTTGTGAAGAGGAGTGTAGGGAGCTAGCCACAGAGTATATTCGTCTCATGATGAAAACATGTCCATTCAGCACCCTGGTAGCAGGGATGGATGATGAAGAGCAGGTAGCAGTGAGGTATGCTCTAGGATATCTGTTTCATTTTAGCTTTTAACTCTCACCTAATTAAGATTCAAAGTATTGCTCAAGGTTTTTTTCATTACTGTCTTGATACATCAACCAGACTGATCCAAGACCATTCTTGAATAGCGTACCATACCAGCACTTAATAAATGAAACAATATGGTACTGGAATAGCTGCATGTTTCTACAAGTCAGATGAATGTGTTACAGACTAGCTGCATGTTTCTACAAGTCAGATGAATGTGTTACAGACTAGCAACATGTTTCTACAAGTCAGATGAATGTGTTACAGACTAGCTGCATGTTTCTACAAGTCAGATGAATGTGTTACAGATTAGCTGCATGTTTCTACAAGTCAGATGAATGTGTTAAAGACTTGTTTAAATGTATATAAAAACAGGAGTGGAGCTCTATGCATGGTCCATGATGACCCTTTGGGCCAGAATTGTTAAATTGTTTTAAGCTACTTTTTATATCCTTTCTTGGGGAGAATTATTGAATTTTTTTTGGTTTGCAATTGCAGAATTCTGAAGTACATCTTTTGTTTTAAAGGTGAGGTGCAGTGATAAAGTCACTGTGTGGTGTATTTATCCTTTCTAAACATGTCCTGAAAGCTGCATTCATCTTCATTACTTATAGGTATGAGAAAATGCAAGTTTTTGTTGCGACAGATTTAAAAAAAAAAATCTTTGCTACCTCTACCCGGAAGAGAGAGGGTGCGTGATGTCACAGCAGGACAACAATCCATGTCAATAAAAGCAGTAAGATGGCAGATGGTGGGTTTGAAAGCGGTCTCACCGGTTTGGACGATTCGCGTGGGAGTTATGATGTGGACGATGGTTCGCCTCCACATTCCCCGACATCAGATTCCAATGAGCAGAACTTAAACACAGGACCGATTAGGACATACATGTTTGAGCCACTAGCCAGACCCAGAGATGACAGAGAGATGGCTGTGGATGTGGAAGACGTGCTTGCTCCACATACAGAAATGAAGGCTTCTGAATGGTTAGTACATGTACTCCTAAGTTTAATTTGCATCTGTCTTTATGCAGTGAATATATTGTATATGATCATCAGAAGCGACGCTTGTCTGCTGGTTCGGGGTGCATCCTCATCAGGAGGATCCCACTGAATGGCAGTATCTTTTGTCAGTGGTTCGACGTCAGGCTCTTCATGGATGACAGATTGCGTTTCTGGATTGTCCTCATTTAGCATCTTAAATCAAACAGATCAGAAACTTCGTATCTGTATTGGCTTCACATGTAACAAGCCTTTATTTTCTGGTTTAACATCTCTGGATTCACAAGTACAAAGCAAGACCAGTTGACATAAATTTACATTATGTAGTCCAGGATTAGTGCTAATCACAGTTTGTGAAACCACTGGTTAGAGTTATTATTGCTGTTTGTTTATTGATTTTACTTTGACAATTGTTTAGGTGTTCTGCACTTGCTTCGCTCCCGTTTCTTTCAGCCTGCATGTTTCGAACAGGGCAGTTTGTGTTTAGGTATGAAGACTACCATGGGAAGCAGCACGCTGAGCAGGTTGTTAACCTTGTACTGTTGTCTGATGACGGTGGAGTAGCACCACTGAGCTTGATTGATGCATACGAGAACCAGTGGCTGCGTTTGCTGCACGGGTGCCCCATGCATGAAATCGGTAACGCTCGAATATGACATGAATTTATTAATATGTACAGGGAGGATTAGGGCTATATAATAGCATCAATGTATACATATTTTCATCAAACAGTAAGATAATTATAATGTAATGAAAGGATCATGTTCTTACCCTCTGCACATCCATTTTCCTAGTACCTGCTCTCGTGTACATATCTCACTGCTTTTAGCAGTTGATGCTGCTGTCCTGCAGGTACCCTCCAGGTAAATAGATGGTACTGCATCATACTCAAATCTTTTTTTGCAGCCCCCATCTTAACCATCATCAGGTTTATGAAGCTGTCCTAAGAAGTGAGTGCTGCAGATGCAGCTGGTGTTGGGCTTCGCATCCCAAGCCCTTGTCCTCTTCAAAGTCCTGGTGTGTGGGAGCAAGCGTACACTACACACGTGTTCACCGTGGTCACTTCCCGGGGTGCGTTCCACACGTGTCGGACACAGCTTTGGTGAGCAGTAATGCATGAAAGCAGCAGGCTGGTCGGCTAGCTTATCCTGGTGTGACGTCATGCATACATTAACCGCAGGCTTCCGGGTAGCTAGACTTTGAACAGCAGCATCCACTTCAAAGTTGTTTTTTATGCACTTAGAGTTAAAACCGACACATTAAAACTACACAGATACTTGTATTGACATTCCAACAGTGCCATACAAGTGAATTCTGAAAAAATCCTTTCTTGCAGTTGTGTTAGATCTACAATAACCATTGTAACAAGCAGTGTGCTAAAAACGTCTTTTGTATTTCCCATTCTATTGTTCTTATTTTACTAAAAGGAGACTTATGGCTTTTTTGTTGTTTTTAAAGGTGAAAACTCTGAAGAAACAACTTGAGCAGACTTAAACTTCTGAAATGTTGATGCAATGTAAGGGCTTCAAATTCAAGTACTTGAATACAAGAGTAGTGTTTGTCCTTATTTATTTACCACTCAGCAGTATCTAAATGCTTCAGCGGTCAAACATTTACCACCCTCATTGTACACAGTATTACAAAATCTGCTCCATTACTCTGAACTGCTCCAGTTAAGCTTTTGTCACTGTGGTTTAGCTGGTGTTCCATATGGATAGGTAGGTGTATATAAACAGGAGCTGCAGTGAACAGCAGTTCCACAACATGGGTGTGCCCCATCTTTAAAACATTACTTCAGTGATTGTAGATAAACAAAGACAGACACATTTTCTCATTTTCCACTATTTTATTTTTTTTTTAAATAAAGTACATAAGCAAATGCTTTAAAGAACAGGTCAGCATGTTTTTCATTAACTTCCAATTAGAAAATAAGGATCTGTTTCTGGGGCATTTCTGTTTGGGTTCTATGAAGAATCATGTATACATGGAATAAAATGTTTTACATAATGGGTTCACTGTAAAGCCAAAGAGTTGCAGTTGCTGTTCCATACGTGGCTCTCAAATTAGGAGTTCCAAACCATTAGTACCAAGTTTATTTTGGAACTCCTTACAGATATACTTTCATTTTGATGCTTATTTTATTTTTGAATATAAACAAAGTCCTCCTGCAACAAGTCATAGGCTATGTTTACAATAGAAGTACAACACAGTGTGAGGAGAGTTACATTCTTAATCTTAAAACAAATGCAACTATCAATAGTCATTTTTACTGCAGCACGGGTCAACAGATATGAATCTAAAATATAAACTTTCTATAGGAGTTGCCTAATGTTGTTAATGTAGCAATAGCCAATATCAATAAGTTGTAGTAACAACATGCCTACCATTTGTTGAGAAGGGCTTCTAATTCTGCATTTTAACAGAAATGCATAATTTGGTTTGAATAAAAAAGCAAAAGAAAATATGAGCAAAACAAATTGACAAACTCATTTTAGTCCAACTACTAACTATGTGAAGACCCTCCACTCAGTGGAAAGGAAAAAAACCCTTTTTAGGGGGAAACCTTTGGTGGCCCTGGCGGAAGGGCTGTCCCCACTCTGGACATTCTAGCAATAAACTGTTGTGCAGAAGATATCTCAGATGGGAAAGAACGTATGTATGATTCAACTGCTGATGAGGTCCAGCGCCCCATATTTTTAATTAGATGCTGGTTAATCTTTGCTCTTGCTGCTGATGTACAGCAGTGTGGAGTAGTGGTTAGGGCTTGGACTATTGACTGGAGGGTCGTGGGTTCAATCCCCAGTGGGGGACACTGCTGTTGTACCCTTGAGCAAGGTACTTTACCTAGATTGCTCCAGTAAAAACCCAACTGTATAAATGGGTAATTGTATGTAAAAATAATGTGATAACTGTATAATGTGAAATAATGTATAATGTGATACCTTGTAACAATTGTAAGTCGCCCTGGATAAGGGCGTCTGCTAAGAAATAAATAATAATAATAATAATAATAATAATAATAATAATAATGTGGCTGCCCGGATTCTGAATGAATGAGGAGTATTGAATTGCAGGGGAAGTCCTGCTCTAGAAACCAACGTGGACAGATGAGATGTGAACCAATGTCTGGATATAACAGTCCGGCTTGAATTGATGAACAGGGGGGCAGAATTTGAAATAGGTTTGCGTTCTGCAATATATTTCTGAATGGAAGCATACGGACATAGAGGAGAGTCCATTTTTGATAGCTGAATAAATTGACCTTGCAGAAGCTGATCCATTTTGGAAATGCGCAGGAAGAGGATAAAGTGGGAATATAAGATGAATGTGAGATCACTGCAGCGGATACCCAGCATAGGAAAGCTGGCAATATAAGGAACTGCATATTCTGAGCATCTTAAAAAAACAAAAAATTTGACATATTCAGTTTGACATATAGTTTCCATTGTTAGGTCATCAAATGTAGAGAAGCAGCCTTGACAGAGGATTGAAATCAAATTGCCCAGAATATCTATAGAGATAGGCAGACGAGAAGGAGAAACGGTCAGAGAGCTCTTGGAGACTCCTCGCAGGAGGAGATGGACAGCAGGTATTGATACGCCATCAAGCAAAATTGGTATTGTGTTCCTGACAGATAAGATTTGATTGTAGCTGGTGCAAGATGTAAATAGTCCTTTGTGTGCACTATAAAAGCCATAATCCAGTCCTAGTTGAATGGGATTGGATTAATCTTGCTTTGGGAGCAGAAAATCAAATAGGTGGTCCAGCCGGTGGAATAAGAGGATGTGGTGGAAAGAGCAAGTGCTGCAGTTAACTGTGTAGAAAAATTAATTTTTTCTTCCCAGCATATCCCAATGTCACATGTGACCCTAAAACCCTTCCTCCTTTGTACAAGGTGTGAGCACCTTTTTTGAGTGAAAAGTGTATGTGGCAGAGATGCATGGCTCTTTGATAGAACCAGCTTAGTGTCTTTTCACACTGATGGGAATGAGAATGTAAAGATGGGAGCTTCTAAAAACTGTCACCCTCACCTGTAGTGGCTTTGACAGACTCAGAGCAGAAGCAGGACGATCTTTGGTATACAAATTGAACATTTGTGAAACTGCAACAATGCTAAAATATTGTAATAACTGTACTGTTATAAAGAATGGAGAGCAGGCATTACCTAATGTTAGAAATAAGTTTGTCTGTGTTAACCTTGAAAGGAAGAGGCAAATTAGTTCTTGGAAACGTTGGTTTTGCTGTGATAGAAAAGACATATTTATTACAGGGAAACAAGTTTAAAAGTGAAACAATTTAATACAAAGCTGTAACCTAGTTTACTAACTTGGGCACATGCATAAAGCTACAAGCTTTTTGTCAGCAGATTTAATGCAGGGTACCACTCGGCTTTTGCTCACTCAAGCAAAACAGTATTAGACATTGAAAGTTGGTTTGCTGGTCAGCTCCCATTCAAGGCCCTTGGCTATGTATAAACTGTTATATTTTACTAACAAGAAGCACTGCATGAGTGAGGCAATAGTGAACATTAGCAGATAAAGGAAATTAATCTTGTCTCTCAAGCACGGTCCTCTAGTCAAGGTTTTTGCTATGTATAAACTTTTAAATTAAGTAACAACATAAACAAAGTTAATGTTGATTACCTCATTATGTTATGAAATTAATGAGAGCTTGGTAGTTGCTTGAAATTGAGATGTGGACCTCTTATCTGTAGAGATACCGGTCTGAGCCGTTTCTTGAATCTGGCCAAAACATAACTTCATGCGATGAATCTGGAAGAGCGCTGACAGTAGAGTTTCATATTAATTAAAAGTAAACTCTGGTTAGAAAGTGGGACACTCGGAATTGCTATCTATAAATTGTCAAGGACTACTGGAAGCAGGGGATATGGCTAGAGAAAAGCCAAGTTTTTTAAACACATTTATATATAAAGCGAAACCAGTCTATTGAGAAAACTAAGTGTGTTTTTAATGTTGAGAAGGAAATATATTTTAGACCAAGACTAGAATAATTAAACAGAGCTGGTGTTATATATTAAAAAGCATCTTTCTATAGATACTTATATCTTAATAAGTAATAAGGACTTTGTAGTACCGGGAAATATGTTATCAGTATTACATCACATATTTTGGCAGACATGACCCCTCCCCTCTTACCTGGTCCCCAGCAGATTAACAGTTGCTACTCATCCCCCTATCCTATCCTTTGAAAAAAAAATCAATTGACACGATCCCCCTACTCCACATTCAAATAAAGATCTCTTATCTTACCAGGTCCCCAGCAGACCTTTTAATATTCAAATTAATTTGCCACAAGTTTGCCTAGTTACAGAGAAGGTCCAAATCCCTTTGAATTAGCTGGGCTGCAGATTCAGAGTCCACTACTCCCTCAAGTTTGGTATCATCTGCAGATTTGACGATCTTACAATGTGTATTTTGGTCCAAGTCATTTATATAAATGAGGAACAGTAAAGGTCCAAGTACATACCCTGGTGGTACCCCACTAAGTAAATCCCAAAAAATCAAATTTTACACCTCTTACAATTAATGTCCTGTGTTTCTGGTGATTTTAATTTATGTATGTCTTCCAGTTTGTCAAAGGTTTTTTGAAAATCAAGATAAATTATATCATAAGCGTTGCCATCATCTACATTAGCTGTAACGTCTTCAAAAGTCTAATAGGTTAGTTAAGCATGACCTCCCTCTTCTGAACCCATGCTGGCTATCCCCTAGAATATTGCTGCTGTGTAGTCTTCAAGCTTACCTCTTAATATTGCTTTCATCATGCATGCTATGGAAGTTAAACTACTAGGTCTGTAATTACCTGGGTCTTTCTTATCCCCCTTTTTAAAAAATGGCACATTTGCAAACGTCCCGTCTTCAGGGACCTCACCTGTTTCTCTAGAACTTTTCATGATAGTAGCCAGTGGTATAATTTATTTTTTAAGCACCCTTGAATAAATCATATCTGGGCCTGTTGATTTGTGATTTTTTTAGCGCCTGTATCTTATTTAATACCTCTACTACACTGATGCTGTGCTCTTCAAGACCTATGTGTGCGCAAACGGGCGGTGAAATCATCACTTGCAATCTTTCTAAAGCTGTTTTGGCCTTCCTAACATCAGTTTTTACATGTTTAAGCATACTCCAATATTCTTCCCAATTGTTTGCTCTTCCATCTTGTAAGTCATATACAGCTTTTTGTTGTAAGTATATATTTTTTATTGATCTGTTTAACCATCTTGGTGACTGGTCTTTTTCATAGTATGTATATTCTGTCTGTGTCTTGCATTATAACTTGTTATAAATCTGTTCCATTGAACCTCAACTTTCCTATCATACAATTTTCCTGCCCAGTCTATTTCTCTCAGTTCTTGTCTCAATGATACACTAGTTAGTGCAGCCTGTTGCCTGGAATCCCAGGTCATTTTGACTGTAACCATGTTATGATCACTTTATGCCAGTGGTTCTATTATATCTATATCTCACAGCATGTCCTGGTTGTTTGTGAACATCAGATCTAAGATTGCTCTGTCCCTTGTCAGGTTTTTGATACACTGGGTCAGGAAGCAGCCATTTACTGCAGCAATCCATTCCGTTTCTAAGTTACCATATCCCACTAGATTTCCTCAGTTTGTATTGGGAAAATTGAAATCACCCCTGATTACAGTATTCTTGCCTGTAAATGCATTCTAATTGCTTCATATAATAATTTGCTATCATTTCTATTCTGACCTGGGGGTTTGTAACATACCCCAATAGAAAAAACTTTAGTGTTTTTACTTAACACCTCTCCCAAAACTGACTCGCTTTGGTTTGTAGACTGAAGATAAATCGATGATAAATCATTTCTGGTCTTGCTAAGGATTCTTTCTGTGCTCCATGCCAGGATATCTGCTCCCCTATCATTAAGGTGGAAGTCATTTTTCCTGTAAAGTTCGCTTTAAGGATCTACCACGATCTTTAAAGAGTCATGGGATGTGTTCATTTTAAACTCGCTGGGGTGCATTTGCACCTCTTGCTGCTGACAACAATTTAAAAAACTTGTTGTGCCAACAGTTCCTACACTGACTTAGGAGAGATTAACAGGGAGACTGTGCAAGAACCCCATATCTTACAATCTTCACAATTAAAAAGCCAGGCTCACTTGCATGAGCAGCTAATATATTTTCCTTTGCACACATGACCTTTTTTGTACTGACTCCTCTTACCTGTGCCACACTATTATATCATTCTATATTATAACAGCTGGGTCCTATGCAGCCTGGCATTGTTAGCACATACCTTTCAGGTACTCAGTGTAGTAGGAGGCAGCATTTTTGTGGCAACTGACCATGTGAAGTGTGCTGGGATGTTTGTTAATTATCAAACAGACATAAGTATTTTCATAAAATGTGATAATTTCACAACAATTCTTTTCATTGTTGATCGCTTAAACCAGGATCTATATTAGGCACAGTGGACCACTATAGTGCACAATGTACTATAAGAAGCTATAAAAAGTTCTAAACATGGAAGAATATTAACACATAAAGCATAATTTTAAAGTGTTCTTCAGCCCTCAGCCTCAGATTGGGAACTGCTAATTACACAGCACATAAAAGTGAATGCAGCGGGGCTGTACTGTGAGAATGGTGCTGAATTGAGGGAACCAAAAAGCATGTGAGAAGGTGGACAGGTTAAATTGGATAATTGATTGCCAATTGAACCTGACCACTTGTACATTAGGGGAAAGGTTAGTACTTACCTAGTCAGTTCAGAAACTCCAGGTTAGGCTACTAACTGTACTTGTTCTGAACCGAATATACAAATATAGATAATAAAAAATGACTACTACATTTAACTCATCATTATCCTCAGATTCAAAGACAAAACAAATACAATAATGCTTTTAATATATATACAAGAACAAAGTTTACAAATGAGAGGAGGCCATTCAGCCCATTTTGCTCATTTGGTTGTTAGTAGCTTATTGATCCCAGAATATATTTATATATTTTTTTTAAGATCTAGCTCCCATCCTTTATAGTAGAAATATTACATCTGAATGTATTTAGCTGGGCTGGTCGTACCATTTTGAACGTACGGCAATACTGTCTGTATCGGAAACTGTTTGGGGGAAATACACTGTGGAGGAAATGTGTCTCGGGACATAAACATTTTAATAAGAAAATACATTTAAATATCTCAAGGGTATAAACATTTTAATAACAATAAAAAATAATCTACAGAACTATATGTACAGTTGTGGTGACCTCCAAAAATGAGAACTTCCTTTATGTCTGAGTGTCTGTTTACTCTTTGGAGTGGCACACGGCATGGGTTGATTTCAGAGCTGGCACTGCTCCAACTGCAATGGCTGCCAATTTCCTAAGAACCTGGCAGGTTTAATCAATTGTAAAACCACGAGAATTATAGCAATGCTAAAATATTCAGGGAATTCTCTGTGTACTCAATATTGTGATAAATTTCATGTAGCCATTCCCAAATGTATTAATTGATTGCCAATGTGGGGATGGGCACCTGTATATAAGAGGAGACAGTGCCTATATTCTGCTGCTGGGCAGAGGTAGTGCTGAGGAGGGAAATGAGAGACGCAGGTTGTGCTCTCTGTCCCTGCACTGGGATAGTGATTGAGAGACGCAGGTTGTGCTCTCTGTCCCTGCACTGGGATAGTGATTGAGAGACGCAGGTTGTGCTCTCTGTCCCTGCACTGGGATAGTGATTGAGAGACGCAGGTTGTGCTCTCTGTCCCTGCACTGGGATAGTGATTGAGAGACGCAGGTTGTGCTCTCTGTCCCTGCACTGGGATAGTGATTGCTTGGCTGCTCCTTTATTTTGTTTTAATCGTTTTTCATTTTAGTTTGTTCATTTTCTAAACTGCAATTTCCTCTCTCCTGTGTCTGCTATTCCTGCTGCTAGCCAGTCTTGACAGACCAGCTACCCTTCCACAGCTACAATTTCTCACTCTTCAAAATGCATATTCCCATCACCCAGTTCAATGTGTTTCTATGACGATGGTTTATTTAAACCAGGATAAACAAACCAAACAATCCCACTCAATTCCAATAAACTGACTTTGCCGTTTCACTTCTATGACCCCATTGCAGCGTCCATTCCATGAGTTCATCAGTGTGCACATATTTCTTGTATTGTGTGGAAATCAAAACACTTTCATGTTTGTCACTACTAGGACCACATAAGGATGTTAACTCTGGACAGACTCAGACTGTTGTTATTTATTTATTTATTTAACATTTTCTGTCTAGGATAAACCCTTGAGATTGAACAAGGGTGCCCCAGAGGACTACAGAGTGATGACCAATGATTTAAAAAATAATTTTCTTGGTGTTAAAAGGGCTTGTTGGCACAGTGGATTAATTCACGAGCCTGGATGTGTTTCACCTCTAAAGGCTTGGGCTTGAATCAGGCACAGGCCACAAGTGAAATTAGTTTGGTGGTCCAACATAAGTGTCAAAAACGCAAACCCACCAAACAGTCTCTGCTTGGGTGAGTCCTTTCCTACCACTGATTAGCAGCATTGTTGCTGCTTCCTTTGTCTTTTTACCTTGTTCTGCTTTTCACTTTATACGGGATATGAAGATGTTTTAAATGCAGCACTGTAGATGTAATCTCTGCTGTTAAGTAGCTTATCACTTCCTGTGTTGCAGAAGGTCAGTCTCACAGCACCGGTCCCGGACAGCAGTGTTCAATAAGCGAGGTGACGGCATGATTAAGCTTAAGAATATTTTTTTATGGGAATGATAGGATAGGTGTGGCCCAGGATCTCATCTTTTGGCTTGAAAATGAGACGCCCTCTGAAAAGGAGATGCAGCTGCAGGGGAAGAGTGGAGGAGGAGGAGGAGGAGGAGGAAAGAATCTAGATAGAGGCAAGTCCCAGCTTTAAACGATTGGGGTAAACCAAGGACGGAAGAAGAGGAGCTTTAGATACCTCAAATAATCAGTAAAATAAGAATAGATCAAAATTTGTATTAAAATGAAGCTCAGAAATACCAGGAGTTACACAGCGGTTCATGTATATACATTAATTAATTATTGTTAAACTAATTTAATAAAAGTGCAAATGATTTTGCATTTAGTGTTTGTTTTATTATATTTCATTTCTGGTAGACTAAGTGAAAAAGGTTCTGTAACTCATTATTGATTTCCAGGGATTCTCAGGTTTCTTATTACTCTGTATCTTGAGCTCAAAGTTGTTTCTAGATTGGGTATAGAGCAGGTAAAAACCATGTGTTGAAGGTCTGTTTCCAAAAAAAAAAAGTTGGTTTAGGCATGCAGTAATTAATAACAAAAATCAGATGTATCGTGCAGAGTGTGAGCTTGCCAACATAGGGCTAAAGGAAAGACCAGATTATGATTCAAACTCACAAACATACAGGATCCTGCCAAAGTTTTGCTAATACCGGGGAGGACATTACCATCAGGGCAGCTCACTGAGACTCCCCTAGAAGGAAACAGAACAGCAGCTATACTGCACAGTATCTGTGTGGAGGGTGTGTTTTCAGGCACGCAGCCAGCCTCAGCATTTAGTGTGTTGGTTTATTATAGCCAGTTACTATGACAATATTAATAAAAATTAATAACACCCTTCGATTTGAATTCAATCACTGTACTGACAGAAAAACAACAAAGTAAAAGTACAAGCACAGTAAATAACACCACTGTGCTCACTACAAATATAGATTTAAAAACTTCCATCTTTAGCTTTCCACTTCCTGTGATACATTTTTAACCCAGGTTTATGATTTCCATTACATGAGAGTAGGTGTTAAAACTTCATGCTGATATTGGACTCTGCTCTCGCCAAGATAAGCACCAACTAAGACATAGTTTATTTTACTGTAAACTAATGTGATTCATCTGCGTTTCCTTCCATCTGATGATGTAGATATCCTTCTGCCTGGTGTTGATGGCTGAAGTGTAATGCTGGCTCCAGGGATCAGTCTATTTGCCTCCCTGGCGCATCAACACACACAACTTCCGCAATGCTGGCTCCAGGGATCAACCACAGTGCGGACTCCCTAGCGCATCAGGATGACAACCATCTGGACTGAGCTGAGTAGGGTACTTCTCTGGGGTCTTCAAGTGGGCACCTTCCATCCTTGTTTGGTCAACTAGCCCACGAGACCTTAAGAGGGCTTGACAGTGATTCTGGCGTCCCAGCATCACCGCCCTCCGTCCCCCACTCGCCTAAGCCCAGCTTACTTAACTTCCTTTCTATCAACGTTGCTTTCTTTCTACTGTGCTTGAGGTCCCCAGCCAGAATCTTTTCGTCTCAACCAGAGTCAGTTGCTGCTCCTCTCTGCTGCTTCAGTACGCGTCGCAACTCTTGACCACTAAATCTGATGTCTGAGAAACCGGGTTGTGGAGTGTGCCACAAATCCTCGACAACCCACCTACACTGGTAAACCTGGGCTTCATCCTCGCTGTTCCGCTTCAGCAGCTAGTTGAGCGTACCAAAGTTTCTTCTTTTTCATACGCCTCATCCACATGAACAAGGCGTGCTGATCCAGACCACAAGACAATCTCAGGTGGGAGTACACTGGCTGGGTGTTTGACTAATGGTGGGTAGACCTCGGATCTGCCGCCATACACCACTGCTGTTGGTCTTATTTTGGTAAACTCCAAGCTATCTCATAAAATATTGGAACCGTTGCAGACTTTAAATGGCCAACCTCCGCCAGATTTTGGAACTCCGCAAACATTTTATCTGACCCTGACTGAGTGCAGCAACTAGGCCTTCTGCTAACAGTCTATTGGTTGGCCTTTAACTGTACCTTCAATTCTCACCGAAAGAAGACTTCCCTGAAACACAACATGTTGCATTGATGTGGTCCAATTACTGTTGCAGCAAATATTACTGAAGGTATGAATACAGTTTACTAAAATTCAAAGTTGTAACTTGTTTATGTTATTTTCATTATACCATGTAGCTGCAAGGTTTTATATAGTCACAATATAGTTTACCATTTTAGTGATTGTTTCCAAACTTACAGTTTCAGAATAGGGGGAAAAATATCAATCAGACTTATTTAAGTAAAATAATGATGTATAGATAATAAACAATATATGATATGCTGATTTTAATTTCCAGATTGATTTAAAAATGTTAAACAACAGTTTCAGACAGTGCATCTCATTGAAGTTTCCCCTTTGGAAGAAAGACCCCATGTGCGATTTTTTTCAAACAGTAATTGCATCCAGTTCAGGTTATTTTGCTGTGCACTTTAAATATATAGTAGACCGCATAAAGATGAAAACAAATAACGTTTTTGTGTGCAATATAATCATTTGTGTGCAATGCAACAGATGCCACAGCGTGAGACCGGGCTAGTCAATCCTTGGGTCAATGATTTGCACCTTGCTAGTAAGTATGCAGACACAATTTTAAATAATTAAAATAATTCATAATACATTCACGTTGCACTGTTTATTTTGTTGCATTGTCACATCCAAGTTGAAAATCTTCAGCTAAGCTTTAGCCAGTCTCCAGCTAGTCAGATTAGCCAGTCCCAATTTCTTCAGGCCAGTCATAACCTTATGTAACCCAGGTTATTTTGTGCTTGTGAGACAATCCCTAAGTAACCAGAGTTTTCATTGCAGTCCGTACTTTATTGATGGTCCCTTACAGAAAGAAACGTCTAGAACTTTCTTTCACTTCCCATTCCTTAGCGCGTGGTGAGCAGAAAAGACAAGAAGGCGGCCTAGAGATTAAAATAACAAGAAAAATATTGAAAAATATTGAGTAATTCTTCAAGATTATAGAAAATAGAGTACCAGAGAGATCGGGGATACTGAAACTGAGCCAAGTTCGAATGGTTTTTCGTCTGATGAAAAAGAAAATAGAGAATCCTGGCTGGTTTTTGTTTTTTTGAGATTTAAGAAGATCCCAGAGGTTTGACTGCTACAACTTCGGCCAACTTCAACTGTCTTCAGTGTCATTCCTGCTTTATGAGCAAGGACAAACCTTGAAAACCAACACTGCTCCAACTTGGCGGGTGGTAGGAATAGTTGAATAAAGTGCACAAAGACTGTTTTTTATTTTCTATATATTTTTTTTTTTTTCCTTGAGAATTGACTCCATAGGGTACAACTGGACTAGATAACCAGCCTCCTTTGAACCTAAGATTCAGATAAAGATTTGATACCTCTATTAGAACCGTTGCTTACCCTTAAAAGGTTAAGTACTTTGTTACACTTACATTCAGCCCATCTGGGGTATAGTGGTGGCCTGTGTGTGAGAGATAGCTGGTGACTCATTTGGGATCATATGTTTAAGACATTTCATTGGAGAAAAAATGGGTTAAACTGTCCACAAAAAGATGGGCGAGTGCAGCACCAGACACAAGTCCTGTTTCTTCCAGGTAAATTAGGCAGGTGGTGTTTAACACCAAGGGGTAGGTTTAGTCTCAAACCAGTTGCAAATGAGTCGAAGTCTTCACTGAAATGTACTAAACAGGAGCAATGCTATTTGCGACTTTTTAGTGAATGCTTTGCGGCAGCAGTTTTTCTTTGCAGTTCAACCTCCGATGAATATGTAGTTATGGGTGTTCCTGTATAAATTCACAAAAAGGGGGTGGAGTGCAAATCAGGGTTCTCAAATATCATACGAAAGCTGCAGGCAATTGTGACACTTAAAATTGCATCATTTTTTTAAGAACTTTTGAAAGTTTTAAACATTAGCAATTGTTGCTGGCATTTCCCAGTCCGCCTTTTCTTGTGCATTGCCCGATGTGCTCAATGCATTTTTGAGGCGAACAGCGAAATACCTATTTTTCCCTAAAGCCAGGGAGTAGTAGACTGCACACATGTGCTGCTAACCCTTCCAGCTCATTCTGAGCATCTGTATAGGGATAGGAAACACACCTGTTCTATTACTCATCACTGTGTGTTATATGGTTTGGTTGGCTGGACCTCTTTGGCATTGCAAAGGCTGAAGCACTGGTGTATATATATATATATATATATATATATATATATATATATATATATATATATATTATACAAGGCTATTTTATGTAAGCTACCTCCAAATATAAATGAATACTTTACAGTCGCTTGTAGTAACTACAGTCTTAGATCACACTCATTCTTGTATTTTACGGTTCCTAAAGTGCGTACTGAGGCTGATAAAAGATAATTTGCTTATTTTACTGGTCATGGAATGAGTTACAGTCTAAACTTTAACTTGCAGTCTCAAGTAACTTTAGTACAATTCCAGAGTACGCTGCATGATTTTCTAATTGAGAGTTGTGCTTGTTTTAAGTGGTTGATCACACCTGTCACTAATTGATTGTCACTAACCGATTGTTTATTATATTGAGTGATTTGTCTTAAATGTATTTTATTTCTGTATTTGTATTTTTGTATTGTGTGTTGTATTGTACTGCTGCTACCTTTCTTGGCTAGGTCTCATTTGTAAAAGAGGTTTTAATCTCAATGTGATTTCCTAGTAAAATAAAGGTTTAATAAAACTAAGGTGCAGGTGGTTTGTAATTGTGCACAATTTAGCACTGCACCACTGACTAGCGTAAACAAAAACTGACCGTATACATTTGGCTTATAGGCTACTCATGATAATATGAATTAGTGGTATAATGCAAAATGTGTTGCTAGTCCATTGAAATTCGTATTAAGGAGAATTGACTGTCCTCCTGTAAGTATCATAGCTTGTCAATGCGGCTCCATGATCTATTTTGTGTTAATTGTCTAGGCTGCCAAGTTAATAATAATAATTACAAAAAAAACACTAAAATAATTTAGTTTCAATTTAAAATAATCTTTTATTCACACTGCACCAATATGTGCAATGCAGCATCATGATTTATTTTGTGTTACCATACTGGTAGCCTACAGGCTAAAGTAAAAAGAAATTGCACTAGGTATTCATTTGATTTTACTACTGTACTGTATACTGTATAGGCCTACTGTATAGATTTATATTTTTACATGATGTAATGTGTAGCCAACCCAAAACACATTAGTGTTATTTCAGCGCAATGACTTATACATTTAAAATACATTTAAAATACATTTAGCCCTATAAATGTATCCTGATGTTGGACAAACTTATCAAGTTTAGCGAGGGGGCTACTGTATGATTTATGAAAAGCTTTTTGATAGAAACACACTTTTTATTTGGGGGTGAAGGTGGGGTCCCCACTATAGATTCGGATGGGATTAAGCTGTCTTTCATATAGGCACAGTATTAAAATAGGTCAAATGAAAACGGAACAGAATGCACTGTATAGATGACGTTTACATTTACAAAAACAATGTTATTTTGATTCTTGCACCTTTGCATGCATAGACATTATCCTTCCGGCACCCTCTGCTGCAGCAAACCACGACTTAACTCCAGCTTATTATTTGAACAATGTCGCACGACTCTTGCAATGTATGATGCTTGAGATCTCGCTAGGAAGACGCAAAAAATATTTAAATTAGTATATTGCGGCTGTCTTCATTAACGTATTTTCTCGTACAAAATACAACATTTTCACTTTAAGTGTTGCAACGAAAATGCAAATTGCGGTATGTTTGTGCTGTGACTGGCCTATCTTAGTATACCTACCCCCAAGAGTGAACCAAAACTCAGCTGTGGGAATACAGAGTAAATATTTTAAAGTAACACCTAGAGGAGTCTGAATTTTCAGAAGCAACGACGATGAGCTACTTACCATCCACTTTCATATGTGTGCAGTGCATTTAATAATTGGCCATTAAATTAAAAATATACTGTATATATACAGTCAACTCTCATTAACATGAATTTCATGGGACCAGCAAAAAAAGTGTCTTATCAGTAATCTAAGCTAAATGCATACTGTCAGTTTTTAATGGTTACAGTAACACTGAAATCAAGTTTCAATTACAGAACAATGAAAAGTATTATACATTTAAAAGTACTGTGCATTTGATTTAAAATACGGTTATAAGTGAACTTATAAAACATTGTAAATGAACTGCACTTGAAACCTTCTGACTATGGGCATTTTTAAAGCACAAAAGCAAAGGGTCCTCAACATCAGAGTATTGAGCAAATCAGAAACGCTGACGACTTGCACCCAGTGTGCTGTTCACAGGCCTGTATTACTGTACTCTGGTTTTTCAGAACGGTTGACAGTGTTTGCAGGAATGTTGAATTCTGCAGCAACATTTTTCTTTTTCTTGTACAGGGATGCATTATCCACAGCTTTCAATACCTCCACTTTTGACTGCATGGATAATGTATGTTTTTTGTGCTGCTTCATGGAAATGGCATTGATGCATGAGCTCTATGGCATCTCAAAATGCATCATAGGATCAGTAGTCCCAAAACAGCAGTAAAATACAACATAGAGGCTGTAATCTGGATGCAAGTTAATACATTTCCCAATAAATTTGGAACTGGGGGGGGGGGGGCGGGTCCATTTTAATTCACACAAACAGGAAATTTGTTTTCAGTGAATTCGTATTGTAAGTAATTTGACTGAATTGACTATGTATATATGTATGTACGTGTGTGTGTGCATGTATGTGTGTGATATATGTATATGTATGTTTGTGTGTGTATATGTGTGTGTATCTATCTATCTATCTATCTATCTATCTCACCTCCAAAATTATTGGCACACTTGATAAAGATGAGCAAAAAAGGCTGTATAAAATAAACAACACAGGTAATGAGCTATATTTTATGCTCAAATATATGTGAAAACCATATTCTTTTATTCTAATACAATTGCTCAGAGAGAAAGTTTTTTATTAACAAGTAATAAAAAATATTCTCAAAAGGATAGGTGTCAGAATTATTGGCACCCCTAAAGATTCTTATAAATAAAATCAAACAAAATTAAATCTGCATTAACATTCTAGTTCTTTAAGTTCATCTCAGGCTTAAGGAACTGTATTGTGGTCTTCCATGGCTTCCTGTTTCACTGGGGTATAAAAATGAGGTAACACGCATATGAAATCCATTTGTCATCCATCACCATGGGGAAAGGCAAAGAACTCACAAATGAAAAGAGACAAATGGTTGTTGACCTTCATAAATCAGGCAATGGGTACAAAAAAAATAAATATAGCACTTACCACTATTAGGGCAATAATTAAGAAGTTCAAATCCACTGGAACAGTGGTAAACTTGCCTGGTAGAGGACGCAAGTGTATCTTGCCCCCACGCAGAGTGAGGCAGATGGTTCGGGAGGCAAATTGAAATCCAAGGGCCACAGTTGGAGAATTACAGAACCTTGGGGTCACCAAGTCTCCAAATCTACAAATAGATGCCACCTCCATGCCAGTAGGCTATTTGGAAGGGTTGCCAGAAAAAAAGCCTTTATTGAGAGCAACCAACAAACGCCTGGAGTTTTCTAAACGGCATTGGCACTTCGATTGGAACCGGGTGCTATGGTCAGATGAGACGAAAATAGAGCTCTTTGGCCACGCACACCAGCGGTGTGTTTGGCGTCGAAAGAAGGATGCGTGTGCAGAAAAGAACCTCATACCTACTGTAAAATATGGTGGTGGATCTTTGATGTTATTGGGCTGTTTTGCTTCCACTGGTCCTGGGGCCCTTGTTAAGGTCAACGGCATCATGAACTCTACCCAGTACCAGGACATTTTAGCCAAAAACCTGGTTGCCTGTGGCCAGGAGGCTGAAACTTGGCCGCAAGTGGATCTTCCAGCAAGACAATGACCCCAAGCACACATCAAAATCCACAAATAAATGGTTAATTGACCACAAAATCAACATTTTGTAATGGCCAGCTCCAGTCTCCTGACCCCCATTGAAAACCTGTTGTTTCAATTGAAGAGGGCAGTCCATAAGCGCAGACCGATGGATGTCAAGGATCTGGAAAGATTCTGTATGGAGGAATGGTCTAAGATCCCTCCCAATGTGTTCTCCAATCTCAGTAAACATTATAGAAAAAGACTCAGTGCCGTTATCCTTGCAAGGGGAGGGTGCACAAAGTACTGAAAACAAGGGAGCCAATAATTGTGACTTCATTTTTTGGGGAAATAAATTTATAATTTGAGAAATGTGTAATTTTGGTTGATTCCATTGAATCATTAATAAAGTCAAATATATTCCACATGTTGGAAAATTAGAATATAGCTCAGTACTGGTATTATTTATTTTATACAGTCTTTTTTGCTCATCTTTATCTAGGGTGCCAATAATATATATATATATATATATATATATATATATATATATATATATATATATATATATATATATATATATATACACACAGTATATATATAATTTCTCCAGAAAAAAAGAAGAAGAAAAAAAAGCATTCTAACTGTTTGCCTGGCTTTGAGTACCAATCACTACTATTCCCATGACTGACAAGTTTTCAACAGCAATTTAATGCCTCCATGCGCCTTTAGAAAGCTGCTCATAAGTACAGCGTTGAAGTTTCTGCAAGGAGTGTTCGGTACATTTTCTACTCCAACAGCTTCAAATTAATTATCATAAAAAATTCACCTTTACCATAATGTGTATATTTTTCATATGGGAAAATCTGAGATCAGTGAAATTCTAACAATACTGTATATATTTGGTAAGATTTACTGGAGTTATTTTGTTAGCGCTGTGTACTTTAAGGTTATTGTAAAGTGACAACAACAACAAAACAAAAACAAACAAAAAAACTCCAGCAGAATTGAGATGCCAGATCTTTTTTACAGGCTGAATTAGTTCCTGTATTTTATTAGGGATAGTCAACCAACCATCATATTTCACTCCTAACAGCTTTAAGAGATCAGATAAGAGTGAGTGCCCAAGAGGAAACCAACTGGATCAAATTGTATCTGCAGCATGAAAACAAACCTATAAATCTAATGTGGAGCTATTACTGAAGAGTGGTATTTAAAGGGGGGGGGGGTAAATATTAATCATAGCATTGGTACAACCATTTATATACATAGAATCCCTTCACTTATTCATTACAATAATGCGATCAGTAGTGGATTTCTCCTAATATGATCATTGTGGCTTTCTCGTCAGTGTGTAGGTATCCAAAACGTATCTGTGAGACTGGGCACTGTGTAGTCCTTCAGGGGCTAGCGAGACTGGGCACCCCGTAGTTCTGCAGGGGCTAGCGAGACTGGGCACCCCGTAGTTCTGCAGGGGCTAGCGAGACTGGGCACCCCGTAGTTCTGCAGGGGCTAGCAAGACTGGGCACCGTGTAGTTCTGCAGGGGCTAGCGAGACTGAGCACCCCGTAGTTCTGCAGGGGCTATCCTTCAGGAATGCTACAGGATTTATTTTTCTGCCCCGCTGTCAATGTGGCAGTACTTCAATTACAGGTTACTTCAATGGAAGTCAATCCTGATCCTACACAAAATCCCTGATGCACTGATGTTAGTATTTTTTTTTCCAAAATTATGAAAGGATTGTTAAGGCCTCACTACCAGAGTGGGGTCTCTCCGATACAGGAGAACTAGGGAATGCCAAAACATAGCACTGAAAGAGGGGATTGTTCAGAATGAAAACAAGAATGTATGTACTTCACTATGACAGTTTAATTCTGACACGACTCTTTAAACAGGTTTCTATAAATATGCAAAGCTCTAAAGCAGTAGAGGCTCTTTCCGCCCATTCCAATCTCTGACCTGTAATCAATGAATCATGGAATAAGGTTCTGGACTGCTCAATGAAATAATCAAGGACGTAGCTGGAACAAGGCCCTGGGCTTGAAAAGACTGAGAGATAACTAAGTTAGTACCACTACACTTAGTGTGATACAGTCTTACGTATTGTACAGGTGCCTCCACAAAGTGATAAAGATGAAGATTAAATACTAGTATAAACATACTGAAGAGATAACACAAATCTGATATAAACACACTGAACACATGACACAAATCTGATATAAACACACTGAACACATGTGTGGCGGAGTGTCCTGCCCCTATGTATTATTATTTGTATTTTTGTTTGCGGCGCGGGTAAAAGCGCCACGTCTTTTATTATATATTTAAAAACCCTGTGAGGATGCATGGCTGATCATCTACTGATTATTTAACTAGCTGACAGTCATGCATCCTTACCAAACGCGTGCAGACTCTGGCCGAGGGGTAATAAGATAATTAACAACTAGTTAAATCCCTCGGCCAGAATATATAAACCTGCAGCTCTCTGCACTCGGGGTGGAGTGTAGAGAGGAGAGTACGGGGAGCGGAGAGAAAGAACAACATTAAAAAAACAATTTCTAAAACGTGCTGGATTATCCAGCACGACACTTCCTTGTTTGTTTGTTTATTCGTTTGGCCCTCGTGCCCTTTTGTTTTGTGTTTTGTTAAAATCATTTGTTTGTTTATTAAATACGCTGAATGCAATTGCATTCAGCTTCACCCGCCCATCCACTGTTTTGGTTTGAGTTACTTCCTGGTCCGTGACATCAGCACTAAAACCGCTCTGCCACATATGGTGTCCTGCGTGGGACAAACAACGCCTCCAACAGCTGGACCAGGAAAGGAAAGGACGTTTTTTTTTTTGTTCTTTTTCAAATAGTGTTTTTTTGTGTTTGAAAAAAAAATGGATAAAGTGGATGCCTACATGGAGAGGTGGCATGAGCATCAGAGGGAGTTAAAGGAAGGAGGGGCCATGTGGTGCCTCGCCTGCCTGGAGTATGGGCACCTCCCTGAGGTGTGCCCATATGAAGACCCCCTCTTTGTGCAGGCCTTTGATCGAGGTGAGGTGGAGACTGCGGAGGAGTGGATCCACCTGAAGGCCATACCATCGGCGCAGGTGGATCAGGAAACCTGCCTCACCTGCCTCAAAGGGGAGGAGTGGTGCTTTGCCGTCGGCAAGGTTGGGCACAAACCACCCGACCAACCCCCTCCATGGCAGGAGGTGGAACTGCTGGTCCCGAAGAAGGGAAGGAGGGGCGGTGCCAAGAAGGCGAAGAAACAGGCTACAGCGCCCGGAAGGGGGGAGCCCGAGCACCCAGCGCCCAGAAGGGGGGAGCCCGAGCACCCAGCGCCCAGAAGGGGGAGCGTGAGCACCCAGCACCCAGAAGGGGGGAGCCCGAGCACCCAGCGCCCAGAAGGGGGGAGCGCGAGCACCCAGCGCCCAGAAGGGGGGAGCGCGAGCACCCAGCGCCCAGAAGGGGGGAGCGCGAGCACCCATCGCCCAGAGGGGGGAAGCCCGTGCATCCATCACCCAGAGGGGGGGAGCCCGTGCATCCATCGCCCAGAGGGGGGGAGCCGTGCATCCAGCGCCCAAAGGGGGGGAGCCCGTGCATCCAGCGCCCAGAGGAGAGGAGCCATTGCTGCCGTCTCCAACGCCAGAAGGTGAGGAGCCCTCGCCGCTGTCTCCAGCACCAGGAGCAGAGCAGCGGGAGCTGCCTCTGCCTCCGCCACCTCCACCACCAGGAGCAGAGCAGCAGGAGTTGCCTCTGCCTCCGCCACCTCCACCGCCAGGAGCAGAGCAGCAGGAGCTGCCTCTGCCTCTGCCACCACCACCAGGAGCAGAGCAGCAGGAGCTGCCTCTGTCTCCACCACCACCAGGAACAGAGCAGCAGGAGCTGCCTCTGTCTCCACCACCGCCAGGAGCAGAGCAGCAGGAGCAGCTTCTGTCTCCACCACCGCCAGGAGCAAAGCAGCAGGAGCTGCCTCTGCCTCCGCCACCTCCACCAGCAGAGGGTGAATGCCTGCTGGTTCCACCTCAGCCGCCGTGGGAGGACTGCTTGCCCCTCCCACCTCCACCAGCAGAGGGTGAATACCTGCTGGTTCCGCCTCAACCGCCGTGGGAGGACTGCTTGCCGCTCCCACCTCCACCAGCAGAGGGTGAATACCTGCTAGTTCCGCCTCAACCGCCGTGGGAGGACTGCTTGCCCCTCCCACCTCCACCAGCAGAGGGTGAATACCTACTGGTTCCATCTCCACCTCCACCAGCAGAGGGTGAATACCTGCTGGTTACACATCCACCATCATGGGAAGGACTGCTCCTGCCCTGCCTCGCTTCACCCAAGGATGCCTGCCTCGCTTCGCCCAAGAATGCCTGTTGCTCCGCATCGCCCGGGGCTGCCTGTTGCTCCGCATCGCCCGGGGCTGCCTGTTGCTCCGCATCGCCCGGGGCTGCCTGTTGCTCCGCATCGCCCAGGGCTGCCTGTTGCTCCGCATCGCCCGGGGCTGCCTGTTGCTCCGCATCACCTGGGGCTGCCTGTTGCTCCGCATCGCCTGGAGAGCCACCAGTTACAGGGAACGAGGGAGAAGTGGAGCTCCCGCTGCCGCCTCCATGGCCAGGGGCTCCCCTTCCGAGTTCATCTCCCGAGGGTCCGCTGCTGCTGCTGCCGTCGCCCCCCGAGGGTCCGCTGCTGATGCCGTCGCCCCCCGAGGGTCCGCAGCTGCTGCCATTGCCTGCCGAAGGTCTGCAGCTGCTACCTTCGCCTCCCGAGGGTCCTGTTTTGCCTGGCGTCACTACCAGTCCTGCCATGCGGCAGGAAATACTGTGGCTGGAGCCTGTGACAGGATGAATGATGTGGTGCAAAAGACTGCCAATGTCCAAACGTATTCTCCCAAAACAAGTAATTTAATAATCCACACAAAACAAAAATATCCACAAAATAATCCACACAGGAAAATAATACACCCTGATACTAGCGATGGTAATCAGGGCAAAACAAAACAAGGTCCACGTTTCAAAAATAACAAACAAAAAGACACTCCTTAACCACAATCCTCCGTGCACGAAACTGTGCTCTCTCCAAAGGGGACTGTGGTGCGTGCGCTGTGCTGTGTTGTGCTGTGCGATGAGGGGAGTGCTCTGGGGTTAGTGCTGGCTTGGTAGCAACAGCCTCCCGTCCTCCTGCTCCTCTACGAAAACACACAAACACGTAACAAAACAAACAAACATACACCAGCTCCGGCCGGTCAATTATTGTCTCAGCGCAAGGGGAGATGCTGATGTAGCTGCTTCCCCTTTGTACCCAGAAAACTCCTCCCTGCAATCAACGCGTCGCCTGTTTTCTCCAATAGAGGGCTGCCCCGCAGCTGACTGCAATGGAATCGTCCTGAGTACTCGCAGCTACGCGCCCCTCCTAATATAGTTACCTTCCGGTTTCCACCTACCACCGAGGCAGATCTAGGAGGCAGCTTACCTTCCCCCTTGCACAGCGCCCTTTCTAATCGGGAGGGAGATTTACAGCATCGATCCTTTCTCTCTCTATCACATATCTCACCCCTCAGAGTGATGCCGAAGGAACACTCGGCCAAGTCTACATTCCCCAATGGCCCCCCCTCCCTTGAAAAAAAATCTGCATTTTGATGCTCCTTACCCGCAAGATGTTTCACTGTATAGTGGAAGGGTTGCAGCGCTAGATACCACCGAGTTATCTGAGCATTATTGTCCTTCATCGTATGTAACCATGTGGCAAAGTGCCCCGCCCCTGTGTGCATTTGTGTGTTCTGTGTATGTATGTATGCGTGCGTATGTTAATGTTGGTGTATAGATTGGTACACGGGATATAAACGGGTCTGTGTTTCACGTGTATTTAAAGTGTAGATTTGTATTTAGGCACGAGGAGAGCACAAATCACTTCACGTGCTGGTTAAATGTAATATGTGAGCACGGGGTTGCACAGAATTAATTCACGTGCTGGGATTCAAGTGAATAATTAATTAGTAATTGAATCCCAGCACAAACAGTATAAATAGATGCACGTTTAGTCACTCGTGGGTTGGGGTGTTCGGTGAGTGGAGAACGGGAGAGAGGAGGAGAAATAAAGTAAAAGAACGTAACGTAAAAATAGTGTTTTCACTCACCGTGTTTGTTTGTTTGTCTGTGCATCCACCGTTTGTGTGTTAGTACGTTTTGTTTGTCCTTTTATTTTGGCGTGTAGTGCCGTGTCCAGTGTTTTTGTCTGTTCCAACCTTTTATTTTCTGTTTTGTTTATTAAATGCTGAACGCGATCACGCGTTCAGCCTCACCAAAACCCCATCTCTCTGTCGTTTGTGTTCCTGTTTCTGGTCTGACGCCACCCACTCCGGCCGTCTTTGTGACAAACCACCTTAAAGGAGCATGATCAGTGATGAGAGAGAAAGAACGCAACAAGTAATAGCGAAGAGCGTGAGTAGCCCATTTGATGGCTAAACACTCCTTCTCAATGACGGAGTAGTTAATCTCCCTAGGAGCCATTTTTTTGCTCAAATAAATAACAGGGTGTTCTACCCCGTCAACTTGTTGGGACAGGACCGCCCCCAGACCAATGTGGGAGGCATCGGTCTGCAGGATGCAGACCGATGCATCGGTCTCTTTGCTGAAATCTGGTGAAATCAGAGCGGGAGCTTGACAGAGTCGCTTCTTGATTAAATCAAATGCCTCCTGACACTGCCCTGTCCATTTAACTATTTTTGGAGCAGCCTTTCGGGTGAGATCTACCAGGGGGTTAACTATGGTGGCATATTCGGGCATACAGCAGTGTGGAGTAGTGGTTAGGGCTCTGGACTCTTGACCGGAGTGTTGTGGGTTCAATTCCCAGTGGGGGACACTGCTGTTGTACCCTTGAGCAAGGTACTTTACCTAGATTCCAGTAATAACCCAACTGTATAAATGGGTAATTGTATGTAAAAATAATGTGATATCTGTAAAATGTGAAATAATGTATAATGTGATATGTTGTAACAATTGTAAGTCGCCCTGGATAAGGGCGTCTGCTAAGAAATAAATAATAATAATAATAATAATAATAATAATAATAATAATAATAATAATAATAAATCGGCGGTAATAGCCGGCTAACCCCAGTAGTGATCTCACCTGTGACTTGGTTCTCGGGATCGCCGTCTCCACCAGCGCCTGGACTTTGGAGGTGATCGGCCTCACCCAGCCATTACCCATAATGTAGCCAAGATATTGGGTCTCCTGTTTGCCAAATGCACACTTGCCCAGCTTGGCTGTTAGCCCCGCCTCCCTCAGAGACTGGAGGACGGCTGAAACTCTAACAATATGCTCTTCCAGGTGGAGCTAAAAATCACCACATCATCAGTGTACGCGGCGGCATACTGATGATGGGGAGCTTAGACCTGGTCCATCAGTCTCTGAAAGGTGGCAGGAGCTCCATGCAACCCGAAGGGCATGGTCCGGAAATGGAACAAGCCATCTGGGGTAGAGAAAGCAGTTTTCTCTTTCGAGCTCTGAGTCAGTGGAATCTGCCAGTATCCCTTCGTCAGGTCCAAGGTCGAAATCAACCGCGCCTTACCCAGTCGGTCGAGGAGCTCATCTACCCGGGGCATTGGATATGCATCGAACTTGGAGATGGCATTAACCTTTCGAAAGTCTACGCAGAACCGAGCGGAGCCGTCCTTCTTGCCCACCATCACGATAGGACTGCACCACTCGCTCCGGGAAGGTTCAATGACTCCGAGCTCAAGCATATCCTCCACCTCCTTGCGAATAGGAACCCTGCGACTCTCTGGGATCCGGTACGGTCTCTTCTGGACCCTGACCCCTGGTGGAGTAATAATAGCGTGAGAAATTACATTAGTCCTGCCGGGCAAGTCAGAGAAAACATCATTAAACCTTTCCACTAACTGGTAGAGCTCTCGTTTCTGATCCGGAAGTAACTGTTCCCCCATTGGAATATGAGTTGTAGCGGGTGGATTGACAGTGGGACCAAAATCCTCTTCCAAACTGTCACCAGCTACAAATAGGGCCTCCCTTTCATTCCAGGGTTTTAGCAAATTGATATGATAAATTTCGGTTTTATTTCGGCGATCGGGTTGTCTAATTTCATAATTTACTTTACCAATTTCCCGAACCACCTCATATGGCCCCTGTCACTTAGCATACAACTTAGATTCCGATGTGGGAAGTAGCAACAGTATTTTATCACCTGGCCGAAAAGTCCGAATACGTGCTTATTTATTGTACTGTTGCTCCTGGCGATGCTGAGCTAGTTTTAGGTTCTCCTGCACCAAACGACCAACCAATGCTAGGCGGTCTCTTAACATAATTACATATTTGACTATGTTTTTAGAGGTTTTTGTTTGCTCCTCCCACCCTTCTTTCACAAGATCAAGGATACCTCGTGGTTGCCTCCCATACAGCAGCTCAAAGGGAGAGAACCCGGTCGAACTCTGAGGCACCTCTCTCACTGCAAACATTAGGTAAGGGAGGAGTTTAGCCCAATGTTTTTGCTCTTGGTTGACAAACCGCTTCAGCATCTGTTTCAAGGTCTGATTAAAACATTCCACCAAACCGTCCGTCTGCGGGTGATAAACGGAGGTTCGGATCGACTTAATTTGCATTAATTTGTATAATTCTTTCAAACATTGTGACATGAAGTTCGTTCCGTGATCAGTGAGGATTTCTTTTGGAATCCCTACTCTCGATATAATATTCACTAACTCTTTAGCAATGGCTGCGGCACTAGTGGATCTCAATGGTACTGCCTCTGGATATTGGGTCGCGTAGTCCACCACTACTAAAATGTGCGTATATCCAGAGTCAGACTGGCTCAATGGACCCACTATGTCCATAGCAATGCGTTCAAAGGGAACTGAGATCAGGGGCAGTGGGACCAACGGGGCCGGGCGAACCCGCCTCGGCGCTACTTGCTGGCATTCCGGGTTTTCCGCTACATATCGCGTCACCTCACTAAACACTCCCATCCAATAAAACCGAGCCAATATTCGTTCCCGAGTTTTATCGATACCTAAATGACCCGAACAGGGGACATCATGAGCCAACCGCATGATCTCACGTCGAAAAGACTGAGGAACGAGTAGTTGTGTTACAATCTGGCTTGTGCTCGTGGCTTGGGATACTCTATATAGTAAGTGCCCGACAATAATGTGGTGGGGATATGTAAGCGGCCGGCTATCCTCTACATCCTTCCCCTCGATAGACCGAACCTGCTCCCAGATGTGTGCCAGCGAAGGATCGTTCTTTTGCTCCAACGCTAGGTCCACATCTCGGTCCCAGAATTTCGGGATATCGAGCAGAGTTAAAGTAGCTTCAGCACTGGGGGCCTCAGTAACCTGCCCCCGCAGGTCACACTGGGTCCCAACCCCCTTTCCCTTATATTTGACTGATCTTGAGGCTTTCCCCACCAAACCCCAGCCTTGTTTCATTAATGTTCCTTCCCATTTTTCAACCCTTCGCTCTTTTTTTGTTTTTTTGGGGCGAAATCGAGAGTGGAACAAATCGGTGGGCAGCGGAAAGATATTCCCAATAGTTTCCCCCGCTGCTCCCATGGTCTTCTCTGCCACAGCCACGATTACGCGGCGGGCATGACATCCAACTGTCAAATCTAATTTAGTGAGGGGGTAGTCCTTGTTATCCCCATGAATACAGGAAATGACCACGACCCCTCGTGACCACCAAGGTACCCCCTTCAATAGGTCACCCCACACTCCAGGGCTGCTGGACAATTCCATGCCAGATGGTCGACCTCCTGGCACTGGTAACAAGTGGGGAGAAAGGGTGCCCACGGAGCCTGCGTGTCCCGTTGCCAGTTGGGCAACGGGGAGGGGTACTCTGCTCTTACCCCGCTGGGGGTCGCCCTCGCTCTCCATTGTGTTGGAGGGAGGCCGCCTATGGGGTGATGCTGCAGTGCTGGTCCGTGGGTAGTGGGGTTGAAGCGTGGTGGTGGTGGTGCCGCCGCTTGCAGTTTATTGGAGGCAGGAGCAGGTGGGGCAACCACCGGAGCGGCAGGTAGAGCATCCTCAAACCCTTCAGCCAACCTGACCGCTGCATCCAGCGTGGTGGGACGGTGGCGGCTGACCCAGTTTCTTGTGTCTCGCCCCAGCACCTTAATGAATTGCTCAATGGCAATGAGCTTGGTGACCTGCTCTGCGCTATTGGTGCCGGGGCAGAGCCACCGGGTCATGTGGTCCACCAGTTGTTGCGCCACCATGCGGGGTCGCAGTCCTGGGGGTCGCTGGTATTCCCGGAACCGGCGACGGTGGGTTTCTTCTGTGATGTTAAGTCGCTGGAGAATGGCCTGCCTCACTCGCTCATAGTCGAGGGCATCTTCATTGGATAAGGCTTGGTAGGCTGCCTGGGCCTCCCCAATCAAATTGAGCCCCAACTGGGTAGCCCACCAATCCCGATACCACTGCGCTGCCATTGCCTGCCTCTCAAAGGCAACTAAATAGGCCTCGGGATCATCCTCCAGCGACATTTTTACCACCCTTATCTTCGGTAAGGGTGGCGTTGGTTCTGTCACCGGTCCCCCCCGATTGGCTTCCAGGAACATGGCATGCATCCGCTCCGTCATGGTCACCATTCCCTCCTGGTGTCTTCACTCCTGTGCCTCCAATATCGCTAGCAACGTGGCGGCGTCCATCCTGAATCCCTCTTCTGAACACCAACTGTGACAGGATGAATGATGGTGCAAAAGACTGCCAATGTCCAAACGTATTCTCCCAAAACAAGTAATTTAATAATCCACACAAAAACAGAAATATCCACAAAAATAATCCAAACAGGAAAATAATACACCCTGATACCAGCGATGGTAATCAGGGCAAAACAAAACAAGGTCCACGTTTCAAAAATAACAAACAAAAAGACACTCCTTAACCACAATCCTCCGTGCACGAAACTGTGCTCTCTCCAAAGGGGACTGTGGTGCGTGCGCTGTGCTGTGTTGTGCTGTGCGATGAGGGGAGTGCTCTGGGGTTAGTGCTGGCTTGGTAGCAACAGCCTCCCATCCTCCTGCTCCTCTACGAAAACACACAAACACGTAACAAAACAAACAAACATACACCAGCTCCGGCCGGTCAATTATTGTCTCAGCACAAGGGGAGATACTGACGTAGCTGCTTCCCCTTTGTACCCAGAAAACTCCTCCCTGCAATCAACGCGTCGCCTGGTTTCTCCAATAGAGGGCTGCCCCGCAGCTGACTGCAATGGAATCGTCCTGAGTACTCACAGCTACGCGCCCCTCCTAATATGGTTACCTTCCGGTTTCCACCTACCACTGAGGCAGATCTAGGAGGCAGCTTACCTCCCCCCTTGCACAGCGCCCTTTCTAATCGGGAGGGAGATTTACAGCATCGATCCTTTCTCTCTCTATCACAGAGCCCCATGAAGGGCAGCTGCCGGCCACGAAGAAGGGGGGGAGGTCAGAATACCAGCTCCCCCAGCCGCACTTACGCGGCAGGAAATACTATGGCTGGAACCCCATGAAGAGGAGCTGCCGGCCATGGAAAAGGGGGGGGAAGTCAGGAGACCAGCTCCCCCAGCCGCACTTTCGCGGCAGGAAATACTGTGGCTGGAGCCCCGTGAAGGGCAGCTGCCAGCCATGAAGAAGGGGGGGGGAGGTCAGGAGACCAGCTTCCCCCGCAGCAATTTAGCTGCAGGAGAAAGGGTGGCCGTAGCCCCCCTCGGCCAGAATATATAAACCTGCAGCTCTCTGCACTCGGGTGGAGTGTAGAGAGGAGAGTACGGGGAGCGGAGAGAAAGAACAACATTAAAAAAACAATTGCTAAAACGTGCTGGATTATCCAGCACGACACTTACTTGTTTGTTTGTTTATTCGTTTGGCCCTCGTGCCCTTTTGTTTTGTTTTGTTAAAATAATTTGTTTGTTTATTAAATACGCTGAATGCAATTGCATTCAGCTTCACCCGCCCATCCACTGTTTTGGTTTGAGTTACTTCCTGGTCCGTGACATCATCAACCTCACCACTGCGAGCCAGCCTGCCACATCATGATACAAATCTGATACAAACATACTGAAGAGATAACACAAATCTGATATCAACACACTGAACACATGACACAAATCTGATATAAACACACTGAACACATGACACAAATCTGATACAAACATACTGAAGAGATAACACAAATCTGATATAAACATATTGAACACATGACACAAATCTGATATCAACACACTGAACACATGACACAAATCTGATATAAACACACTGAACACATGACACAAATCTGATACAAACATACTGAAGAGATAACACAAATCTGATATAAACATATTGAACACATGACACAAATCTGATATCAACACACTGAACACATGACACAAATCTGATATAAACATACTGAACACATGACACAAATCTGATACAAACATACTGAACACATGACACAAATCTGATACAAACATACTGAAGAGATAACACAAATCTGATATAATCACACTGAACACATGACACAAATCTGATATAAACATACTGAACACATGACACAAATCTGATATAAACATACTGAACACATGATACAAATCTGATATAAACATACTGAACACATGACACAAATCTGATACAAACATACTGAAGAGATAACACAAATCTGATATAAACATATTGAACACATGACACAAATCTGATATCAACACACTGAACACATGACACAAATCTGATATAAACATATTGAACACATGACACAAATCTGATATCAACACACTGAACACATGACACAAATCTGATATAAACACACTGAACACATGACACAAATCTGATATAAACATACTGAACACATGATACAAATCTGATATAAACATACTGAACACATGACACAAATCTGATACAAACATACTGAAGAGATAACACAAATCTGATATAAACACACTGAACACATGACACAAATCTGATATAAACATACTGAACACATGATACAAATCTGATATAAACATACTGAACACATGACACAAATCTGATACAAACATACTGAAGAGATAACACAAATCTGATATAAACATACTGAACACATGACACAAATCTGATATAATCACACTGAACACATGACACAAATCTGATATAAACATACTGAACACATGACACAAATCTGATATAAACATACTGAACACATGACACAAATCTGATACAAACATACTGAAGAGATAACAATCTGATATAAACACACTGAGCACATGACACAAATCTGATATAAACATACTGAACACATGATACAAATCTGATATCAACACACTGAACACATGACACAAATCTGATATAAACATACTGAAGAGATAACAATCTGATATAATCACACTGAACACATGACACAAATCTGATATAAACATACTGAACACATGACACAAATCTGATATAAACATACTGAACACATGACACAAATCTGATATAAACATACTGAACACATGACACAAATCTGATACAAACATACTGAAGAGATAACACAAATCTGATATAAACATATTGAACACATGACACAAATCTGATATCAACACACTGAACACATGACACAAATCTGATATAAACACGCTGAACACATGATACAAATCTGATACAAACATACTGAAGAGATAAGACAAATCTGATATAAGCATACTGAACAGATAACACAAATGGCTGTTTAACTGATATAGAGCAGGGTCCACACGATCTTGTGTGGTGCTAAAATGTTTTCAACTCCTTGATTAGGGGTATAAAGGAAAAGCACACTTTCCGAATTAGGTGTTTGCTTTCCTGTCAAGTTTAATAGCAGACTCAATTGCTTCCAGACGAACCTTTCTGAGATGCTGTGATTCCCATTCAGGGCAGTGTGCTGTTGCTGAGCAACGGTAGATCTTTTCTGTGAGGAGGCTTGATGTTTTCATGGATGAAGCTGAAGGAAAGCACGGTGGTGAAACACAAAGTGGTTCGCTGTAAATACAAAGGCAGTAAATCCATACTTGGCAAGGAATCACTTTGCTGCTGTTGGTTTTTACTGATAAGCTTATAATACCAGAACAATACATTTCCTAATATGATCCTACTATATTACTGCTCTTAATGCTTACATGCCTGATAATAAGTATTATTATCAGGCACTTGTATTATTGCTGAGTTAACCAATATACACACCCTGTTTACACAACAGCAATCACGTTTCTATTTGTTTAGGTGTCTTCATTTAGAATGGGGTGCCCTTATAAGTTTGCCTGGTAAATGTGTTAATTCATTTTACAGCTGACCATGCTTATATATTTACGAGGGGTTTCCCTTTAAGAATTTTTTTTTTTTGTTGGTAGGTATTAAATGAAAACAAACAAGCCTATTAATAAAAGTGTTTTCACAGCAGGTAAAGCTGCCTTTCCCTCACATTTAATGTGGAGTGCCAATCAATGACACTTACCTTCTGCACTGAGTGATTTAAAAGCTAATTTGAAGAACGTTTTCATTTCTCATAGGGCACTGGCATTTGTACTGCCGTGCCGAGGCTGTAAACTGATAATGAAAATATGAAGCTAGCAAATGCCACTGATTCTTCATGTAGACCTCACTCAAGAGCTCCAGCTGTGCAAACTGGGATATGTATTTCTGCATTTAATCAGTCGTTACCTCTTGCCCAGGACTACAATCCTGAAAAAAAATGATTGGGAATTATATTTTTTAAAGAATACATTGTTGTTTACATTGCCTACGTTCATTTAGCAGATGCCTTCCTCCGTGTAGCTCTTTGGCCATCTTTGATTACTCTGTAGAGGGGGTGGATGCCAAATGCATGCTGTGTTTCAGCTCAAGGAAACCACAACTAGAATTTGTATAACAATAAAAGGAAATCCTGTTATCTGTTGTTTACATTGTTGGTGTGTTTGTAAATTAATATAATTTCACAAGAAAGCCTCTCAGCATGGGCTTGTGAGGTATACAGGGCAGTTTGCTGGTCTTTTGTTACATGTACAGCACAACTTCAAGATGAGTCTGGCCTCGCTGGCTTGTAGGGTGTGAGGGTTTCTGTAATGTCTCTGTATGGATCATGCCTAGGTGATGCCTGAGTCTTTCATTTGGGGAGGCTATTCCACACTTTTCACCCTTTATTGAACCCAGCGATGTACAGTAAGATATACACACACACATTATATATAATCAAGTCTTGCATTATTTGTTTTATTACTCTGTTACTAGTGAGTCTGAATACTAAGTTTCATTCATTGTGTTGAGTTTGAAAAATAGTCGGACTGACGGACACAAATAAAAGCTGTAAACCAGATTCATTCTCCTGCGTCTTTGAGAACGTGTACTGTATAATAACACTATGTAACACAATTTTTGTTCCTTGGTAGTAAGTGTTATTTCCTAATTGCTTATGCCTCAAAAGTATAGAAAATGGCTATTATTCCCCACAAACTTTGCGTTTGTGACCAGGACAGTGATATTTTGAAATTTACCTATTTCCAATGAGAAAACGGGTGAATTTGTGTCTTTTCGTTCACATAAAGTCAGAAAAAAACAACATATGAATCCAAATTAACATGTATTTATACTAAAGTAATACAAAAATGACTACAAAAGATTTAGAAGTGAGTAGTTTTTCGAGATTTACGATTATACTGTAAATCACTTTCACGAATCAGCCCCCAAATGTAGTCTCCCATGTTCTCGTTATACTGTCCTTGGTAGTGGCATGCAAAGTCCAGTATATCCTGGTGGAAGCACTCGCCTTACTCCTCCAAGTACGCTCCCATGTTCTCCTTGAATTTATCAAGATGAGCATCAAGGATATGGACTTTGAGGGACATCCTACAGCCCATTGTGCCGTAGTTCTTCACCAGAGTCTCAACCAGCTCCACATAGTTTTCGGCCTTGTGATTGCCCAGGAAGACCCGAACCACTGCGACAAAGCTGTTCCAAGCCGCTTTCTCCTTACTAGTGAGCTTCTTGGGGAATTCATTGCACTCCAGGATCTTCTTTATCTGTGGTCCGACGAAGACACCGGCTTTGACCTTTGCCTCAGACAGCTTAGGGAAGAAGTCTTGAAGGTACTTGAAGGCTGCCGACTCCTTATCTAGAGCTCTGACAAATTGCTTCATAAGGCCCAATTTGATGTGCAGTGGTGGCATCAGCACCTTCCGGGGGTCCACCAGTGGCTCCCACTTGACGTTGTTCCTCCCCACAGAGAACTTGGTCCGCTGTGGCCAGTCCCGCCTGTGGTAGTGCGCCTTGGTGTCCCTGCTGTCCCAAAGGCAAAGATAGCAGGGAAACTTGGTGAAACCGCCTTGGAGACCCATCAGGAATGCCACCATTTTGAAGTCTCCTATGACCTCCCAGCTGTACTTATCATACTTCAAGGCGTCCAGCAAGGTCTTGATGCTGTTGTAATCCTCTTTGATGTGCACCGAATAAGCCAGGGGAAGAGACGGGTACTTGTTACCATTATGGAGCAGCACGGCTTTGAGGCTCCTGGATGAGCTGTCAATGAAGAGGCGCCACTCATTCTGGTTACAGGCAATTCCGATTGCCTCGAACAGACTGGTCACATTGTGGCAGAAGCAGAGCCCATCTTGACGGGTGAAGAAGCTGGAAAAAGGTTGGAGACGCTTCCTCTGATCTGCGACTTGCACACTTTCATCCAACAAGTTCCATTGCTTGAGCCTAGACGTCAAAAGCTTGGCACTGGACTTGGTGAGACCAAGATCTCTAATCAAGTCGTTGAGGTCTTTTTGGTTGGGGTAGTATGGGTTTCTCTCCTCAGCTCCACCTCTGAAATTGTCATCTGGATCTACAACATCTTCCTCGCTCTCTGACTTGCTGCTCTCTTCTAAAGACGGCTGCTTTCTCTCTGGAGGAGTGGGTACGGGGAGCTCATGGCAGTGTGGCACCGGGGCGATGGATGAAGGAAGGTCCGGATACGTGATAGCAGGTGCATTCTTGCCAGTCCGACGTTTGGAAGGGTCCACCATGCAGAAGTAGCAGTTGCTTGAGTGGTCAGTGGGTTCCCGCCAAATTCTTGGGATAGCGAACTTCATGGCTCTCTTTTCCCCTCTGTACCATCCTACAAAAATACTATTTTTTTCACCCATGACTAATGTGTAAGAGATTCTCGCAACATTTTTCATATATGATATATTTTTTCAATAACATTGAAAATTGTAAAACATTTTAAAATTAAAAACTTTTACAATTTTAAAAATTTTAACAAATTTTATAACATAAAATTCCGAGCAACAATTGTCCATCTTACCTTCCAGAGTTTTTTTGCAGTGCTCGCAGGTGAAATGAGGTGCCCAGGGTTTGTCTTGATCCCTGACAGGCATGCCGAAATATGCCTTGTAGGCCTCACACATCTTAGCAGATGTTTCCACTGAGTACTTTTTCACTCTTGTCTTGATAAATTGGCCGCAGACATAGCAAAATGCGTCTGCCGGATGCTTGCAGCCTCTTGATGCCATCTCAGAAAAATGCAGATATGTATCCACTTAGGCAGCTGGAACTAAACTGAACTGGTGGGCTTAAGGCCCCTGTATTTATACTACTATTTATATTACTGGAAAGTTCTAGAAAGTTCTAGAAGTTACTCCAAGTTTACTCAGCACTGAATCTATCTGGAATGTTCTGGAAAATAGGTACATTTCAAAATATCACTGTCCTGGTTCAAAAGCAAAGTTTGTGGGGAATAATAGCCATTTTCTATACTTTTGAGGCATAAGCAATTAGGAAATAACACTTACTACCCAGGAACCAAAAAAAAATTAAAAACTGTTACACGGTGTAATTTATAGCACAAAACAGACCTCAAAACCACTCAGGGATGCTACATATATATTTTACATTGTTTTTTTTATTTATTTTTTACCAACATAAGGCGGCCAAATAAATTAACTTTAACACAGCACTAGCTTGTACTTTAAAACACGTTATGCCTATTTAAGCAAATTAGAAAAACAGTAAGGATAACAAGCTGCATTGTTTTTTAAAACCTTTAAATCCGTTAACCTGTTCTGCAGTCCTACAGTACCTACACCAATTTCAAACACCATTTCCATCACTTCACACCAATTTAAATCAATTATTAATACTGACTATTAAGCTTCTAAACACGCACTTACTATCGTACTTATAATCAAGGGGCATTCAACGTATTTCATAAGGTACATTTGCAAAAAAAAAATAACTGCACTCTTACCAGCTCAGATCGGCGGGAAGAATGGACGTTAAACCATCAAAGCATTGTCTCCTCGAATGACATTGAAATGCACTAATCCTGTATTTTGGACCTTGGTGATACTGCAACAGGACCATCATAGCCTTGTTTACTAAACTATGTGTATGTGTATCAAACTGTCTTAGGTAAGCAAAACCATTCATTTTCATAAGAATATTAAAATACGTTTTCATATTTAGAGTACAGTAAGCAGGCAGATGCGGTTTTCTGCTTTGCTTGCAGACACTTTTTCATAAGTTCAAAAGACTCCGCTTTCACCGAAAATGGAGTGAAGGCCTGGAAAAATCAAAAAAACCTTCAGAAACATTCATAATCTGGCACCACAAACAGTGTTCTGAAAGGTGGCATTTGTTCAAACAGTCGAAGGAAGTATGTTCTGACTGTAGCGTCACAGTTATCAAATTCTCACAAAACGGTGGTGCATGAAAACAGACTGTATGCTACGAAAATATTTTGCCACAAGTTCAGTAAAATCAGATTCGGATCAAGCTGTTTGTATATATAACAGCAATTCGAATAAATGTAGAAATTGTGAAGAGGATGTTCCAGGCAAGGAAATGAGCGAAGGGAATTCTGAGTTTTTGTCGGCTGCCTCCTGCAGCGGTACGGGGGGGCTCAGATCGGTGGGAAGACTTTATTAAATTAATTTAAATGCAATTGAAAGAAATCCCTGTCTTGCTCTGTGGTTTATTAAATGACATTAAGTGGATGGTACAGAAATATACTTTGAATTTCTATTGCAATTATTTACCTTTTGTGTAATTGCAGTTATTATAAATTGAGCACAAAATTGTTTGAAAATTAAAAACAATTATCTTTTTTATTTTTGAGTATTGCTGTTAGATTCATAAAGCTGTAACACAAGGTTATTTTTCATTAAATTATTATTTTTCATGTTTCAATAAACATGTTTCAGAACGCTAATAATTGGTATTCTGGGTTCTAATTATGATATCTGATTCTTACTGGCTGTGAAAACATTAACAGCCTTTGTGAAGTTCTATGCTCCCCACTGGCAAACTTGTGCAGAGATAGAGAGAGCCTGAAGTTGCCACCGTGAGAGAGCAGAGGGAACGATGCCACACCTCTGTATTCAACCAGTAAGAATAGTGTTTCATTGATTGAGAACATCATAATAAAAAATGCTGTCTCAACAGACATTACAGTTGCCACAGAGCTAGAAGATCCCATTTATAAACTGCAGAGTCAATACAAAGACTTTAAGAAACAAACATCTTTCAAGTTAAAAGAAACAAAAGGTGGGCAGTCCTGATCAGAACATTCCCATGTGATTTCCTTTTGACAGAAAACTATTAGAATCCGGTCCTTTTCCACTGACTTTAAAGTAAAATAAATGAATAAAATCCATCCCTGGCTCTGTTAAGCTGGATACTGCTGGTTTGTGCTGCAGATGACTTCATGCCGGCCGTGATTGTGAATGACTATGTCGTGCTCCGTTATGAAAGTAGTTTGAATGAAAACAGCTGTTCGATCTGTTTTGCATGATATGTATGGAAATAATAGATGGCAGTGTGCAGTGTCATTAAAACTTGCTTTACCAAAATATGAGGGATTTATACAGTTTTCAGAAGTTTAAAAATTCTTACAAAGCTTTAACCTGTGACTAATTTAAAGTCTATTTTGATAGATCAAAAACCAGTTATTAATTAAACTTTTCTAGAGACCAAAGACTATTTAGATCTGGTTGAGGGATTTTATTTAAAGTTCTCTGTTCATTAGCAAGACAGCATGGGTACATGAGAAAAGTGTAAAGTATTGCATGCGGGCAATAAAAATGTGCATTATAAATATCATATGGGAGATACTGAAATTGAAGAAGGGAACTATGAAAAAGACCTAGGAGTTTATGTTGACTCAGAAATGTATTCATCTAGACAATGTGGGGAAGCTATAAAAAAGGCCAACAAGATGCTCGGATATATTGTGAGAAGTGTTGCATTTAAATCAAGGGAAGTAATGTTAAAACTCTACAATGCATTAGTAAGACCTCACCCAGAATATTGTGTTCAGTTCTGGTCACCTCGTTACAAAAAGGATATTGCTGCTCTAGAAAGAGTGCAAAGAAGAGCAACCAGAATTATCCCGGGTTTAAAAGACATGTCGTATGCAGACAGGCTAAAAGAATTGAATCTATTCATTCTTGAACAAAGAAGACTACACTGCGATCTGATTCAAACATTCAAAATCCTAAAAGGTTTAGACAATGTAAACCCAGGGGGCTTCTTTGACCTGAAAAAAGAAACAAGGACCAGGCGTCACAAATGGAGATTAGAAAATAGGAGGCACTTTTTTACACAGAGAATTGTGAGGGTCTGGAACCAACTCCCCAGTAATGTTGTTGAAGCTGACACCCTGGGATCCTTCAAGAAGCTGCTTGATGAGATTCTGGGATCAATAAGCTACTAACAACCAAACGAGCAAGATAGGCTGAATGGCCTCCTCGTTTGTAAACTTTCTTATGTTCTTATGTAGCGTGGGACAACATGAGTAAGATAGGATGCTAACTGTGGGTGTATGTAGCATGGGGCAACATGAGTAGGATAGGATGCTAACTGTGGGTATATGTAGCGTGGGGCAACATGAGTAGGATAGGATGCTAACTGTGGGTATATGTAGCGTGGGGCAACATGAGTAGGATAGGATGCTAACTGTGGGTATATGTAGCGTGGGGCAACATGAGTAGGATAGGATGCTAACTGTGGGTATATGTAGCGTGGGGCAACATGAGTAGGATAGGATGCTAACTGTGGGTATATGTAGCATGGGGCAGCATGAGTAGGATAGGATGCTAACTGTGGGTATATGTAGCGTGGGACAACATGAGTAGGATATGATGCTAACTGTGGGTATATGTAGCGTGGGACAACATGAGTAGGATAGGATGCTAACTGGGTATATGTAGCGTGGGGCAACATGAGTAGGATAGGATGCTAACTGTGGGTATATGTAGCATGGGACAGCATGAGTAGGATAGGATGCTAACTGTGGGTATATGTAGCGTGGGACAACATGAGTAGGATAGGATGCTAACTGTGGGTATATGTAGCGTGGGGCAACATGAGTAGGATAGGATGCTAACTGTGGGTATATGTAGCGTGGGACAACATGAGTAGGATAGGATGCTAACTGTGGGTATATGTAGCGTGGGGCAACATGAGTAGGATAGGATGCTAACTGGGTATATGTAGCATGGGGCAACATGAGTAGGATAGGATGCTAACTGTGGGTATATGTAGCGTGGGACAACATGAGTAGGATAGGATGCTAACTGGGTATATGTAGCATGGGGCAACATGAGTAGGATAGGATGTTAACTGTGGGTATATGTAGCGTGGGACAACATGAGTAGGATAGGATGCTAACTGTGGGTATATGTAGCGTGGGGCAACATGAGTAGGATAGGATGCTAACTGTGGGTATATGTAGCGTGGGGCAACATGAGTAGGATAGGATGCTAACTGGGTATATGTAGCGTGGGGCAACATGAGTAGGATAGGATGCTAACTGTGGGTATATGTAGCGTGGGACAACATGAGTAGGATAGGATGCTAACTGTGGGTATATGTAGCGTGGGGCAACATGAGTAGGATAGGATGCTAGCTGTGGGTATATGTAGCGTGGGGCAACATGAGTAGGATAGGATGCTAACTGTGGGTATATGTAGCGTGGGGCAATATGAGTAGGATAGGATGCTAACTGTGGGTATATGTAGCGTGGGGCAACATGAGTAGGATAGGATGCTAACTGTGGGTATATGTAGCGTGGGGCAACATGAGTAGGATAGGATGCTAACTGTGGGTATATGTAGCATGGGACAGCATGAGTAGGATAGGATGCTAACTGTGGGTATATGTAGCGTGGGACAACATGAGTAGGATAGGATGCTAACTGTGGGTATATGTAGCATGGGGCAACATGAGTAGGATAGGATGCTAACTGTGGGTATATGTAGCGTGGGACAACATGAGTAGGATAGGATGCTAACTGGGTATATGTAGCATGGGGCAACATGAGTAGGATAGGATGCTAACTGTGGGTATATGTAGCGTGGGACAACATGAGTAGGATAGGATGCTAACTGGGTATATGTAGCATGGGGCAACATGAGTAGGATAGGATGCTAACTGTGGGTATATGTAGCGTGGGGCAACATGAGTAGGATAGGATGCTAACTGGGTATATGTAGCGTGGGGCAACATGAGTAGGATAGGATGTTAACTGTGGGTATATGTAGTGTGGGACAACATGAGTAGGATAGGATGCTAACTGTGGGTATATGTAGCGTGGGGCAACATGAGTAGGATAGGATGCTAACTGTTGGTATATGTAGCGTGGGGCAACATGAGTAGGATAGGATGCTAACTGTGGGTATATGTAGCGTGGGGCAACATGAGTAGGATAGGATGCTAACTGTGGGTATATGTAGCGTGGGGCAACATGAGTAGGATAGGATGCTAACTGTGGGTATATGTAGCATGGGACAACATGAGTAGGATAGGATGCTAACTGTGGGTATATGTAGCGTGGGGCAACATGAGTAGGATAGGATGCTAACCCGCCGGGACAGGTTTTGAATGTGTCTTTTGTTTGCATTCCAATCCAGTGGTGTGCTGCTGAAATTCAGGATGGAGCTGCGTGTCGGTAGTTCAGACAGTACTGCCACCTATGTGTGCTTTATGACTCATGTGGCGAATAAAAAAAACATGATCATTCAGTATCCTCCCTCTCTCTCCGTCTCTGAGATTGTGGGATTTGGGAGGCGCGTGTTGTTGCCAATCTGCGTTCATTGCATTATTTTTTTTTTAAGTTTTGAAATATTTGTTTGTTGTTATATATTCTACATTATTTATTTTTCTATTGACAGACTGATAGGTTTTGCAGAACCCAGAGATGGGGGCGCAAGTAGCGTCCAAAATAAATAAATGTTTTTTTATTATTATTATTTAAAATGTATATGTGACATCAAAATGCAAAAGTGGGACACCTGCCATTTTTATGAATGCTTCTTAACAATGTTTTCACCTCAGTATCCAATTCTAAAATAATTTCTATATAATGTATAATAAACTCTTGTTGAATCATTGCACTTTTCCTAATCCACGTGTATGACCGTTATAACCCATTCCTCTCTGCATTTGCACAGGTGCTTACCTTTTATCTTTGGTGGAGTAGGCCTTATAGGGTACTATTCCTTTACTGACATCACTATCAGTGTGATTTCAACTTTTAGAGTCAGCCATTTCACATAAACAAAGAAAATACTGAAATTAAAATATTCTACAAATTGTATTTTGTTTGCTGTCTCCAAACCAGATCAGTGTCAAGCTGTTGGCGAGCATGTGATGTGAGTGCAAAAAGTCTGTTATATAGTTTTATGTAAGATTGCACTTTGTCTAGGAATCCAGGACAAATTCCGTTCCAGAGGCATTTAGCCTGGGACTTGATCTTTATATTTAGGGACTGTCCCATCCAATTAGGGATGGGTGGTCACTCTAGGTCAGAGTTTCTGTCTAAAATGGTTCCGCCGGTTTCAAATCCTATTGGAGATGGAAACCTATTTCAAACAGGCTCTGTCTAAAATAAACCACCTGTTTGGGCCTTACAGAAGGGCAAGTGCTACAAAGATATCGAATGCAGAAGTTGTATTTATGTGACGAAGTTAAAGAGGATTTAGAGTCAAGCCCTGAGGGGTCATGCATTGCCAGTATCACTCACAGCCTTGTCATTCTTTGCCACCGGTTGTTTTTATGATATCCTATTATACTCTTATGTGTTATTTATTTTCATAAAGTGCAACCGGGTATGGAGGATATTTTATGCCAAAGTGAATAAATAAACAAATATATAAATAAATAAATGCATGTCTATACATTTATTTATTTATTTCAACATTTATTTATGTATTTATTTATTTATTTTTCATTTTGACATAAAATATCCCCCATAACCGGGTACATGAAACTGTAATTTAATAAACCACATACATTTAAAAAAATAGGCTTCATTAAAATGAGCTCTCTAACTTTATTTTTGTCTTCTTTGTCCTGAAGTACTTGCTTTATTATTATGTTCTATTAAATGTATCTTCTTTTCTTTCTCCATATCTCCTGAAACACACATCTGTTTTGTTTTTCTCTGCCTTTACTCCCTTTTAAAACCCACCTGTCCATACGTAAAAACTGTCATTTGTGTAACGTATAGGTTTCTCATTTAAATATTGGAACAATCTCAGTTCTCGCAGGCAGGGGTTTCTCGCAGGTGGAGGTGGGACGCGAACTCGGGACCTCCCGCAATGAAACATAGCACCAGTACTACTGTTCAAAAGAGCCGGCTCCCTTGCAGGAGCTGGTATCAATCTTATGTCTTCATATTTGATTGCACCACCTACCAACCCTGAGCCTACCCCCGTGCACGCTACACTATTGAATAGATATTCTGCCACCTTTATGAAATTGCACCCATTCCATCTGTTTTTCAAAAAAGTTTTTCATTTTTTGATGGAACCAACGTTCGGGTTAAAACAGACGGAGCCAACGGCAGCTCCCAGGAGGCGGTGCACAATTGGCCGTGCGCCACCCGGGTGGGGAGGGCTTAGGTCGGCCATGATGTCCTTGACTCTCTGCGCACCAGTGACCCCTGTAGACTGGCTGGGCACCTGTGGGCCTGCCTGTAAATTGCCAAGAGCTGCGTGGTCCTCCAACGCTGTAGCTCTGAGGTTGCTGCGTGGCGGACCTGCAGAGTGAAAAGAAGCTGTTGGCTGATGGCACACGTTTCAGAGGACAGCGTGTGTTCGTCTTCGCTGCTCCCGAGTCAGCGCGGGGGTGGCAGCCGTGAGCCGGGTTGAAATGATAAAACAATTGGGATTTCCAAATTGGGGGGAAAATGAGAAAAAAAATATTGGCAATTCCAAATTAAAAAAAAAAAAAAAGGAAAAACAAGAAAAAACAGAGCCAGCAACTATAAAACACACTTAGTGTTCATTCAAGAACCACTTGGTGAACTACAATGAGCTGTGTTGTGCTTTTGGTCTTGTATTACAATAACGGTACATACCTCTATTATGATACAATACATCACATAAAGAAAGTATCACGATTCATCGTTACACAATGAATTGTTACACCTCTAAGAGGGAAGGAAGCATACACTTGATTTGAGACGTTTAAGGATTTCATTTAGCATGGGTCTGAAACGGTTGATTTCTGCATCAACAGGAATAGACTTTTTTTTTCTTGTTTTTTAATTTTTATGAAGACAGTTTTTGTGGGACACATGTGTTTCCAATTAGGGGTAAACCAGATGTAACCAGTAATGTGAGCAATGAAAATTTGAATTCTCATTTGATGTGATGCATTAGTATTGCTTACCCTGCATTGGTTCTCATCAGTGAAAGCAAGTACGTGACCTCATTTGAGCTCCATAAAGGTTTTGCTGCCAATAGGATATTACTCAGTTGCATGCCTGACCCCTGACTGTACCTCATGTATTTAAACAGCATGATGAGTGTTTCATCCCAGGACTGTTCCTCTACAGTGTTCTACCATTCCCTCCCATCTCACTCATACAACAGCACTCTCAGTGAAGACCCCAGCGACAGGGTTATAGTGGAGGCTGTTGCACGGAGGTCAGGATGTTTTCAAAGCCATGGCATGTCTGGCACATGTGTCTGGAAACCCACTTTTCTACCTGTGATGAAACTTCATATTAGCATTATTTAGCACATGTTAGTAAGAGTATTTCTTGGGATACAGAGGGGTGTCTGTCTGTCCATACATCTGTCCATATGTATGTCATTCTTACATTTTTGCATGTATATTGAGGACACAAAAAGTTATTTAACAAATTCACCTACTGTAAATTAGTAATTTTAATATACTTTAACACGATAACGCCTCATTCCCTTACCGAATGACATGTAGGTCTTAAATACTATCAATTTCCAATAAACTTGCTATTTCTTATTCTATACAATTCTGTACATACTGTTGATAACAGATAAAATAACAAGGGATTTGAAAGTATTTATTCCTAGCTGACATATTTCATAATCTCATACCTCAGTGCTAGAAGTCCAGTCTTGCAATTCCACATGTGAATGAAGGAAACCTCTAGACAGATGTATTCTGAAATTTAAAATAATTTTCTTCTAGGAATGGGGCTGCTTTTTAAAGCATTGTACTGTTTAAAACAGTAAACTGATTTTCCAAAGTGAGAACAACTTAAACTTAGTCTGGAATACTGTAACTGAATAACTGGTCATTTATTTGCTGCCTGTTTGTCATTGCAATCAGTAACTGCATTAATGAGAATACCACTTTAAGATGACAGGCAACAACAAACTGTTAAAATTGTAATTACAGCAGGAAACAAGACCATTTCCATTTAACTACCTACTTATTCCAACAGTAGTTATAATGAAAGAACGAAAAACAATTGGCATTTACCCAGTAAAACTGGATTATTACCATAAAATTACACCGTAATTACATGGCTATTTGTGCACTGTAATCTAAAGAACTACCAATTTACCAAAAGGGGTTCCAACTAATAAAATAATTCCATAAATCCTACCTGTCTTGTGTTTGCTTTTTAGATCTCTTATGTGCAGTATTTTCATTTAAAGAAATGAATGGCACCAATTCAGGAAAAAGTTTTCAATTTGCATGTCTTTTAGGTAGTCGGGTAGTTTCATTTCCTTGGTATTCTACAGTAATTCATTGTCTTCGGGTAAAAGCACGTCGCTGGCTGGCTGCAACACATGCAAGTCATAGGGAGGGGCAGCTAGTTGGTAAGTGACAGGAAAAAGTGATGGGAATAAGCGCCCTCTACTGGTGAAATGACCTAGGAAGTGCAAGACTACCTGAACATACTGCATTATTCAAATTAGTTAATTTCAAAAAAGAAAATGTGCAACATCTTGCAGGTCACTTTTATTCCAATAGTACAGCTGGTGTTTTTAATAATGCATTGTCTAAACTAGTGCTTTTCAACCTGTGGTTCGGCTTACCAGTACTGGTACCTAACAGACTTGCAACTGGTGATTCCTCAACCACAATGCTCCCTCAATCGCACCATCGTAATGTATGGATGTATCGATCTGTTTGTACCACTGAATCACAGAGAAATGAAAAATTATGATGCAGGGCTCCAGACTGCGACTGAAATGGCTGCAAATGCAACAACAAACAAGTTTTGACAACTGTTTTTTTCTGGGTTAGGCACAAAAATGCTGCCTCTCCCATTAAAAGCATTGGTCAGTGTTTATGAATGTAACATGACGTCAGTCTGTATATTAAAAAAAAAATGCATATCACAAGGACGGTAACAATTTGATCGAATAATGTAATTGCACAGAGGTGCTGTATTAACACAGCAGAATACGGGAACCCCAGTTTCATGCAACAGTTGTGATGGGGACCAAACATGTGTGAGTACTGTTGAGTAAAAATGTAGCTTAAAATGTTGCATTTAAGAAATGTAGAACAAGAATAGCGAACAACTAAAATAAAAATACACTTAAGGTTTGTGTGTTGCACACGTGCCATCACATAATCACATAATGTTACTGTAACAAGCTGAAAAAAGTTATCTTTGTGAACTCCAATAAACCAACGTTATCTTTCGGCAGTCACATCGTAGAGTGACTCAATAGTTTTGAGTCAACACAAACAGTTTTTATTTTTGCATCTGTTGCATCTTGCATCCCAGATCTAGTAGATTAAGTTACATTGTTTACCATCAGGGGTTTAAGGATGATTTAATTGAGCTGCAGATTCCCCAGTTAGATGATGAGCTGATGATATCTCTTCGCAGGCACAGTAATTTAAGATCACTGTTACCATAACGAAAAACAGTATGTAGCGTGAGTTTTGTACTAAAGCAGGGTCAGCTGCTGCAGGGAAAACAAAGTTTATTTCTCAAACACACCCATTTTAAGAAATACTTGGGACTGTAATTAGGAAGTATACTACTGAGAAAAAACAAGGGAATTAAAAATGAAATGTGCTGTAGCTTACTTGATTGCAGTAATAAAAAAAACGTCATTCAACTAAATGTAGCTCTCAGATTGTGCTAATGGAAATATCTCAAATATATGACAATGTACTTGCTGTGGTGTATTTAATATTGTAAATATAGCAGAATGGACTCACTGCAATTTAACAATAACATGTAATCATAAGAGTGTTACATGCTGTCAGATCAGACTTCACTAACACTGAGCATGGGAGCTGCAGCATGCTATTCCCATATTACAACTGGACACAATTAAAAGTGTGGTCACGAATTCCATACGCAACACTTGCAAAATATTTAAAATACAAATACTGAGTTCATTGTAATCATCAGCTGCTGAAAAACACTGGTCTAAACTGTGACTGTATTAAGATTTGCCTTCAGTTGAATGAACCCCATTGTAGCTAACAAAACTGTAGGGCTGCAAGTTTGGTTCAATGAAGTAAGCAAACCCCCTCCAACTCCAGTGTTCATGTGTCACAGACTTGCAAACCCCCTCCAACTCCAGTGTTCGTGTCACAGACTTGCAAACCCCCTCCAACTCCAGTGTTCGTGTGTCACAGACTTGCAAACCCCCTCCAACTCCAGTGTTTGTGTGTCACAGACTTGCAAACCCCCTCCAACTCCAGTGTTCGTGTGTCACAGACTTGCAAACCCCCTCCAACTCCAGTGTTCGTGTCACAGACTTGCAAACCCCCTCCAACTCCAGTGTTCGTGTGTCACAGACTTGCAAACCCCCTCCAACTCCAGTGTTCGTGTGCCACAGACTTGCAAACCCCCTCCAACTCCAGTGTTCGTGTGTCACAGACTTGCAACCCCCCTCCAACTCCAGTGTTCGTGTGTCACAGACTTGCAAACCCCCTCCAACTCCAGTGTTTGAGTCACAGACTTGAAAACACCCTCAAACCTCCAGTGTTCGAGTTTTTCCAAACTTTTCTCATTCATCGTTTTCTTTTTCTTTTGTAGTGGTGCACAGCACTGCTGTAGGCGGCCTGCTGTAATATAATATGAAACATCAGTGGCCAAACAGATGGCCAAGCAAAATGGGGAAGACTTATGGAATTATTTTGTTAGCTACAATTACTTTAATGCTGCAGTCACTGTGGATACTTGCAATGCTCGTATATAAAACACAGTGGACAGCAAAGCATTCCTGCTACGACACTTTCCTCCTGTAATTAAATTACAATCTCAAGCCCTCTCTGTAATAAACCTTGTCTTCCCTTCCTGCTTTGTATGTGCAGCTTCCTGTGTTGAGGATGCTGTCATTGTGAGTGCCAATTAACACTTACACATCGAGAGCAGCAGATAATATCAAGGGGGGATCAAAATGAAACCCAATGGAATGATAGGGAATGCCAGTTCATTTTCGTTCTCCTTGTATGATCTGCAACTTTCTAAATATTTCAGTAGACGCTAGTAAAAGCCAATCTTTAACATGGTGTTTTATTATTCACCTGTCACTGGAGTAAAAATATGTTTTTCTTATGTATCATTATATTGTACTGTAAAAACATATCTGTAGCGAAAGCCATCAATTACTGGTTTATCTATGCTGTTTGGGGACAGAGGAGTTATTATTTAAAACATTCAGCCATTTTTTACAAAAGGAATGTGAACTAAAATGTGCCTCTTTCTGTTCTAGAAGTAAATCCAAGCATGTTAGTATTGCTGACAGCTATTCCAACTCTGCCAGACACAAGCACATGTCCTTGAGGTTTTCCTGTCTTTCCATTTGCTTTTGTTGCTCCTGTGGAGGTTTCCATGGGAACTAGAAATGAGTTTGTCGAACAGGTTAAGTCCCCAGTTTTGTAGAAATTAGAGAACTTCTCTCTTGCTATACACCTGAGGTTAAAAGAAGTAGAAAACAAATTTCAGCTAATACCTCCGTCATGTATAATTTATCTGACTGTAAATGTAACTATCAGTTGTTTTCTGAGCTTGAATGAGGATGTCATTGACCCTACAGCTGTACACTGGGCCAAGCTGGTTCAGTGGTGGAATGGAGATCATTTGCATTTCTGATATCTGAGTGCACATAATGAACCATGAAAGTAGTTAAGTTACCAAACCAAGCAGATGTACCTTAGTGTAAAATCAAACACAATGTGAGTTTACCATAGCAAAAGCATAGTGAAATGTAATCACACATAGTTAAAGCATTGCAAAACATAGGACTGCATTGTAAAGTCCAGAGAGGTATGGTAAAGCCTATTAAACCGTGATTTGGCATGATCATGTTTTATAACATGCTGCAGGTTTAGAATATCTTGTAATTGTCTGAATATGAACTCACTCATACTAATTCTTCTTCTTAAAAAAGGAGCTGCTGCAGCCTGGTGGTGTAATCCTCAGGTGGGTAGCACTGAAAGAGAAATTATAAAGTGAAAATAAAACCAATAAACAACTTGAGGGAGAAGAAAGGCCTTGGTTATTATTTAATGTGCATATGTAGAATAGTAGACAGGTGCATTTAATACACCTACTTTGCTCTAGAATTAAGCAAAATTATCAGGAAAAAAAATAAGCATAAACAGATGAATTAAAGAATGTTTAATAACAGCTACAGTCCAGAGAAGTTTCTGGAATTTCAAACTGTATTTATGTCGTCAGTACAGACTTTATTAAAACATTCTTTAAAAGAGTCAAAGCAGCAGTGCCTTCCACCAAACCCTGTTACTGATCTATAATCAAATCTTTATTTGTTAATATAGCGATGTGGCAGGACGGCTCCAGTGGTGACGTGCCCAGACCCGGAAGTTGACACACACAGGACTGCAGGTTGATGCGCTAGTCAGTGTATTTATTAAAAAATAAAACAAAAAGGACTCTCACAAAAAACACTGTTCACAGAGCAAAATAAAAAGGTTAAACAAAAACACAAAAATACTCCCTCCACCCACAAAAAGCACTGTCCCAGCATGAGTAGCAATTCCCTACTTTTTCTTTTACTTTCGTTTTACTTTCTCCCGTCTCTCTCTCATTGTTCACTCAAAACACCCACCATGAACACACAAACAGGCATGTTTATATACACGTGGCCATCTCTGAATTAGCAACAAATGAATCAATTCAGAGACGGCCACATTCTGCACAAGACTAGACGGGGGGGGGCTTCAACCTCATCCACGCAGCCAAACAAAACAAACATAAATATTGTGTTTTAAATAAACACAAAATACATTTAAATACAACACCAATAGCTCTCTTCTGCCCTGCCACAATCGCCTTTCACAATACAAATTGCCTCAAAGCGCTTCACATGAATAAAAATCATTGACAAATATTAATAAGAGAAAGCAAGAAAAACAAAAGAAAAAACACACAGAACAGTAAAACAATGCAGAGAATAAAAGGAACACCATTTTAGCATAGAAACACTCCATTATAAAAGTGTGTTTTTAATCTTGTTTTAAAAGCAGTGACACTTGATGATTCCCTTACAGAGCTAGGCAGATCATTCCAGAGTTTTGGGGCCCTATAACTGAATGCTCTACCACCTTGTGACGGGGTACACCCTATCCCTGTGTTTATTGTATTATTTTGTATTATTATTTTTTAAATGTACAGTGTTTGTTTAAAAGAGGGTTTTGTTAATGTTTTGCAGCATGGATGGAGTTAAAATCCCACATTCAGGTAAAACTTGTGCATAACATGGCCATCTCCCAAATTAATTAAGTCATTGCCAATTGGGAGATGGCCACATATATAAAAGCAAAGCAGCCACTCATAGAGGGTTGATGAGAGTGGAGAGTAGGAGAGAGCGGAGAGAAAGTCACAGTAAGATAAAACTTTAAAAGCAATTACTTGTTTGTCTCTGATTATTTGTTTTGGCCAACGTGCCTTTTGTTTTGTTCAGTGTTTGTTTTGTTTAAACTGTTTGTTTGGCTGTCAAGCCCTTTTTGTTCATTATTTAAAATGTATTTAATTTAATAAATACGAGCACAGTTGCGACTCACCCCCGCAGTACTTGTGTTTGTGTCTCCCTGGTCTGATGTCACCACCAAGCCACCCTGTCTAAACACCTGTGTTTTTTTATTTTTTTATTTGTGGGATAGTAAGCAACCTAACATTCTGTGATCTGAGTGGGGGTCTAGGAATATATGTTATTAAACGATCTTTTAAATACGATGGTGCAGGGCCATTTAATGCCTTATAAATTAAAAGCAACACCTTAAAATCTATCCTGAATGGGACTGGAAGCCAGTACAGAGATGCTAGCACAGGAGTAATGTGATCTCGTCTCTTAGTCCCAGTTTAAATTCTAGCTGCAGCATTTTGTATAAGTTGCAGTCGGGATATAACATGGCTATGAATACCAGAGAATAGGGCATTACAATAATCAATTCTAGTAGATACAAAAGCATGCATCAATCTCTCAGTATCTGAGTGGGGAAGAATACTTCTTAATTTGGCAATATTTCTTAGATGATAAAAATAAATGTTAGTAATATTCCTGATGTGTGTCTCAAAAGAGAGATTTTTGTTGAAGATCACACCTACATTTCTCATTTTGTCTGTGAGTTCATAAGAGAAGCCACCAAGGAGTAAATCAGACATATTACTGTGTTGCTTCTGAGATCCCAGAATCCTCACTACTGTGAGTTACTGAGTTAAGCATCAAGAAGTTTTCAAACACCAATTTTTTTTATGTTAGCAAGACAAGTACTCAAAATATTTACAGCCGAGGTGTCAGCCCGTTTCAGGGATAAATGTAGCTGTGTATCTATCATCAGTGTAACAATGGAAATTAACCCTATAGCTATGAATAATATTGCCCAGAGGCAGCATATACAAAGAAAACAGAATTGAGACTGTGGGTCCCCAAATATAACCTTTGACAAAAAAGAGGTCTCCTCCTCTACTTTTAACAAACCTGTTTGAGAGATCGAAACTTTTTGAATTTAAGATATCATTGAATTGTTTATAAAGAAATATGATTTCACAAAGGGATCGCAGGAGACAGGCTTCTACTTATATTAAAATAGAAGATTTCTCTTTCTGAGATTTGACAGTGCTATTCAAAATGCTAGCTGGAAGGCAAATGATATGCCTGTGCATTAAAAAAAAAAAAAAACTTTGCAAAACAAAGCTAGCTTTGTGGTGTTGCTCTGGAGATAAATCATGGTAATACAGAAAAGTAGTGGATAAGAAATTAAACCTTCAAAAGTAGACTATCCGAGGCCTCTGGGTATATAATGTACATTCTCTTTTCACTCTGGGACCGGCTCTAGTTTTACTTAATAGTGGTTCAGTTCTGTATGCACAGGTTTTAGCTCAGATATTAAATTAATTGTTGATAACAAAAATAAGGTTACCTGTTTTACAAGTCCAACAGCTAAATAGATCTCGAATGTGCAGTTTTGAAAGTAACACATGCATGTTACTGGCTGAAAGCGTGTCAGTCAATAGAGGAAGCAGCTGTTTGGTTAAGGACAGAAAAGAAGCCATTGAAGGGGTGGGTACAATTTTACCCTCCAGGTGAATTGACCAAGCAATTGTAGTACTAACTGAAAGAATATCTTGCAAACAGAGATTTTAGTACAATATATCATCTTTTTTAAATAACTTGTTTCTGGGCTGGACATTTGAGATTTATATAACAAATGAAAGCACCCACCTTGTAAGAGTTATGGGATTATACCACTAATTTTGTAAGAGTTATAGGATTATATCACTCATTTAGTAAATTATGGGATTATACCACTCATTTTGTAAGAGTTATAGGATTATACCACTCATGTAGTAAATTATGGGATTATATCACTCATTTTGTAAGAGTTATAGGATTATATCACTCATGTAGTAAATTATGGGATTATATCACTCATTTTGTAAGAGTTATAGGATTATACCACTCATTTAGTAAATTATGGGATTATACCACTCATTCTGTAAGAGTTATAGGATTATATCACTCATGTAGTAAATTATGGGATTATATCACTCATTTTGTAAGAGTTATGGGATTATACCACTCATTTTGTAAGAGTTATGGGATTATACCACTAATTTTGTAAGAGTTATAGGATTATACCACTCATGTAGTAAATTATGGGATTATATCACTCATTTTGTAAGAGTTATAGGATTATACCACTCATTTAGTAAATTATGGGATTATACCACTCATTTTGTAAGAGTTATAGGATTATACCACTCATGTAGTACATTATGGGATTATATCACTCATTTAGTAAATTATGGGATTATAGCACTAATTTTGTAAGAGTTATAGGATTATACCACTCATGTAGTAAATTATGGGATTATATCACTCATGTAGTAAATTATGGGATTATATCACTCATTTTGTAAGAGTTATGGGATTATACCGCTCATTTTGCTCAGCAAGAAAATAGTGACCTAAAACTGAAAGACATATCGGAAGTAAAGATTTACAAAAAGGTTCTAAATGTAATTATTATTATTTATTTCTTAGTAGACACCCTTATCCAGGGCGATTTACAATTGTTACAAAATATCACAGTACAAAGTATCGCATTATAAAATATCGCATTACAAGAGATCACATTATAAAATATCACATTACAGAATATCATAATACAGATAAGAGCAGTTATGAAAGTACAATAAGAATACAGTAAGGTATAAGTAAGAGCAAGTTTGACTCAGAGCAGTTATAACTTATTGTAAATATTTGCTTATATGAGTAGTCCAGTAAGAACATGTAGTAAGTATGATAAATGGATGAGAATGAAAACTAAAGGCTAAACCCAGAGCCATACCTCACCCAAGCTAAAGCTACCTTTGTGCAATGGACAGAGAGAGGACTGGCAGCTATTCTGTCAGTCCCAGGTTTAAACTGAGGATCTCTCTCTCCCTGCTCTTTCTGTATACAAGTGGTCAAGCTAAATTGGCAATCAGTTATCCAGTTTCACATGACCACAATCTCCCAAGGATTTTATGTTCTCCCCCAACCAGTCCAGCCGCATTCTCACATGGCTGACTTGGAGGGAACTAGACAAAACCAGGAATGTGAAATCCCCGTGCCAATCACTGCTCCTCTTTCAGCGCTGGCCAGTTCACTTCCACTCGTACGGGCATTCCCTCACACACAGGCGTTCACTGTCCTAGAATTCTTTTTCAGAACTGGAGCCAGCCTGCACATTTTCATATAGTGTGTGAAAACAGTATCAGGCCTACTCTTACATAATAACCTTGAGAATTTTTCGATAGTTAAAGAAAAAGGAGAGGCATGCTGGTAGACGTACAGCTCATTCACATGAGACACTCCTAATGAGAAAAACATGTGTTTTACTCCATTTCATTGTTACAGCAAAAACATACCAATGTGGTTCTATAATAGCTTGAGATCTCCACGGTATGCTGCCATTTCTAAGCTAATAAATGTGATTTTAAGGGCAGAAATTACAACTGGGCAGAGAGATGAACAGAAAGAATTGGTCTTCAGGGCATTTCTTCGATGGTTGTGTGGATTTTTGAGCTTGACGGTATCCTGGAACAGCAGATATTTAAAGGCACAGGTACAGTGAGTCTTATTTCTGCATTACTATAGACCACTGACTGTCAAAAAGTTATTTTTTTTATAACAGCAAATTGCTATTTGGGGTAGCTCAAAATAAACTACAACGATTTCAGGAAGACATGGGGGAGTACAATTCTGCAAGTACACTTAAAGAAAAAAAGAATGAAAAATAAGTTCAGGTTCACAGCTGTAACCCAGGCCTCATGACTCATGATCATCCTGCTCCCCTGGCTGTACTGTTGATTGCTGTTAGCCCTGCAGGGGTTCTGGGTGTGGGCCCACGGTTCCTCGTCACGAGAGCCCGGGTCGTTTCACTGAGGCTGTCGGGGTTCTTAAACCCGCTGCAGGGCGGCTGCTGTCGGGCATTGTGCCCACAAGTGTCCCGGTTGTCCGTAGTTCCAGCAGAGCTTGCCTGGGAACTTGAGTGCTATCAGCTGCTGGTGGTGACTGCCTGTACAGAGCATCTACTTCGGGGAGCCAAGACAATGCAGGCATGCTGCCGTTAGTTCTCCCCTCGCAGGGCTGGGCTTGGCGAACCATGAGTCTTTGGTGCTTTTTCTTCGGCCGTTACCTCTTCCCACTCTTGGGCCAAGTGGAGTGCCGCTTGCAGTGTTTGAGTCCATCGTAATCGCAGGTGTTGTCTCAGCTCTCCGATCCCCAGCGCCTCAATGAACTGTAGCCTGTTCCTCCTGCTCAGCGGCTTTCCCTTTCCAGCTCCGATGCTAGGCTGGCTAGGTTCTCTCCCAGCTGATGCAGGCAATGCAGTAACCGTCTTTCAGTCCCTGTGGGTCAGCCAGGCTCCCAAAGCAGCATGCGAGAGCCTAGCTCAGTGCTGTATAGCTCCCCCAAAGCTATATATTACTGTGGTAATGTGCCCCACCCCTGTGTGCATATTATGTGTTGTATGTTGTGTGCGTGTGTTAATGTAAGTGTAGATTTGTATTTAGGCACGAGGAGGGCACAAATCACTTCACGTGCTGGTTAAATGTAATATGTGAGCACGGGGTTGCACAGAATTAATTCACGTGCTGGGATTCAAGTGAATAATTAATTAGTAATTGAATCCCAGCACAACAGTATATATAGACACATTTTCATTCACTCAGGGTTCGGTGTTCGTGAGTGGAGAACGGGTGAGAGAGAAGGAGAAATAAAAGTTAGGTTAAATATCAATTGCTATTACGTGCTGGTAGGACCAGCACGATACTTGTTTATTTAAAATTCACCGTGTATGTTTGTGTGTCTGTCCGTCTGTTTACTGTATAGTCCGTTTTGTTTGTCTCTTTATTTTTGGCGTGAAGAGCCGTGTCCCGTGTTTTGTGTTAAAACCTTTTATTTTCTGTTCTGTTTAATTAAATGCTGAGCGAAAGCATTCACTCAGCTTCACCAAACCACCCCTCTCTGTCTGTTTATTTCCTGCTTCTGGTCTGACGCCACCTACTCCGGCCGTCTTTGTGACAATTACTTTTTCTGCACTCATGTGCATGGTAGAATTTCTGAAATACGTATAAAACTGACCATTGCAAATCTTTAACAATATCATCATTTCAGGTGGGAAGAAATTACCTGTGCACATCCTAAGTGCATGCTAAGAGGTCATTTTAATTCACATTACAGAACTTCTACCTTGCTCAGGCTTACTCAGAGTCCGAAAGGTACAATATAATAATGGCAGCCGTCACTCTTACAACAATGCCCCTTGTTCTCACGCAAGCCTTAATGAACATTCTAAGGTTGGTTAATGAGTTCTGGGGGCATGAATGCTAAAGACGTACATCAAACAGGTCACTTTGGTAAGATACTTTTACGTCTATTTTCCACGCCTCTAGATTCCCTCCCCCTTCCCAGTTCCTATATTCCTAATAATTTGCAAAGTGGTTTTCAATATTTGCAACTAGCCTACTTGCCCCTGACCTATTTAGGTGCAGTCCATCTTTCTTGTAGTATGTAGTTCTTCTCTGAAAGCAGTCCCAAGTATTTAAAGCCCTAACTCTACTAAACATGTCAACCCCTCTACCAATAACAGATCATAAACCTGACGAAATAATTCTGCCTCCTGACTCTTTCAACTTCCTGGTTAATGATTTCAAATTCTCTTTCAATACCTCAGATTTTCTGTTCCTTATTTCATTTGTACCAACATGTACAATGACCACAGGCTCTTTTGTGTGATGATGTAATAATGTGTGCACTCTAGATTCAATATCCTTGATTTTTGCTCCAAGGAGGCAGGTAACAGCCCTTTTCTAGGGATATTTACAGCTTCACCTCACCCCTTTGTTCATCCAACACACAGTCATCATTGCTCAATGTCTCCTCTGTATATCGACTGCTCGTCTTGCCCTCCCCTTCATACTGTAAGGAATAATGTAATAATATTTTCTGTGTATACGATGAGAGATTTACTGAAGTGATTTGTTTTTGCAGATTAAACATTGACATTGCTGGTGGGAGCCGCTATTGTGAAATCACTTGTACAAGCAGGCCATTGAAATATAACAAATAATACACTTAGGAACACCCATACAAGTGATGGTCACCGTTTCCACTGACAAACACTTTAACCAATTAATAAGGCCCATTCACACTTCCGGTGTTTTGAACAGTTCAGTTCATTTGAAAGAATACAAGACTGCTCAGACAAACCCATTTATACACTATAGTACTACACAGCTGGGATGTTACAAAAGCTTCTACATCACAGCGCTTACTCTTAACTTTCTAATCTTATCAGTAAAGCCCAGAGATGACACTGTAATTAGTAGAAAGGCTGTTTTCATTAAATTACGGTTTGGCACATTTGTAGCCGTTTTTTCTCGCTGTGAGCCAGATTAAACGAGATTTCTTCATCTTCCCCTGAAGGCATTTTACCAGCAAAGAGCCTTTGTTTTACACTAGCAGCCCTAAAGCTATTTCTTTCTCTAATAAGATATTTTAAAGGCTAAAAAAAATGCAGCATCCTTAGTTACTATCAAAGAACTGAAGAGTAAGAGCACGAGTCAGGGGCCTATGGGAAAGTACAGTACTTATGATTTGAATCTTAATTATCACATTGTGACAGAGATCGAATGAGTCTTAGTGTTAGATCTCCCTTTCGACCTGTGAGAGCACGGTGTACGAGGAACAGAGTACCCTTAATGAAATGGCACGACAATTTATTCCGTAGGGTAGATGGAAGTCGGTCAGTTCGGAAGGGGGCGGAGCTATGGCACCCGAGCTCAGTGACCCAGACGGTAAGCGGCGTGGCATCCGAGGACTGGAGGAGCGGATGCGCTCGTTAACCTCGGGGTCATGGGCAAGGGTATAAATAGGGGGCATGGCTTGAGTGATCTGTTCCTTTGCATATGGTTAAATTATATGACCAAGAAGGAGCCCGTTTGTGAGATCGACCGTGAGTGTTTTGTGTCTGTGTTCTAACACTGTGTGTCTTGTGTGTTGTTGTCTCACTAAAGATTACTGAGCACGATCCGGAGCTGCAGCCGCAGGCCAGCGACAAACCCGGACTTCACCACTCACCTTTTCACTACTGGAACTGTCTTTTGTTTTGCACCTTTTAGCACTTGAATCACGCACTGTCTTTGTGTTTGTGTTTAGTGTGGGTGTCGGAACGGGACTTTGGGGTTGCGGGTCAAACCCGTAGGATTATAACGAGAAGTGATACACGCCGCTGTATCACTTCCAGCATTATTATTAGTTACAGGTTTTGCCTTGAGGCTCTGGACATTTATTAATTTAAATAAACACCCTTGCACCTGTACCAACGTTTGTCTGTGTGATTCTTCTGCACTGCACTCACCTGCACGTCATTACCACTTTGCCACACGTGGTGTCAGAAGTGGGATGGACTACGCAACACTGTCGGCGCTGCTGGAGCAGCTGGACAGCAGACGGGAGGTGGAGGAAAGACGGAGAGAGGAGAGGTACACTGCGCTGATCGAGAGGGTCGGGCTGGCAATACCTCCCACAGCATCAGCAGAATGCAGCTTCAGAGCGCCCAAAGCACGGACGCAGAAAATGACGGCGGATGATGATCCAGAGGCATACCTGGTGGCATTTGAGCGGCTGGCTACCACCGCGTCATGGCCCCGACAGTTCTGGGCAAGCCAGCTGGGACCCTGCCTGATTGGGGAAGCGCAGGCAGCCTACCAGGCGATGGGGGATGACGACGCCGCTCAATATGACCTGGTAAAGCTGGCTATTCTCCGCCGTCTTAACATTACGGAGGAAACGCACCGAGTGAGGTTCAGGGAGTACAGGAGGTCCCCGAACGTACGCCCCAGGGTGGTCGCGCAGAAGCTCTGTGACCACATGATACACTGGCTCACCCCGGCGCTAAAAACAACTGCCCAGATGGGGGAGGCCATCGTCATTGAGCAGTTTTGTCATGTGGTCGGCGCCGAGACCCAAGGATGGATACGGCGCCACAACCCCGACACCCTGGAACAGGCAGTCAAGCTCGCTGAGGACTTCGAGGACTCCCTGGTATCCGCCCAGACCGGGCTACTCACCCCGCTATCTCAACGGAGCGGCCGAGCCCCACCTCCTCTCTCTGCTCCACCAACCCCACCACCAGGACCGGTTCAACGACCTCCGAGAGCACCAACCCCAATGGGCGACCTTGCCTCCTCTTTATGGAGACCAAGGTTGGCCCCCAGCTGGGGTAGAGGTGCTGCCCCTGCCCCGTTGCCATACCAGCAGCGGGACAGACCATTTAACACTGTGCCCTCCTTTCCCCCTACCTGTTTTAGGTGCCGCCAGCCGGGACATCAGGCTAGGTCATGCCCATCTGCGATGGAGTGTGACGTGGCCGTCTGTAATCTGGCATCTGAAGCGGGTAAGCGAGGGAAAAATGGTCGGGAGGGGCCTTGTATTGTTAAGGTGATTTTTGGAAATGTGAAAACCCATGCATTAGTGGACACAGGGTGTGGTCAGACCTTAATTAGAGCATCTCTCTTAGGCGGTATGGTGTGGCAGCCACAAGGTCAGGTGGCGATCTCCTGTATCCATGGAGACACGGCAACATACCCCACAGTAAAAGCATATTTATCGGTCGGTCCGATGAAACGTTCCCTGGTAGTTGGGGTAGCGGAAAGGTTACCACATCCCATTATTCTGGGTCGGGACTGGCCCAACTATAAAGATTTATTGAAATTAAGGGCAGTCCCGGCCATACACGCAAATGTGGCAGAAAAAGTAGAAGGGGAAATGATTGGTAATGTTTTTCCCTTTCAAGCGGAAATGTTCTCTTCCCTGTTCCGGCCGAAAAAAACAAACAAAGAGAGAAGGCTGCGGAAATGGGAGGGAGCGTTAATGAGACAAGGCTGGGGGCTGGTGGGAGCCTGTTATAACGGTGAAAAACGTCAGTCGAAGGGGGTCGGAACGCAGTGTGACCGAGAGGGCGAGGTTACTGGGCCATCAAGGGCAGATGTTACTCCCGCCCCGCTCAATATACCGGACATGTGGCACTCGAATGTGAACCTAGTGTGGGAGCAGGACAATGACCCATCACTGGTGCACATTCGGGGACAGGTCCGGTCCATTGAAGGTAAGGATGTTGAAGGCGCTGGGGCACTAGTATTTCCACACTTCATTATCAAGGGGCAATTACTATATAGGGTAAACCTGGCCGCGGGCACAGGACATCCTGTAACACAATTATTGGTCCCCCCGTCTTGTCGGCTGGAGGTCATGAGGCTGGCGCATGATATCCCTTTTGCGGGGCACCTCGGAGTTGACAAGACAAGGGAACGGATATTGGCTCGATTCTTTTGGCCAGGTCTTTATAAGGAAGTGTCGAAATATGTAGCCACATGCCCAGACTGCCAGAGAGTAGCGCCGGGTCGAGTGCGCCCCGCCCCTTTGGTCCCACTGCCGATTATTTCCACCCCCTTTGAACGCATCGCAGTGGACATAGTCGGCCCTTTGCTACCTTCTGACTCCGGGTATACGCATATATTAGTGGTGGTAGATTACGCAACGCGATACCCAGAGGCAGTTCCATTGAGGTCCACTAGTGCTGCTGCGATAGCCAAAGAACTAGTGCAGATTATGGCAAGAGTAGGGATCCCCAACGAGATATTGACTGATCATGGAACTAATTTCTTGTCAAATACGCTACAGCAGGTATATAAATTACTAAAAATACGTCCCATCAGAACGTCGGTTTACCATCCACAGACGGACGGTTTGGTGGAACGTTTTAATCAGACTCTAAAGGCGATGCTGAGACGATTTGTGAATCAGGAGCAAAAACATTGGGCATCGCTCCTTCCCTACCTCCTTTTTGCGGTGAGAGAGGTGCCGCAGAGTTCGACAGGGTTCTCCCCCTTCGAGCTCTTGTACGGCCGACAGCCTCGCGGCATTCTCGATCTGTTGAGAGAGGGGTGGGAGGAGCACAAAGGCTCGTCCAAAAATGTAGTGCAGCATGTGCTCCTACTGAGAGATCGCCTAGATTTGGTCGGTCGTTTGGCCCAAGACAATCTCAGATCGGCTCAGCATCGACAACAGCAGCATTACAATCAAAATGCATTAATCCGAACTTTTCGACCTGGAGACAAAGTAATGCTGCTACTTCCCTCAGCGGAATCCAAACTATGTGCTAAATGGCAAGGGCCATATGAGGTGATTCGGGCTATAGGAAAGGTGAATTACGAAATTAAACAGCCCGATCGCCGTAACAAAAAAGAAATTTATCATATAAATTTATTAAAGCCCTGGCAGGCAAGAGAGGTGTTATTTATAGCCCCAGGCAATATAGAGGATGATTTAGGGCCCGAGCTAGAACCCTCTAGCACAAAGAACATTTCGATGGGGGAACAGTTACTTCCTGATCAGCAACGTGAACTACGTAGGTTAATTGAGGAATTTAGCGATGTTTTTTCTAACACGCCCGGTAGAACTAACCTCGCTGAATATGACATTATCTCTCCCCCAGGTGTCACAGTGCGAGAGAGACCTTACCGGATCCCGGAAAGTCGACGGAGTGGCGTTCGCAAAGAGGTATGGGACATGCTCGAACTTGGGGTGATTGAGCCTTCCAGGAGCGAGTGGTGCAGTCCAATTGTGATAGTGGCCAAAAAGGACGGCACCAACCGCTTCTGCGTTGATTTCCGCAAGGTAAACGCTATTGCCAAGTTTGATGCGTATCCCATGCCTCGGGTCGACGAACTCCTAGATAGACTGGGGACGGCGAGGTTCATCTCCACTCTGGATCTGACGAAGGGATATTGGCAGATCCCGTTAACTCGTAGTTCTAGAGAGAAAACCGCATTTTCAACACCAGAGGGGCTGTTTCATTTTACAACCATGCCGTTTGGGTTACATGGTGCACCTGCTGCCTTCCAGAGACTGATGGACCAGGTTTTACACCCACATCGTGAATATGCGGCAGCGTATATTGATGATGTGGTCATTTACAGCTCCACCTGGCGAGAGCATTTGGCTAGGATCACAGCCGTCCTTCAGTCTCTAAGGGCAGCCCGGCTGACAGCTAACTTGCGAAAATGTGCGTTTGCCAAAAAAGAAACGCAATATTTGGGGTTTGTAATGGGGAATGGCAGGGTGAAACCCGTTGTCTCCAAGGTCCAGGCCTTGGTAGACGCGGCAATCCCCAAAACCAAGGCTCAAGTGCGGTCGCTACTGGGGTTAGCCGGTTATTACCGCCGCTTTATCCCCGAGTATGCCACAGTGGTTAATCCCTTAGTTGACCTCACCAAAAAGAGCGCACCAAATTCAATTAAATGGTCAGAAGAATGTCAGGGGGCGTTTAATACTGTTAAGCAGAGACTTTGCCAGGCCCCTGCTCTCATCACGCCAGACTTCACTAAGAGATTCATCCTCCACACCGATGCTTCGGATGTCGGCTTGGGTGCAGTCCTGTCTCAAATGGTAGGCGGAGTAGAACACCCTGTTCTGTACATAAGTAAAAAAATGCTCCCTCGGGAGCGCAACTACTCCGTCGTCGAAAAAGAGTGTTTGGCCATTAAATGGGCTACTCACTCTTTAAGATATTACCTGCTGGGACACTCATTTGATCTTGTCACTGACCACGCCCCACTCAAGTGGTTAAGCACAATGAAGGACAGCAATGCCCGGATAACTCGGTGGTATCTGGCATTGCAGCCCTTCATGTACCATATGGTACACCGTGCAGGGAAAGACCACCAAAATGCGGATTATTTTTCCCGGGAGGGGGGAGTAATGGGAAAGGTAGGTTTAGCCGAGTGTTCCTTCGGCTCCACTCTGAGCGGTGGGATATGTGACAGAGATCGAATGAGTCTTAGTGTTAGATCTCCCTTTCGACCTGTGAGAGCACGGTGTACGAGGAACAGAGTACCCTTAATGAAATGGCACGACAATTTATTCCGTAGGGTAGATGGAAGTCGGTCAGTTCGGAAGGGGGCGGAGCTATGGCACCCGAGCTCAGTGACCCAGACGGTAAGCGGCGTGGCATCCGAGGACTGGAGGAGCGGATGCGCTCGTTAACCTCGGGGTCATGGGCAAGGGTATAAATAGGGGGCATGGCTTGAGTGATCTGTTCCTTTGCATATGGTTAAATTATATGACCAAGAAGGAGCCCGTTTGTGAGATCGACCGTGAGTGTTTTGTGTCTGTGTTCTAACACTGTGTGTCTTGTGTGTTGTTGTCTCACTAAAGATTACTGAGCACGATCCGGAGCTGCAGCCGCAGGCCAGCGACAAACCCGGACTTCACCACTCACCTTTTCACTACTGGAACTGTCTTTTGTTTTGCACCTTTTAGCACTTGAATCACGCACTGTCTTTGTGTTTGTGTTTAGTGTGGGTGTCGGAACGGGACTTTGGGGTTGCGGGTCAAACCCGTAGGATTATAACGAGAAGTGATACACGCCGCTGTATCACTTCCAGCATTATTATTAGTTACAGGTTTTGCCTTGAGGCTCTGGACATTTATTAATTTAAATAAACACCCTTGCACCTGTACCAACGTTTGTCTGTGTGATTCTTCTGCACTGCACTCACCTGCACGTCATTACCACTTTGCCACACACATATATATATTTTATGATCTTTCCATCATTCCGGCTGGTTTTTATAAACATATTCTCTTTCATCATAGACGAATGTAACACAAGCTAGATCAGTAAAGTGTTTAAGAGTCATCACGATCTAGTGAATCTAGATTCCTCTGGAATTGCTATTGAAAAGCAGTACCTGTACACAATACCTGTTGGGTACTGGAGTTTGCTGTCTCTTATAACTATAAGACACGCTTCTGCTCAGTCCTGCTTTGCATGTGTCTATGATAAAAGACAATCAGACAACTAGTGCTGGAGAGCTGCTTCTGAACCCAGGTCAAAATACAGTAACACATTAAACACTGAGTCAATTCAACTGATCTCAACACGTTGCAACCAAATACTAATGTTTAAATAACAGGAGCAAACCTACATGTTACATTCTTTTAATGATAACAAATAAACTAAAGAAATGTTAGAGATGTTCTCAAAGTTTCCTTGGCGGTATATAAATTCAAAACTTTAGATCCATTCTGGACCCCAGTATTTGAGTGTTTGCAAAACCACCTACAATGACCAATAATATCATAAAGACGCAAGAGGACATCAAACAGATATGGAAATGTAATTTGAAGCTACTTACTTTAAGGCTGCTGAAACTTTATTACATTAAGCTTGCAGTTTCCCTAGCATTTCCCATGCTATATAAAACAGTTAACTAAGGTTTTTCCTGTACTTTAGGGTGCCTGTCTTTTACCATGCTTTCGCTGTTTGTTTACCAAGCTTCACTGCACTTTGTTATGCTTATGGTATGTAGTCAACCATAAACTGACCAGAAGGAGGTTGCTAAACTGGATCCAGTCACAGTAAGAGTGTTTTTCTGCGGCCATCTTTGATAACATAGGTCTGAATTGTATATTCTATTTTGGAAGTGTTTGATGGCTACCACTAATCATGTTGAGAGTGTTTATTTCTCTTGCACTATTTGTATGACAGTTCTGACACCACAAAGAGTGTGTGAGAAATACACTCCCACCACGATCAGAGGAAGACATTGAACACTTAGAACCATATATTAAAATGTTATCTGTATAGAGGATGCCATGATAGTGACGGAGTGATGGAAGACTTAAGGACACACACCATAAGGCTCGGTTCGGAGGTCTGGTATGCGCTATGGAATGGCACGTGGGTATTGTCTACACATAGATGGAAAATACACGGTATGTATTCAAAACAAGAGAGGCAAACTCTTATGATATCAGCAGGGGTGTTTGTGTTTTCTGTCATTGTGGCATATTGAAGGAAAATTGAATAAATCATTGCAAAACAAAATAGCTGCATTCTTCAAAAAATAATGCACTGGTAGGCTATTCAAGTGAAAATAACATCCAGTTGCTCATTCTCTGCAAATTGTTAAGCTACAGCTACTTTGGTAGTTTTATTTCCTGTACATTCGTGAACATTTTGAAAATGGTGAACAACCCCTAAGTTTAAATCCTGAAACACAGCTAAATAACCTATATATTAAAAAAAAAAAGTGCTGCAAAAAAGATACAAAGTCAGGTGACTGCATAGTGGTGATAGCAATGGCAGGTGTGTGTGGTGCTTTTACTGTTAATTGTGTCGTGTATTTGTTTAGCCATAATTCACTCATGCTCTCCGACGCTGGTTTCCCTGCCGTATCGTGTAGGTGTAGCCGGCTGGATATAAATGAATATGTTTAGGAGGCTGTGTGGTCCAGTGGTTAAAGAAAAGGGCTTGTGGGTTTGTGTGTGTGCGTCTAGCCTTGAGGATGTCTGCCACAGCATACCGGCCCTCCGTACCATTCATGTGTGTGTGTCTAGCCTTGAATATATCTGCCACAGCAGACCCCAAGTAACCTCCTGGTACATCCTGTGCATCTCCTCTGATTATTACCCTTTCAATCACTTCTGTGTTCTGTAATCGTAAGCACTATGCAGCTCTCATTCAGTCCATGTCATTGCTTGAGCTGGCATTCAGAATCCTCCTGCTGTACCCTTCATGTCAGCTCCTCATGTCTATTACAGTCACCCTGGCTTGTTTGGACTCTGGAGCTTTCATTGAGATCAGCTCAGAGCTTACAGCCCAGCTGCATGCTTTGCTTTTTGTCAACTCATATTGGCCAGCTGTGCTTTGGCAGCTGTAGAGCCCATTGGTTTATTATCAGAATCAGCACCTTGTTGAAAGCGACACGAGATTTGAGAAAGACAACACTAAGTTGTAAAATGGAAAATAAAACAGTGCTATTGACATATATCGTTATTACTGCTTCTGTCTGGATGAGAAGACAATGCCCTCTAGTACTTTTAATCATTTTAGTATTTTAATAATTATTTTAATTGTCTAACTCTTCTCTCTTTTGAATTTCTGTATTTTGCATGTAGGGAAAGGGATAGCCACAAACGGTCTATTCAGTGAAGAGCTTATTGATAAAAGCTTATGCAAACTGATGGTCTTTGGTAATTCTCAAACAAGCTGTTTTATGCAAGGAAACATGTTTGTGTGAAACATGTAGATTCAACTTTTAGAGTCAAGGGCGATGCACCACAGGACAGGCAATGTTAATTGACAACAAACTCACAAGAAAAGTAAAGAGTTACTGACTGCCTGCCAAGATAGGCTGGAACATATTCCAGGTATTGTTAGTATTATGGGAATGGGAATCAGGAGAGATAACGGAAAGGACAGCGCAACCCACCTGTTGCTTCGTCCCAGCCACTGTAATGAGACAGAGAGACTCGGGATGAATTGAACTCAGCTCCACCTCTTCTGTTCCAGATGTGAAGGAAGGCCCCCTCCACTGTGCTTTCCGCCTATAGACTGGGGTAATACCATTTTATGGTGTTATGCTTAGTGCTTAACATAACTTGATTGATTGTGTAGAGATTGAGTAAAACATTGTGATTTACCCGTGACCTGTTTTATGTTTGTGTTCTTGCCATACCTTCGGCACCCTTTTACACAAACATAATAAGGTGAGGGTACCCCTTATGGTACAATCTTACACCTAGGATTACCAGGTAATTGTTTACTGTCACTATTGAATCTGAGGATATTTGCCTATAATGTTAAAAAATATATACTGTGATCTATTAAGATCCCCAAGGTCAGGCAAATGCCTTACTATAGACTCATAGAGCTACATTTCACAATGCTAAGTGATTATAGGGTTACACAGTGGCAAACGTCTATGTACAAGGCAATATTAACTGAGTAGATGCAAACAAGCTTTACACACTGCAAATGTCTAAAAAACCCATACAGAGTCTTCAGTGTCCCATAATTCTGCTGTGTACTGCTTTACTGTTGTTATTGTAACAGTACTCACTCAATGACAAGAACAGCGAAAAAGAAAAACAGGAAGGTAATCAAATGCACCAGTTGTGAAATGTAGTCCTTCCATAAGAGAACCGTAGCAGGTACAGTTATAACTTATAGCTGTCCAAGACAACTCTAGTGTTAATAATGGTCTGTGAAACTTGCCGAAAAAGTTGAGCTTTCCTAGAAATGAACTAAGTGTTCTCTGAATAAGCAGTACTTCCTGGCCAGGTAATTAATTAACAAAAACTACTAGAATCAATTGAATGTATCAGTTGTTAGAATATGTAACATACAGTATAATCTTGGAATTCTTTCTATCCGTTTGTGACAGGGTAGCGTCATGGCCAAGCAGTTACTGGCAGGGAGAGCGCCTCAGAGACAGGAACGCTGCAGTGAAGCGCTAATGCACACGATTAATAACAAACAAACACTAAACAAAACACATGAACAAGAGCCAAAACACAAGGTCTAGACAAAACACTCACGGACATAAACAGGGCACAGCACCTTTACCCTTACCCCCAACCCCAACCCCAACCCCAACCCCAACCCCAACCCCAACCCCAACCCCAACACCAACACCAACACCAGCTCTAAACTAACACCCGCAATCACCATTTTAATTAATCATGAATCATTTATTTTCGGTTCCAGCCGCATTCTCACATGTTTTTGCAAGGAGGAATTTAACCCCCTCCCCGCCACACACACACACTTCTGCCCTGGCAGGGCTTTCACTACCACACTGCCACACCATTATATACCTATATTTAGTCCATAGGCAGTAAAAGGTTGAAAAAAGAATAATTCTGTTCACTGTTTTCATTTACCAAGAGGTGCCCCAGGTGTTTTTTTTAAAGTGGGATTAACTGTATCGACATTGAGAACAAAGCAGCGGCTGATGTGATGAATGTTTTTTTGTGATGTGCTACTCTGCAGTCTATAATTTAAACTGTCAACAAAATCCATAAATCATAAGAAAACGGTATGCAAAAAATGTGTAAACAGCGCTGCATTGTTTTACTATTATTTCTTGTTTGTATTAAAAGTGATGCTCTCTTATACTGAAACATTAATCTTTCAGCACATGAGATAGCAGCACACCTGTAGAACATCTGAAACCTGCTCAAATCAAGTTAAAAAAAACTGACAGGTTTAAATATGCACAGAAACATATTTGGCTGTCATGGGAACAGCACCATCTGCCACCCTGCCTCCACCGACCCTGTCGGAAACACTGACACATGCAGACTGCTGTGAATTAGAGGCTCTTCGTTGTGGAGAATGGATCCTGTAAACAAGGCAGGCTCTGTCAGCAGAATGTGCTGTGCAGCAGAGCTAGAAAGGAGGCAGTGGAAATGCTTCGTGGTCTGTCAAGATTTTCACTTTAAAGATGCAGTGACCCACAATCGCGTTCAATTTCACACACAAACGGTCTGTCAGTCTATCTGCACAAGGGTCCTAGTTTAGCTTCCTGTGCATCTGTTTGACTGAACCGGGCTGACAGGTCCATTGCGTACATTCCTTAAAGGTTGTTTTAGCTGTGAGGATAGTCATTCATAACGCTGAAGAAGGCTTGAGCCTTGACTCGTTTTACCTCTGTTTGGGATTGTTTGACGACATGTAATTATTTGCCTACAGCATCGTGGCATTCTCTAAAAGAAAGTGTACTTTGTGGTAACACAGATGAAGGCATTAGCAATCATGTCTGTCTACCTGATTTGTTGTAGTTTATTATTCCTCCATTCTTGTGCTTCTTCTAAGCTTGCTTGCCAGTACCATGTGAGGCAAATACATACGCGTGCCACAGCTTGAAGTGATAGGAGGTTAGACATGACACGTTGAGCATGGTTGTAGATCCGGAAGCAGAACAGGTCCATTTTCTTTCCACACGTGTTATTGCTATACTGAATTAAGGTGTGCTTGTAATACTCCATGGATCTAGAGTTCAGTATGAACCTCTTTTGACATCCTGTACATTGAAATTCAAGACTTTTGTTTAGCGCTGTTGTTGGTTAATGACTCGTGACATCACAATGCAAAGATGTGCTTGTGTAAGGAGCAATGTTGTGTACTGCACTGCCGTTAAGGATTCTGACCCTTGTCGGTGAGGTTAAAAGCTCTATACCCACGAATGCAGACGAGCCCAGCATTCCTATCAGTTCTTGCATCACTGCAAACAGAAACAGATGCAATGTGTATTCCGGTGGCCGTGGAAATCACTGGGATCAGTTAGATGAGTTATTTAGAGGTGGTGATGCAGGCTGGACTGTAATACTTTCATAAACATGCTATAACAGTCAGACAGAGGTAAAATTAGAAGAAATTAAGTTTTTTTTGTTTTTGTTTTTTTTATCCATCATGTAACAGGGTGAAGGAAGATGGATGGCGGAAAAACTGGACTCCCGACAGACAGCTACGCTGGCTGACGGACGTGACCTCGACATGATAGCCCAACATAGAATAGTGATTTGTTGCAGCAGATTAATGGTACAGAGAAGGGAACTGTGTAAATGAGTCTGATGGTTGAGTGGGGGGGAGTTTGGTGCGGGAGCAGAGCAACGGAGACAACAACAAAACAAACCACGGAGAAGCTGACTCTTGTGCATTACTTTCCAAGGAGGACTAAGTGTCGGGGCGAACCAGGGAACCTTGAGGGGTCGGAGAGATGCAGAGAAGCGAGACCATACCTGCTAAAGATGGTGGCAAGAGGTAGCTTGTTGTGTTTTGAATGTACTTGTAAAAGAACTGAACTTTACAACAGTAAAACATGTGTTGCATTGCAATCTGAGGCTTTGCCTTTAATTATCACAACACCCCATCCCACAACCATTCTCCAATAAGTCACAGATGGATTTTTAGCATTTTATAGCCCTGGGATTTTATAGCCCATGGTTGTCTCATAATTACCCCTTAAAATATGTGCTGGTGCTTCCCAGTCCTGCATAATGCTCAAAAAAATTCAGGTCTGTATTTACCCCCAAGTCAAATAAACTTTGGCTAATGCTTTTTTCAGTCTTACTAACCAAAATACTGTTTCTCTGTCTGACTTAGTTCATAACAGTGTATATAGTTCCTGAAATACTATTTTCATGCTAACTATAGACTATTTTATGGAATTGCCACACAATTACAGTGTGTGGCAGTGTTACCATATGACTCCATGTACACTTGGACAGTTTGGGACAGTGCAGGCTTTTGAACTCGAATCGCAATGCATTGTGGTACATTTTACCCATCTCAGGTACCTTTCACGGCAGGACTGCACTTACCAGAATGCATTGGGGTGTGAGTTAAACACCTCAACTGTCCTAGTGTACATGGAGTCATATGGTCACCCTAATATTTTGTATAAGACACACCCCTTGCATAACCTCTAATATGCATCCATATCAAATAGCCTATTTACTATTTGGAGTACTATTACATTAAGTAATCTGTGCACCTTGTAAAAACATGCTTGTTATACACAGAGATATCACTGCATGTATTACCTTATCTCAAACCATTTTGAGTAATTATATAAGAAAATAATATGCAAACAAGACTGGTTAAAACACTATCGTTCTCATGCCAAAGTGATCATTAGCAACTGTGCACAAAACCTCGAGACAGTAATGGTGTTTCGACAGTCACAAGAGACTCTTCAGCTCATGAAAGAAAACATGATAAGCAACACAATCCCTGTTATAGGGTTTAATACAGCTCTGTGTGCAGAGCCAACAGGCCCTATTCACAAAGCTTTCACTTGGTAGTTCAGTAAAGACTGGCTTTTGAAGTCAATACTGTTTATAACACCGTGTAACAATTTTTTTTTTTTTTTTTTGTTCCTGGGTAGTAAATGTTATTTCCTAATTGCTTATGCCTCAAAAGTATAGAAAATGGCTATTATTCCCCACAAACTTTGCTTTTGTGACCAGGACAGTGATATTTTGAAATTTACCTATTTCCAATGAGAAAACGGGCAAATTTGTGTCTTTTCGTTCACATAAAGTCAGAAAAAAACAACATATGAATCCAAATTAACATGTATTTATACTTAAGTAATACAAAAATGACTACAAAAGATTTAGAAGTGAGTAGTTTTTCGAGATTTACGATTATACTGTAAATCACTTTCACGAATCAGCCCCCAAATGTGTTCTCCCATCATGTTCTCGTTATACTGTCCTTCACTGACAGCTCATCCAGGAGCCTCAAAGCCGTGCTGCTCCATAATGGTAACAAGTACCCGTCTCTTCCCCTGGCTCACTCGGTGCACCTCAAAGAGGATTACAACAGCATCAAGACCTTGCTGGACGCCTTGAAGTATGATGAGTACAGCTGGGAGGTCATAGGAGACTTCAAAATGGTGGCATTCCTGATGGGTCTCCAAGGCGGTTTTACCAAGTTTCCCTGCTATCTTTGCCTTTGGGACAGCAGGGACACCAAGGTGCACTACCACAGGCGGGACTGGCCACAGCGGACCGAGTTCTCTGTGGGGAGGAACAACGTCAAGTGGGAGCCACTGGTGGACCCCCGGAAGGTGCTGATGCCACCACTGCACATCAAATTGGGCCTTATGAAACAATTTGTCAGAGCTCTAGATAAGGAGTCGGCAGCCTTCAAGTACCTTCAAGACTTCTTCCCTAAGCTGTCTGAGGCAAAGGTCAAAGCCGGTGTCTTCGTCGGACCACAGATAAAGAAGATCCTGGAGTGCAATGAATTCCCCAAGAAGCTTGGAACAGCTTTGTCGCAGTGGTTCGGGTCTTCCTGGGCAATCACAAGGCCGAAAACTATGTGGAGCTGGTTGAGACTCTGGTGAAGAACTACGGCACAATGGGCTGTAGGATGTCCCTCAAAGTCCATATCCTTGATGCTCATCTTGATAAATTCAAGGAGAACATGGGAGCGTACTCGGAGGAGCAAGGCGAGTGTTTCCACCAGGATATATTGGACTTTGAACGCCGCTATCAAGGACAGTATAATGAGAACATGATGGGAGACTACATTTGGGGGCTGATTCATGAAAGTGATTTACAGTATAATTGTAAATCTCGAAAAACTACTCACTTCTAAATCGTTTGTATTACTTTAATATAAATACATGTTAATTTGGATTCATATGTTGTTTTTTTCTGACTTTATGTGAACGAAAAGACACAAATTCGCCCATTTTCTCATTGGAAATAGGTAAATTTCAAAATATCACTGTCCTGGTCACAAAAGCAAAGTTTGTGGGGAATAATAGCCATTTTCTATACTTTTGAGACATAAGCAATTAGGAAATAACACTTACTACCCAGGAACAAAAATTGTGTTACATAGTGTAATTCATGAAGCTATTCAATAATGTTGTTGGATAATTTAATAAAAGTTAGGAACCGTTTTGTAAATGCGCTGTTTTATATAATAAACCTGCTGTGAATAGCAACCTGTGTTTAATAGGTAGCACCCAGGTTCTTCTGCACGCACCCTACACTAAAATGAAGGGATTTCATAACTGAAATGCATGCAAACATTAAAGCTAGATTCTCAAAGCTGCTTGCTACAAACCATCATTAACACATTTTTTTTCAGAAAGGAAAAATGCACACAAAGAAAGTTACCAAACTAAAAACCACTTATAAGCCGTCCTCAGTTGTTGCTCATGTTAGAATTTTAACTGGGGTTTATTTTCAGGAAAACAAGTACGCTAAGGACAATTTGAATACAGCAAATAGCTTTGAAAATATAGCCCTTTGTTGATTACTGGAACACAATAGGAGCTAAAATAAAGAATGTGTTAAAAACAGCAGCAGTTTAATGAAGGATAAACTGTAAGATGAATTAAAATGTGTGAAAACTAACACAGTTAAGAGGAGCACAGTATTGGGTGCTCAAAAAAAGGAATGCAGTATGTAATTGTAGTTCACTTTTAAAACAGCTGTGTGTTGAATGTACATTAGTTTAGTTTCCATGTATTTATAGAACAACACCAAAATAAATCAGGGCACTGAACTACGGCTTGGGGTTTCTACTGCAACACTCACTGGGTATGTTAATGAGACTATAAATTAAAAAGCAATGAAACCGAATAATTCAGAGATTATACGAGATTAATTCAAAGAGCCATCAAAGTTTAAGCTTTTCATTAGGCTGTGCAAATGCTTTCTCTGTTTAATAACAATTAAATTCAGGACTAATTGCTCAGGGACAAGGCTTGCGAGCACATTTGCAATGCCAACAAGTGCACAAGGCTCCCACACATTATCATGCATCTCCTGTAAAGGCCAGTTTTAGCATTGTGTGTGTTCACTTTCTGTTTATTAGCATTGTGTGTGTTTCATTGTGTGGGCTGTGCTGGAGTATAGATGCATGCCCCCAATCACAGGGCACTTGGACCGTTGGCTTTCTGAGAGAGGTTGTTGCCCACAGTTCCATGGGGTTGTGGGATACAGTTTAGCTTCACTGTGGACAAAGATGAGTGCAGGCTACTAGACTGGCAGGGTTAAAAAACTTTGTAACGCAGTCAAGTGAAGGGGTGCCAGGTAGAGTGAGAATACACTGCACAAACCAACTACTAACTTGTCTGACACACGTTACCAGAACGTAAACATACCAACCCCACTTGCTCTTATTGTATTACTTGTATTGTAACACTTGAAATGTATTTGCTTAGGATTGTAAGTCGCCCTGGATAAGGGCGTCTGCTAAGAAATAAATAATAATAATAATAATAACCCCGTCTAAACCCTGTGTATGTGGGGACAAACAAACAGCGAAAGTAAACAAAGTGCTATACTGGCCAAAATGTTTAATCTCAATAAAACAGTTCTGGAATAAACAGTTCAAAACGATAGTCCACCAGTGTAGGGCTAGAAAGTGGTACATCGTCACAATGTGGTACGCCTATCGAAACCTGACCCATGTAGCATCAGAAAATGGTACGCTGTCAATGCTGTGATTGACTACTGCACAAATCACTACAAACAAGACAAACTAGATCACCCACAATATTGTACGTGTACAATTTTAGATAACCCAATGTGTTGCTCATCCGTTAGTCACATAAATGTACAGAATTGTGAAAAAATATATATTAACAAGAATTTTAAGGGCCACCGTACATTGTACCCCTTTCAGATGGGCGTTTCCTTGTTTTGTGAGCTAAAATCATTTGCGCATGCCCGGGCAAGCACAGTACATGGAGTACCACTTTGTAGCAGCCTTCTACACACAGCCCTCAGAGCACCCAGCAAGCGAGCTAAGAGCTTGCCTTTTTATATGCTAGCTTTAAAGAAACAGTGTCGGTTTACCTAGTCCACTACAATTTATGTGGCGAGAAAGGTACGGCAGAAATTTTCAAGATGCTTTTATAAATACTCTGCATCACAGATCACACAGCTGTGCAGGTGGGGCAGCAGATGCAACCGACCGAAGGAAAAGAAAATATTATACAAAACGGTTTAAAATCAAATGTTTTATTGTAAAGCTAACAATTTGAGTTACTGTGGAACTACCTTTTCTCTCAGTGGAAGGTTACACAAATAACAATTATTAAAAACTTAGTTTTAAAGACTTCTTTATTTACCAACAACACACTCATAAACCCATTTAATAATAGCAATAATACACGCTAGGGTCTGTCTTGCTCTGAAAAGCGATCTCTGTTCATCATTTAAAAATACTGTATCCCAATTAAACGAAGTGACATCCCAATTAAACGACTGTGTAAGGGCAGAACCCTGAATGTAAATAGTGATGGGGTTATGTGTTTTTGTGGTGGTTGGCAGGGATGGGGTTAATTTCTATCCCTGCCAAATACATGTGAGGATGTGGCTGTTCCCAAATGTGATAATTGGTGCTAATTAGGAACAACCACAGGATATAAAAGGGCATCTTGAATCTCTATTAGAGACTACCAGGGAGTTGGGAACAGAGTGAAGCACTGTGTGTACAAAGAAAATATGAGTGTTTGTAGTTTAAATGATAGACAGCTGTGTGTTGTAAAGAAGCTGGTGTTTTGGGATACAGGGAAACAACTTAGTTGACCCGTCTTAGTTTAGTCAAAACAAGTGTTAAGTCTAGGTCTCCGAATGGAGATAGGCTTTTGTTTTGTGTTTGGTTTATTCTGATTGTGTTGTAGTTAATAACAACCTCCAGCCTGTGTAAGTGTTTTCCTGCCATCCTCAGCCTTGACCGGAAGCCACTCTACCACAACGACATAAATAGCATTGGAAAGGACCGTTTCCCAGAGTTCTGTGCCTTTTAAGCAGAAATCCCAATTATCAGTGTCCCAATTAAGTGGCTCCGACTGTACTTTCAACCATTTCCTGTGTGCCTCCATTATTCAACACCCTACTACACAATGTCTTCACAAGCCTTAGACCAAACAACACGTGTATTCTTCCTTTGTGGAAATAGGCAGTTTTGTTAAGAACAACAAAATCAATGTGGAGGGTCTGTATCTGTGTGTTGTTGTCTGCTATGCAGAGAGCTGCTAACAGTCATTTATTCTGAGGAAATCCAACCCAAACTAAGCCTTTTACCACCTGGGATTCTTTTACTTAATTGCATGTTTACAGACCTGCCTAAAGCAGAAATGCCTATTTTTGTAAATGGAAATAATAAATCAAATGTTTTTAATGCCCTGGTACATCAAAGAAAATACTGTTACAACAATAACACACACAGAACCCCCTCGGCTGCATCGGGCTTTACAAACAAACCCGAAATACAGTGGAACCCAGAACACAGTGTACAGGTTTGCACATCTCGTTATTCATGAGATTCAATTCTAGTTGTCTCCTGCTTTTTCTCTGTCTAAGTGGTGAGAGTTTTTCTTGCCCTGGAGCACCTATGGAGCTCACACTTTCCCATCAAACGTGATGCCAAATGATCAGTGGGGTATTAATAAGGCTGGAGATGAAGTGTTCTCAAGTGAACAGGATAATAATAACACTGCTTCTTAAGTGAATTACAGCAGCTAGGATACCAAGGGTTGTTATGGAAACAAACGAAACCTGCTTGGGAGTTTGAAATTGGAGGGGGAGGGGTACCTGTATCACCTATCTGATGTTCAATATTGATGCTGTGATACAGTGCACCCCCTTTATTCACTATAGTCTGGAGTCATAGTTACAAGACTAGGCTATTTGTGTACCCATTATAACACAAATGAGTGGAGTGGAATGGCATTATGGGGCAAATGGGAGCCATGACCCTGACGCATTATAACTTGTTCTGCTGTATAAAGAGATGGCTTATATAGGGGACAACTGTATGTGTTTTACGCAATGGCATGATGTTGAGATGCCATCACTTCCTGGATCTCAAATGTTTTCCATGCTGCACTTCCTGTTGAAGGCACTATTAAATGAAACAGTCTAAATGTTTGCCATGTATTTTCTTTAAAGGAATTCAAAAATCCCAGAATCTTCACCCATTGATTTGTCTTGAGCACCAATCACTGCTTTACTTCATTTCAATGTCAACATAGTTCTTTCATGCTACTGAAGTTGACCAGAAGTGTACCATTGAAGTATCTGCAAGAAGCAATCAATACATTTTCTTCACAAACAGCTTTAAATAAAATGAGCATAAAAAATAATCATTATATAGGAATATGTGACACCTACAAAATGATGGCATTGCATATAAGGCAAGGTTTAGTGGAATTATTTTGTAAGCACCATGCACTTTAATAAGGGAGAGAAGAAAGTCCAGGCCAGTGACACTAGCTACAGTCAGGCACATTACCAGCCCCGCCACCAGCGCCTGACTGAACACCACCTGCCTTTATCAAGCAGGCGCTGGTGGCTTTGTAAAGGGGACCAATACCTATGGGCTAGGTTGAGCACCAAACTCATTTCACATGTGACCTGAGCTGAATTTGAAACTGGAAAAAGAAACTAACAGTTCATTTGATATTCAAATAATACAAGTATAGAAGAAGCAAGCCTGTATAGAACAGTCCCCTGAAATGTGCTTATATATGCATTTAATTACAGTAGGTGAGGATAAACTGCCAAAACAGCACCATATTTAAAAAAAAGACAGCAGGGAATTGAGCTGTATATATTTGTACAGTGCATTTACATTACTGTAACATTGAGCTCCATGCAAGAAAGAAAGCTGCAGTAATTGGTCATTATAAAGAATGCAGTTGTGTGTTGGTTTAACATTCAATTGCCAGAACCCCAAACTGTAGCTACTGGTGGAATGCCAATGCAGACCCAGTCCTCAGCCATGGTATGAGCGCTGCCTGTGTGTCTGTGTGTGTCTGTGTGTCCTTGGGTGTGTGTGTGTGTGTGTGTGTGTGTGTGTGTGTGTGTCAGTGTGTCTGTGTGTGTGTGTGTGTGTGTCTGTGTGTGTGTGTCTTTGGGTGTGTGTCTGTGTGTGTGTGTGTCTGTCTGTGTGTGTGTGTCTGTTTGTCTTTGGGTGTGTGTCTGTGTGTGTGTGTGTGTGTGTGTGTGTGTGTGTGTGTGTGTCTTTGGGTTTGTGTCTGTGTGTGCGCCTGTTTGTTCAGCAGGGTAGTGTTGGACTCATTGTCAGTACTAGAAGGAATGAGTCCTGCCTAGACTCATCAGGAGTCCCGGTCTCCCCTCGTGGGAGGGTGCTCATTGTATTTCTTGCTCTTATTGTATTACTTGTATTGTAACACTTGAAATGTATTTGCTTACGATTGTAAGTCGCCCTGGATAAGGGCGTCTGCTAAGAAATAAATAATAATAATAATAATCAGGAGCCCCGGTCTCTCCCCGTGGGAGGGTGCTCATCAGGAGCCCTGGTCTCTCCCCTCGTGGGAGGGTCCCCTCAGGAGTCCCGGTCTCTCCTCGTGGTAGGGTGCTCATCAGGAGTCCCGATCTCTCCCCTTGTGGCAGGGCGCTCATCAGGAGCCCCGGTCTCCCCTCGTGGGAGGGTGTTCATCAGGAGTCCCGGTCTCTCCCCTCGTGGGAGGGTGCTCATCAGGAGCCCCGGTCTCCCCTCGTGGGAGGGTGCTCATCAGGAGTCCCGGTCTCCCCTCGTGGGAGGGTGCTCATCGGGAGCCCCGGTCTCTCCCCTCGTGGGAGGGTGCTCATCAGGAGTCTCAGTCTCTCCTTGTGGGAGGGTGCTCATCAGGAGTCCCAGTCTCTCCTCGTGGGAGGGTGCTCATCAGGAGTCTCAGTCACTCCTCGTGGGAGGGTGCTCATCAGGAGCCCCGGTCTCTCCCCTCGTGGGAGGGTGCTCATCAGGAGCCCCGGTCTCTCCCCTCGTGGGAGGGTGCTCATCAGGAGTCTCAGTCTCTCCTCGTGGGAGGGTGCTCATCAGGAGCCCCGGTCTCTCCTCGTGGGAGGGTGCTTATCAGGAGCCCCGATCTCCCCTCGTGGCAGGGTGCTCATCAGGAGTACCGGTCTCTCCCCGTGGGAGGGTGCTCATCAGGAGCTCTGGTCTCTCCCCTCGTGGGAGGGTGCTCATCAGGAGCCCCGGTTTCCCCTCGTGGGAGGGTGCTCATCAGGAGTCCCGGTCTCTCCTCGTGGGAGGGTGCTCATCAGGAGCCTTGGTCTCTCCCCGTGGGAGGGTGCTCATCAGGAGCCCCGATCTCCCCTCGTGGCAGGGTGCTCATCAGGAGTACCGGTCTCTCCCCTCATGGGAGGGTGCTCATCAGGAGTACCGGTCTCTCCCCGTGGGAGGGTGCTCATCAGGAGCTCTGGTCTCTCCCCTCGTGGGAGGGTGCTCATCAGGAGCCCCGGTCTCCCCTCGTGGGAGGGTGCTCATCAGGAGTCCCGGTCTCTCCTCGTGGGAGGGTGCTCATCAGGAGCCTTGGTCTCTCCCCGTGGGAGGGTGCTCATCAGGAGCCCCGGTCTCTCCTTGTGGGAGGGTGCTCATCATGAGGCCCGGTCTCTCCTCGTGGGAGGGTGCTCATCAGGAGTCTCAGTCTCTCCTTGTGGGAGGGTGCTCATCAGGAGTCCCGGTCTCTTCCCGTGGGAGGGTGCTCATCAGGAGCCTCGGTCTCTCCTCGTGGGAGGGTGCTCATCAGGAGCCCCGGTCTCTCCTCGTGGGAGGGTGCTCATCAGGAGTCCCGGTCTCTCCTCGTGGGAGGGTGCTCATCAGGAGCCCCGGTCTCTCCTCGTGGGAGGGTGCTTATCAGGAGCCCCGATCTCCCCTCGTGGCAGGGTGCTCATCAGGAGTACCGGCCTCTCCCCTCGTGGGAGGGTGCTCATCAGGACTACCGGTCTCTCCCCGTGGGAGGGTGCTCATCAGGAGCTCTGGTCTCTCCCCTCGTGGGAGGGTGCTCATCAGGAGCCCCGGTCTCCCCTCGTGGGAGGGTGCTCATCAGGAGTCCCGGTCTCTCCTCGTGGGAGGGTGCTCATCAGGAGCCTTGGTCTCTCCCCGTGGGAGGGTGCTCATCAGGAGCCCCGGTCTCTCCTTGTGGGAGGGTGCTCATCATGAGGCCCGGTCTCTCCTCGTGGGAGGGTGCTCATCAGGAGTTTCAGTCTCTTCTTGTGGGAGGGTGCTCATCAGGAGTCCCGGTCTCTTCCCGTGGGAGGGTGCTCATCAGGAGCCCCGGTCTCTCCTCGTGGGAGGGTGCTCATCAGGAGCCCCGGTCTCTCCTCGTGGGAGGGTGCTCATCAGGAGTCCCGGTCTCCCCTCGTGGGAGGGTGCTCATCAGGAGCCCCGGTCTCTCCTCGTGGGAGGGTGCTCATCAGGAGCCCCGGTCTCTCCTCGTGGCAGGGTGCTCATCAGGAGTCCCAGTCTCTCCCCGTGGGAGGGTGCTCATCAGGAGTCCCGGTCTCCCCTCATGGGAGGGTGCTCATCAGGAGTCTCCGGCTGCCTCATTTGCTATAGCTGGCTGCACTAACAGGTGAGACCAATGGGCCAATGTTTTGTGGCAATTACATTATTTTATTGTAACAGAAAGAATAATGAAATCTCTTTTATATTTTGTTTCCTGACTGAAATGTCAATATCAGTCATCAGGGTAGCATTTATTTAACATGTTGATTGTGTTTAAATGTTTTAACACTGGGGTGTAAGCATCAAGGTTCTTGGTCCATAGCCCAAGCTAGTTCTGTTTCCAATTGAGTAGTTGAAGATGGTGGGCAGAGAAGTCTATAAGTACTGATCCACAAGAAGAGTGGCAAAGATATCCCACAGACTTGTCTATAAGCTGTGACAAATCCACAGGAGGTCATACCCAGTTGTAATGAAGACACACTGAATGGGTACCAGCACTGACAACACTTCTTTACCAAACATATTATTGTTCATTTTTATGTTGGACTGATGGTTAAAAATAAAATCTGTATTGCAAATCATGACATTGAAAGTTAATTACGTTGCAGCAACAAAGTAAACAGATCAACAAAACTCAGTTCATACAGCATGTCTGCAAAACATTAAATGACTACCTTGCTCAATACAATAGACTAACCTGCTAACTGAAGCTAATGGCAACTCGCATTCAAATTAGGTCTACACATAGTACTGTCATTTTGCAAACACAGGTGTGCATCCACCTGGCTCATGGAGTTTCAATGTTGTAGACACAGGTGTGCATCCACCTGGCTCATGGAGTTTCAATGTTGTAGACACAGGTGTGCATCCACCTGGCTCATGGAGTTTCAATGTTGTAGACTTTGGAATTACGTTGTCTCGCAATCCAGCATACATGCTGTAGCCATAATAATGCAAGAACACAGACATTGAATTACCTGTTTCAACCACACGGGTCAGGATTCTTCCCATAGGCCACCACTGTAATGATTTAGCATCTCAGCCCATTGAATTGAATGGAAAGGCAAGGGCTGGATGCAAACCTGCAAACCATACAGTTCAAAGACCATCGTCTTACCACTGCACTAAAGAGCACGCTCTGCAGTCGATAGTTAAGCGCATGTCTTATGCTAAAGTCATTATTATTAACATTGGCTGGTAGGAGGAGATTCACTACAATATCTCTCTGGGATGTTTGCTTTGCCATTCATTATGCTTTATTACACTTTGCTATGCTTTTATTATGGTAAAGTTTCAAAAGGGTTAGCACGAAATATTCCATTTGTTTTTAACTGAAGGTAACTTCCATCTTTAGCTTTCCACTTCCTATGATGCTTTTAGGGTTTAGGGTACGCAGGATGTGTGTTTGCGTATGCCTGTCAGCAAGCCTGAATCCAGACAGCTAAAGTATTGATTGATTATCCGAAACCACAGTGTGTGCCAATGCTACTGCACTGCCATATACAAACAACCAGACAACAACCGTCCAGGGGGATTTCATGAATACCAAACCCTATTTAATTAATCAAAACAGACTTTAAAAAACAGTCTCAAAAGTGAAAGACAAGGCTTTGCAGACTGATCCTGTGTGCCAATAATAATGTCAAAGGGAGCAACAGCACACTCTCCAAGGGCCCCTGATTCATGTTCTATCAACAAAACCACGGTACAGAACATTGCTAACAGCCAGAACTCCCTTCACGGTAAGAAAGCACTGCAGCAATACCAATAACAGTGTTCAAAAGTGTTCTTCAGACCATCAAAATGGGTGCTTCATATTTCAAGCAAATCAATCAACCGCAAGAAAAGCAGTGAAAGTGCAATTGTCATGCATTCAAACATTGTTCATTACAACTGCTGAAGTCACAAATCTAGAAAAAAAAAAGTTCCATTCTGGGTGCACAATGTGACTTCCAGGAACGTAGATGATCTACTCATGGATAGTGGAATCAGGAGAGTTCTCAGAAGTCATTACCTCTCGAGTGCCAGAATTGAGCAAAAGAACCCAAAGAAGAGGGCTTTATCATCTGGTAATGACTCCTCATGAGGTTAAATGTCCCGAGCCACTAACTTTTTATTTATTATTAGGATTTAAGTGCACGTTTGTGTATTTGTTTAAATCTCAGTATTTAAGCTACCGTTAGGTAGTTTATATGTGTTAATGCAGCTTGTGCTGTTTGGAACTTCTTCACAGGGTGTTGTGGCAAAGTGCCCCCCCCCTGTGTATGTTATGTTACGTGTTGTGTGTAAATGTTGGTGTATAGGCATTGGTACACGGGATATAAGCGGTCTGTGTTTCACGTGTGTGTAAATTGTATATTTGTATTTAGGCACGGGGATGGCACATCACATCACGTGCAAGTAAAAAGTAATATGTGAGCACGGGGAATTGCACTTTAATTAATTCACGTGCAGTTGTACCGAGATTACAATTGAATGATTGACTAGCAATCGAATCTCGGTACAACTGCATAAAAGCTGCATGTTTTCACTCACTGGGGGTTGGTGTTCGGTGAGTGGAGAACGGGTTAGGAGACGGAGGGTATTATAAAGTAAAATAATAGTAAAAGAAGCTCACCGTGTTTGTCTGTGTAGTTCGTTTTGTTTGTCTGTTTATTTTGGCTCAAGTGCCGTGTCCTGTTTTGTGTTCTGTTTGTTAAACCTTTTTATTTATTTGTTATTAAACGCTGAGTGCAACCATCGCACTCAGTTTCTCTCATCATCACCGTCTGTCTGTGTGTTTCTCTCTCTGGTCTGAGTTCCTCCCTGCAGCCGTCTTTGTCACACGTGGTGTCAGAACCGGGACAACAGCGCCTCCAGGGCTCAGGCCAGAGCGGGAACCGCAGTTTTTTTTGTGGAAAAAAAAAAAAAAAAAAAAAAAAAAATGGAAGGCTGGAACTGGAGAGACGGCTGCAGTGAGCTGGAGGATCTCCTCGGCAGGTTGGAGGACCAAGGTTGGTGCCTTGCCTGCGGGGTGTATGGGCACTCGGTGGCTGTCTGCCCCTTCCAGGAAGAGGAGGAGGAACCAGCCCAAAGGAGGAAGGTGAGCAGAAGGAGGCAGAGAGGGGGAAAAGTGAGGAGGAAGCAGAGGGAGCCAAGGTGGTGCACCATGTGCATTGCTTATGGGCATGAGGACGAGGACTGCCCAGAGCAGGAGCCAGGGGAGGAGGAGCCCGAACGTCCTGCGCCTGAGTGGGAGGAGCCCGAACGTCCTGCGCCTGAGTGGGAGGAGCCCGAACGTCCTGCGCCTGAGTGGGAGGAGCCCGAACGTCCTGCGCCTGAGTGGGAGGAGCCCGAACGTCCTGCGCCTGAGTGGGAGGAGCCCGAACGTCCTGCGCCTGAGTGGGAGGAGCCCGAACGTCCACAGCCCGAGTGGGAGGAGCCCGAACGTCCACAGCCCGAGTGGGAGGAGCCGGTGCGTCCACGTCCCAAGAGGGAGGAGTCGGTGCGTCCACGTCCCAAGAGGGAGGAGTCGGTGCGTCCACGGCCCAAAAGGGAGGAGTCGGTGCGTCCACGGCCCGAGAGGGAGGAGTCGGTGCGTCCACGGCCCGAGAGGGAGGAGTCGGTGCGTCCACGGCCCGAGAGGGAGGAGTCGGTGCGTCCTGTGTCCGGAGGGGAGGAGCTGAAGGCCCAAACCCCTATTTTTTTTTGGGAGGGACGAGGGCGTGAAGCTCAGGCTCCACAGCAGCCGCTGTTTTTGCTGCTGAAGGGAGCCCAGCGGAGACGCCCGCCACCAGCTCTACCCCCGCTGTCGGAGGAGCCGGCAGCGCCACCAGCCCTACCCCCGCTGTCGGAGGAGCCGGCAGCGCCATCACCACCACCCGAGGGAGAGGAGCAGGAGCTGCCTCTGCCTCCACCACCACCCGAGGGAGAGGAGCAGGAGCTGCCTCTGCCTCCACCACCCAAGGGAGAGGAGCAGGAGCTGCCTCTGCCTCCACCACCACCCGAGGGAGAGGAGCAGGAGCTGCCTCTGCCTCCACCACCCGAGGGAGAGGAGCAGGAGCTGCCTCTGCCTCCACCACCTGAGGGAGAGGAGCAGGAGCTGCCTCTGCCTCCACCACCACCACCCGAGGGAGAGGAGCAGGAGCTGCCTCTGCCTCCACCACCACCACCCGAGGGAGAGGAGCAGGAGCTGCCTCTGCCTCCACCACCACCACCCGAGGGAGAGGAGCAGGAGCTGCCTCTGCTTCCACCACCCGAGGGAGAGGAGCAGGAGCTGCCACTGCCTCCACCACCACCACCACCCGAGGGAGAGGAGCAGGAGCTGCCTCTGCCTCCACCTCCCGAGGGTCCGCTGCTGCTGCCGTCGCCTGAGGTCGCCGGGGCCTCTGCTTTGCCTCGGGTCGCTACACTGTGGCCGGAGCTCCATGAAGGGGAGCTGCCGGCCATAAAGAAAGAGGGGGAGGTCAGGAGACCAGCTGCACTTTCGCGGCAGCAGATAGTGTGGCTGAAGCCCCGGAAGAGGGAGCTGCCAGCCACGAACAATTGGGGGGTGCCAGACATTCCACCATGGCCACCCCCAGAAACAACTTGCTTCCCCCTCTTCCGGGACTTTGGGACTGAGGGGGGAGGTGGCCATTGAGGCCATGTGTGCGTTGCACAAGGGGGGGTATATGTGGCAAAGTGCCCCCCCCTGTGTATGTTATGTTACGTGTTGTGTGTAAATGTTGGTGTATAGGCATTGGTACACGGGATATAAGCGGTCTGTGTTTCACGTGTGTGTAAATTGTATATTTGTATTTAGGCACGGGGATGGCACATCACATCACGTGCAAGTAAAAAGTAATATGTGAGCACGGGGAATTGCACTTTAATTAATTCACGTGCAGTTGTACCGAGATTACAATTGAATGATTGACTAGCAATCGAATCTCGGTACAACTGCATAAAAGCTGCATGTTTTCACTCACTGGGGGTTGGTGTTCGGTGAGTGGAGAACGAGTTAGGAGACGGAGGGTATTATAAAGTAAAATAATAGTAAAAGAAGCTCACCGTGTTTGTCTGTGTAGTTCGTTTTGTTTGTCTGTTTATTTTGGCTCAAGTGCCGTGTCCTGTTTTGTGTTCTGTTTGTTAAACCTTTTTATTTATTTGTTATTAAACGCTGAGTGCAACCATCGCACTCAGTTTCTCTCATCATCACCGTCTGTCTGTGTGTTTCTCTCTCTGGTCTGAGTTCCTCCCTGCAGCCGTCTTTGTCACAGGTGTACATAAAGTTTATTCAAGTTTATGGTGGTCCTCAGCCCTGCTATTTCATTTCTAGCTGCAATTAGTATTAATGAAAGTGGTGAAGAGTGATACCATTTGTAATGCAGTTTTGAGAGTCCAGTTAATATCTATTAAACTGTGTTTCACAGAATTCCTGCAACTACTAAATGAAACTTGTATTATAACTCCATACAAGGACAATGCAACACTGAACATTAATGCATTTGTTTGATACTGTCATAGCATTCCAAAAATGAAGTCTTGAAAATCAGGAGGCTTGCTGTACAAACTTCCCACCACCCAGCACAGGCATCAGGGTTTTATGCTGTTCTCACTGATCTCCTTCACGGGCTGGAGTCTATTCGGCTTCCCTCCTGCTCCGCTTTTAAACTCCTCTGATGTCATGGCCCAGCCAGCAAGGGCATTAGGCACTACAACCCCCCCACCCCCACCCCCCACTCACGTCTGCAAACACAGTGACGAATTCCAACATTTCACTGAACATAGAACATTCCGTCCGAACGCAGCAAGGCCCCCGGCTAGAGGTAACTCTGTGGACTAGCTCAGAAACTACTGCTCGAACCACAGGGGCGAGAAAGATTGATCACCTCTAAAATCAGTCTTGTTGTTCTACGTGGCCTACAACCCCTCCACCGATTACATAATGTATTGAGAAAGGAAAAACAAACTGCTAATGTTACAAAACTAGTAACAGTAAGCAAAAAGGGTAGTTAGAAAGAAGGAGTTCTCCCCAAGACTTTCAAATTATTTTCTTGTGGTACAGTACCATTACATTTGTGCATTATATTATCTATTTTATTATTGTGTTTCCCAATACTTGTTGGAGGGATGGTACAATATACAATAAATACATCATATATTTAAAAACAAAATCATTGCATTACATTGTACATTCTGTCATTTCTCTATTAGCAAAACATCTTTAGAATTTCAGGAATCTTTGGGATGGCTTGCTTCTCTGGTAAAGTGTTCAGCAGTTCTGCAGTTATTCTCTAAAGACACTTGTGCAATATGGTGCTGCACAGCGTGGCTCTGAAAACCTGGCACATCTGCAACCAGCATCGGTTCTGAAGCAGCTCTCACTGCACTTGATTGATAACATGTGGTGCGCAGTTCACAGTGAGGTAACCCTCATATACTCAGTGTTTCATTGGTAACACTGAAACATCTAATTTTATTACATAAAGCTTTTTTTGTAATATACAGGGTGTAATATTCCAGACCCTGGGTACTCACCTACAACAGGACCTGGCCATGCTACAATAATAGCTTTGGATTAGAAAATATATCCCTGTTTCTTTTATTTATTTTGTACTTATTACTTATCTTACAATGATATATTAGGTGTGCTTCTCTGTTGTATTTTTGTCTATGTTAATTACCATGAACTACTCCAGAAAAAAATAGCTTTTGAAAAGTTCTCAAAGCTGAACAAGAGGAAATGTGATGGAATCATGGCAGCATTATACATACGGTTCACTTTCAGAAGCATTTTTTAAAAACAGATTTGTTAGTCAGCAGCAAATACTTACGTTAAGAAAATAATGATATTATTTTTCTCTGTAGAGCGGTTCCCAGAATTCATTGATACACATATTTTACTTTCAAATGGATTTTATTTCACATGCCCTAGAAAACAGCTATATATTCAAAATTCCGTCGTATTAATTGTTTTGAAGGTTTAAAAGAAGAAAAAAAAACTAAAATATAAAACCAGGAAACTAAATTTAACATTTCATGACAGTAAACTTCCTTCAGATGTCTAGCTTTCCATTTCTTAAAGAATTAGTAGTCGATCAGGGGAGGGACCGACCACGTTATTGACCAATCATATAAATCCATAGGTGGATGAGACTGACCGATTGGTTTAATAATGATTAGATTGAGGGCTCCCGAGTGGCGCATCCAGTAAAGACACTCCTTGCAGAGTGAAAAATAACGGATGGCTGATGGCACTCGTTTTGGAGGACGCTCGTGCTCGTGCTCGTGCTCGTCTCTCCCAAGTTAGTCCGGGGGTTACAGCGGTGAACAGGTTGAATAATAATTGGACATTCCAAATTGGGAGAAAATCAGGTTAAAAAGAAACACGTGAAGCATGTACTGTACAGTCATTTTAAAGCAGACATCTGGTACTACACAAGGTTAAAGACATTTCTCAGTGTGCTTGCCTTGACTTCCAGGAAGTATGTTATTGCTTACTTCCTGTGTCATTTCACCGCAGCAGTGACTTGTGGGTCAAAGCTTGTTACTGGCTGAAAGCATGTCAATCAATAAGGAAAGTACCAGGTGAAATGAGCCAGGAAGTGCCAGACATTCTAAAAGCATGGCTTGCAAACTGAGATTTCAACCTAGTGTACTGTAGTACCAGAACTGTTTTAAAATGAAAATCCATGTTTGCTAGAACGTGTTCCTTTCAAAGCGGCACATTTAAGACTTCTGTAATGCACGAATGTGCATGGTAGCGGACATTTGAGGAACCGTTTTGTTAGCTGCAATTACTTTAAAGCTGGCATTGGTCTTACACTGTGAAAGTCAATCTCATCTCATTTCCAATATCAAATTGGGGCTGCAGTCGGTTCCATCTGCAGTCTAAAATCCACTCTGCAACCGGACACAAGTCAAAGAGCACCTGATAAACAGTCTGCTGAGGTCCCACCTGCTTTCTGAAGAATATACTTAAATCTCATATCAGAGTTATAATTCTTCATGAATCCTAAAAAGAAATTCCAATAAAGCAAAACCACAACTCCAGTTTCAAGCACTGCTTATTGTCTCAGTCTCAAGCTTTTACAGAGCCCCTCACGAAGGGAAACAGTGCTTGATTGCGTACATCGCCCTTCTATTGTGGCTTGAGCATATTCCAAAAGCCATTCCACAATACAAAGATACCCTCCAGTGCTTCTGAATGATCTCTGGAAATCGCTCCTGTCAGGCATAATTGCTTAGGTACAATTACATGTAATTATATCATTAAGCTAATCTGTTGGAGATATTAAAATAAGAAAGAAAGAAAAGAAAAGCTAGCAGAGGAAGTATTTCCTTGGGAAACCTGTTTTATGGTGACCTGTGGAGCTATTTGTTTTGTACTGTCGTGCATAACTGCTCTTAAAATAAGTGATTAAGAAAAGTAAGAAAAGTTACAGAAAGAATGAAACCAAAACCAATGACATTTCTAGGAGCTGAATGCCAGTCCCTTCCTTATTAAACAGTGCCATCTACTGTTTAAACATGGTACTGTATTTTGAGAGGCCAGATTCACTCCAGTTTTGCTCTGGTGAAAGGTTTTTGTTTTAATGGTATCAGACACCTGAAGTAAACAAACACCAAGCTGAGACTCGGACCTGCAGCCTTCCACAATGAACCTCCCTCTCTGTTTGCAGCACTAGGAATGTTTTTACTGGCATTCACATCCCATATTTATTACAGAGAACACTCTGGTTGTAATTAGTAACCAGAGAGCTACACAAAGAAAACCACATTATTATTTGCGACTGCAGTAGAAACTGTTTGCCAGTGCTTGCTGGAGTGCAGAGTATTGGAAGTGCCCTGGATTTCAATGTGCAGCCCAGGGTGTGGGGGAGAGAGAAAGGAGGGAGAGAGAAAGGGAGGGAGAAGGGAGGGAGGTCGAGAGGGGGGGACTCCACTGTACATCTGCTTGTGGTGTATCTGCTTTTCGCTGCTCACTGCCACGTCCTCTATCTGCGTGACTGCACAGGCAATGCGCTTGATCAGAAAAGAATAACAGGACTGTAATAGAATAAAATTAGCCAGGAACAACTTACCCCAAGGATTCATTTTGCATTATACTGGTGCTATCCTAATAGCGATTTAAAAAAAAGCTAAATAACAAAAACTAGGATCACTGTGTAATTTTTATATGCAGTATTTGGATTCTCATGTGAGATGGATCTCAGTCTCATACGCAGTCTTTGGATTCTCATGTGAGATGGATCTCAGTCTCATACGCAGTATTTGGATTCTCATGTGAGATGGATCTCAGTCTGATACACAGTATTTGGATTCTCATGTGAGATGGATCTCAGTCTGATACACAGTCTTTGGATTCTCATGTGAGATGGATCTCAGTCTCATACACAGTCTTTGGATTCTCATGTGAGATGGATCTCAGTCTCATACACAGTCTTTGGATTCTCATGTGAGATGGATCTCAGTCTGATACACAGTCTTTGGATTCTCATGTGAGATGGATCTGTGTCTCATACGCAGTCTTTGGATTCTCATGTCTCCATATGGAATTTCCTTCCAAGTGGGAAGTCACTAGAATTCACATGCCCATGTGGTGCCAAAGGCTTCCTTTTCAATTTGCGCATAGAGCTCTTCTGTGCTTGTGACCACTCTTAAGGTGGCATGCTTAGCTCTTGTTAGATTTCATTAAGTGCTCACTGCTGGTGGGATCCCCAGCTCCACTGGTTCTTTGCAGAGAAGGTCTCTTACAGGCTTTATTTTCTCTGTTAAATATGGCAGAAATTTGTTTAGGTGGTTAACCATTCCCATGAATCTCCTCACCTCGCCAGTGTTAGTTGGCTCTTTCATTGCTGTGACAGCTTGTACTTTCTCTGGGTCAGCTCTGACTTTTGACAAATAGACAATATGGCTCAAAAATGTGACACTGTCTTTGTAGAATTCACATTTCTCATTCAAAATGATCCCAGTACCTTGGATCCCCTGCAGAGCTGCGTACAGACGCTCATCATGTGCAGCTTGTGTTGCTCCATACATCAGAACATCATCCATTTGGCACAGTACCCCTTCTAGAACTTGGGACATTCTTTTGTGGAAATATTCAGGTGCAGAAGAAATGCCAAATGGCAGTCTTTTGAAGAAAAATCTTCCAAATCCTAATGAATGTAGTTAGAATAGCAAATTTCTTTGACAACACTGTTTGCCAAAAGCCTGAATTTACATCGAGCTTCGAAAAGAGTGGCACCTCCCAATTCCCCAACACATGTTTCACTGATGGTACCGTGTCTCTCTCGCTGTACTGACTCGTTGAGTTTTGTGAAGTCCATGCAAATCCTAACTTTCCCATTTGCCTTTGGAACAGCCACCATACAGGCACACCAGTCTGTTGGTTTGTCTCTACGCGACATGGCCATTCTGGCCAGCTCTTGCTTCACTTTAGGCATAAGCGGGTTTGAAATCCTCCAGGCTGTTGTCAATGGGAATGATTCAGCATTACGTTTTATTTCATATTCTCCCTCTAGCTTCCCTAAGCCCTGGAATAGCTTCAGAAAGTGTTGCTTTACAGCTGACACATCAGACAAATCTACTGTATTTCGCAAACCAGTCCAAGAGCTTGAATAGCTGGACGCCCCAGCAGTGCAATTATAAGACCTGTAACAACATACCCTTTCAGCTCTGTAGTTTTGCCATCTTTGCAAAAGGTGGTCAAAATGATTCTTTTACCTGCAATGGGCTCATGCTTGCTTGTAGAATTCTCTGTCTTCTTCAGACAGACAAACTTCTTTTCTGAAGAAAAGCTTTTCTGGAGTGACAGACTGTGGCAATGTGCTCCGCCCCTGTGTGCATTTCTGTGTTGTATGTTGCGTGTGGTGTGTTAATGTTGGTGTATAGTCATTGGTACACGGAATATAAACGGGTCTGTGTTTCATGTGTATTTAAAAATGTATAATTGTATTTAGGCACGGGATTGCACATCACTGCACGTGCATTTAAAGTAAGTAATATGCGCGCACGAGGTTGCACATAATTAATTCACGTGCTGGGATTCAAGTGAATAATTAATTAGTAATTGAATCCCAGCACAACAGTTCGTGTGGGAGAAGTTAGACAACAAGCAGTGGAAGGGTTGAAGAGCATAGACAGCAGCGCTCTACCAGGTAAACTAAAACTCTGGTGCTTTCAGTTTGGTCTACTGCCGAGGTTGCTGTGGCCACTGACTGTGTACGAGGTTTCTTTGACAACAGTAGAGAAGCTGGAAGCTTTAATCAGTTCATACATCAGGAAATGGTTGGGAGTTCCACGCTGCCTCAGCAGAGTGGGACTTTATGGTAAAGGAATACTGCAGCTACCAGTCTCTGCTCTAACCGAGGAGTTTAAGTGCGCCAAGGTCAGATTGGAAATGACATTAGTAGAGTCACGCGATAAATGCGTAAGGGAGGCAGCACCTGTGTTGAAAACTGGAAGAAAGTGGGCGGCAAAGAAAGCTGTGGAAGATGCAAAGGCTGCCCTTCGAATTGGTGATATCATGGGGCAAGTTCAGCATGGAAGAGGGGGTCTTGGTTTCAGTTCAACTCCTCCTACATGGCACAAGGCGGCCCCAGCTCAAAGAAGGAAGCTGGTAGTCAACGAGGTGCAAAAGCAGGAGGAGAGGATGAGGTGTATAAAGGCCATTTCCCAGGCCAAATGGGGAGAATGGATGAGATGGGAGAGTGTGGAACAACGCAAGATTGGCTGGCAAGACCTATGGTCAATGGAACAGAGCAGGATCAGTTTCCTCATCAGGTCAACATATGATGTTCTCCCATCACCACAGAACCTAAACCTCTGGGTAGGAGAGGATCCCTCATGTCCTTTGTGTTCATCACCTGCAACATTAAGGCACATTTTGACAGGATGTAAGGTGGCTCTTAGCCAAGGACGGTTTACTTGGCGCCATGACCAGGTGCTGCGATGTTTGGCCTTAGCATTGGAAGACAAGCGTAACATGACCAATAAGTTGCCACCTGTTCCATCAAAACATTACACACAAAAGACAACATTCCTCCGCCCAGGAGAGCAACCACCAAGAAAAGGTGTTAAAACCAATCCTCGCCCAGGACAACTGGAAGCTGCTAGACTGGAAAATGCTGGCAGATGTTGGTCAACGGCTTATTTTTCCACCTGAGATTGCCACCACTAACCTTCGACCAGATATTGTCTTGTGGTCTGGATCAGCACGCCTTGTTCACCTGGTAGAGTTAACAGTGCCATGGGAGGATGCTGTAGATGAGGCGTATGAGAGGAAGAAACTGCGGTATGCTCAACTAGCCACTGAAGCGGAACAGCGAGGATGGAGAGTTCGGGTTTACCCAGTGGAAGTGGGTTGTCGAGGATTTGTGGCACACTCTACAACCCGGTTTCTCAGAGACGTCGGATTCAGTGGCCAAGAGTTGCGTCGCACAGTGAAGAACTTATCTGAAGCAGCAGAGAGGAGCAGCAACTGGCTTTGGTTGAGACGGAAAGATTCTGGCTGGGGACAGGTAAGTAAGCTGGGCTGAGTTGAGTGGGGGACGGAGGGGGGTGATGCTGGGACGCCAGAATCACCGTCGAGCCCTCTTGAGGTGTCGTGGGCTAGTCGACGAAACACTGAGGATGGAAGGTGCCCACTTGAAAACCCCAGAGATGTACCCTACTTAGCTCAATCCAGACGGTTGTCATGCTGATGCGCTGGGGAGGCCGCACTTTGGTTGATCCCCGGAGCCAGCATCGCAGCCGTTGTGTGTGCTGATGCGCCAGGGAGGCAAAATAAGCTGATCCCTGGAGCCAGCATTACACTTCAGCCATTAACACCAGTCAGAAGGATATCTACATCATCATATGGAAGGAAACGTAAATGGATGGAGACGCATATGGATCACATTAGTTTACTGTAAAGCTACGTCTTAGTTGGTGCTTATCTTGGCGAGAGCCGAGTTCAAATCAGCATGAAGTTTTAACATCTACTCTCGTGTAATGGAAATCACCAGCACAACAGTATAAATAGATGCACATTTTATTCACTCGGGGTTGGGTGTTCGGTGAGTGGAGAACGGGTGTGGAGAGGAGTTAAACGAAAAGAGTAATAAAATAGTGTTTTCACTCACCGTGTTTGTTCGTTTGTCTGTGCATCCACCGTTTGTTAATGTTAGTGCGTTTTGTTTGTCTATTTATTTTGGCGTAGAGTGCCATGTCCTGTTTTTGTGTTCTATTGTTTTGTTTATTAAATGCTGAGGACAACCAAGTGCTCAGCTTCACCAACCTCGCTGTCTCTGTCTGTCTGTTTCTTCCGGGTCTGACGTGTCACCACTCAGCCAGCCTTGTGACACAGACACATCAGCACCTACGTCTGTTTTAAATTCTATTTCAGTTTTCCCTACAAACAGCTTGACTAGCTATGCTTTATCTGTAGTATCAGAAGTTTTTGCAAATCTGCAGACTGCTTCATAGTGGCTCTTCTTTAGGCATGTGTTGCAATGTGTATCTTTAGCTCGACACTTTTGTTTGCTGTGTCGTGACATTTTTCCACATCTTGTACAGCATTTCTGATTGTTAAGCTTTGACCCACAGCTGTTTTGTTCGGCTGTTTCCAGACTGTTTTGTCTAGTGCTGTACACTTTCTTTTCAATGTCCATATTTGAACTAACGTTTTCTGTTTGGAAATGATTTCTCATAATTTCCCGCTGCTTTCTGACTGTTCACTTTGACAAGCTATTTCCTGCTTTTTCCAGTTTATGGTCGTTTCACTGTAAAGCTCTCCATAACCGCAATGGTCTTACAAACAATAAAGCGCTGTGATTAAGCTATCTACAGTGTCGCCTGCTTCTTGCTGTCGCTGGTTTTCTTTCGGAAATGACATTGCTCCGGTGTACGAAATGGGATTCCAGTGCATCTTTTACAATGTCATATGCAACCCCGGTTCCCTGAAAGAGAAAATAACCATCAAGGTATGGAACATTGCTGTCAGGCAGTAGGGATTGGCTGAGCTTTATGTCAAAGCTGCCGATAGGCCTCCACGCAAGCTGCCGTGTAAGCCCGCCCCCCTGGGAGCTTACTATACACAACGCGTGGAGAGTCACTTCCTCTTTTGCCCTTCAGGCCGTGAAGGCCTCCAGAGCGACCTCGCGGCTTGATGGTTATTTTCTCTTTCAGGGAACCGGGGTTGCATCCGCAACCTATCGTTCCCTTTCAAGTTGAAAATAACCATCAAGGTATGGGAACAGTGTACCCAAGCCGTCATCGGCAGTAGGACAGACTTACGTCATAACGCAACTGCATAGGCAGTACATCTACGCATATGCGGAGCTGCGCCTCAGCGTCTATGCTCGCAATGACACCTGTCCTAAGGTGGAATAGTCACACCATATTGTCAACCACTCTACACGTCCGCAACCTGAGGCGTCATAGAGTGTAACACAGATGCTCCAAATGACGGAGCAGAGGATTCCAGTACATTTAACCGGTAGAACCTCGTAAATGTATGCGGTGTAACCCAACTGGCTGCAGCGCAAATGTCAGACATCGGCACCCCTCTAAAGAGGGCCCAGGATGTTGCATACCCCTAGTGGAATGTGCCTTCAACTGCCCTGGTGGCGGAGGGCCCATAGAATCATATGCTAACTGAATAGCATCCACTATCCAATGAGAAAGGCGTTGCTTAGACAACGGCTGACCCAAGTCTTAGAACCATGGCATATGAACAGCTGTTCTGTTTGCCTCACATTCCTTGTGCGGTCAATATAACACCTCAATGCCCGCACAGGGCAGAGCATGTGCAACCGCTCTTCCTCTGGGGAAGAAAAAGGAGGAGGATGGAACGCCATCAACTCGACTGGTTGGTTCATGTGAAACGGGGATATGACCTTGGGTAAAAAGGCCGGATTTGGACGCATGGAGACCTTAGAACCATCTCCTGCGAAACGAGTACATGATGAATGCACCGAAAGTGCACGTAACTCGCCCACGCGTTTTGCTGATACCACTGATAGCAAAAACGCAGTCTTTATAGACACGAACTTCATATCCACACTATGGAGAGGCTCGAACGGTGCCTTGGTAAGGGCTTCTAGCACCACATCAGAGCTCCATGACGGTAAACTGGTCGACCTTGGAGGCCGCAAGCGTCTTGCGCCCTTTAGGAACTGAGATGCCAGAAAATGGCAACCAGGTGATAACCCGTCAATGCGTACATGGCAAGCCGAAATAGCGGCTAAATACACTTTAAGTGTAGAGGGAGATTTCCCTTCATCTAGCAGCTTCTGCAGAAACTGTAATATCACTGCCATAGGGCAGGAGACCGGGTCATGGCCCTCAGCCAGACACCAACTCTGAAACAATTGCCACTTATACGCATACTGCGACCGAGTAGAGGGCGCTCTCGCACTCTGAATGGTCGATATAACCGCCGTCGAAAGCCCTAAGGCTGACAGGCGCTCCCGTTCAGGGGCCAAGCCCATAACTGCATGAGTTTGGGGTTTGGGTGCCATAGCCCTCCTTGGGCTTGGGACAACAGGTCCGCTCGCAGAGGGAGCTCCCTCGGGCAACCGTGCAACAACTGCACCAGACTCAGGAACCATATCCTCCGAGGCCACCGAGGAGCGATCAGAATCACTGTCGCTTGCTCTACCCTGACCTTCTCCAAGAAGGCGGGGAGCATCGGAATCGGTGGAAATGCATACAGGAGCCCTGGCGGCCATTCGTGAGCCAGTGCATCGACTCCTAGGGGGCTGTCGAGGTCCTTCACCGAGAACCATAGGGGACAGTGCGTGGTCTCTCACGAAACTAAGAGATCGACTTGCGCTGTGCCGAACCAGTCCCAAATGCGCTCTACCACCCGAGGGTGAAGACGCCATTCGCCTGCAAGAGGACCTCCTCTGGACAGGAGATCCGCTGCGTAATTGGCTCTGCCCGGTAGGTGAACCGCACGCAGAGAGGCTAAACGCGGTTGTGCCCAAAGCAACAGCCGTGTTACCATCCGGTGAAGACCAGGGGACCGCAAGCCGCCCTGGCGGTTGATATATGCCACTACCGTGGTGTTGTCTGACCGCACTAGCACGTGCTTGCCTAGAAGCACTGGCAAGAAGTGCCGAAGGGCGAGGTCCACCGCTCTGAGTTCCAGAGCATTGATGTGGGCCGACCTCCAGGGTCCTGACCACACTTCGCGAGTCCCCAACCCGTTCCAGACTGCTCCCCAACCCTGGTTGGAAGCGTCGGTCGTAATAACCTCCCTTCGGAAGATGGGACCCAAGCGTATGCCCTGGCGGATGTTCGATGGAACTTTTCACCAGCGCAGTGCTTCCCAGCAGATTCGGGATACCCTCAACCTGCAGTGTTTGTCTCTCCGCGGATGCAACGCGAAGGCATTGAACCAGGCCTGCAGAGGTCTCTGGTGTAGTAAGCCCAAAGGAAGTGCTTGCGAGGCAGCAGCCATCAACCCCAGCATGCGCTGACACAGCTCCATGCTGACTGTTTCTCTCAACCTGAATAGGGAGAGACACCGCTCCAGCGAGGCAACTCTTTGTGTCGACAGGGTCGCTTCCATGGACACAGAGTCCAGATGCAGACCCAAGAATTCGGTCTGTTGGCTCGGCACGAGGCTGCTCTTTTCTGAATTGACCTTCAGACCTAGCCGGTGAAGATGGTTTGTAACCATCACTGTGTGCTGTGCCAACTGCTCCTTTCACTGCGCACAGACGAGCCAGTCGTCCAGATAGTTCAGCAGTCGGACGCCTTGAGCCCGCAAGGGAGCTAAAATGGCATCCATACACTTCGAAAAGGTTCGAGGAGCTAGAGACAGGCCGAATGGCAGGACACAAAACTCGTAGACCCTGCTCTGAAATGCGAATCGTAGGTACTTCCTGTGACCCGGACAGATGGGAACGTGAAAGTATGCATCTGTGAGGTCTACGGTCTGTCGCCCTGCCGGACAGACTGGACAATGTGCCTGTGCGTAAGCATCTTGAACGACAACACCCGTAGGTATTTGTTCAGTAGTCGCAGATCTAAAATAGGGCGGAGCCCGCCACCCTTTTTTGGCACTAGGAAGTACTTGGAGTAGAACCCCTGGTCGGTCAGAGCAGGGTCTACTAGTTGAATGGCACGCTTCTTGAGCAATGCCTGTATTTCCGCATTTAGAGCTGAGGACTGAACCGAGTCCTTCACTGCAGTTACCACCACTCCCCTGAAGGGGGGGGGGATTTCAACCGGGAACTGAAGGGTGTACCCGGTGAGTATAGTTTTGCGCACCCAGATGTCGTTGGTGCATTGTTGCCAGAACAGGAGCTGTGGAACAGTGTAGGGGTGGGTTAACGGCTGCCGGGGTTTCTCAGGGCTGCTTAGGCTGCGCTCGCTCACGAGGGGCCTGGCCAGAGCCACGAGGACGTGGTCTGCCACCTCCTCTAGGGCACCACCCTCCGCGCTGCGGTCTTGCAAACGCGGGTTGGCTGCGTGCTGAAACCCCCAAAGGGGCGGTTTTATTGCCCTGTGGTTGCGCTTGCTGCTGCGGCGGTGCCCTGCACCACTGGCGCTCCTGTGGCCACCTTGGCTGGAAGGGTTTGCTTGGCCACATCTTTGCCAACTGCTGCAATGCCTCATGTGCCTTGACAGAGCGTTGCAGCATCTCCTCAACCGCTGGGCCAAACGTGTGCCCCGGGGATATAGGAGCATCTAGCAATGGGGCCTTATCAGGCTCCTGTACCCTGGCCTGCGAGAGCCAGAGCTGCCTTCTTGCCACCACAAGAGAAGCAATGCTCCTGCCCTGTGCTCGCGCATTCAGCTGAGCCAGCTTAACCAAAAGCTGCGCAACTGCACCCAGCTCGGTCCTAAGTCCAACAGATGGGAACTCAGGCAGATCACGAATCAGCGCCGCCTGGTAGACCGTCAGGAGGCTGGCCACGTTAGACAGCCTAACTGCCTCTGTAGCCACGGCATACCCCTTTTTCAGGTGGGCCTCCGTAATCCTACACTGCCTGTTAGGGCAGGAGGGGCCCCGATAATGTCGGTGCCTTTACTAGCGCGGCGAACGCAGCGCCCACTGGCGGAAAGGACGCTAACCCAGCTTCGCTCGCCCCGTGCATGGTGAAGGCTGAAGCCTTGCGAGAAGTTGCAGGGGCGGAGGCCGGGGCCCCCCAGGTGGACTGCTCCTCCTTAATAAAATCCGGGAATGCCGGGAGCATCCTGGACTGAAGGGGCGGAGCCGATGGCAACTCAAATAGAGAGCGTCGTGTTGGCTCTAACGCAGGCCAGTCCACACCTAAGTGACGGGCTGCCCTCTCCACCACTGACCACATAGGGTCATTAGTATCCAGCACTTCAGGGTCATCCTGCCCAGAGTGCTGGGATGCCACCTCAGGCTCCGTGCTCTCTTCAAAGAGTGGATCTGCGTCAGATGCATCCCTTGAGACAGCATCGGCGTCCCACTCTACTTCCTGGGGTTGGCCGTGAGGCACTGGTGGAAGAACCATCGGCTGTCTAGCGATGGGTCCAGTTGCTAGCTCTGGGGCACGAGGCTCCACATTCGCTAGGGTCATGAGGAGGGATTGCTGTCCCATCATGAGCTCCATGAACTGTGACATCTTGGAGGTGAGCTCAGCCACTCCAGATGTGTCCTGATAACGCCTGCCCCTTCGAGGGGAGCGAGAGTGCCTTCTCCGGCCAGGCGATCAAGATCTCGATCGAGACTCCCGATGGGGGCGTGCCCCGCGAGAGGAGGGACTGCGGGAACGTTCCCGAGTACGCCTGGCTGGAGACCTCTGACCAGCTGTAAGCTGGGAGGATGGGCTCTGAGGGAGCTGAGACGTCACCGGCGGCGTCACAATAGATGACGGTGGGGCCGAGACGGTGTGGGACGAGCCCGAGGATGGGGAACGACCTCCAACCGCCTTCCTAGCTCTCTGGCGAAGGGTGCGCGTCTGAAACCCCACACATAGCTGGCAGTATGCCCTATCTGCCAGGGCAGATGCGGCATGGTCCGGCCCCAAGCATGCAACGCAGTCCTCATGTGGGTTGCTGGCAGGCAACTTGGCCTGGCCAGACATGGTGTGTAGCCTTCGCAAGCACTGACGAGCAGTAGCGAGCGAGGATCACCGATGTGCATGCGTGGAACGCCGAAGCGTCTAGCACTGACGTCGAGCACCGAAGTGCATGCGTCGAGCACCGAAGTGCGTGCGTCGAGCACCGCCGTGTCAAACGCCGAGGTGTGTGCGTCGAACGCCGAAGCATCGGGCACCAAGCGTCGAGCACCTGAAGTGCGTGCGTCGAGTGCCGCCGCGTCAAGCGCCGAGGTGCGTGCATCGAGCGTCGAGGGTGCGTGCGTCGAGCGTCGAGCACCGAGGTGCGTGCGTCGAGCGTCGAAGGAACGTGCACCGAGCGTCGAGCACCAAGCGCTGATGGAACGTGCACCGCTGAGCGCCAAGTGCAGAAGCACTAAGCACCACACGCCGAAGCGCTGCACAAAGCGCCAAAGCGTCGAGCACCGAGCGTCGAGCACCGAACATCGAAGGAACGTGCACCGAGCGTCGAGCACCAAGCGCTGATGGAACGTGCACCGCTGAGCGCCAAGTGCAGAAGCACTAAGCACCACACGCCGAAGCGCTGCACAAAGCGCCGAAGCGCTGCACCAAGCGCAGAAGCGCTGACACCAAAAGCGCCGGAGCGCGAGCGCCGAAGCGCGAGTACCAAGCATGGAACGCTAGCACAGACGCCTATGCGTCAGCTGACCGGCCAAGCGGAGACGCTAAGTGCTGGTACAGTGTCTGATGCCGTGCAATACCTACCTGATGGTGCTGGGGAATTACCATGTTGGTGGTCAACTTCCTCTGTAGAGTGAAAGAGAAAAAATGTTTTTTTTTTTTTTTTTTGGACGCTGCAGCAATAATACAAAGTAAGAGGGTGTAGTACAATTACCACGTGGCGGGAAGGCGCCGCGGTGGGGAAGGAACACTGCAGAGCAGACTACACGCACACGCACGGTCTAGCCTAAACTAGACCGAGGATGCAGATATGCGCGTGGGCCAAGGCCAACGCAACACGCGTCCGAACAAAAAATATATATACACAATATATATATATAACAATATATATGCACACAATAGTATACAAAAAACCCAAACACAATAATAATAATAAGAACAGAGGAAAGACGGAGAGACCACGAAGAAACGCGATGCAAAAGCAAAGCGAGAAGGAATATATAAAGTAAACAATATATATCCTAAAAATAATAATAATAATAACAATAATCACTGAAATAAACTCAGAGAAGGGGATAAACCAGCTTCTCAAGCCTAAGCTTATGGAGTACAATCAGTGTACAGCTCTAAGTCCTACCGCTACTGAGGCTGATGGCAAAAGAGGAAGTGACTCTCCGCGCGTTGCGTATAGTAAGCTCCCAGGGGGACGGGCTTACACGGCAGCTTGCGCGGAGGCCTATCGGCAGCTTTGACATAAAGCTCAGCCAATCCCTACTGCCTGACGGCAATGTCCTATACCTTGATGGTTATTTTCGACTTGAAAGGGAACCAGACTCCTGTGTGTATTCAACTTTAGTATAAGGAGTGTACTCCCCCCAGTGGATTAAATGAGTAAGTGCATGGGAGCATTTACTGTCACAGAATTCTCAATGAAGTGGACTGTATTACAATTGAAACCAAAGAAGTATGTACTGGCAAAACGGTGCAATATAAAAATGAATCAAACACAGTTATTCTTTCAACTTCATGATTCTAAAACTCATTAGAAGCTCACGTTTGTGGATCTACTAATTTGATGTTAAATGCTTAATTGAACATGCTTAAATAATTTTTGAATGTCTTTATGAAATTATTGAACCAATCTAGATGATGTTTAGACGTTGTATGATATTATATACTATGAAAAATGTACTCAGTATTAACTCAAGTTAGATCGTGTTCAATATGCTAGAGTGTAGATGTTTTTAAATAACTAGGTGTAGAAATTGTTGTGGATTTAACTTAGCAGAATATTATTCATTATAATGACAGACAATTCTACTTTGATAGAGTATTCAAATTCCTCGATTTATTGATCAATAAAAGATTATTCTTAAATAATGATATCCAGTACATGGTACATTTAGGTGCAGTCTCAGTTAAACTTATATAGTACTTCACAGATTCAATATTCAAAGCATCTGTTTCAGATTATGCTGAAATAGCACATTCACAAAAATAGAATTTTACACTTTTACACAATTTACCTTTTTACACTAGAGACCTGTATTTCCTTCTCCACTCAAAACCGTACCCCTGTTTCACCTTTACTCTTTCCAATATTCCAAGCTCATGCTTTTACACACAGAGACAACAGTACATTTTATCTTCACAGTATTAACCTGGTTTTCTTGTGGTTGCTGATCAAGTCCAGAGGCTAATCGAAATCTCCCGAACTTCCTGATCCATTTTGGCCATTCTTCTGGTTTTCTAAAATCAAACTTGCTCAGCGGGGGTATTTGAAATAAAGCCAGTTCCACTTTAGATATTTTTATGGCTGTAGCTTTTATTTATTTTCGATATTCTCTATTTTACATTTTTGTTATCGGTTTTCAAAGAATCTGCTGAGCGTTGTGCTCATCAGGTGTTCTTTGCCTGCTTCTGACACCATGTAATATTATCACTGTGGTTATGATTAGAAATAATTATACTGTAACTCAAATATTGTTTTATTAGCAGTGACCATCTTGTACATAACTCCCTCAATACAGGCCCATATCAGACCTCTAGATGGCAGCAACACACCATGAAACATCACCATGGGGAGAAACATACCATGAACCATCACCACAGGGAGAAACACACCATGAACCATCACCATGGGGAGAAACACACCATGAACCATCACCACAGTGAGAAACACACCATGAACCATCACCATAGTGAAAAACACACCATGAACCATCACCATAGTGAAAAACACACCATGAACCATCACCACAGAAAGAAACACACCATGAACCATCACCACAGGGAGAAACACACCATGAACCATCACCACAGGGAGAAACACACCATGAACCATCACCACAGAAAGAAACACACCATGAACCATCACCACAGGGAGAAACACACCATGAACCATCACCACAGAGAGAAACGCACCATGAACCATCACCATAGTGAAAAACACACCATGAACCATCACCATGAGGAGAAACACACCATGAACCATCACCACAGAAAGAAACACACCATGAACCATCACCACAGAGAGAAACGCACCATGAACCATCACCATAGTGAAAAACACACCATGAACCATCACCATGGGGAGAAACACACCATGAACCATCACCATGGGGAGAAACACACCATGAACCATCACCATAGTGAAAAACACACCTTGAACCATCACCATGTGGAGAAACACACCATGAACCATCACCATGGGGAGAAACACACCATGAACCATCACCATGGGGAGAAACACACCATGAACCATCACCACAGGGAGAAACACACCATGAACCATCACCACAGGGAGAAACACACCATGAACCATCACCACAGGGAGAAACACACCATGAACCATCACCACAGGGAGAAACACACCATGAACCATCACCACAGATGAAACATCATGAACCATCACCACAGAGAGAAACACACCATGAACCATCACCACAGGGAGAAACACACCATGAACCATCACCACAGGTGAAACATCATGAACCATCACCACAGGGAGAAACACACCATGAACCATCACCACAGGGAGAAACACACCATGAACCATCACCACAGGGAGAAACACACCATGAACCATCACCACAGGGAGAAACACACCATGAACCATCACCACAGGTGAAACATCATGAACCATCACCACAGAGAGAAACACACCATGAACCATCACCACAGGGAGAAACACACCATGAACCATCACCACAGGGAGAAACACACCATGAACCATCACCACAGGGAGAAACACACCATGAACCATCACCACAGGTGAAACATCATGAACCATCACCACAGAGAGAAACACACCATTAACCATCACCACAGGGAGAAACACACCATGAACCATCACCACAGGTGAAACATCATGAACCATCACCACAGAGAGAAACACACCATGAACCATCACCACAGGGAGAAACAAATAATTAAGTAGCACCATAGGTAGAAACACACCATGAACCACCACCACAGAGAGAAACACACCATGAACCATCACCACAGGGAGAAATGCACCATGAACCATCACCACAGAGAGAAACACACCATGAACCATCACCACTGTGAGAGACACCATGAACCATTACCACAGTGAGAAACACCATGAACCACCACCACAGTGAGAAACACCATGAACCATTGCCACAGGGAGAAACACACCATGAACCATCACCACAGGGAGAAACACACCATGAACCATCACCACAGGTGAAACATCATGAACCATCACCACAGAGAGAAACACACCATGAACCATCACCACAGGGAGAAACACACCATGAACCATCACCACAGGGAGAAACACACCATGAACCATCACCACAGGGAGAAACACACCATGAACCATCACCACAGGTGAAACATCATGAACCATCACCACAGAGAGAAACACACCATTAACCATCACCACAGGGAGAAACACACCATGAACCATCACCACAGGTGAAACATCATGAACCATCACCACAGAGAGAAACACACCATGAACCATCACCACAGGGAGAAACAAATAATTAAGTAGCACCATAGGTAGAAACACACCATGAACCACCACCACAGAGAGAAACACACCATGAACCATCACCACAGGGAGAAATGCACCATGAACCATCACCACAGAGAGAAACACACCATGAACCATCACCACTGTGAGAGACACCATGAACCATTACCACAGTGAGAAACACCATGAACCACCACCACAGTGAGAAACACCATGAACCATTGCCACAGAGAGAAACACACCATGAACCATCACCGCAGTGAGAAACACCTAGTGGTTGTGTTGTTTAACCCTTTATTGGCATTTCTTTCCTCATTGTTGCAGTGATGATGATTTCTTCTCCTTTGAATACTATTCCCTCTGCTATGTGGATTTCCTCACAGAAAATCCAGTATAATCTTTGGATTCTCTGGGGTGCAGTGCTTAGAGGTTTTTTTTAAATTATTGCCTCTAAAGGCTTGTGATCAGACATACTGATGGAATCTTGAACCATCACCATGGGGAGAAACACACCATGAACCATCACCACAGTGAGAAACACACCATGAACCATCACCATAGTGAAAAACACACCATGAACCATCACCATAGTGAAAAACACACCATGAACCATCACCACAGAAAGAAACACACCATGAACCATCACCACAGGGAGAAACACACCATGAACCATCACCACAGGGAGAAACACACCATGAACCATCACCACAGAAAGAAACACACCATGAACCATCACCACAGGGAGAAACACACCATGAACCATCACCACAGAGAGAAACGCACCATGAACCATCACCATAGTGAAAAACACACCATGAACCATCACCATGAGGAGAAACACACCATGAACCATCACCACAGAAAGAAACACACCATGAACCATCACCACAGAGAGAAACGCACCATGAACCATCACCATAGTGAAAAACACACCATGAACCATCACCATGGGGAGAAACACACCATGAACCATCACCATGGGGAGAAACACACCATGAACCATCACCATAGTGAAAAACACACCTTGAACCATCACCATGGGGAGAAACACACCATGAACCATCACCATGGGGAGAAACACACCATGAACCATCACCATGGGGAGAAACACACCATGAACCATCACCACAGGGAGAAACACACCATGAACCATCACCACAGGGAGAAACACACCATGAACCATCACCACAGGGAGAAACACACCATGAACCATCACCACAGGGAGAAACACACCATGAACCATCACCACAGATGAAACATCATGAACCATCACCACAGAGAGAAACACACCATGAACCATCACCACAGGGAGAAACACACCATGAACCATCACCACAGGTGAAACATCATGAACCATCACCACAGGGAGAAACACACCATGAACCATCACCACAGGGAGAAACACACCATGAACCATCACCACAGGGAGAAACACACCATGAACCATCACCACAGGGAGAAACACACCATGAACCATCACCACAGGTGAAACATCATGAACCATCACCACAGAGAGAAACACACCATGAACCATCACCACAGGGAGAAACACACCATGAACCATCACCACAGGGAGAAACACACCATGAACCATCACCACAGGGAGAAACACACCATGAACCATCACCACAGGTGAAACATCATGAACCATCACCACAGAGAGAAACACACCATTAACCATCACCACAGGGAGAAACACACCATGAACCATCACCACAGGTGAAACATCATGAACCATCACCACAGAGAGAAACACACCATGAACCATCACCACAGGGAGAAACAAATAATTAAGTAGCACCATAGGTAGAAACACACCATGAACCACCACCACAGAGAGAAACACACCATGAACCATCACCACAGGGAGAAATGCACCATGAACCATCACCACAGAGAGAAACACACCATGAACCATCACCACTGTGAGAGACACCATGAACCATTACCACAGTGAGAAACACCATGAACCACCACCACAGTGAGAAACACCATGAACCATTGCCACAGAGAGAAACACACCATGAACCATCACCGCAGTGAGAAACACCTAGTGGTTGTGTTGTTTAACCCTTTATTGGCATTTCTTTCCTCATTGTTGCAGTGATGATGATTTCTTCTCCTTTGAATACTATTCCCTCTGCTATGTGGATTTCCTCACAGAAAATCCAGTATAATCTTTGGATTCTCTGGGGTGCAGTGCTTAGAGGTTTTTTTTAAATTATTGCCTCTAAAGGCTTGTGATCAGACATACTGATGGAATCTTTCCAGTCCAAAGACAATAGCTAGCATTTCTTTTTCAATTTGTGCATAGCGCTGTTGTGTTTCTGTCATTGCTTTTGAAGCGTATGCCGCCGGTGCGTCATTTCACAATAAAACTGCTCCCATCCTCTGAAATCTTTACTGGCTTACTGACATCATAATACTTCATCTTAATACATGGGTCAGTGCTCTCTTCAGGCTGGACAGAGCCTCTTGATGTTTTTGTTCCCAGTGCCATGCTGCTTCATTTTCCAGAAGTTCTCTTAGAGGTGCAGTATGTTCTAAACTTCCCTAAGTAGGTCACCATGCCTAGGAATCTCTCCAAGTCTCTGTTGCATTCTGGGGGTGGCATGTACACTATTGCCTCAATCTTACTCTGATCTGGATTCAGTTCATCACTTGTAAGCTCATGTCCCAGATATTTAATTTCACCAAGTCCTATTTTGCATTTTTCAGCTTTACGTTCCTTTCCCTTGCTCTTTCCAGGACTTGCTTCAATCTGTATGTTTCCACTCCTTCAATTCCTTCAAACAGACGTGTCACCATTCTGTGAAAAACCTCTGGTGCTGCATTAATGCCAAAGGGTAAACACATAAATCTGTAGCGTCCATACGGTGTGTTGAGAGTCTGGAATTTTTGTCATCTATCTTGAGTTGCCAGAAACCTGAGCTTGAGTCCAGGACTGAGTAGTATTTGGCATCAGTCACTTTACATGTGATCTCCTCTGATAATGCTCTCTCTGAACAGACACATTCAAACCCCTTGGATCCAGGCTGATACTGCTGTCTCTGAAAAGCCACATTCAAACCCCTTGGATCCAAGCATACTCTTAGATTTCCATCTGGTTTTTACACAATCACTATTGGATTAACCCGCTCTCATACTCACGAGAACATCAGTCCCTTCCAGCCAGCCAATACCCTGAAACACAACCTCGTACTCACTGAGAACATCAGTTGTGATTCCAGCCATTCCTCGAATGGGTTTTTGTATCTGCTTTCACTGCCAGGAATTGAAGTGCTTGGCATTGATCTTTGCAGTTCACTTTGAGTGTGCACTTGCCTTCACCTTTAATTTGTTCTCCTGTGTAGGTGGACAGCCTTACTTTTCTTTTCTCTCGCTGCTTGCCTCTGCATATTCTATTATACAAGCCTGCTGGGATTACATTAGCTTGTGTACCTGTGTCAAGCTTAAAGTTCACTACTGCATCAAGAAACTTTTCAATTCACCTTTCAGTCATCTTCTTTGGCATTTGGTGTTGTTACAGTTGCTACGAAAAGTTTGTTTTGGAAACAGATTTCATCCTCCTCCGTTGTGTGCATTTTCCTGGCTTTACACATCTTTAAAAAGCGGTTCATTTTATCACAATTTCAACATCGCTTTTCATAGGCTTCGCGGCAAATGTTCTAATCCGCATCTTTTTCATTTTCTTCATGCCCGAGCTGTGCTTTGTACTTTCGGTTTGTTTCATCCCCCCCGAGGCTGTTTCTTTTTTTTACCGCATTTACTTGCTTGCTTATTTGCAATGTAAGGTCATCATTGCCTTGTGTGCATGTAAAAAACATGCACCTTTCGTAGGTCATGCTTTTCTTGGGGCTACAGTATTTTTCAAACGTTCACAATATTTGCATTACATTATGTCCATCCTCTTCGCTATCGGAGGTAAATGTGTTATGCACCTCCAGTGCAGTGTCACCCACAATGAGCAATTGCCTAGCGCTGCTATTGGTTGGGATGTTTAAAAGGTTAAGCAGGGCAGTGGAGAGCTGTCAGCTCACACCTGCAGCCCATGTCTCATGTGGCGTTGCTTCCAAGTGGTTAGCGCTGTTTTGTTTGTTCATCATAATAACAACACCGCTGTGAGTTTTTATACTGTTTCGCCATCTTGAACACACTGCCTAACTAACATCAAATCTCCACCCCCAGCTCTCTAGGGGCCATCTACCAATAATAATCTTTTCCTAAGTTAACGTTAGGGAGTGTCTTCTTACAACATCACAGTTCTGTATTACTTTCAAAACAATTTGAAAGTTGAAAGTAAATTGTGTTTCTCACAGGCGCTTAAGCCTAGAATTGGTTGCACCTCTTTCTCTACAATTAACAGAGACACCTTGAACTGCTGGCCTTTGTGCTTCAGGGCTAACATGCAGCTCCCTTTGTATAACCAGTTACTTTTATCTTGGCTGGATGAATTTTAGATTTTACATGCAGAGTTTTATAATCTTGCAATGAAATCAGGTTCACCTGTGCTCCTGTATCAAGCTTGAATGGTATGATGGTCTCATTCACTGTTAAAGGTATCAGAAGAGCACAGCTAAATGAAATCTACACATAACTCTTCAGGTTCATCTTCTCTGACAGTGTGCACTTTATTTTGCTAAGTTTTTGTTTTGCAGCATTTAGCAAAATGGTTATTTTTGCCACGCTTACTACAAGACTTCCTATAAGCAGGACAAGATCTGTAATTATCAATTTCTTTGTTCAGCTCCTTGGCCTGTGATCTGGTAGTTTCAGCAGCTCTACACATGCTTACAGCTCTGTCCAAAGTTAAATCTCACTCTCTTAGCAGTCTCTCTCTGAGTCCGTTGTCTGATATTCCGCATATAATTCTATCTTTAATCAATTCATCTTTTAGATCTCCAAACTCACACATCTTGCTGAGCAAACGTAACTCTGTTAAGTATTGATCAAAGCTATCACTTTTTTTTTGTCACGTGCAAAACTTATATCTCTTGTTACGTTTCGTTTCGGTACAAAGTACTCTTCAAATTTTTGCATAATCACTTCAAGATCCATGTACTCGTCATCATCAAACTGGAAACTGTTGTAAATGTAGAAATATCAAGGCCTTTGTTTTGTCCTCTTCACATTCAGCGCTGCTTGCAGTTAAATATATATTAAACCTTTGTTTAAATCTCTTCCAATTTTCATCAACATTTCCAGACAATTGCATACCCGACGGAGGATTTCATTTATCCATTTTCTGTTTCCATCCCCCCCCCCCCCCACACTTTTTTTTTCACCAGGCCATCTTCATCTAGAGTTATTTTCTGGTGTTCTTTCTTTTTCCTTCTTTCAGGTTTTTCGTGTCCTTTTCTGACACTTTGTTTTGTTTAACAACACCGGAGTGAGTTTGTATGCATCTTTATTGTTTTGCCATCTTGAACACACTGCTTAACTAAATTAAAATCTCCACCCCCCAGCTTTCTAGGGGCCATCTACCAATAATAATCTTTTCCTAAGTTAACGTTAGAGAGTGTCTGTTAATATGTTACATTCCTATAACATCACAAGCGCTTTTATTTCCGGAGTGGTTACACCACTGTTGCTATGCTAATGGAATGACTGGCCTGCGTTTTCAGGAGCGATGAGAATGCGCCCTCGGTTTCTGTTTGGCGACAAGCACGAGGAGAGCAGGAGGGGAAACTGAGCCAGAGCAGGATCAAGGAGCCCTTTGCTGCTTTATAAATGGACCTGGTAAATACTGGCCATAGATTTATAATCCTTTAAATTGAATACAAGCGGAGTAGCAACTGTGCTAGTGGCACTACAATGGCAACGCAATCGGAATGAGAGAGGCCTGTCAAAGCCTAACTGGTGCTGTTTACCCTTTCTATTTGTGTCTGCTACATTAGATGCCATTGTTAAAGCTCTTAATAAAAACGCTAGTTTGCACCAACTCATGCCTGCTTTCCTGTATGACATCACACCCGCTGGCTGCGACTTCTCCACATAACAAAGACTTTTTTATCTCACTAGTCAAACAAGTCCCTTAGTTTGAACTACAGCTATGGCCAAAGCTTTTGCATCACCTATCATTTTAGGATTGAGACATAATCTATTCTATGATATTCTATAGCTACTCTGTGATATTTTATAGCTACTCTGTGATATTCTATAGCTACTCTGTGATATTCCATAGCTAATCTGTGATATTCTATAGCTACCCTGTGATATTCCATAGCTAATCTGTGATATTCTATAGCTACTCTGTGATATTCCATAGCTAATCTGTGATATTCTATAGCTACCCTGTGATATTCCATAGCTAATCTGTGATGTTCTATACTCTGTGATATTCCATAGCTAATCTGTGATATTCTATAGCTACCCTGTGATATTCCATAGCTAATCTGTGATATTCTATACTCTGTGATATTCTATAGCTACTCTGTGATATTCCATAGCTAATCTGTGATATTCTATAGCTCTGTGATATTCCATAGCTATTCTGTGATATTCTATAGCTACTCTGTGATATTCCATAGCTAATCTGTGATATTCTATAGCTACTCTATGACCACTGTTGCTGTGTCAGATTTATTGGCAATACAAATGTTTTGCAGTTTGAACTTTGTAGACTTCAGATAACACAGTCAAGCACACACTGTACTGTAATACAGGCCTTAATGGTTTCAGATCTGTTTACTTATCATAGTCCATTAATGACATATCACACACTGAGTAAATAATGTTCAGTGCTATTTCCGTCTGTTTTCTTTCAGACTAAACAAAGCCCAGCACATTGTATCTTGTGCTAGCCTGACACTGCAAGGTGAGGTGTGACCATTGTGTTCAAGGTGTAAACAGAATTGCATAAGTACATTAAAAAAGATTGCTGTCATGTGTGTATTTCGAAAAGGATTCTTTTGACATTTGTATGCAAGCTTGAAAGAGATGCATTTAACTCAAAAGGTTTATCAAGAGGTACTATTGACTGATTATGACTTCTATTTAAACTCTTTATTCCAGGATGAATCACGCTGCAGCTGTACACTTGAGGATAATAAAAAGGGTTACATTCAGCCGCCTCTCACCTTCAGAGAACGTCTATCAAAGCAACATTCAAAAATGTTTCGAAACCACCAGCTCATTTTAAATTGCATCATGTCGGTCTTCTAAGTTACTCTGTTGTTTTTGACCAGTTTTCCACTTTGGCACGCATGAAACTCATGACCTACATGATGCCTTGCGGATTACAAATCATGAATATGAAATAAATAACCTGGCACTGTATAGTTATAGTACATTATAATATACAATAATAGTATAGTTATACAGTGTCAGGTTATTGATATCATAATCAGGATTTATTCACAGGCTTTAGTCATTTATTTGAAACTCAATGGGAATTCCATTATTAAGTTTCTATTAGTATTTCTAAATGTATCTGAGTAATTACCAACATTCCAGATGTGAGACTGTTGTTCTGCTATTGAGGTATAAGAAAATGATAAAGTCTTTAACCACACTTTGTTGCCTCTGTGTGTCTTTTAATTGAGATCCATATGTTTAGACACGCAGATAAAAGCACAGAATTTCAAAAGTGATTTTGCTGAGAAATTAAAATGATTATTTTATAATGGTGTGCTCGTAACATTCCTGGCTCTACAGGGCTTTGGAAAAGGCAAGTCTAATTGGAAGAGAGTTCCAAGGTTACAGCAGGGCTCTGTCTCTCATGCTGTCATTTTAATAAGCTTTAATAAGCTTTTTGGATTTCTTTACATTTTAATAAGCTGTCGCACGAGGGTGGCACTTGGGACACAGAAACCTCCTAATGACTTGGAAAGTCCTGAAATCTGACATCTAGATTTATGGACTCTGACAGTCATCATTTCTGTCTCGCCAGAGTCTCTTAAAATACCTTTATTACACATGCCAGTCAAAGTGATATCTTTATTACACATGCCAGTCAAAGAGATATCTTTATTACACATGCCAGTCAAAGCAGATACACTTTCTAATACAGTCTAACCCCCATAATATCACTCCTGTTGACGTCACCCTGCACTTAATGAGAACTTATTGTCAAATGAATTAGTAAAGGAGAGGCAAAAAGTCAGAGGAAAACACAGAAAAGCAGAAGCTCTAATGTAATGTGTGTGTGTAACTTGACACAGAGGAGAGGGAAAAGGTTTCAGAGAAAGGTAGTCTGTTTTTATTTATTTATTTATTTATTAAAAAAAACACTTCCATATAAATGTACATTTAAAACAATGCAAAAGCAGCACAGATCTAAAGATGAGTCTATTAATTTTCCTGAAAAACACTGTTCAACACTACCTCCTCTGTTCTTCCGCTCTGCGCATGTCTTCAGAGTTCTGCGCATGTGCAGCTAGCAAAAACACATTGGTTATGACACCGGTGTCCCAAAATAAGTCTGCACCCGTAACAAAACGTGGACGTCCGAGTGGCGTTTTCACCTGCATCCCTCTGCCCGGTCATTCAGTGGACTCCCACAATTGACGTAGCAGGTAACAACACCCCCTGTTGCAGACAGTGCTGAATCACAACTACTGGGATGCAGGGACATTGGTTTATTCTTTTTTTTGGTAGAGGGCTTCAACATTTTTGACCCTGCTGTCCTCCAAACCCAATTTAAAAAAAAAACGGAAACAATGGTCAACCGAAGTTCCTACCGTGCCACTGCCTGGCCTGGAGCACCAAACAGGGGAGTATACCCACGTTCTTATTTACCACTACACCACTGCCTAGCAGCACCACAACTGGTTGGCCAGTGAGGGACGCCATTGTAAAGAACGACTTCTAGAAGTTTCACATTAAAGACGTCATTTTGCCCACACATCTAAAAATAAAAATAACATTTGTGTTGGACAGCATGTAAATAAATGGAAACCAAAGCTGTTGTTCTTGATAAAATCTAAACCTCACGTTGTTAAATTGCCAGCATGGATACAAAACTTAAATAACTATGTGAAACCTGTATTATAATACTCTGCTTGCACATATAGTGTGTGTTTTCTATCAAATTTCAAACACAATATCTATGTTCTATTATTATCTAAAAGTGAAATCCACCTTTGCAGTAGGATAAAAAAGATCCCGATATTTTGGATCTAGTAATCCCGATCTCCTCTTTAAATTCTGAAAAACCCAATTGCAACATTTACTCATGATTAAAAGTGCGATCGGATTAGCAAAGCGAAATCCAGATCACAGTAATCCTGATCGCATGCTGACGTTTTGAAAAACCCGATTTTACCATATAATCCTGATCAAATGCGGAAATCAAATTACCATAGTTTTGGAATGTGACATGCGTCGCTACAGACGCCTCAACTATACCCCCCGTAGATGGGGATGCATTCAGCAGGAATAATAAACTACACAGAGGTACAGATTTAAAGGGAATCATTACCAGGCTGTGGTTTTTAATCAAATATTCACTCAAAAATCACCTGATTTGCAAATCTTTACATGTGAAGGGTAATTGCTGAAAGAAATCCACTCAGCAGTTTGTCTTTACTCTCACCACCAGGTCAAAGGTAAGGTAACCCGCCCAGTTCCCCAGGGGTGTGTATTACAGCATATTGTATTTGCAATGTTTGAAGCTCGCCCCAGAGCCAAGCAAATCAGTGAATCACGTACATATTCGATTCATTTCGTCACGTTCAGTTCTCTTAAACTACATATTTGAATACTGCTTTTCCGATCATGGATTTCCAATCGTCTTGTGAAAGCCTTTTGTCCATTCGTGTATTCAGTCTTTCTAGGATCCTCATTCAAGACATGGGGACATTTCCCGGTCCTTGTCTATCACACTACATGGCAAGCATACCCGTCTTGGTTCCTTCACTCCTGGCCTCCTACAGATGTTACATACTGCATTTGACTATAATCCAATGCACTTGTGATTTTATACAATTATCTTTAGCCCTCCAGGCTGTGTGATCACATGACTACAAGGAGCCTCTGTACCTGCATGCACTTGTAGAAGCATCCCAAGCCCTGCCGATGAGCCAGCCTGCATGGGTCTTTACAGCTTATTACCGACCAGTCCAGACAACACAACAGATTACAAGGTTAAACTGCAGCTTGCTGGTAACGAATCACAATGCAAAATCTGCTAGTGTTATATACAGGTGTGGGCCTGTGTAAAGTGTGTGGGAATCACAGGTGTGGCCATTCCACAATTAGGTAATTGGTGCTTATTGGGGAGTGGACACATGTATAAAAGGAGCCAGAAATCCTTTGTTTGTTGGAGGGAGGCAGGGGAGTGTTTTTGACCTGTGTGGATATAGTAGTGAACTATATAATGAAGGTGAACGCCCAGCCAATATTGTAGTGTTTGGTGTAAACCTTTTTAATTTGGCCCTTGTGCCTTTTTCTTGGTGTCTTTTTGTTTAATAAGTGTGTGCTTTGCTCTTTAACCCTTTGCAGTCCATTTATTAAGTGCGCGTCAGGTCCAATTTATTTTCACACGCGCAGTTAATTTTAGACGCGCTGTTTAAAATGTATTTTTTTCCACAGTCAAACAGGTTTAAATGGCCCTGCATATCAACAAAGCACTCACTAGGCTTCTCCAGCCCCGCCACACCCTTTCTTTCGCTATCGCTTTCATCTATGTAAGAAATAAATAATAATAAAAATAATAGTCGTACATACCGATCAATCATCTCCGGATCACTCGTTTTATCACCAAACTCCTCAATATTGCAATCAAAGTCATTATTTTATTACTATAACATCTGAAAAAAGCTCTGCAAATGTCCATGATAGTCTCTGTGCGCTGACGCACTCAGCCAGCTTGTTTACTATGACCGCCCCGTTATCTGATACCAGGGCCATATATGACTATTCATGTGATACGCCCTTTTTTTTTTTTTTTTTTTTTCCGACTTGTTTCGGCTCCTGTCGCTCCCACTCGGCAATTGAATGGTTTTCTCGGCTTTTTCCGGAGAAAAAACGACTAGAAACCCGTTTTTTGCGTTGCTATAATGATGTCGGACCCAGTCCGACAAAGGACCTGAGAGGAATAATTGCAATGTCGGACCCAGTCCGACAATGGACCGCAAAGGGTTAAACTGCAGCTTCTGTAGAGACTCTAATTCCTTCTGGTAACATCTTGGGCGGTGACGCTATCCTGTCACTACAGCTAAAATTCCCATTAGCATGAGTTTTACATGTGTATACTGAAACCTTGATTTCATGTTAGTTGCTGAGAAAAAGCTAGTGATTTGTTTCTTAAGTAACAGAAATACCTAAGATAACCAATGGAATAGTCTATTGTACAGGAAAGAGAAGCACACACTCTTCAGGGAATCATGAAGCGATGAAAAGGCAAGAGATGTTTCAGTCTTTTATTAAACTGCTGCATGGCAGCACCAAGCTCCCAGACGCTCAGCAGCAACTTACTGCACACAAACAAAACTCTAGTGGCTTCACTTCACAACAGGAGCTATAAACACCAGCATCCCCACCCTTGACTGTTTTAAAGATTTACAAAGCCAGTACGCTTCAATTAAAGACTAGCGTGAACGCTGTGTGTTTTTGTAAACTTGAATGTATCAAACACATATTTTGTTTAAAAAAAAAAGTTAAAGTAACTGATACAAAATGACTGCGTTAAACATGGTTACTCCCTCGGGAACAGTCCTGCTCCGCTTGGAGCATCAAAAATAAAAAGATTTGCTTGAGACACCAGAATAAACCTTTAAAAACAAGAGGAAATGCTTCCTTCGCTGCTGGCTGGCTGGCTCTTCACATGTCCATTTCAAACTGGTCACTTTCGTCAGCTAGAAAAAAAGAATGAGACCAAGTTAGTGCTTCCCCACAGGGGCTCAATTTTAATTACTTAAACAGTGGCAGATCTAAATACCACCACCTTTAAATACAAGAAACACACAATCCCACCGGCATCTCAGGCAGGGCGATGCTAAGAGGGACAGTGCATCCTTAAATACAAGAAACACACAATCCCACTGGCGTCTCAGGCAGGATGATGCACAGTCCCTCTTAGCATCCTTAAATACAAGAAACACAAGAGACAGGGCTGGGATTTAACAAGATTAGGGGCAGACGCATATAGATCAATACAATAGACAGCGAACAGTTCAGGAGATTCTTCATCTCTAGAAAGTGATTCGGTTTCCACTGGACCCGCATGCATAGTCAGCATCTATAGTGTGTTTGTAATAAAGGTAGCATGAAGTTGGCAGGCGGTTCTGATTACTTTTTAGGATACCGATATTCTTGATTCAGTGACCACATTTCATATATGTGAAGGAGTGGTGTGAATAAGGTTAGATTGGAAGTCCACACCTTTCGTAAGATTTGGCAATATTACCTTTTACAGTGATTAAGAACTCTTCAAAACGCAGCAGTCTGGCTCCAGCCTACATTCTCTGACACGCTTGGGATCTATCTATTTTCAGGAAGGTGTTGTACACAGAAGGCATGAGAAACAGGAGTGGACAGCCTATGGCAGCTGCACGTGGCCCCTGTTGCTATCTGTCTGTCAGGGATACTGGGGAGCGGCTGCACATTAAGCAGCATTTTCATGAAGTCTGAAGCGCTCTGTGCCCAAGCAGACCAAGGCTTCAATCTAGATTGGGAACAGCTCAGAGAGGCCAGACAGAGGGCCAAGGCCCAGGGCGGGGATACAAACACAAGTGCTGCTTCCGCTCTGCAGCCTGGAAACAAGCGCGGTATGTCTGTGGCTTAATGGTTTTCCTGAACTCAAGCCAAAAGCAAGCATTACCCAAATCAGGGTTCCTCTCAGACAGATTCACAGAGTTTCTTCACTTGCTCAAACTGTGCACTCTTTTTCCTATCAATTATAAGTGCTGTAAAACTTTATATAAAAAAGCTCTGTACACATGGGCTGCTGTGGGGCTGGACACAAAGCCCAGCCACCATTAGGAGGGTCTGGAAGGCACAAATATGCAATGTAAAACAGCATGGACTTATCAGGACTGTGCAGTGACATAACATGTAATGTAAAGCAGCTCCTTCACTGCTACCGACGGGCAGTGGAGTTATCTGTTTGAGCTGAACAGACACCACTCGCATGGCACTGCTTATTGTGCTGGGGGGGGGCGTTTGAAATAGCTGAATGATGTTTACCGGGGGAAAACAACCTGAAAATCACATGTTGAAAGCTCCGGCCCCTCCTTCCTCTGAGTAAATCGGGCTCTGATAAACAACTGAGAGCAGACCCCCAGGCTGAGGCCCTCCACAGCATGTGACTGGGAGCAGCAGGGAGGGAGGGAGGGAGGCACACAGAAATTACACAACTTATTTACACAAAGAGCAGTCAAAAGATTAGTGCTTCAGAGACGCTCCTGCAGAATATCTAGCACTCCACCCAGCGGGGAGTTCACATAAAGCTTGCATGGAGTTTCATTACAGGGTCAGAAGTTCACAGAGCGCTGTAAAGCTGCCAGCGTTTGCAGGTCTTCTGTCAAAACACTTCTGCCAAGAGCCAGCACACAAAACTCCTCGCTTTTATTTATTTATTTTTTTTGCAGATTCCAGATCCAACAGATCACCAGGCGTAGTCTTAGACATACTAAAAGAAACGTAATAAATTCAATGGCAAACGCCTTGAAAATAAGTCTCTCATTATAGTTACAAATGGCATATATACTATATTGCTGAACTCTGTCACAGACTGAGAGACCTGAACCAAGCTGATTTGCTGAAGTACTCCACCTTCCCTTTGTGGAGAGTGTTCCTCTTGTTCCAGCGAACAGCTCAACGAGCAGCTCCACAAACCTGGTCCTGTTCACAGGGAAGAAACAGAACATGCCGGGTCTGTGCGGCTCTCTAAAGGACACCTTTATGTGGCCCTGTACAGTATGCCCAAGTTCAGAGAGCAGACAGGGGTTATAAAACGGCATCCCTACGCCTGCCACATTGGCTCCTCGATGCTGGCTAATGCAGGAGCTACAGTGGAGTCTGTCTCTCAGCTGGCCCTGCACTGCAAACCTCGCAAGTCGCTCTGAAAATCCTCCCAAGCATACAGACAAGGCTTCCACTGTCTCAACACATGACCAGGACTGCCAGTCCCTTCAGGGAGTCTGCGGTGGAAATGTACAGTGAAGGAGGCTGTGTGCAGTCTTGGATTGAAAGCACCTGCCAATCAAGGGGCTGTTATCACATCTAGAAATCAATTCAATATAAATGCGTCTTTATTGAACACATTGAGAGACTTCAAGCCAAAATGTTGTAAAAACGTAACACTATTGACTAACAGTTATGGGTACTATTATCAAATCTGTACATTTTTATGCTACCCAGTTTTGAACAGAAGTGAAGCATGCAGTGAAGCAGCTTTCCCCAACCACCTCAAACTGTGTCTGACTTGCCCCCACACCCCGCCTGTGTCTGACCTGCACCCTGCCCCCTCACACCCAGCCTGTGGGTGACCTGCACCCTGCCCCCTCACACCCAGCCTGTGTCTGACCTGCCCCCTCACACCCCGCCTGTGTGTGACCTGCACCCTGCCCTCTCACACCCAGCCTGTGTGACCTGCACCCTGCCCCCTGCCCCCTCACACCCCGTCTGTGTGACCTGCCCCCTGCCCCCTCACACCCAGCCTGTGTGTGACCTGCACCCTGCCCCCTCACACCCCGCCTGTGTGACCTGCACCCTGCCCCCTCACACCCTGCCTGTGTCTGACCTGCCCCCTCACACCCCGCCTGTGGGTGACCTGCACCCTGCCCCCTCACACCCAGCCTGTGTCTGACCTGCCCCCTCACACCCCGCCTGTGTGTGACCTGCACCCTGCCCTCTCACACCCAGCCTGTGTGACCTGCACCCTGCCCCCTCACACCCCGCCTGTGTGACCTGCACCCTGCCCCCTCACACCCCGCCTGTGTGACCTGCCCCCTGCCCCCTCACACCCCGCCTGTGTCTGACCTGGCAGGTCCTTGTCGGGCTCCTCCTCTTTCAGCTCCTCCAGCTTGGACAGGGGCGGGTGCTGCGGCACAGTCACCCCTGGGATCTGCGGAAGGCAGCAGGGGGGAGTTCGAGCGAGCGGAGAGTTCCGGCACTCCAGGAGGAACTTGCGCTCGTAAATGATCCTGGTCCCTGAAGAACAACAAGAGAGGGGGGTGAAAAACATTCCCAAGTAGAACTAGTGCGGATATGTACATTCAGAATGATTCTAGGAACAGGTTCTGTTCAGGGAAGAGAACACACACAATCACTTATCACAAATGTACTTTAATGAGGACTACTGGATATCACTTGGGCTCGGTAGATTGGGACAGGTTTATCAACTTTTTTGTTAAAAGTAAAATACTGTTAGTGTTACAAAAATCTGAAAGCAACTGGGCTGGTTAATTCTCAGAAGTATCTTGTCCAAGACACTTGTCTGCATCCACATGTTGTACAGTACTGGACATAGTTTTGCAACAGGAACTCAAATGTTCCCTTCACATACATAAAGTAAACTCAAAAACACAACAGAATAAATGGCAGGCAGCTCACTGACCCTGCTGGAATGGCTAGCTGATGAGACATCACTGTGAATAGCTGATGAATTCAAAAAGACAAAGCTACTGAAACACACTCAAGCACAAACACGAAATACGGGCCCACGCAGCTAAACTTCCTGTGTAATGGAAGCAATGCTGCCAGATCAAATCCATTAATAACCAGGAACTGTTAACTGGATATCTTTATCAGCATCACATTAAAATGTCATTTGAAGTCAGACACCCCAGGTGTTGTTGACCAGGTTCAGCCACAAGATATTGCATCAGGCTGGTATACCTCCCCATAGCACAGTGTAAGCGGTCCTTTTTCACAGTGGAATGTGTTTACCGTTCCCTGCATTCGTAAACATTGCGTGAATGTGGAAGAACAATCCAATTACAAGAGACGTTCGATGCAAAAGGCACGCGTCTGCATTTTTACTGTACCACTGGCACCTCCTCACATGTTATACAGTACAGGGCCTGCACAGAACAACATGGTGTGGAACTGTGTCCTGCCGTCAGAACAAAGGGAGGGAATGTGTTGGCAGACAGTGTGAGCACTCCGATAAGCCGGGACACACACAGGCACAATGGCACTCACTGTTGTGGTTCAGTGTTCGTTCTGTTTATTGCTGCATGAACAGGCACACCTCTTTTTTTGAGGTGCTAAAGATATAAGTACTCCATAAAAAAAATAGACTTTGAATGCTGAAGTATCTGTTATGAATACAAACATTTTATTCGGTTGACATTTAAAGTTTTGTTTCCTTGAGCTGCTGCCAAGCTTAGATAAATCAACCTGTGAGCATAGCACAGGAAACTATCTTTACAGGATCAAAACAAACTGGTGGTTAAAGGGTTATCTTCATACATGTGATCAAAGCTGTTGATCACATTACTGAAACACATATATGTTATGATAAATGTCAGAATCCGCTCGATCTGAAGTTTTGCTAGTAAATGTCAGCTAAGTATGGATTGCTTTGCAGACATTTATCGGTTAATCTTAGGATTTACCGAAGCTTATTTGTAAATACAGGTATGGTCACCGAAGAACGTATTTATTCCAGCATAGAAATTGTCAATTAACAAAATAATCAATGTCGAACAATATATTTATTTCTGCATACACATTTCCCATTAACAAAACAATCATTAATGATCTTCGAGTAATGCACAATTGAGCAATTTAAACTAGTTCAACATGGCACTGAACAATATTGTGATTCACTTCTGTAGAACAACCAACATTCTGGTACATTTGCATACAATTCACAATGGTGTTGAAGGATATTGTTGTACTCCAAATAAGTAGTAGTTTGATGAAAATAACACATTCTGTCAAATGCAAATGAAATCATTTAGGACCTGTTATTTTGTTGTTTTTTTTTTTTTAACAGAAAATCACACTTCAGTTATGGACACAAAATGCCACAACGACAGGCAATGAACAGATATATACTTATTGCAGCATGAGTCTTGTGGCACTTGGAGTTACACATGACTCTTGTGGCACTTGGAGTTACACATGACTCTTGTTGTGTTAGGTTTTAACAGTGTGGTTAGGTTTTACACAGGACTCTCACAATGCACGAAAGCGATTAGAAAGTCATTCGGTCATTAGTCAAAGACACTTGATTATTCTTGAGATTTACTGGTAAATGTCTAAAGTAAAGTGTTATCAAGTTTATTTCTGACATTTACCAGTAAATCTAAAGATATGCCAATATTCAGACTTTACTGTAACATCTACACTCTATAGAAGAATGTTAAACTCCATGTGTGCCAATGTTGTTCACAGAATTCCAGATTTTCTGTGAAACGGTCTCACTTGGCAGGGACGGCATGTATCCCACGACGGCTGGCAGCAGGTGTGGCTGAACGAAACAAGAGCCTCCAGTCTGTTCCACTCCCAATGGCTCCAAGCCAGGGCCAGCCTGTGTGTGCAGTTACAGCAAACCACATGATAATAGCTTAAGGGCTTGGTGGTGCGGGAGTCTACTCACTGGACTCGGGCTAGGGGCGTGATGGGTGTTCTCCAGGTCCTGCACACAATCAAGAGCGAGCAGCAGTGTTCAGGTCAGGTCGCTTGCAATGCTGCACAAGGAAACTCGCACGGAACTTGCCTGCACTACAGTCAGCAATAAAAGAACTGTGTATGTTATTTTTATTTTTTTAATATTTTGATGTGAACCAGCATCCACAGGGGGCTAAGTTGAGCCCTCCAAACTAATTTCACGTGTAACCTGTGTGGGATTGAAATCCAGCCCCACAGAGGTGAAGTTCATTACTTTCTAGTGAAGTAGCCCCTGTGACCTCACCCATATCAGATACTCCCGAGAACGACAGAAACAAGATGGTCGGGTCAGCTGAACAGGGTGGATGGCATTTTACATATTTCAGACAAAAATACACTGAAGAGTCTCACATGCAAGGTTAGAAGTTTGATTTTCATTACATGTGCCTTATTTGAATGGTATTAAGATTCTCCAATGTTTACTGTGAATAGAGCCCAGTGTACAGCTATTACAGCGAGGCAGGAGAACCGTGCTCCCTCCCTCCAGTCTGTTCACAGTACAGCCCTGCTCCCTCCCTCCCTCTAGCCTGTTCACAGTACAGCCCTCCATCCCTCCAGCCTGTTCACAGTACAGCCCTGCTCCCTCCCTCCCTCCAGCCTGTTCACAGTACAGCCCTGCTCCCTCCCTCCCTCCAGCCTGTTCACAGTACAGCCCTGCTCCCTCCCTCCCTCCAGCCTGTTCACAGTACAGCCCTGCTCCCTCCCTCCCTCCAGCCTGTTCACAGTACAGCCCTGCTCCCTCCCTCCCTCCAGTCTGTTCACAGTACAGCCCTGCTCCCTCCCTCCCTCCAGCCTGTTCACAGTACAGCCCTGCTCCCTCCCTCCCTCCAGCCTGTTCACAGTACAGCCCTGCTCCCTCCCTCCCTCCACCCTGTTCACAGTACAGCCCTGCTCCCTCCCTCCCTCCAGCCTGTTCACAGTACAGCCCTGCTCCCTCCCTCCCTCCAGTCTGTTCACAGTACAGCCCTGCTCCCTCCCTCCCTCCAGCCTGTTCACAGTACAGCCCTGCTCCCTCCCTCCCTCCAGCCTGTTCACAGTACAGCCCTGCTCCCTCCCTCCCTCCAGCCTGTTCACAGTACAGCCCTGCTCCCTCCCTCCCTCCAGCCTGTTCACAGTACAGCCCTGCTCCCTCCCTCCCTCCCTCCAGTCTGTTCACAGTACAGCCCTGCTCCCTCCCTCCCTCCCTCCCTCCCTCCAGTCTGTTCACAGTACAGCCCTGCTCCCTCCCTCCCTCCAGTCTGTTCACAGTACAGCCCTGCTCCCTCCCTCCCTCCAGTGTTCACAGTACAGCCCCCCTCCCTCCCTTCAGTCTGTTCACAGTACAGCCCTGCTCCCTCCCTCCCTCCAGTCTGTTCACAGTACAGCCCTGCTCCCTCCCTCCCTCCAGTGTTCACAGTACAGCCCCCCTCCCTCCCTCCCTCCCTCCCTTCAGTCTGTTCACAGTACAGCCCTGCTCCCTCCCTCCCTCCAGTCTGTTCACAGTACAGCCCTGCTCCCTCCCTCCCTCCAGTCTGTTCACAGTACAGACCTGCTCCATCCCTCCAGTCTGTTCACAGTACAGACCTGCTACTGCAGGATCGGTTCGGGTTGGGTCGGGTGGCTTCCTGCTGCTACTTGCTGGCTTTTGTGGACTGCATGAAAATGGAATTGAAATTTCTGGGCACTTGCGCTAAAAATAAAGCAACACCAACCAGCAACTGGCAATATGTGAAGAATGCAAAGAATGCAAAGGGTGGATTAAAACTCAAAAATGACAAATGTGAATCGATATTGAAAATATTTAATAGAATAAACCTCAATTAAACTGGGCTCAGGCTAACTTTTGTTCTCTCCTTGAATCTCCACTTATAAAAAGTAATAAGTCCTTTGTTTATAGTTAGGGCTTCTGTTCTTTGTTTTTTATTAATTAATTTTTTCGGTGCTTATTTTTTAGCTATTGAGTTATGTATATATATATATATATATATATATATTGCTTTTTATACTGTATGCAGTTATTGCTTCTAATTGTAATCTCGTTTAAATCTCGTAAACGTGTTACAATCCTCCAATAGAAATGCAGGAATTTTCTGCCACTTAGTAGTTGGGGTGGGTTTAAAGTATTCAGAACTAATCTTGATAGATACAAGTCAGAAAGGAGAGGCATTGCCCAACTGCACTGGGAAAGTGTTTTGTACAGTATGTGATTTTTTTTTTTTTTTTTCATGGAGAAGGCGTCAAGTCAACGTGAATTTCCAGTGTTTTTCCCGTGTTTACTGGATACACACCAATTTCATTTTTTATGTATCGGGGGTGTTTTATCAGTTATCGGTTAAAAACGGAAATCAGAAGCCCTATTTATAGTACATGATTCGACAGTGTAAAAAACAGTATTTTTGTGGGAGATACAGTACTAAGTCAACTAAAAAAAAAATAAGTTGTAGTTCCCATTCTAACCACCAGGTTGTGCACTTGTCATCTTTTCTATATAGGCATTTCAACACACTTGTGGTTGGTTAACCGAAGATTAAATCAACTAATGTTTATAAGGTTACTCTAAAGTTATGCATGTTAGAACATTGATAAAAACACATTTTACTGTTTATTTAAAAAGGTAACCCAAACTAATTTGAACTCAAACATATTAAGAAAATAGTTGTAGGGAAAAACGAGGTATACTTTCTTCGTCCTTTTAAACAAAACCAGTGCGACTATGTTGCATAATCCGCCATTAATTGGCTTTCACTGAAGGCAAAACGTCCACGTGATAGAGATGAATGCAACACCTTAACACAGGCGCACCGAGCAAAAAACAGCCAACAGAAACTTTAACCGTGTGCAAAACTGCAAACACTAAACTTTAACTTCATTCCGTCACGAGCAGGATCTGAAGACCAAATGACCATATTCATGTGGTGGATATACCAGAACATTTTCTGTCGTGTATATATGAATTCAAGCACCAACTTTAATCTCCAGGAGTTATTATAACTCATAAACAGCATGTATTTATTAACGTTTAAAATGTTTCGAGTCTTTTCTCTAAACCCCCACCCCAATACACATCGTATATTAAAAAAAAACACTTCAGAATGCGCATAGACGCACAGATATTTAAATGCACCACCATTAAAGTAAGAGTACTATACTTTAATATTTTGCTCATGTGGTATTTTCAGAACATAAGCACGTGTACAAGCTATCACGTGGTTTTACGTTACTGTACTTGTTGCAAACTTAATACGAATCCCCGCCATAAGATAACATTTCGAAGGGATGCGTGTTTACTTGCACGGTCTGCACAGGATGTCTCTTCCTACCTCCTGGCGTGGTGGAGAACAGGGTTCCTCCCGGCGTTGAGCTGTAGCGGTCCGGGAGCTGGGTCCAGTCTTTCACATGAACAACTCGGGTCGGAATAGGGCAGCTCTTCCTTTGCTGGCAGTTTGCAGACATGCTGTTACTCAGAGATTTTCACACACAGAAATATATTTTTCTTTTTACAAAAAACTTACTTATTTCTGACATAAAGTATAAAAAAAACTGTGTTACGATAGATAGAACAAACAAAAGAAAAACGGAGTGTATTGCAAGAGCAAGCTACGATATTAAAATGTTTGTAAACGCTTCCAATCTCTTACTAAGCTAATCAGCTTCCTTTACTGTTAAATTAACTACCGAGCTGTGCTATAGCAGCGTGTACACAGACTGCTCCGTCTCCTAATACACAGCGAGCAACAACAACACTGGGGCCCTGAACAGTGCGAGCCAGTTGGATTTTGTGGGCGGGCTCCTAAGCCATGTCTCAGCTGCTCCGTCGTATTCCATACAGGGCAGAGCGTCCATTCCCGGGATGGTGGTGGTACACATAACTACTCTTAACATGTATATAATCACACTGTTAAAACCTAACACAGCAAGAAAGATTTCACATACTTTTTTTTATTTATTTAACAGCTATAATACATCCAGTACTGTATCAATACATCCGTAATTAAAAAAATAACATCTTAGAGTTTTATTAAACTTGGAAATCAGTTCCTTTTTCACTTTTGCAGTTGTAGTTTTTGTTTTGTACTGTGGAAACATGAAAGAAAAAAGCAGATACATATAATTGAAGTAGAGTGTATGGCACACACCTGAAAATATTAAAGCAAATATCAGAAAAAAAAACCTATTCAGGTAATGGACAGTCTATGCATTATTTGCAGTCCCTCTGCAGTAGCCATGTAGCCTTTTCACTTTACTATTCTCATAAACTTCGCTATTGGTGGTTTGAATCATCTCAGCTGATGGCTGAAAGGTTTAACACACCTTCTTGGCCTGTCGTAATCCAAGCTTCACATTCAGTAACTGCTCAACTGTGCTGTCCTGGATACCCGCTCAACTTCAGCGCTAGCAGGGGGTAGTGACAGTACAGTCAGCATGAAGTCTGGCAATCTGCAGTCAGAAGTGAACCTGCTTCAGTTCTCAAACCACCAGCCTTCATCCAATACTCTCTATATATATTGCTTTCAACAATCCTTATTCAAGAAACAATATGCTTTTTAGCAGTACTGTAATGTACTAGATCATCAATTCCCTACACAACACTTGCAAAATATCTCAAATATAATAGAGTTCATTGCAGTTATCACTTGCATAGATTACCTTATTCAACAGAATGAGGCAACAAAACAGTGAGTACTAGCATTAAGATACTGTTTTACTGGCAAGGCTGCAGCAGTGAACCGGGATTAATAATAACACAACAATTCTAAAATGGGGTAAAATTTTTTTTTTAAAAAAGCCTACCATTTTATTTTAAATGGGCGTGTTTAAAAAAAAAAGAAACATTGAAAAGTATATTAAATGTTCAATAAAGTTTTCCTTAAGAATTCCCTTGTCTGTTAATAGAATGTTTTGAACTGCTACAGATTTGTGCTCAGCTTGACCTTCCAGTCCTTATCAACAAACTCAAATACTGTTAAATAATAAAGTAGCTTACCATCACTCAAAAGAATACATTGCAAGATCTGCTTGTGGGGAGCCCCTGGTCTGCTGCACTGGTGGAAGAGGATCCTATTCTTCAAAGGCTCAATACAGCTTTATTATATGTTCTGCACCCACATATACCTGGCGTCTACTGCTTCAATCCTCATGGGCTGAGTGGCCTCATTTAATCTTTTTTTCTTTTTTTCTACTAATGATTTTATTGAGAACATTTAATTATGGAAATAATGTATTATACTAAGCCTTCAGGAGTTGAAAATATACAAATCACTGCAAGGATTGCATGTTTCTGGCACTGGGATTTCTGTGTGTAAACCACCTACTTATAAATGTTACTCATTTTATACATTTTTCAGTTACCGGGGTAAGCTCTTACTGGGGCATGTTCATATAGTGCTGATATTAAAAATACAGAAATACATACGATTATCTGCATACTATCACATAATCAGACCTTCCCAGAGCAAGATCATGTGCTAGTGTCATCTGTATTAAAAAAATAAATAAATAACACAGTATCAACAGATTCAACTAGGCCTGGAGAGGGCGCATGTGGACAAGCCCCAGGGGAAGGATTTGGGAAGCTGCTGCCATCAGGCCCAGAAGCTTTTGGAAGGTGACAACCTTCAGTGCCACGTTGGGCTGGAACAGCTCCAAGCAGGCAGTTAGCCTCTGGTTGTCTGACAGAGTGGCGATTATGGACCTGGAGTCAAAATACATCCCCAGATAGATAGCTGTCTGGGAAGGTGTCAACCAGTTTTAGAGGAGGTTCACTGAGAGCTCCAATCGTTGCAGGTAACCAGTGACCAGCTCCGTGTGTAACGCTGCCTGTGTGGGTGACATATATAATAGCCAGTCATGCAGATAACTGAGCTCTGATGCCTTTGAGTCTCAGAGGGGCCAATATAGTGTCCATGCACTTGGGAAACGTGCAAGGCGCTAGGGAGAGGCCAGATGGCAGGACACAGCACTCGTAAGAGGTTCCCTGAAAAGTGACCCGCAAGTACTTCTTGCGGCGGGTCTTATGGAGATGTGTTAATTGGCCTCACTGTCTGCAGCAGCAGTTACATTGTCAGCATCTAGAATTTCCGTCGCCTCAAGAACAGGTTGAGCTGTCTGAGGTCGAGGATCGGCCTGAGGCCACCATCCCGTTTCAGCACCAGGAAGTACCTGGAGTACAACGGAGATGGCTTGTTTTTGTTACAGGGCTGACCTCCTGAGACGCATCTTGTGGATTCATGACCGTTGTTGTGGTCACAGCCGGGGGCGACGCCCTTTTTCTCTGTTTGGACGCAGGACCGCACTTGTTGCCCAGCTTCTCCGCATCATGCTCACCATAAAGGCTGTCAATCACCCGGGAGACAGTAGGGGCGGTTGAGTTTGGTTCCCTTATAAAAGTTTATAGCGTCAATTTTTTCAGTTTCCCAGTGCTTTGCATGTTTTGTTTTAATATGCTTTTGCCATAGCTCAGTGCTTTACCATGCTTTCACTATGATTTATTATACTTTGCTATGCTTTTATAAGGGTTTCTACAGCTGCAGAATGCATTTGATTGTGAAAGCATGGTTCAAATGACTAGGGCTCAGTAGAGATTAGAGTCCGTAAATGGTGTCACCTCGTAAAGTCTGGGTGAAAGGACTGCAAAGCGAAGCTGAGCTGTGTAAAAAGATGTCTCTTATTAAGAGACACTACACAAGACATGTTAACCTATTATAAATAACAACTATGAAGACTGTGCTCAGGGACCATAGCTAAACATAAAAAAACTTGTTGTTTTTGGAATCATGCTCTATACATGAGATCTGTGCACAGGATAAAATGTTCTGGACTTGGCAAATCACAGTGATTGATTTCTTATATGTAATTTGAATTCTATATATGAGTTATGCAATGCTATATAGTTTCATATTCTTAAATCAAGTTATAGAAAATGTCAAAACTGCATTGCCAATCAGTGTTATTATTTCTCATAACCTGTAACATTTAATAGCAGAATTAATAGCATGTTTTAATATTGTATAGAACTCATAACAACCCTAATATAAAGTAATACTTCAAATTATGTGGTGCTGTTAGATGTTTGATTTTCATAGCCTTGCTGCACAAACCCTTGTGGAACTTTATAATAGTAAATCAAGGGTGGGGGTTATAGAATGTAGGTGGTAGACTAGTAACATCATCTTAATAAAAACACAGTAAATGCATTGGAGACACATGGGAAACTGACAAATAACCATGTAAATACACCAGGGGAAACCTGACTGTTTTCTGTACATTTCACATTTGCATTGTGTTGGAAACTGCAAGTGCTACTGTAAATCAGCCACCAGAGGGAGCCTGTTAGAGGGGACTATCATGGCTACATTAACCAGTGATTCAATCATTGAGGCTGTGAACATATCTACAGCCATGGGAGTGACTCTGCCCACTTAGAACAATAAAGGCTATAGAAAAACGACTGTGACTCTAGAACTTCAGACAGTGAAGCAGTGAAATTGTGTTCTTGTTAAAGATATGATTCTTGATATCTCCAGAATCATATCGTTCTGAATTAAAATACTTCTTCTGTTGAAAATATAGTATTGTACCAACAAAGTACATCTAAATGGAAGCCTACTTATTTTAAAACAATCCTTTCAGCTATGTATTTTTGACATTGTATCTTTTTTGTCACTGAAGTGAACATTTTATAGGGTCGGATATGCAAGTGCTGACTGTATACAGTACACAGTCACAAGAGGCTAAAAGGTTCAGATAAATCTACAGTAGAATCTTTTGACAGGAATGGAAACCCTTCAAGTTTGAACGATTCCCTGCAGACCAAGGCAAAGGGAATTTGAGGAGGACACTATAGAAGTGAGACGGGAACCACAGGAAGAAACAAACACCATACTGGCAAGGCTGGCAATACTGTATCAAAGGAAAGCTCAGGCGATGAAAGGGAGATGACTGTCTGCAGGGACTCACATGCACGTGAATAGCTATAAGAAAGAAAAGGGCAGATGAGATTAAAAAAAGGGGAGGGGAAAACTTAGGGGCCAGACTGTCAGGAATGGTATGAAGTTACCAAAAGAGACAATAGGAAGGGATTCGGCCCAGGGAACGTACTAATCTCAAATGAAGTGCCTCTAGTTGAAGCCCAGAGACCAAGGAGAAGTTCAGTTTTGATTCCTAATATAAACCGAAGTACAGTGGTTCTCACTGTACTTCAGCCATTTTGGCAGATAAACCATTTTGAAAGCCCTGCTCTAGATCCCAGTTTGGGTAGCAATGGCCGTCTTGATTAGGGTCATAGAATTAAGCACCAGTTTGATTGGAAACTCAATATTTGACCAGTGCTCAGAAGTCAGGAATCCTTTAGTGTAGTTTACACATTTTAGCAGTGTTCCCTGGTACAGACATGGTGTCATTCAAATGATCCGAACAGTGCTGCTGGATCCAGATAGCTTACATTTTACATACAGATCTGTTCATGGAGCTTTAGTCAATGATTGTGCAACAGAGTTTACAGGGGGTAACTCCATATAATAGAAATTACATTAGTGGGGTTTCAACAAAGGAGTCTGTAAATAAGGCTGCATTTACTGTTTGTACATTGTCTTGTTCTTGGGTAGCTGTATCTTGTGCTTTACACACATTTTCAGCTGCAGTATGTTCTTTTTGTTGTTGCTGCCTTGACGTTTCTGTTTACACCAACATTGATGTGCCAAAGAATGAAGGATATAAATCATTTTTAAACTTTGTTTATACATTATAATGAAGGTAATCTTTATTGTTTTGATGAATTTCACTTTTTAAATTTACAATGCATTAAAGTTGATTATATAGAACATGTACAGTGGCTCTCAAAAGTATTCACCCCCCCCCCCCCGGACTTTTCCACATTTTTATTGTGTTACAACATGGAATCAAAATGGATTTAATTAGGAGTTGTTGCCACTGATCAACAGAAAAAAAGTCCATAAAGTCAAAGTGAAAAATAAAATCTACAAATTGTTCTAAATTAATTACAAATACAAAACAGAAAATAATTGATTGCATAAGTATTCACCCCCTTGAGTCAATATTTGGCAGAGGCACCTTTGGCAGCAATTACAGCCATGAGTTTATTTGGATAAGTCTTTACCAGCTTTGCACATCTCCCAAGTCCCAGGTCTCTTGCAGACTTCAGCAGGTTTTCCTCCAGGATTTTTTGTTTTATATTTGTAATTAATTTAGAACAATTTGTAGATTTTATTTTTCACTTTGACATTATTGACTTTTTTGTGTTGATCAGTGGCAAAAACTCATTAAATCCATTTTGATTCCATGTTGTAACACAATAAAATGTGGAACAGTCCAAAGGGGGTGAATACTTTTGAGAGCCACTTCAGCCATTTTGGCAGCATGTTAACATTCACAACATTGCTACCTTTAAGCAAATCAATACGTTCAATTATTATAACCCTGGTTCCCTGAAATACAAATGTAACCATTACCAAATGGGATACATCTCTTATAGCCCGAATTACCAGAGTACTTCTATCCTCAGTTGCAGCAAGGAACAGGGTCAGGCAATGGTACTTGAACCGTGGGGACTCAGACAACAGGGTACAGAAGCTCTGTCAAAAGGGACTGCTGCTGGTTCATAGCTTCAACAAGCTTTTCCATCTGCCCCACAACCTGGTCCGTATTGCCAGAATGCCTGCTATGGCGGCTTCTGTGCCCTCTTCCTGGGTGGAGGAAAGGGGGAACTCTGAGCCAGAGGACAAAGAGGAGAAGATGAAGAGGAGGATCTACCCAGTATAACAGGGAGGGACTCTATTGACCACACTGCAGGGGATGAATGGGGAGAGTCTAGATGCTGTGCTAGTGTCAGAGTTGCAGAACGGTCCATAGAACAGACCAGCCTCCTTTCTAGTGTCCTCTTAGAAAAATGAGCAACAGCTGCGGTCTTTAACTGCTCCCTCTGCATGCTCCATTCCCAGGCAGTGGATGCAGCTGTCATGCTTATCCTCTGCTGGAATGTTTCTCTTGCAAGCAGCACAAGGGTGAAACCCAGGCATGGTGCAAAATTGAATTAACAGTTCAGCCATGCAATGCCTGTGCACAAAAAAAAAAAAACAGACAGCAACACTGACTGGTGCTGAACTGTTGGAGAGAGAATGGAGCACTGGTAACGGTCTTGATGCCAAACTGCATCGAACCAGGTCACTGGTATCGATTCTGGTATAAACCAGATGGCTGGTACCGACCTTGGTACCAATAAAGGTGACTGGTACCTACTTTGGTATCAACCAGGTCACTGGTACAGGCTCTGGTACCGAGCAGTCACTGGTACGCACGCACGCTGGTACCGTAGGAGTGCCCAAGTACTGACATCAGTACTGAAGGGGCTCCAAATCACCTGCTAACTAGAAAAATCTAGTACACTTTATCGGCAGTGACCCTAAAGCAGACATAGCAACGGCAAAATAAATAAATCCCGGTAGAAAAGGCTCCTGTCAATTTAACAGCACAGTGCAGCTAAAAAGCCCTTAACACTAGCAGTGTGTCTCTGTGGCATGAAAAGCTGACTGGAAAAAACAGACAGCTAGCGCAGGACACCGTCTGTGTACAGAGGCGAACCCAGTAAAGGGATATATTATAGATATAGCATATAGGAAAAGGCTATTGCAAGAAATAATACGGACTCGAACAGCCGAGCAGTAACGGACTGAGTCCCGGGGAAGGGGCAGGGAGAGCCGCCTGCTTCACACAGCACAGAAGGCTGTAGTGGGACTTAATCAGAACCTAGGTAAAGATAGAATTATACGTTTAATATTAAAGCAAAATTATTTCAGAATAGAAATGAGAGAATGTGAAATATCAACTTATCTGTAATTCTGAGGCAGGCTGAAAGAAACAGTGCTGATCCCCTTGCGAGTCATCGATATCTCCTGGGGGCGGAGATGACGGCTGACGCAGACGGGGCTCTTAAAGGAGCAGCTTTGATATAAGTGCTCAGGTAAGTCAGGCTATAAGAGATATATCCCATTCGGTACTTGAAAAGGAACTCACTATTGCTACATAAAGAAAAAAATTCACCATCTCTTATGAGTTTAAAGTTAATACAATACTGGTAGCAATTATCAGAGGACAGGTGCCCAGTGTGTCAGTGTTGGGGATTGTAGTGTGCTGTACTGTACTGCACATGTTTTTTCTGTTGTATGTTTATAGGTGAAACACCAGTTTCATTTTAATGTATTTGTTTTGACAGTGTTTTATTTGTGTTTAGCAGAATGTTTGCAGTTTTGCTCTTCTGTAAAGGGCAGTTTTGAAGGAAAATAAGTCACCAGTTATTTTAATCATGCAGATAAATTCTAGCAACCTGCACAGCTGCAATTTTAGAGCATAATATAAAATCTATGGCTTTATTGAGTGCATGAGATATATGGAGAAGCCTCACCACCTAAACATGCTGTGAATGCAGGTCATGGTGATCCAGAGACTGTGTCCATGTCTATTATGGGCAATACATGAAATTTAGTCTTTGTGAAAATAGATTTTACTTTAATGACATAGATTATTATTAATATGCAGCTATGGCTGCATCAATGTTACAACCATAATTGTTATATACAGTGTACACAGTCTAGTGTACATATCGAACAAAAAGGTCTTGGTATTAAGTTCACAAGGGTTTTCAAATTCATGAAAGTCTGTTTTAGACAGCGACCTCCATCCTAGTTTTTTATACTTCAGACCTGTGGAAAATGACGAAGTTCAGGCACCCCTAAACAATCAGGTAAAAAGTCTGATATTTTCTCAACACACCACCCATGAGGGTTACTTACCCTTCAACTATTTCCTGGCGACAAAAAGACAAGAAAGAAACTCACACAGTAACCTAGTACAGTTCCATCTTTTTATTGAATATTAAGGTAAATATTTCACATTAATACAGGCTACATAAAGTAGAGCCACTATACGACATGAAATTTACTCTTCTTTAACCCTTTTTAGTATGTAAACAATTATACATGTATTTACCACTCTAAAAGGTCGGATTTCTTTCTTTTTTTAAATGTAATTATCTAGTTCTCGGCTGCATATAAATAGCTTACAGTACTGTTCAGCCAGCAGCACAAGAACGGTTTATGTGGGTTTAAAGTCAAAATGGCTAAACTAAGTAGAGAATGTATCCTGTTGTACAGGCAATCATTTTGTTCATTGACAGTGGTAAATAAAAGTAACAGCCCACACAAAAATTTTAGTTAGGCACATCAAAAATGGTCTCCTCTTTTCCAATGTAACTTTAGGACACAAGTTTACATATCTCTCTTTTCTCTTATTATGCCTGTATCATCTTTAGTTAACATGGTTCAGATGCACATTTCCAATATGTGGTGCCCAGGTTCCAGTCCAGACCTGTAGAAACAGACAAATCGATTTGAATTAACAACAGTGATGCAAAGCAGGGCTTGGGTTCCTAGTTTTCGTTTCACAAACTTTCAGAGCTTGTGTACATTCAACACACATGTTCAAATGATTTTACAAGAATCGTCACAAGAGCTTATATTTTAAATCTGGGCTTAAGAAATTCACTATCTATAACAAACTTAATTACCCAGTGCACATCAAGGAAAAAAACATACAAAAAACAAAAAACCAAAGCAAGAGCTCCCGCTACTGATGAAGTTCCCTAAATCCAGGGGGCTAGAACTGGCTGCCTTCCAGACAACTCTCTTTGGAAACTCTTGTCAAAGGAAGCGATGCTCCTAGTTGTAAACCCAGTTGTTTGAAATACCTTTTAGAATTTTACCTGCTGGGGATCTGCATTTTCTGTGGAGTTAGGGACAACCTTTAAGATGGGATTCCATGCAGGATCGGCAGTATGTAATCCATTATACATCTGGCCCCCTGGACCTTCTGCCATTGTTGGATGAGGAGGCATCATTGCGCCGCCGTACATGGACATCGGCAGACCCTGGAGAACAGGAGGTGGTGAGGGTCTGGGGTGGCTTGCTTCTTTGTCATTAAATGGTTTATATTGAAAAGCATTTTCTAGATTTCCAAGTTAGACAATCAACCACCAAATTACACCAAAACTATTTATATATTTTTTAGACTATAAAAAATGAAAATGTTCATAGCAAACTCTTGAGATTCACAAAACCAAAACATTTAATGCATTTACTTTAGGGAAATCCATGAAGTTACTAGGCATGGGCTGATGAAAGGTGTTAGAGGGCGCCACTATTCCAGTATCGTCTCTCTCCATGGGCTGATGCTGAGAAAAGGCAGATTGGTCTGACAGCTGCTGATGCATCATATGGTTACTCATGAGGGGCTGGGACCACCCAGACATGGCCTCTGAAAGAAGAAATGAGGTGCTCATTCAGAAATGGATTTTGAACAGTTTCCTTTTATTTGTATTTTACACACAAAACATAGTAAATTGTATGTGTAAATTGTGTTAAACCTGAAAACATGGTCTCCATTTTAACAGAAATGAAGATGTCAAAAGCCTATTTCACCCTCAATGTACCAGTTGCTTAATTCAGCCCCATGTTTCCATTTTTCTTTTTTTTTGTTTGAGAAGAATTCACTTTATAAAATGACTAATTTGTTTGATAATTGTTCAATTAAAATGAACAAGTTCAAAGTGGGATGCCTTGAAGCAGACACAGACTACAGGCTTAAACTTGGTTTTGTCGGAGTTTGTACATGGTCACTGTCTCCTGCTCCTTAAACCCGTCAAGTCCACACCTTCAATGAAATTCATAATGTGGTTATTTGGAGCAGTCTTTTCAGGCTCCAAATACAACTGTCTCGCCAAGGTTGAACAAGACCTCAATGTATTACCAATATCATAGTCAATGGTAGGTGGAACACTGCATCTGACCTAGTATGCTCTGCAGAAATTAGGTTGCTTATAATATGCAGGAACCAAACACTGCACATTACCCGTCAGAAATACAATGCTAGTAGTGAACACAAGCAAGCTTCAATAGAACCCATTCTAACCAAACTGAATCTTATCCAAAAAAGTTCCACTATAATACATAAACAGAAAACATAATGGCCCCTTACCTGAAGCACTGCCTACACCAAACGACCAAATCCCCCCGTGTCCAACTGGAGCAGTGTAGTTGGTGTTGAGAAGTGCTGGATTGACGGAGCCAGTCTGCCGAATGCGAGCCAGTCTCTCTGTGCCGATGGGAGGGGGCACCTTGCGATCTTGGCTGGAGCTGCTGTTTTTAGCCTGAATCATGGTAGGAGCAGCGGTGGAAGCAGACAGAGGAGAGGACGTGCCAGAAGACACAGATGGAACGGGAGATTCACCTGTTCAAACAATAAACAAAAACATGGATATTAATAAAAAAATGACCATTCCACTGAAGAAACTGTTTATTTGATTTTCCAAAATCACATTGGCCTTATTTGAGCTCATATTTCATACCACATTTTGACTGTAGGGTGGAGGTGGGAGTCTAAAATGTTTACGTAATCCGAAGGAACATTTTAAACCGACAAATGTTTTTTGCAAGCTAGAATGAGGTCAGACATCCAAGAAATACACCAGCAGCACAGCACACTTTTGTAAAGTGTCAGTGCTTTATTAAAATCTAGAATGCAGTAACTTATGGCAACAGAAATATGAGGAGCTTTGAAAACCATTTGCATATCTGACATTAATTAACAAATAAGCAGCAAAAAAAAAAAAAAACCACAAAATAACCCCACAATGACACAGCATGCAACAGTGTTAGATTTAATGTCATGTTACCCAAGGCAGAGTCTCTTCAAAACACACAGCAAATACCAGTACATACATGAGGTTGAAGCGCTCCAAGGGTGTGGGGAGAAATGCTGTCTGCTGAAGCTGGGAGTCCCTACGGGAGCGTGTCCTTGTAAAAAGACTGGGCTCCCTGATATGCTTGTGGCAAAGCTTGTCAGTGGCGTAGAAGAGGAAGAAATAGAATTGCCAGAGGGGTCTAGAGCATGCATTCCTGAAAATACACATGAGAAAATGGGTTTTAATTTTTTTCAATTTAAATGAAATGTATTTATTTATACAACTAAAATTAGGGGAACTGACTTGGCAAAACACAAATTGTGTGTATTATCCAGATAGTTATAATTAGGGGTTCTGTTTTCAGGGTTTATTGTTTTTTTTTATTTATTTTAGTAGTCGCCAATTGATTTTACCCAATTTTTCTCCCAATTTGAAATAGCCAATTGTATTTTAGGCTCAGCTCACCGCTACCACCCCCACGGGAGCGGCGACGATGAACACACGCTGTCCTCCAAAGTGTGTGCCGTCAGCTGACCGCTTCTTTTCCCTCTGCAGGCCTGCGATGTAGCCAACCGAGAGCTACAACATCGGAGGACAACGCAGCTCTGGGCAGCTTACAGGCAAGCCCGCAGGCGCCTGGCCAGTCTACAGGGGTCGCTGGTGCACGGTGAACAGAGGACACCCTGGCCAACCTGGGCCCTACCCCCCTCTCCCTGGCGGCGCTCGGCCAATTGTGCGCTGCCGCCTGGGAACTCCAGTCCACGGTTGGCAGTGGAATAGCCTAGACTCAAACCGGCGATCTCCAGGCTATAGGGCGCATTCCTGCACTCCGCGCAGAACGCCTTTACCAGACGTACCACTCGGGGGCCCTGATTGTTTATTTTTAGTATTTCTTTTTTTACAGGCTCGAATTCTGCATGCACAGAGATGGGGAAATAGGGCAAAAATCTAGTTATTTTATCAAAGTATTAACAAATAAAACATCAGAAGCTTTACATTTGTAATATACTTCCATTTAATACACTTTTAAACCCCAGTTCCCTTTGGAGGGTAGGAATTAAGCTGCATCAGAATTAAACCTAAAATCAGAACCCCTATTCATAATACAAAAGAGTTATTTAGCAACTGGTAAGCAGAAAAAAATGCACATTATTTGGGATAGTTAAAGCTCAGTTAATGACTGAGTTCATAAAATGATGTGGAAGGAGCTGGAACTCCCAAATGGATTGAACACCTGTACTGATGAGTCAGTCAAGGAAATTAATTAGAATAGTCTGTGAAATTTTGGAATTGAATATAAAAACACATTTGATTAAGCGATTCCTTTATTTCCTTTCAAAAATGTAGTATGTCATGCACTGAAAATGCACATCTGTGAGTATCTGGAAATTGTTTGGTTGCGTATGCATGCAGCATTCCTGTGTAGCTATGTAGGTCAGCCAATAAGATTTGTAGCTGAGCAAGCAAACGTGTAAATAAGTGGAGTGGAAGTTTACGGGTGACAATCAGGTGAAAAAATGGCGACAGAAGTGCGAGCAAAGTGGCAAATATCACTGCTAAGCAGAGAACTGAAATATCCAAAGTGAACATTTCCTGAAAGTGGTGGCATGATGTTTTGTATAGCATGTAATGTTCCTGTGGATTACAAATTAAAAGCAAGCTGTGACAAACATATTCAAAGCGGTTTACACAAAATGTGAAAATCAAATCAATGTGTATCCGTGTACTGCACCCCCTCCCTGAATGTCCCTTGTTTTTTCCCCTGCCATTGTGATAGCACAAAACACACCCGCCAGCTAATCATAGTATGCAGCGAGTTAAGCTTTTTGACTTTGTTGTCTTGCTTTAGTTTTAAAAATGGAATTTATGTATCAAATTATGATTAAAGATCAGACCTCAATAAATCGTTTCGGAAATGTGGGATTATTCAGAAGAATACGACCGAAAACCGAGGTTAATAACAGTCCCAGATTTCCAGATATTAAAATCCAGATGTCTCGGCATTCACTGTATTTATATATTATAGGATCATACAATTCCGGGTATTAACCCACTTCACCAATCAATTTTAACATATTTTCCAGTTTGCTGCTGAATTACGTGCCGGAGGTGGTCGCTTATGAAGCAAATGAATCAGCTCCTTAGTGGATTCCCGCTTGCAGTGAGAGCGCTGCAGCATCTCATCTACCGCGGGACCGAGCGTCCAGCAGCAGTGCTTTGTCCCCGTCAGGCACACATGCCTGGGAAAGCCAAAGCTGCCTGCAGGCGGCTACCAGCGCAGCCAGGTTTCTGCCTACAGCATGTCCATTAAGTTTGGACACAGGTTTTTGTTGACCAGGCACAGCTCATCCAGCTGTTGTGGTGAGGGCCTGTGGTTCTCAGAGGGACTGCAGCAAATGCGACTGGTAGGCTACTAGGATGCTTTTGTAGTTCTAGTCGTGCAGCGAACGCCCCAGGTGAATAGGCTCTTGAGGATCACCTCAAAACCCAGCACTGCTTGTTAGGAGCGCCAAATTAGGCACCTGGACTAAGGCAGCAATGGAAGCCTCAACCAGTGGAAAATGGGCTAGGCCCAGCTATTCCGCATCATGCATCCTATATAGGGTGTCCATCGAATAGGAAACAGCAGAAGACTGGATTTCATTTAGAAATTCCAGGTGAATATTGGGGAGGGGGGGAGAGGCAGTAGGCTCATTGTCAAATATTGATTGCCTTGTTTCCCCTGGTTGCAGTGGCCCTCTAGATTAGCAGTAGTCTGCTGGCAGGGAGAGCTTAACCGCTGGGGACGTGCTGTCCAACTCCATGTCCTCCATGACGGGAACGCCAGCTCCTGTTCGCCAACCTCCTCATTATGTCTTCCTGCCAATCTGCACTTACAGCCCCATGAAGCCCCATGGGGCCCCCCCAAGGTGGCAGGCGGGGCAGGTGGCGCCAAACATTCCCACAGTAATTCATCGAGAACAGTTCCTTGGTGGGAAACAGCTGCCCAGATCTTTTCCATCTACACAGAGTCTGCCTATCGCCTTGGACAGCGACTCTTTTCTCTTCTGCGGGGGAAGGGAAAAGAGAGGCAGAGCTCGAGGAAGATGATTTCCTGCCTGGGCTACTTTCATGGGTGCAACGTCCGCTCTCCTTTGCGCAGAGCATGGGGTGAGGACACAGCCATCTCTAAGAGAGGGTGATGGGGTAGAGTGCTCAGCAGGAGTAAGGGACACAGAACATTCCTTAGAGCTGTCGGATAACCTCTTCAAGCGTGCGCTTGGAGAAAGGAGCACAATTTGCAGAAATTGCGATTAACCGGTACCTCCTTGGCATGCTCCTCCACAGTCAGAGTGGCCTTGAACCCGGGCATAATGCAAGGAGCAAGTAATACATAGTATAGGTTTGCACAGCTGTTGCCTCAATCTGCTTAGCGGCACCAGTTTGGCACCGGTCAGTACCAGTTCACTGTATTTAACACCAGGTCGGTACTGGCATTGAGATATGCGAGCACAGTCCTTTTGATACCTCGGGGGAGGAGTCATGATTGCATGAGACTCGGTGAGCAGCTGTGGTGTACAACATTCAGGATTCGGGTCTTTAGGAGGAAAATACCTATTCAGTAATGGTAACATTTTGTACTTGAAAGAGAACCGATACGCAATTTATGACTGTGCAAATTAATAGAAGCTTCTTGCCCTTGCACAGCAGTGATGGCACCAATTTCTCACCAACTGTATAGGGCTGCTTTGCTTTTGCAACATGGAGAGGCTAAAGAAACTAACTTTAAAAGACAAACAAATACTAACCAAATGACACAATCAAAATAGCAAGACTGATGTTTCTGAAAGGTTTTCTAATGACACATATTTGAGAGGGGCATCGTTTAAATCGTTTACACACATTAACTGTACCCTGTTCACAGACCACCTTGGGACCTTTTGCAACCACAGTTTGGGAACTGCTGATCTACATCACTGTTTTGGGCCAACGGTATTACTGTTTCTTCATGCGACTGTCGCTGCCAATAGTGATTCCAGTAAAACTGGGCACCAATATGAATACAAGCAGACAGTGGAGACTGGGCGCAATGAGCAGATACAGTATGTATGTGTGCTAATTATCCATGAATGGGACATCCAGCTTGCAAAGGTGTGAATGGAAGAAGTTACCACAAGCCATGTAGATAAAGAAAAAAGGAAAGAACATGTAAACAGTTCAAAACATGTCCTGAAAAAAGCAGTACATGTGTACTTCACACATGGTGTCACTTACCAATTTACATAAATTATACTGTCACTAAAATCTAAAACTTGATTAACAAAGTAATAAGCCAATCTTACCAATGGGACTTGTTACAATCCGCTGGGACGCAGACCTGTACCCAGGAGCCTTGGAGCCATCAGGAGGAAGCACGTTTTCCAGCTGTCCCATGTTACTCATGTACGTGGCTGGTGCGTTGTAGGCTTGATCAGGTGGGGTTCGCGTAGGCAGGTGGCAAGCGCCCCAGACTGGGTTGGTATTCACCTGGCTATTATCGAAGATGCTGCTGAAGTGATTGAAAATCGCTGCAGGACTGAAGTTTGGAGGCAGGGCTTTGTTTCCGTGATTGAAGTGCACCTGTGAACCATTCATCATGCTGATGGAGGAGAGCTGCATGGAAGGAGGCATGCCAGCCTGCTTGATGGGATCCTGCGACTGTGCAGACGGGACGAAGACCGACTGCTGCTCCTGCTGCAGGGCGGAGCCGGGGACCATGGGGTAGAAGGGGCCACCGTGCTGCATTCGGGGGGAAGCGTGAGGGGCTGGAGCAGCGAAACGAGGTAAAGTGTTGCTGGTGTGAGTTACGGAGCTGGCGCAGACAGTGACTGTGCGGCTTGTGGATAGGCTGGAGGAAGCCATGTGTCCGTGATCGTTGTGAGATGCGTAGGGCATCAATAAAGGTGGCCTGCTGTCATGCATGCCGGCTACAGCAGGCTGAAGTGAAGGCATTGATGAAGCCGTAGAAGAGAAAACTCCGATCACTCCAGAGTTACTGCTCTCCGAAGAGCTGCCTGGGACAGCCGGCTGCGTCATGTGCCCTGCTGTTGTCTGCTCGGTGCTGGCGGAGTTCTTGTCCTTCATCACGGACACAGGGGAGCACGGTTCGTTCTTGGGGGCGGGTGGTGCGATGGGGGGTGGCGGAGGGGGGGTGGGTGGAGTGGTGGGCTGCCCGCAGTGCAGAGGCGCTGGGGAGCTGGCAGGTCGGGAGCTGCAGACGTTGGTCACAGTTGAGGTAACACTTGTCACAGTACTCGTCTTGGGATCAGAGGTAAAGAGCTGCTTTCTGACTGATGAGGGAGTGGGGCTGTTGGTCAGGCAGGCAGCAGACTGAGTGATGTGACAGGGAGGTGATACGGTGACAGGAAGGTTGTTTGTGTTGGCTGTGTAATCTGTGTGGGAGGTGGTGTGACAGCCAGGGCGAATGGCACCGCCGTTGTGCTTCGGGGAGCTGTTGTTGCTACCGGGACTGACGGGCCTCACGGGGAACGGTCCCCAGGTATTTGGAGATGGGGAGAAGGTGCCACCGAACTGTGCCATGGGCAAGCGGGGGTGTCTGATCTGGTGCATGGTCTGGGCAGCAAGCAAGGCAAGCTGGGGGTGGGCGTAGGCCAAAGGGAGAGAGACGGGAAAAGGAGGGCGCACGCTTGTTGAAATGTTCTTGTTCAGCTTGTTGCCAGACAGCGATGTTGATGGCGAGGAGGGCTGGAAAGACACTGAGGACGATGGAACCAATGAAACCATGGCCTTGTTTCCAGACGCAGTGGTGCTGGTAGCCCCGGTTGATGTAGTGAAAGTTGACCCGATTTTGGTGTTGGCACCAGGGGTTCTGATATGATTGCGGGGAATCAGGTCTTCTAGTTCCTTGGCAGGGTCCTGAATCAGTGCGTTGATGAGCTGCACTGCATGTCTGGTTGATTCTGTTCCTCCCCTGTAAAAAATGAATATCAAATTAAATAAATGACCCTATTAGAACACAGTATGTAATATGAACCAAAATACTGTCAATGATTTCAAATCTAATAAACTGAGGGACTGCATAATATTTCCTGGTTATGAAAGAACATCTTTTTATAGCAACACCTTTTTATAGTAAATTCTTTAAAAACTTTGAGTTAATGCTTTCAACTTTATACCATGGCTTGGTTGATGGAATCGCAGGATGAAGCGTCAGCAATAGCTTGTTGCTTACAGATGGCAGAAGATTAGGTTCCTAAACATAATTTCCTAACCGTTCATAAACTTTTTTCCAATCGCCATGTGTTTTATGAGCCAAGGATTGGCGTAAACAGGAAATGACAAGCAGGCAAAGCACATGATTTTGAAGAATTTCCTGTTACTGCAAGATATTACATTCCTTTCAAGAATTTACATTCGAGGACTGCGCTTCATTAAAGTTTTTTCTTTTTTTTTTTTGCTTTAAGTGGTACTTCTGTGAGCTAGGATTGCAGGGATACAAGCTGAACAGAAAATGGCAATATCCCGATAAATCAACTGGATCTAGAACTATATTTCTTTTAGATAATTTTCAAGATAATTAACAGTTGTATTAATGTCAACAACAACAGTACTGAATATAATTTCAAAGACAATATAAATATTTCGCTGAATTGTATTCTTGTAAACTTCCAAAAGTAGTACAATGTCCAGACAATAAACTGACTACAACACTAAATCCACTTTAACTTTCAGTGAACTATGAAAAAAAGAAAGAAAATTGAGTCAAACTTGGTATACTTACAGTAGATAGAAATATAGATACTGAATGCTTTACTGGAAAGAAGGACCCCTAGTCTCAGTATTACATTGAATGAAATGGTCACCATTGTGGTATTTAAGGCAAAGAACATTTGAACGAATGTTCATGACATAACCGTAATAGATTTGTTTTCTTATTTCATTGAAATATGAACTCCCTAAAAAGCAGGCAGGGTTAGACAATAGCACTATCCCTGCACCCATTCTATGTAGTACTGTTACATAAAAACGCCTGAGTCTCTACTCTGGGGTCTGGACTTTTAACAACCCCAGCCCCCCCCCCGAGGAAGTGCAGCCTTTACTGTAACTAAAGGCCATACAAAGCCATACTTTATTAACAACGGAGATCTGCTGGAAGTACAGTGGTAGCCACAGTCAACAATTTAAATGTTGCAACAACACAAAAATGGAGGCTGTGTGGTCCAGTGGTTAAAGAAAAGGGCTTGTAACCAGGAGGTCCCCGGTTCAAATCCCACCTCAGCCACTGACTCATTGTGTGACCCTGATCAAGTCACTTCACCTCCTTGTGCTCCGTCTTTCGGGCGAGACGTAGTTGTAAGTGACTCTGCAGCTGATGCATAGTTCACACACCCTAGTCTCTGTAAGTCGCCTTGGATAAAGGTGCCTGCTAAATAAACAAATAATAATAATAATAGTAATAATAAAAATGTTGCAGCTTTGCAATCCTGTTTTTTCTGACTAAATTAAATCAGCCGCACTTTATTAGTCCTGCCACCACCCACCCCCAAAATGGGAACAGAAAATGCATTAAACAAACCAGCAGGAACAATGAGTGTTGCTAAAAGGCACATGGTTTGGGATTTCTGCTCTACGTTAATTGATTGTTCACGCTCATTCAAACGAGAGGAGTTATTTAACTAAAATAAATATAGCAGGCTATAGAAAATGCAAATACAGCACAAAACATTCACCCTTTAAGTGTACAGATGTGCAGCATCCTTATTCTAATATTACTGTAAATATGTACCTGTATAGTCCTTGTACACTTCCAACTATGATGATGCACTACTCTGTACCAAACTATTATACAGTGCTGTTAATTTTGTATTTAACTGTATATGCATGAAAGGTGCAAAAATGAAAACAGAGCATTGAACTTAATAATGTACTGAAGTCCAACGACAATCAAAACCGCAACAGTTTACATAGTCCAGATGGCAGTGGCACAGATTTTGCTATGTAATCGTGGTGTGGAAAATCAAAAGTCATACTGTATGTTATGCACATTTGTCATAACTTGTGTTTTCCTAGAACATAGAAGGTAAGTGATTTTTTTTCTTTATTCTGTCCGTTGGGCAGATCAGAAAAAAAGTATTATAATTAGTGGTGCAACAATTGATCGATTCATCGATTATTGATCTTCTGTCCTTAAATTTCCTGAGCTTCGATTACATATTGACAAATCGATGCATCAAATTAAAACCCAGTTCGAAGCCTCCTGTTGCCGGTTTCCATTAAAACCTCGAGTGCGCTTCTTTTAGTGCTAATACGGTACACTAACGTCTGCGCGTTGCTAGGATATGTACTTCAGGCCTCTACATTCGCGTTGAATATACCCCATGTAAAATGAGTTGAGTTCACTGGTGGGTCTATGCATTTGTTTGCAGTAAAAAGTTACAAGCAAGAACACAGCATATACCTTTTATGTTGCGTGTAATCATTTTAAAAAAATGCCAATATTAAATCTACCCATTACTTTATTTATTTATTTATGCTGTCTGACTCCACCTTCTCAGGATGGGAATGCCAGCTACTGTTCACCCACTTCCTCAGAGGCGGCGATGCAGCGAGTATCATCTTGCTGCCAATCTGCCCCCTGGGACCCCAAAGGCACAGACGGGGCAGGCGGTGCCGAACGTTCTTGCAGCAACTCTGCGAGGACAGCTCCTTGGTGGGAAACTGCTTCCCAGAGCTTCTCCATTTGCTCGGAGCCGCCAATCGCATGGACTGGTTACTCCTCTTCGGAGGAGGAGGAGAAGGACAGGCAGAGGAGGATGAGGAAGACCATGAAGACAGCTTCCTGTGTGGGCGCATCAGGTCCAATTTATTTTCAAACGCGCAGTTAATTTTTAGTATAACAGTTAGTTTATTTCTTTTCCACAGTCAAACGGGTATAAAAGGCCCTGCATATCAACAAAGCACTCACTAGGCATCTCCAGCCCCGCCCCACCCTTTCGTTCGCTATAGCTTTCACATATGCTAAGAAATAAATAATAGTAAGAACAGTCATACATACCGATCAATCATCTCCTGATCACTCGTTTTATCACCAAACGCCTCAATAATGCGATCCAAGTCATTATTTTATTACTATAACATCTGAAAAAAGCTCTGCAAATGTCTGTGATATTCTCTGAGCACTGATGCAGTAACAGCCTGCTTGTTTCCTTATGGCCGCCATTATCTGATGCCAGGGGCAAGTATGACTATTCATGAGATCCGCCTTTTTTTTTTTTTTTTTTTCGGCTTGTCTCGGCT